>NC_080080.1:51810251-52439536 GCF_949987535.1 Balaenoptera acutorostrata | reverse complement strand
ATCTTAGGATTTATGAGATCTCTTAACAACTTTCATATACAAGGTACAGCAGTGGTATTATTTATCATATTGTATATTACATTCCTAGTACTTATTTATCTTATAACTAGAAGTTTGTACCTTTTGTCTGCCTTCATCTAATTTCCCCCTCCTTGCCCCTTCCCTGTCCTTGGATATTTTAAGTCAAATATTTTTTCTTTCTTCTTTCTTTCCCTCCCTCACTCCCTCCTTCCCTTCCTCTTTTCTCATTGCTTTGTTCCTTCTTCTTCTTCTCCTTTTCCTCTTCTTTATTAAACTCCTGTTCTGACAATCCTAAATGTTCCTGAGAAAAAATGGAAAACTCAAGGAGAACAAAACAATAACAAATGAGAACAACTATAATGAAAATTTATTAAACATTTACTAAGAGCCAGGAACTGTTAGTTTACACAAACTGATAATTTATGTAGTGGGTACTATTATTACCACCACTTAACAGATGAAGAAATCTAGGCACAGAGAGGTTAAACAACTTGCCCAATGTTATGTAGAATAGGAGAGATAACAGAAATGTTATTAGCCTATACAGAGACATTAGACAGTTTGTAAAAAAGCACCTCTACCTCTGAGCACAGAGATTACAAAACACCTCCCTGAAGGGAGGGAACACTTTATTTTAAAAAGAGGTCTCTTTTTCCACAGCTATGCATCTCTATATCAGGCATACCCCTAAACAAGTAGGGCAGGAATGGACGTCAGGGTCCTCCTGTATCTTTGCCTTGATTCCTTTGGGCAAAGAAATATACAGCCATACACAGTGGCCTTAGCTTTAAGTACAAGGAAATGTAAAGGAAAATGAACATTAACACTCATATTAAAAATATTATCCTAGAAATCCACAAAGAATTTATTAAAAATTATATTAGAAAGAACAAAATATTTCAGAAATGTGTTTATATCCAATAAAAATAGTTATAAATCAATGTATTTCAATACCTGAGAAATAAATAATCATAAAATTTAATAAATAAAAATCTTATTCTTAGAGTGCAATTGCTGGGTAATAAAGTAGTTCTGTTTTTAGTTTTTTGAGAAAACTTCATACTGTTTTCCACAGTGGCTGCACCAATTTACATTGCCACCAACAGTGTATGAGGGTTCCCTTTTTTCCACTAATTCAAAAAGATACAAACACCCCAATGTTCATAGCAGCATTATTTACAATTGACAAGATATGGCAAAGTAAGTGTCCATCAACAGAAGGATGGATAAAGAAAATGTGGTGTATATACATATATGATATCACTTATATGTGGAATCTAAAAAATACAACAAACTAGTGAATATAACAAAAAAGAAGCAGACTCACAGATACAGAGAGCAAACTAGTTGTTGCCAGTGGGGAGAGGGGAGGGGGAAAGGCATCACAGGGTTGGGGGATTAAGAGGTACAAAATATTATGTATAAAATAAGCTACAAGGATATCTTGTACAACATGGAAAATACAGCAAAAGTTTTGTAATAACTATAAATGGAGTATAGCCTTTAAAAATTTTGAATCACTATATTGCATACCTGTAACTTATAAAAATATTTTACATCAACTGTACTTCAATAAAAAATAACAGTAAAAAAATCTCACTCTCACTGGCCTTTAACATCCAAAAATATTCTTGATCAAAAAAATCCTTCAACCAGAATATATATAAACTATGTGAAGATAGCTATAATACTTTAAAGAGATAACGTGAGCATTTGAGTATACCTATGAGTATTTAATGTTTCTAATGGGGAGCATTATATATTTTAGAGGTAACATTTTCTTCCAAATTAAAATATACGGTACATTCAAACAGATATTCATCACAACTAGAAGACTAAGTTCATACAAATATCAAACACATATTTGAAAAAATATTAAAACTTTTTATTTTATTTAATTTATTTTTGGCTGTGCTGGGTCTTCGTTTCTGTGTGAGGGTTTTCTCTAGATGTGTCAAGCCAGGGCCTCTCTTCATCGCAGTGCACGGGCCTCTCACTATCGTGGCCTCTCTTGTTGCGGAGCACAGGCTCCAGACGCGTAGGCTCAGTAGTTGTGGCTCACGGGTCTAGTTGCTCTGCGGCATGTGGGATCTTCCCAGACCAGGGCTCGAACCCGTGTCCCCTGCATTAGCAGACAGATTCTCAACCACTGTGCCACCAGGGAAGCCCTAAAACTTATTTTAAAGCAAATTTGTGGTAGGTAAACTTCGATGACGGTCTTCATGATCTCTGTCCCTGTTGTTATGTGTGTATCTATCTCCATTTGTGTGTGAATGGAAGCTGTGACTTACTTCTCATCAATAGAATATGGCAAAAGTGATGGGATAACACTTTCCCAATTCCATTGCATTTTGTTTTATTGGAATAAAATTGCTTTACAATGTTGTGTTAGTTTCTGCTGTACAATGAAGTGAATCAGCTATATGTATACTTATATCCCCTCCCTCTTTGACCTCCCTCTCACTCCCCCCATCTCGGTCATCACAGAGCACCATGCTGCACTTCCTGTTCTATACAGCAGGTTCCCACTAGCTATTTTACACATGGTAGTGTATTTATGTCAAACTTAATCTCCCAATTCGTTCCACCCTCCCCTTCCCCCATGTACACATGTCCGTTCTCTATGACCATGTCTCTATTCCTGCCCTACAATAGTTTCATCTGTACCATTTTTCTAGATTCCACATGTATGCGTTAATATATGATATTTGTTTTTCTCTTTCTGGCTACTTCACTCTGTATGACAGATTTTATAAGGCAAATTAGCAGATTGGAGGGGAAGACTCTTCACTTTGAAGAAGTGACCTGTTATGTTGTGACTGCATATGGAGAGGACCACATGTCAGGGAACTGCAGGTGGCCAGTAAGACTGAAGGGCAGCCTCCACCTGGTGGCCAGTAGGAATTGGGGCCTCCAATCCCACAAATGCAAGAAAATTAATTCTGCCAACCTTGAATGAGTCTGGAAGTGTGTTCTTCCTTTGTCAAGCCTCCAGATGGAAATGCAGCCCAGCAGACACCTTGACTGCAGCCTTGCGAGACCTTGAGCAGGGGATTCGGTGAAGCCATGACCAGATTCTTGACCCATAGAAATGGTGACATAATAAATGTATGTTTTTTTTAAGCTGCTGAGTTTGTGGTGATTCATATATAGTGATAGAAATTAATACAGAATACATAGGAAAATATTAAAACTGATATTATAACAACCCTTACTGAAAGTAGAGTATTGGTGCATAAACCAACCAGATCAATGGAAAAGAAGAGATACTTTTGGCTTTATCTTATTATATATAAGAACCTAATATATTACAAAGGAACATCTCAGATTACATATAAGTATGTACTCACACCTGAATGTACTGATCCCTAGCTCTTGTCTCAATTTGAGAATCACTGTCACATCTTTGAAATAAATAACAGATAGATTAGGTGTATTGTATTGAGAAAAATTAAATCAAAATAAAACTAAATATTTTTCAAATCTTAGTCTATTGTGAACTTAGGACTGATAAAAATACGTCACAGGAAAAAAGATAATCTACATAGCCATTTAAAAACTTCTGATCATAACAATATTAAAACTAAAATAAAAATTTTAAAAATTAAAATCTCCATTAAATATTAAAAAGGATACTACGTTTATTATATGATGAGCTAACAAAATCTGAAAGAGATAATGGGTAAAGAATATAATTCACATAAGATAAACACAGTTTGTAAACTTTATATAAAAAAAAATTTACCCATGAAGGAAGAAGCTGATCAGCACTAGATATTTCTTCTTTTGGTTAAAGACTGAAGAGTGTGAGCAGTGGGTATAATGCAAGGCTGAGTCTGCGAAAGTTTTGCTCTCTGCAACTTTTGCCCCTGGATCACCACAAGAATTATTTGCAGAGACCAGGTTTCAGTAGTAGTGAAACTCAAATTCCTCTTTCAGTGAAAAATTCCTTTTCAAAATGCCAAGTTCAGGACTGTCAAACTGGCTATAAGACCCCGTGGCTGTTTGCAATGTGTAAATAGTGTACTCGCTTCTCTTGTACTAGTGGAAAAAATGTTCTGTTCAACACCTACCACTCAGTGCTGGCTTGCCTGAACTTTGTACCATGCAAGAGACAAGCAGGACACTGGGAATTAAGAAGTCACTAAATAGGATTAGTGTCCTTAATCAGGGTAAATCAATCACTTCAGGTAGAAAATTCATTTGGATCTGGCTGACTAGGGCTGTATTGACAGCAGATTACACAATAATAACTGCAAACAGATTTATTTTCAAGATACTCTATAAGCCCCACAAATGACTGATTTACTTTTTTCCTTCTGAACTTTTCTAATCACAAAGATTTAATTCTCTTATTCTCCATCCTCACTGACCTCCCAGAATAGCCTTCCTAATTGTTTACACTCATGTTGAATTTACTAATTTAAAAAAAAATAGAGCTTCTTTCGCAATTTGAAATAACTATTTAGTGTGAATTCACCAAGCCTGAATATGTTATGTGTATCCTATTCTGAGATTTGTTTAGGAATGTGGGAGTTAGCTGATGATGTTTCTACTAGCTTAATTTGTCTTTGTTTTGTGTGTTCCAAGCAAGTGTATTTCAGAGAATATGAAAATTGCGTAAGAAAATATGTTTTTAAAGTGAAATGTGCAAGCACATTTCCCCCAATAGTTATATAGCAGAAGAAACAGTAGCTCTGACAGAGGCCACATAACTCTCCTAATGGCTTCTCTGCAGTCATCTTCATAGTTATTCTACGCTGTGGGATATCCTGTCAGCACAGCTAGGTTTGACAGAGAAAATGAAATGATCGATGTTATTCAGGATCTATTTTCAGCTGAGCAATGATTGCTGAGCACAGATAGTCAATTATCTATTGGTGAGAGTAGGCCATTAGTGACATTAAGGTATGATGCCAGCTGAATGAAAAGTGAACTGAGATTTTTGCTAGCCAGCAACTCAACTCCCACACAAGCGATAATATTCATTCAAAAATATTAGCCTACAAGCAACCATATGCCAATAAAATGGACAACCTGGAAGAAATGGAAAAATTCTTAGAAATGCACAACCTTCTGAGACTGGACCAGGAAGAAATAGAAAATATGAACAGACCAATCACAAGCACTGAAATAGAAACTGCGATTAAAAATCTTCCAACAAACAAAAGCCCAGGACCGGATGGCTTCACTGGCGAATTCTATCAAACATTTAGTGAAGAGCTAACACCTATCATTCTCAAACTCTTCCAAAATATAACAGAGGGAGGAACACTCTCAAACTCATTCTATGAGGTAACAATCACCCTGATACCAAAACCAGACAAAGACATCACAAAGAAAGAAAACTACAGGCCAATAACACTGATGAACATAGATGCAAAAATCCTCAACAAAATATTAGCAAACAGAATCCAACAGCACATTAAAAGGATCATACACCATGATCAAGTGGGGTTTATCCAAGGAATGCAAGGATTCTTCAATATATGCAAATCAATCAATGTAATACACCATATTAACAAATTGAAGGAGAAAAATCATACAATCATCTCAATAGAAACAGAGAAGGCTTTCGACAAAATTCAACACCCATTTATGATAAAAACCCTCCAGAAAATAGGCAGAGGGAACTTACCTCAACATAATAAAGGCCATATATGACAAACCCACAGTCAACATCATCCTCAATGGTGAAAAACGGAAACCATTTCCACTAAGATCAGGAAAAAGACAAGGTTGCCACTGTCACCACTATTATTCAACATAGTTTTGGAAGTTTTAGCCACAGCAATCAGAGAAGAAAAAGAAATAAAAGGAATCCAAATTGGAAAAGAAGAAGTAAAGCTGTCAATGTTTGCAGATGACATGATACTATACATAGAGAATCCTAAAGATGCTATCAGAAAACTACTAGAGCTAATCAAAGAATTTGGTAAAGTAGCAGGATGCAAAATTAATACACAGAAATCTCTTGCATTCCTATACACTAATGATGAAAAATCTGAAAGAGAAATTAAGGAAACACTCTCATTTACCACTGCAACAAAAAGAGTAAAATATCTAGGAATAAACCTACCTAAGGAGACAAAAGACCTGTATGCAGAAAATTATAAGACACTGGTGAAAGAAATTAAAGATGATACAAACAGATGGAGAGATATACTATGTTCTTGGATTGGAAGAATCAACATTGTGAAAATGACTCTACTACCCAAAGCAATCTACAGATTAATTGCAATCCCTATCAATCTACCAATGGCATTTTTCACAGAAGTAGAACAAAAAATGTTACAATTTGTATGGAAAAATATAAGACCCTGAATAGCGAAAGCAATCTTGAGAAAGAAAAATGGAGCTGGAGGAATCAGGCTCCCTGACTTCAGACTATACTAGAAAGCTACAGCAATAAAGACATTATGGTACTGGCACAAAAACAGAAATATAGATCAATGGAACAGGATAGAAAGCCCAGAGATAAACCCACTCATATATGGTCACCTTATCTTTGATAAAGGAGGCAAGAATATACAGTGGAGAAAAGACAGCCTCTTCAATAAGTGGTGCTGGGAAAACTGGACTGCTACATGTAAAAGAATGAAATTAGAACACTCCCTAACAACATACAGAAAAATAAACTCAAAATGGATTAAAGACCTAAATGTAAGACCAGACACTATCAAATTCTTAGAGGAAAACATAGGCAGAACACTCTATGACATAAATCACAGCAAGATCCTTTTTGACCCAGCTCCTAGAGAAATGGAAATAAAAACAAAAATAAACAAATGGGACCTAATGAAACTTAAAAGCTTTTGCATAGCAAAGGAAACCATAAGCAAGACAAAAAGACAATTCTCAGAATCGGAGAAATTATTTGCAAATGAAGCAACTGACAAAGGAGTAATCTCCAAATTTTACAAGCAGCTCATGCAGCTCAATATCAAAAAAACAAACAACCCATTCCAAAAATGGGCAGAAAACCTAAATAGACATTTCTCCAAAAAAGATATACAGACTGCCAACAAACACATGAAAGGATGCTCAACATCATTAATCGTTAGAGACATGCAAATCAAAACTACAATGAGATATCATCTCACATCGGTTGGATGGCCATCATCAAAAAATCTACAAACAATAAATGCTGGAGAGAGTGTGGAGAAAAGAGAACTCTCTTGTGTTGTTGGTGGGAATGGAAATTGATACAGTCACTATGGGGAACAGTATGGAGGTTCCTTAAAACTAAAAATAGAACTACCATATGACCCAGCAATCCCACTACTGGGCATATACCCTGAGAAAACCGTAATTCAAAAAGAGTTTGTGCCTCAATGTTCATTGCAACTCTATTTACAATAGCCAGGGCATGGAAGCAACCTAAGTGTCCATCAACAGATGAATGGATAAAGATGTGGCACATATATACAATGGAATATTACTCAGCCATAAAAAGAAATGAAATTGAGTTATTTGTAGTGAGGTGGATGGACCTAGAGTCTGTCATACAGAGTGAAGTAAGTCAGAAAGAGAAAAACAAATACCATATGGTAACACATATATATGGAATCTAAAAAACAAACAAAGAAATGGTCATGAAGCACCTAGGGGCAAGACGGGAATAAAGACACAGACCTACTAGAGAATGGACTTGAGAATATGGGGAGGGGGAAGGGTAAACTGGGAGAAAGTGAGAGAGTGGCATGGACATATATACACTACCAGACGTAAAATAGATAGCTAGTGGGAAGCAGCCACATAGCACAGGGATATCAGCTCGGTGCTTTGTGACCACCTAGATGGGTGGGATAGGGAGGGTGGGAGGGAGGGAGACACAAGAGGGAAGAGATATGGGGATATATGTATATGTATAAGTGATATACATACATATGCTTTTTGTTATAAAGCCGAAACTAACACACCATTTTAAAGCAATTATACTCCAATAAAGATGTTAAAAAAAAAATTAGCCAACCACAGGAGTCTGCAATTACAACTTGGGTTATTTCCAGTTGCCGTGTAGGTTTATAATTTTTTGTTGTTCAAGGCAAAGTTAATTTCAGTGAGTAATTCTTGATAATGGCAGCTTCTTTCAGCACTGTAATTTTAGGCATGAGAAAAATGGACACATCTATGTCTGGGTGTGTATTTGTGTTGTGTGTTTGCATGTAAGTGAGCTTTGTTTGTCATCTTCCTAGAAGGTGCCTAAATTATTAAGGAAAATATGACATTTTTTAACAGTATTTTGATTGCTCGCTATAAACCAGGTACCACATTAAAGTGCTTTATACATTATGCCTCATTTTCCTCTTAAGTTTAATGGATTTATTGTTAGGTTAAAAGTATTGTGCAACTCCCCAATGCATAAAGGAGAAGATAGGTCTTAATATCCATATAATATATGTGAAAAAAAAGGATTTTGGTTGATTGTAATTTTAGTACAAGTCATCTACTGATATGTTTGCTGAGAAAATTAATATATATCTATATTAATAGTATAACAACTGAAACACAAGAAATTATACTGCAGATCAGATCCACTAAAAGCATGTATTCACTTTTGGTTGAGTGTTTTGAAAGAGAGACTGGAAAATTGTGGCCTATCAAGATGAAGGTAACAGTAACAGTGAATGGCCTAGAAGCCATATCACATGATGAACAGTTCAAGCGACTTTGGAATTTATCTAGAGACAAAACTACGTGAGAGAGGTACAATAGTGATAGTTGCCTTTAAATTCACTCAAACCAGGACTTCACTGGTGGTGCAGTGGTTAAGAATCTGCCTGCCAATGCAGGGGATACGGGTTCGAGCCCTGTTCAGGGAAGATCCCACATGCCACAGAACAACTAAGCCCGTGTGCCACAACTACTGAGCCTGAGCTCTAGAGGCTGTGAGCCACAACTACTGAAGTCTGCACGCCTAGAGCCTGTGCTGTGCAACAAGAGAGGTCACCACAATGAGAAGCCCACTCACCGCAACGAAGAGTAGCCCCTGCTCGCCGCAAATAAAGAAAGCCCATGCACATCAATGAAGACCCAACACGGCCAAAAATAAAAATAAATAAATTCACTCAAACCTCCTTAAGACAGGGACTGTGTTCCTGGAAAAAGAAGTGTTGATTGGATCACTGTTCCAAGAATTGTAATGGCAGGGTCCATATGGCCCCATATAGATATCTAGTTGCTGAAGGACCATTTATTGAAAAGACCATGGGTTTTCCAATCTTCTGTAGTACTATCTTTGCTCTAGTGAAGTGTCATATATTCGAGTGGTTGGTTCTGGCCTCTATTCTCTTACAGTCTATTGGCATAGCTTTATGCTGAGATTGTATCACCTTAATTACTTAATTTTATAATTAGACTTAATATCCAAAAAGTTCTCAAATCTTGTTCTTTAACTTTAATAGAAACATAGCTATTTTTGTTCCTTGAATCTCCACATAAAGTTTAGAATCAAGATTTGGAATATTAATTGAGATTCCATCATCAATATATTGATTTGAGGAAAACTGACATCTTTTCAGTATGTCTTCCAACTCATGAATAGTTTGTCCTTTCATTTATTTAAATTTTTCAAAATTTATCTCAATAGCATTTATAGTTTTAAAAGAATAGGACGTTATATCTTTTGTTATAATTACTTGGAGGAGTTTCATATTTTGATGCTATTATAAATGGTATATTTAAAAAATTTTTATATTCAGTTTACTTAATGCTACTATATGGATATGCCTGATTTTGGTATATTGACCAAATAGCAATATATGTAGAACCTTGTTAAACTCACTTGTTAATTCAAATAATTCATCTGTAACTCTCTCTGTTTTCACTATACACAATCTTATCATCTGTGAATGTTGAGAATTTTTTTCCTTCTTTCCAATCTTTATACCCTTTTCCCCATAACACTATTACTACACTGGCTTTTATCTTCAGTAAAATCTTACCCTTGGAAACAAGGTTGAAGATTCCCGCTCTACCCCATGCAACCTTTACTCCATGTAACCTTTACTATAGGGGTTAGTCCTTTGATATATACCAAAGTATTAACATACCTTGTTTTAAATCAGCTATCTCACTTGTTTTCTGCTTAAAATTTTCTATATTATGTTTTTCTCCTGTCTTGTCCTCATTTGGTTATTTCTTATTATGTAATTTTCCAGTATATTAGCTTGAAAGTCATTATTTTATATTTATTTGTTTCTCTAGAAATCACCACATGTATCCTTGACTTGTCAAAGTGTAATGTTAATTGACATTTTATTCTCTTCCTAGGTAAGAAAAGGGCCTTAGAACACTGGAAATCCACTGTACTCCACCCTAAAAAACATGCTATTTTTTCATGTCTTTTAAAGTCTCCATATTTTTACTACAAAAGATGTTATTATTTTAAAAAGTCAGTATTATATTTTTGTTGCCTTTTACTTCTATTCATATATCCAATTTTACTTGTCTGAAAAACACCCGTTTGGTTTTTTTTAGCTCAGGTCTTCTAGTGACAAATTTACTCAGTTTGTTTGTTTGTCAAAAAATGTTATTACTTCACTTTTAAAGGACATTTTCTCCAGGATTAGATTTCTAGATTTTGCTGTGTTGTAGGTAGGTTTCTTATTACTAATTCTGTTTTATCTTCCATGGGCTTTTAAAATCTGTGGCTTGCCTTTTCTTGCTCAGTAAAACAGGCACTATCTATTAAAAATTTGTTTCTGTTCCTTTCACTCACTTCTCTTCTTCTGCAGCAACAATTACATGTATGTTAGACCTTCTCAGTGTATCATCTGTAACTCTTACTCCCTATATTTTTCATTCTTTTTCTGCATACTTCAGTCTGCCTATTTTCTTTTGATTATTTTTGGTTCATAAATTCTATATCTATGTTTATTCTTCTGTTACTACCATCTATTTAGTTCTTAATTTGGCTGTTGTGTTTTTCATTTTTGTAATTTCAAATCTTCCATATGCTTTTTATAGATTTTCCAGTTCTCTGAAGAAGTCCAAGTCTCTTTGAAGCATAGTAAGCAAAGTTTATTTTACAGCCTATGCCTGATAACTCTAATATCTAGAGTTGTGGGTTTATTTCTATTGTCTGTTTTTCTGCTGTTTTGTTTTGTTTATGGTGTCTTTCTCCAACTGGGCCTGATTTTTTTTTTAATGTGCCAACCACTGTATTTGAAAAATCGTAGAAACTCTGAGAGCATTAGAGATGTTTTTTCTCTCCAGACAGGATTTACATTGCTTCTGGTGGGCTTTGAGGAGCACTAGCAATATGGACTTCTTAATCCAATTTAAGGAATTGAGATGATTCAACAGTGGGCCGTAGTCCCTCTGTGGTCTTAATTCTAACTTACGTTTACTCTGAAAATTAACCTTTTGGGCTACCAACCAATTTGTAGCATACTTACTAGGCACATTTTTAACAGGCCTGGATTCCAATTTTTGTTCTCCATTTTCCGTCTCAAAACTATAGGAATTGAGAGATTTATAAGGGAAAGGCAACTCCAAATACTGAGTGCACTTTTCTTCATGGCATTATTAACCCTCTGATGCCTTCATGTATATATTTTTATATTTTTTCCAGGCATTAAAGTTGTCCTCCAAAATTTCCACCAAATTTAGGAGTAAATTGGTCCTTGCCAAAAGACACATGCCTATAAATGTGTATGCTGGACTCGAATCCATCTCTCTCTAGTTCTAAAGCACATATTCCTAACTAATATGTGGCTTTTTCCTACTAACTCTATATCTAAGTTTCAAAGAAAAAAACAAAGTGATTCCTAGAGGTCATGAAGGAAGTAGAGATTACTGGAGGTTATGAACTTCAGTACAGTCCTGCAACAACCTTTGGGAATTCACTACAACCAGGGCTAGACTTCATCCTTTCAGTTTTAGTGACGCAGTGTTGTCAGCATGATGGTGACAAATCCTCGGACATAGAGTCACAATAGCAATCTCATAGAACGTGATGTATAAATCCAAATGCCAACCTACTCAAAACGGTCATGAAAACTAGGTTTATATCAGTCAATTAATGATCTTTATTACTGTTGTTAAGTGACTGGAAAAAAAAGATGAACTATAATCAGAAGGTTGTATGTAATTAGAACAAGAGTTATTTGGACGTTACATAAGCTATCCTACTCCCAGGACAAAGAGAGCTGAAATCCATGGTTCAGAACATTCTCTTCCCTGGAGGAGTGAGTGCTGCTGCCTTATAAATTTGGTGAGTTTCCGTTTTTTATCCACTAGGGCGCCTCATCTCTCTTTTTATTCCAGTCCTTCCTCCCTAAAGAAATATCCCAGATAATTTGATCAGAGTTTTAGGTATTCCCAAACCTTTCAACTGAATAATTACAGACATTCTTGTTTTATTACTAGCGTAGTTGTTACTTTGATAGATTAGGCGGGTGTCGTTGTTTTTTTTTTAATTTAATGTACAGCCTTATGTATCTTTTTTTTAATTAATTAATTAATTAATTAATTAATTTTATTATTTATTTTCGGCTGTGTTGGGTCTTCGTTTCTGTGCGTGGGCTTTCTCCAGTTGCGGCAAGCGGGGGCCACTCTTCATCGCGGTGCACGGGCCTCTCACTGTCGCGGCCTCTCTTGTTGCGGAGCACAGGCTCCAGATGCGCAGTCTCAGCAGTTGTGGCTCACGGGCCTAGTTGCTCTGTGGCATGTGGGATCTTCCCAGACCAGGGCTCGAACCCGTGTCTCCTGCATTAGCAGGCAGATTCTCAACCACTGTGCCACCTGGGAAGCCCCTTATGTATCTTAATTCCAGATGGAAGTTATACACATTTTTATTGCCTGATTTATTGATAAACTCATGTATTTAGAATTTTACAAATTCTGGAAACTGCCTCTATTAGATTGTAATTTAATATTTTGAAAACCAATAATTCTTTCAAAAAGCGTGAATAAATCATATATCTGTATGTTTGTATATGTTCATACAATTGTTAAAATGTATTTTATTTTTACTTCCTATGATCTACTAACTGTGTTACAATTTAAAATATGATTACATCTTCATGTCTTCAAGTTAGGGAATTTGCATTTCCAGGTTTTGTTTGTAAAGTAAAAGTTTTGGATTAGATAATATTGATGGTTCCTTCCAGATCTAAAATTTCATGACTCTGTGATTCATGTAGGTTTGGAAAAAATGACTCTACTGGCTGCATTTTTAACTTAGGTACAATCCACTTGTTTGCTGCCATCATTGGTCGGGGCATCATCTCTTCTACATGATCATGCACTTGAGAGTTGAGCTCATTTGTCTAGAGATGGAATATTAAGCATGTCTACAAGTTGGCCTCATATGTGAACAAAGCCTTTAAAAATTGATAATTTGACTGTATTAATTCCAGTAAATAAGCTTGAGGAAAAATGGGTAAAGAGTACAAGGAGAAAACACAAGCATTTCTCAATGTGTATATATGGTATGCCTTAAAAATAAAGGTCCACTCTAATAATTGTGCAGTTTTTTGGCATCACTAATTCTACTGTTGGTCTTTTGACTTTGCTCTTGAGATCTTAACCTCCTTGATGTTACCAGAAAACATTTGCTGTGCATAAGTATAACATTTCTACTTTGATTTTTGAAGATGTTACTGATGGCAGTTTTAAATGACACACAGTGTTCCTTTACAGATTTTTAATGTTTGAAAAATTTAAAATAAGACCAATAAAGGAGATTTAAAGTGAAAGCAAATTGTATTTAGTCACAATATTTAAATCTTTTCCCCACCTTTCTCCAGGGTAAATATAGGCTTTCTTTTAGAGATTTCAGAGCATTCCTTTCTTTTTTCATTCATCACAAATTAAAATTACTGAACAAAGGCCATCTGTTTTTACTCAGTACTTAACTCATAACCTTGTATTTTTAAAATTTGCCTCTTTAAAATGTGATTGATCTCTACCAGTGTGTTATTTCTCTGTGAATTTTTTTTCATACCTCCTAATATACTTAGGGTTTTCATCTGAGGAGAACTAAGACTATCCTTTCATTTTCATGTTTCTCTCCAATAAATAATTTAAATAATCACTCACAAATAGGAGAGACTAATTTGACCTAAGAATAGTTATCAACTGAGCTTGTCTTGGAAATAATTATCCAAAAAAATACTGAGTAACTATTATACAGTACTCTAAAAAGATGTAACAAATAATCTCCTCTATAGCTTTAGCAAATTAGACTTTGATAATACATTAAGCATGCTGAGGTGTGAACAATTAATCATGTGTTCTTGCAGTGTTTAATTGCTTTTTAAATTGCATCTGTGATTTTGACCTCCAACAAAAAGCAAGCATGACTTATTGGGTTACTCATAGAGCAGCAGAATCACTTGTAGATGGATGCTATCTAATTCATCACATTCTGATAGTTTTTAGTTAATTTACAAATCATTTGCATGTGGGGGGCACTTAAAATGTGTTTTCAATAAATGCATGTAATAATGTTTTAAGTAATATGTTCTTAAAATGGTAAGAAAAAAATCCTAGTTTTTTTTTTTTTTTTTTCATTTTGAATGGGTTAAGGGGTCTGAGAAAGAAGTATTAGTTGATTTTCCACTTTCACTTAATTTTAGTCTTCACAACAAACCTTTGTGTTCATATTAAAAAACATAAGAAAACCAAGGTTCCAGGTGATTAAATAACTTACCAATGTGCCAATGTTTATATGTGCTCAGTTTACGTGTGTTTAGGCCAGGATGTGAGACTAAGCTTGTGTAGTTACCCTAGTTTGTGTTTTGATGAGCTAATTTCAAATCTTTTCTAGAGCAAAGGGTCGTATTGATCAATAAGTTCATCTATGAACTTAATAAATAAGAGGAAAAAGATAATTTGTCAGAACCTGTTTAGGGTTTGATGTTCAACATATGTAAAACATCATTAAAAATGTACTTAAAGAATCTGAAAATAAAGCTATTTTCTCTTCCCTTCTCAGCCAAGCCACTTCCTCTCACTTAATTTTTCCCTTCTCCTAAAGTATTCTTGGCCAGGAAAGCAGTGCACTAGAAGGATATAAATATTGTACCCTTGAAGTAGGTAAAGCTCCAGATCTCTTAGCCTAATGTAAGACCTTCTCACACAGAAAGAAATATAGTAAGCACTTTTGGGATTGCCCAGGAATATTGCAAGTGCAGAAATTATCTTCAACAAAACTGTGTGTTACTCGAGACATGTGAACCAAGAAAAGACCTGGTTGAAGTGAGAAAAATGGACTGGTCTTGTTCTCAAATTAGCTACACCTGCTAATTTGGTGCAAAGATGAAGGATTTTTAGAATGAATAAACAAATCTCTTCTTTGTAAACTTATCTGTTTATATCTTTTGTTTTATCTAAATGATTTTGGTGTTATTTCATCATTTATTTGTTGTTACCATGGCTGCTTTTGCTGTTGTTACTGTTTTGAAAAACTAGTTTTGAATAATTACAACCACAGGGAAGACATTTTGTGGATGCTTATGTCAGGCAGTAACAAATATAGTGAACAGTGGAAACTTGGAATGAAAAGTTCTAGGGATCCACTGGAGTTGCCATTTTCATTTCACTTCAACTTTGTCTTAATCTTTAGTGCTTTTGAAATTTAGCATTTTAGGTGTAGGTAAATCTCATATCGGCATTTATGTGAGATTTACTCTGTACTCAAATGTTCCAACTTCCTCTGCTCATTAACTCACTCACTCATTCCTAAGAGAGGTGTTGTGTACACAGCTGCTAAACTCCTAGGAGAGCTCCCATTTGGTTCTATCAGTTTCAGTTTTGTTGGAGGGTGAGGATTTTATTTGATGTCTCAATCTCCAAATAAATGTGTAATCCTTTACTCTCTGTTCAGGAGGTGTCAGAGAGCTGGATGCTCACAGACAATAAATAAGGGGGTGTCCAAACTTCTGGACATTTGGGTATGGTGTTCCCTTCACCACCTAGTCCTTGTGAGAGAAGAGACTTCTCCTGCTGCCTCTCTGATTATTCTCTGTTTACACCCTACTCTCTGGCTCAGTCTTTGTTCCATTATCTTCTTTCTCTTTTCGCAGCTCTAGTCCTATCCAGCATATATCAGATTATTCTCTTTTGAATAGCATTAAAGCTTTTTAGAGTCTTGTTTCTGTCTGGCATGCGGAGGGAAAAACTACCTTTGGTATTGTTGGAGGAAAAGGTGAGAGGGAGAGAAATAAACATAAAATACAGTGATTAATAATTGCAGAGAATTCTGCAATTATTTATATATATATATATATATATATATATATAGAAAGAGAGAGAGAGAGAGAGAGAGAGAGAGAGAGATCAGTTTTTAATTTTAACCATATCGTTGGGTGTGGATATATCTCATTGTTTAGTTACTATGACTTTCTCTGATGATTAGTGAGTTTGAGTGCCTTTTCACTTGTTTATTGACAAATGAAATATGAATTTTAATGAAAACTGTTCAAATATTTTCTTCATTTTAAAAATTAGATTGTCTTTTTCTTATTGAGGGTATAAGCCCCTTGCTGGTTATATGTGTTGCAAATATCTTCTCCCACTGTGAGGCTTTACTTTTCAGTCTCTTAATGTTATCACTTAATAAGCACTATCTTAAATTTTAATATACTCTAATGTATTGATCTTTTCCTTTCTGGTTAAAAATTTCTGTGTCTTGTTTAGGAAATCTTTCTCTACCAGAGTTTTAGAAAACATACTTTGTTACCTTCCAGAGCTTATGGTTTGTCTTTCACATTTAGATTTACAATCCACCTGAAAATATTTGGGATTTCATTCAATCTGGAGATTAATCAGGGGTGAACTTGCAGTTTTATAGTAGTCTTCCCATGTATGAAAATAATTTGTTTCTCCACTTATTAGGCCTTTTCTATTTTCTCTCAATAATGTTTTATTTTTCTATTTGAATTTGTTAATTTTATTTAGATCTATTTGTTATTTTTGATACTGCTGCACATAGTATCTTTTAAAATTTTTTTGTTTGCGATAAAGAAGTACAATTAATTCAGATATTGACCTTGTATCTAGTAATGTTAACAGTTATTTTATTAAATTTTATTTAGATAATTTTGTATTTTTTAAAATTAATTAATTAATTAATTTTTGGCTGTGTTGGGTCTTCATTGCTGCGTGTGGGCTTTCTCTAGTTGTGACGAGCGGGGGCTACTCTTGGTTGTGGTGTGCGGGCTTCTCATTCCAGTGGCTTCTCCTGTTGTGGAGCATGGGCTTTAGGCGCGGGCTTCAGTAGTTGTGGCTCACGGGGTCTAGAACACAGGCTCAGTAGTTGTGGCACACGGGCTTAGTTGCTCTGCGGCATGTGGGATCTTCCTGGACCAGCGCTCGAACCCATGTCCCCTGCATTGGCAGGCTGATTCTTAACCACTGTGCCACCAGGGAAGCCCCTATTTTGTATTTTTTACAAATACAAAATCGTACCATTTGCCAATGAAAGCATTTTTTCTATTTCCTCTTTATATAACTTTATTTCTTTTCCTTATCTTACAATATTGGGCTTAAAATCCACTCTCATTAGGAATGATGACAACTATCAAATGCCATTGTGTCTTTTAGAGGGAAAGCTTTCAGCTTTATGTATGATGACTGTTTTAAATAGATATGTTTACCTTATCATAATAAAGATACTCTCTTATATTCCTGGTTTCTTAATGTTTTTTGTTAAGATTGTTGAATTTGATTGAAATATTTTTCTATTATGATGATAATATGGCTTTTTTCTTTCTTTATTCAATGGTGAATTATGTTGGTAAGTTTTTGAAGATTAAAGCATCATTGATTCTTATTATACACCCAGCTTGGTCTTATGTATTATCTTTCTGATTATTGCTGGGATAAATTTGCCAATATTTCATTTAAAATTCTTCTGACTCATTTTCATGGGTGAATTTTGTATTTTATTTTCCTTTCTGTACAGAGTCCTGGTCAGGTTTTATTTTTAAGCTTATACTGGCCTCATAAAGTGAATTATGAAATGTTGCCCCATTTTCTGTTTTCTGGAAGCATCTATGGAAGTTTGGTTCCTCTTCTTTTTAGCTCTAGAGATTGAGTGGCATTATAAGTTTGTAGTTAGGAGCATGCATCTTGGCTCTTCCAATTACTTTATTCTTTTGGAAAAAATACATAACTTCTGTATGTCTCAATTGCTTATCTATATATACGGGAATGATAATTATAGCTATCTCAGAGATTTTATGAGGATTAAACACATTAATATTTGTAAAACTCTTAGAACACTCTGACACATAAAAGCACATAATACAAAATGCTTATATCTGTACATCTCAATTGTTAATGAGGTAAAAGCATATAGTATACCCATATGCCATTTCTATTTCTTCCTTTTTGAACTGCATGTACATAGGATTTTGGAATATTTTTCTGTTTATCTTGTTATTTTGACCTTAATAGCTCTCTGAGAGAGACTTCTTTAGCCCATGGGTGTAGCCTCTGTCTTTCAAATTTCCACTGACATACGCAAGAAAAATACACATATCAGTGGCATAAATCAGTATACATTAAACATGCAGCAACTTCAAGACATTTCTGAAAGTGCAGTTAGGCTGAGAGAGAGGAAGGCAGAGATTTACCCCTTATGTAGAAAAAGGTATAATATTCCTAGCATGAAGTGAGTGAGAACTACAGAGGAGGTTGAGTGACAGGGAAGGGAGTAGCTCTTATTAAACCTCTGAGAAATGCCCTGGTTTCTAGAGTCCATACAGAGTGGTGATTCCATAACAATAATTACAGCCTACATCTGGATGGTATGTTAATAGGGCCTGATACAGTTTGTCCCAAAGATATAGTCACTCTCCAAATAGGACTTTTGACTGATATTATTGGTGGTTTGTATTTTTATAGCTTAAATTATTAGGTATCCTAATTATAATGAATATTAGATAGTGTAAGGAAATATTAATTAGAATTGCAGTTATAATTACAGCTACTAACCTAGTTAAGTACAATAAAGCTCTGAGTGACTTATGTCAGGAAAATGTAACTGAGAGATTTAGTTGAGAAATTTAGGGACATACATTCATGGTGAAAAATATAGAGATTATATAAATTGGTTTCTTTGAAGCTGTTTTGATCAGTGTCCATGATTTGAATGAGGAATTGAACATTCTGAAGCTGCTTTACTTTGTTGATGTCAAAAGCTGTTAAATGCTTGTTTTTTGAAAACACCACCAAATAACCTGTTGAAACAAATGGCTTACCACAGAAAGGGAGGTATCTATCTTAATAGTGCTTAGTAGTGTCTCAGAACGGGGAGGGCAAAGGCAAGATATTTATGAGGCTTTGAGTGACATGGCTTAACAAGGTTCTTTTCAATGATTGGGCTTGGTTAGGATTGGGCAAGATTCAGGATATAATATTTTTATAAATGATAGACCCAGAGAGACAAGAATAATGAAGCAAGAATTTCTAAGTAAGTCTTGAAGAGTCCATGAGACTACTTGAGCTATCTTTTTTTTTTTAACATCTTTATTGGAGTATAATTGCTTTACATTTTTGTGTTAGTTTCTGCTGTATAACAAAGTGAATCAGCAATATGTATACATATATGACTATATCCTCTCCCTCTTAAGTATCCCTCCCACCCTCCCTACCCCACCCCTCTAGGTGGTCATAAAGCACAGAGCTGATCTACCTGTGCTATGTGGCTGCTTCCCACTAGCTATCTATTTTATATTTGGTAGTGTATCTATATACCTGTCACTCTCTCACTTTGTCCCAGCTTACCCTTCCCCCTCCCCGTGTCCTCAAGTCCATTCTCTACATCTGCGTCTTTATTTCTGTCCTGGCCCTAGGTTCTTCAAAACTTTTTTTGTTTGTTTTTGGTAGATTCCATATATATGTGTTAGCATACGGTATTTGTTTTTCTCTTTCTGACTTACTTCACTCTGTATGACAGACTCTAGGTCCATCCACCTCATTACAAATAACTCAATTTCGGTTTTTTTTTTTATGGCTGAGTAATATTCCATTGTATATATGTGCCACATCTTCTTTATGCATTCATCTGTTGATGGACACTTAGGTTGCTCCCATGTCCTGGCTATTGTAAATAGTGCTGCAGTGAACATTGTGGTACATGACTCTTTTTGAATTATGGCTTTCTCAGGGTATATGCTCAGTAGTGGGATTGCTGGGTCATATGGTAGTGCTATTTTTAGTTTTTTAAGGAACCTCCATACTGTTCTCCATAGTGGCTGTATCAATTTATGTTCCCACCAACAGTGCAAGAGGGTACCCTTTTCTCCACACCCTCTCCAGCATTCATTGTTTGCTGATTTTTTGATGAGAGCCATTATGACTGGTGTGAGGTGATACCTCATTGTAGTTTTGATATGCATTTCTCTAATAATTAGTGATGTTGCGCATCCTTTCATGTGTTTGTTGGTAATCTGTATATCTTCTTTGAAGAAATATCTATTTATGTTTTCTGCACATTTCTGGATTAGGTTGTTTTTTTTTTTTTTATATTGAGCTGCATGAGCAGCTTGTGTATTCTGGAGATTAATCCTTTGTCAGTTGCTTTGTTGACAAATATTTTCTCCCATTCTGAGGGTTGTCTTTTCGTCTTGTTTATGTTTTCCTTTGTTATGCAAAAGCTTTTAAGTTTCATTAGGTCCCATTTGTTTATTTTTGTTTTTATTTCCATTTCTCTAGGAGGTGTTTCAAAAAGGATCTTGCTGTGATTGATGTCATAGAGTGTTCTGCCTATGTCTTCCTCTAAGAGTTTGATAGTGTCTGGCCTTACATTTAGGTCTTTAATCCATTTTGAGTTTACTTTTGTGTATGGTGTTAGGGAGTGTTCTAATTTCATTCTTTTACATGTAGCTGTCCAGTTTTCCCAGCACCACTTATTGAAGAGACTGTCTTTTTTCCATTCTATACTCTTGACTCTTTTATCAAAGATAAGGTGACCATATGTGAATGGGTTTATCTCTGGGCTTTCTATCCTGTTCCATTGATCTATATTTCTGTTTCTGTGCCAGTACCATACTGTCTTGATTACTCTAGCTTTGTAGTATAGTCTGAAGTCAGGGAGCCTGATTCCTCCAGCTCCGTTTTTCTTTCTCAAGATTGCTTTGGCTATTTGGAGTCTTTTGTGTTTCCATACAAATTGAGAGATTTTTTGTTCTAGTTCTGTAAAAATGCCATTGGTAGTTTGATAGGGATTGCATTGAATATGTAGATTGTTTGGGTAGTATACTCATTTTCACAATGTTGATTCTTCCAATCTAAGAACATGGTATATCACTCCATCTGTTTGTAGTATATTTAATTTCTTTCATCAGTGTCTTATAGTTTTCTGCATACAGGTCTTTTGTCTCCTTAGGTAGTTTTATTCCTAGGTATTTTATTCTTTTTGTTGCAGTGGTAAATGGGAGTGTTTCTTTGATTTCTCTTTCAGATTTTTCATCATTAGTGTATAGGAATGCAAGAGATTTCTGTGCATTAATTTTGTATCCTGAAACTTTAGCAAATTCATTGATTTTCTCTAGTAGTTTTCTGGTAACATCTTTAGGATTCTCTATGTATAGTATCATGTCATCTGCAAACAGTGACAGTTTTACTTCTTTTCTGATTTGGATTCCTTTTATTTATTTTTCTTCTCTGACTGCTGTGGCTAAAACTTCCAAAACTGTGTTGAATAATAGTGGTGAAAGTGGGCATCCTTATCTTCTTCACAATCTTAGAGGAAATGTTTTCTGTTTTCCACCACTGAGAACCATGTTGGCTGTGGTTTTTTATCATATATGGCCTTTATTATGTTGAAGTAAGTTCCCTCTATGCCTGTTTTCTGGAGAGTTTTTATCATTAATGGGTGTTGAATTTTGTTGAAAGCTTTTTCTGCATCCTTCGAGATGATCATATGGTTTTATTCTTCAATTTGTTAATATAGTGTATCACATCGATTGATTTGCGTATATTGAAGAATCCTTGCATCCCTGGGATAAATCCCACTTGATCGTGGTGTATGATCCTTTTAATGTGTTGTTAGATTCTGTTTGCTAGTATTTTGTTGAGGATTTTTGCATCTATATTCATCAGTGATATTGGTCTGTAATTTTCTTTTTTTTGTAGTATCTTTTTCTGGTTTTGGTATTAGGGTTTTGGTGGCCTCATAGAATGAGTTTGGGAGTATTCCTTCCTCTGCAATTTTTTGGAAGAGTTTGAGAAGGATGGGTGTTAGCTCTTCTCTAAATGTTTGGTAGAATTCACCTGTGAAGCCATCTGGTCCTGGACTTTTGTTTGTTGGAGGATTTTTAATCACAGTCTCAATTTCATTACTTGTGATTGGTCTGTTCATATTATCTATTTCTTCCTGGTTCAGTCTTCGAACGTTTTACCTTTCTAAGAATTTGTCCATTTCTTCCAGGTTGTCCATTTTATTGGCATATCTATTGTTTTTTGATGAGTACTTTCAGAAAGTTCCTGAAACACCAATTGAATTCATATGCAATTTTACTTTGTTGGGAAGAGTTTGCTGGGATAGTACTGTTGAGGTGAATTACAAGCTGTATGAATGTAGCTGGTTTCACTTCCCAAAGCTGTGCATTTGTAGATAAAATACCCATTCCAAGCAAAGTAACAAGGAACACATGCCATGAGGGTAATTTAAGAGACCTAGGAACCATTGCAGAGACCAGACTCTGGTTTTAATGTCTCCTTTGAGAAAATAAACACAATTAGTTAGAGATGAATCATTGCACTGGATCCCTGAATTCTTCATCAAAGATACTCATATGCTTGGGTTTCTCCAGTTATGAGAAGTCCACTATAGTTGGGACTAGGTGGCTAAAAGGGCCTAATATAGCCTTGGTTGCTTTAACTCCTTTGTTTGTGTTTAAGAACGTCCTTCCACAGAAAATACCATTAGAGATCCTAGTATGTGAAAGAGTTGTGAATTTTCTAAAGCTATTCCTGCTTGATTTGGGGTTATTCCAGAATACCATAAGTAAAGTAGTGTCTATGGATCTGCATAGTGTCTGCTCTTAGGAATTTATTGAGAATTACTTTAATATCAATTTTAAGTAGGCATAAGTTCCAATAAACTGCATGCATTTAAAATATATAATTTGATAAGTTGTGAAAATATTATAAACTCTGAAACTACAAACACAAGATAAAAAAAAATCACTTCTAGTGTGTGTGTGTGTGTGTGCCCACAAAGCACTGTGCCTGGCTTTAATTATTCAATAAATAACAGCTAATATTATTTATCAGGTTGGGACACTTTGCACAATATTCCAGCTTCCTCCAGGGCTCCTTCAGTTTCACAGTAAATTTTTATCTTTCTTGCTGACAAAACCTCTAATGAAAACTGTCTTTGTCGGCTTGGGCTGGATAACAAAATATCATAGTCTGGATGGCTCAAACAACAGAAATTTATCTTCTCACTCTTCTGGAGGCTGAAAAGTCCAGGGTGGAGGTTCCAACAGGGTTCATCTCCTGGAGAGGATGCTCTTCCTGCCTTGTTGCTGTGTTCTCTCACAGTGAAGAGAGATTACTCTCTTCCTCTTTTTGTCGGGCCACAGTGCTGGTGGATTAGAGCTTCGCCTTTATGACCTAATTTAACCTGAATTAACTCCTGAAGATCCTGCCTCCAAGGAAGAGTCATACTGGAGGTTAGGGTTTCAACATGTGCATTTTGAGGAGACACAATTCAGCCCATAGCAAAAGCCAAGCTCTCCTGGGAAAGGATATCCTTGACGAGGCAGTGGGGTGTCCCCAATTCACAGAGACCTTGGGTTCTGGCTTCTGGAGTGTCCCTTCCTAGTTATTATTTGAGTCATTGTCTTCTGATCAGGGAGAGAAAATCGGGTGTTAGGACCTTGAGCTCTTCATATAAAATCATGTTTATATGCATAACAGTAGAACTTGAATTCGTTTCTGTAATCAGATTCTCTCTCTGGGGCATGGGGAAATGGAATAGTAGAAGAAACCTGGGTGCTGGGGCCTCTCCAATGCTTCCTGAAAGCAGAGGGATAGAAAACCAGGGTGAGGGCTTCTGAAACCCTGTTCCCTAATGCATGATGTTGCCCCTGGTCAGTCGAATGGAACTTTGTGCACAGTTCCCATAGGAAACTGGCACTCA
Source organism: Balaenoptera acutorostrata (assembly GCF_949987535.1). Lineage (NCBI taxonomy): Eukaryota > Metazoa > Chordata > Mammalia > Artiodactyla > Balaenopteridae > Balaenoptera > Balaenoptera acutorostrata. The sequence continues at coordinate 52,415,406 of NC_080080.1, read as the reverse complement.
GTCAGTGTTTGTGGGATGCATGAGTGAACATCCTTACAGATCTGCTTAGTGGAAATACAAACACCCGCTTCTACTGTTACTATATCACAGGAAGTCTGGCTTGAAATGGTGGTCCTGGCTGACTTGTATGTGAAAAGAGAAGGTGGCCCACGTATATAGTGTCTTATTGTGAAACCTTTGCTTGATTTTATTATAATAGCTGTAAATAAGATGAAAAGTTTGAATTAAAACAAACATGACTGTAAATTGGCAATAATTATATAATAAAGTACCATTTTATCCTTCAAATATTTATTTCCAATAGTGTTGGAGATGTTATGGAAAAACCTGAATGAACTTTTTGGCCAACCCAATAAAATAAAATGTATCCTAAAAAAAAAAAAAAAAAAAAAAAAAAAAAAACCCAAAAAACTTCTAAAAGTTTCATTATCCCCATGGGCTGACAGACAGTATATTCCTCCCTCCTCTCTTGGTCCCAGGAAACCACCCATTGCTTTTTTTTTTGTCATTGTGATTTGTTTCCATTTGTAAGATGTTTATATAAATGGAATAATACAATATGTACTATGTAGTGTCTAATTTCTTTCACTCAGCATACTGATTTTGAGATCATCAATGTTTTATAGTAATCTGTTTGTTTTTAATACTGAATTATTTTCCATTGTCAAGATATATTACATTTTGTTTTTTCATTCATTGTGTATTCATGTTCATTCCAATTTTGGGGCTGTGAGTAAAGGTGCTATGAAGAATTGTGTACAAGTTTTTATAAATACTTATGACTACATTGCATGGCAAGGGTATTTTTTAACATTTTCAAAAATGACCAAATACTTTTCTAGTGTGGCTGTACTCTTTTACATTTCCATTGTCAGTGTATAAATCTCAGTTGCCTTCACATCCATATCTACACTTGGTAATGTCACTCTTTAATTTTAGCTATTCTAATGCATGTGTAGTGGAATCTGACTAAGCGTTTAATTTGCATTTCCCTGATGACTCCTGGTCACTTTTCATGGGCATATTGGCCATTTGTATATCTTCTTTTGTACGTGTCTTCAAATAGAGTTTTAAATTTTCTTATTGGGTTAGGAGGAACTCCTTAAATGGATATAAATCTTTTGTCTGACAAATGTATTGCAAATATTTTCCTCATTCTATGGCTTGCAATTTCACTTTAAAAATGTGAAAGAGCAGAATATTTTGATTTCAATGTAGTCCAATTTATTAGGTTTTTCTGTTATGCTTTGTGGTATTTATGTCCTTTCTAACAAATATTTGTCTAACTCAAGGATGCAAAGAGTTTCTTCAAGATTTTTCCAGTTTTAACTTTTACATTTAGATTTTTGATACATTTGGAGTTAATTTTTATGTACGATGTGAGGTAAAAGTCAGTGTTGATATTGTCCATATGGGTATCCAATTGTTCCAACAATATTTATTGAAAAATTTTCCTTTCCTTATTGGCAGTTCTTGGCACTTTGTTGAAAATCAATTGAACATAAATTTTATGTCTATTTTTAAACTCTGTATTCTACTTCATCGATGTGTATATTTATTCTTTTGTGAATATCACACTGTCTTAATTTTGTGTCTTGCAATTAATTAGGGTAAGTCTCCCAATTTTGTTCCTTTTAAAAATTAATTAGGATATTTTAGGGCACTAAACTTTTATATAATTCCTAGAAATAGATTGTCAACTTTCTTCTGTTGTTTTGGAAATGATTATGTAGGATTTGTATCATTTCTTTGTTAAATATTTGGTTGAATTTGCCACAGCAGTGAACTTTCTCAGAAGTCTTCTTTGTGGGATGATTTTGAATTACAAATTATTTTTCTTAACAGATATATCCAGGTGATCTATTTCTACTTCTGTAAGCTGAGGTAGTTTGAGTCTTTCAAGGAATTCCTCCATTTCAACTAAGTATTCAATATGTTTTTACCATAATGTTGTTCATAATATTAACTGACTATTCTTGTAATGTCTGTAGGATCTACAAGTACTAATGTCTTTTCTCATTCTTGATATCTATAATTTGTGCCTTCTTTCATTTTTCTTTGTTGTGGTTAAACATTTGTCAATTTTCATAATTTTTCAAACAACCATCTTTTGCTTTCATTCATTTTCTCTATTTTTATATTATCAATTTTATCTGTTTTTACTCCTTTCTTCTTGGTTTGTGTTTATTTTGCTCTTTATTATCTTGTTTCTTAAGATGGATGTTTAGATCATTGATTCAAAACTATCCTTGTTTTTTAAATAAGCATTTATTGCTCTAGTTTTCTCTAAACACTGCTTTAGTTGCATCCTATAATTTCTGATATGTTATGTTATCATTTTTATTTAATTTAAAATATTTTCTCATTTTTCCTACTGATTCTTCTTGACTCAGGTTATTTAGAACTGTATTGCTTAGTTTCAAAATATTTGGGATTTTCCAAATATCTTTCTGTTATTTATTTCTAATCTAATTCCCTTGTATGTTTTCAGTTTGGTTTCTAATTTAGGTTTGCTTTATTACTTAAATTATAGTTTATCTTAGTTAACATACCATGTGCATTATGTTGTTATTGGATGGATTATTCTATAAATGTAAATTGGTTCAAGTAGTTTGATAATGTTATTCAGGTATGCAATGTCTTCTCTAATTTTTTTTTCCCATGTACTTCTTTGAGTACTGAGAGAGGATTGCTGAAGTTTCTAACAATAATTGTGGATTTGTTTATTCCTCCTTTCAGTTCTATCAGTTTTTTCTTCGTGCATTTTAAAATTTTGCTATTAGGGGAATACACATTTAGCATATTAATGAAATCTTGATCCCTTTATAATCCTGCAATATTCCTCTTAACCCTGGTAATATTCCTTATTTTGTTATTTACTTTGTCTGCTTTAACATAACCTCTGTAACTTGCTTTTGATTAATGTTTGAATGGTATATTTTCCACCTTCATTTTACTATTAAATTATTTATGTGTTTTTATTTAAAGTGGGTTTCTTGTATACTGCATATACCTGAATTCTACGTGTGTGTGTGTTTAATTCAATCTCTATATTTTAATTCAGGTGTATAGACCATTTACGTTTCACTTAAGTATTGTTGTAGTTAGAATAAACCTACCAATTTTCTACTTGTTTTCTACATGTTCCATCTGTTCTTTTTTTCTTTTTTCACATTTAGAATTTTCTTTTGGATTCAATTTTTTAAATGATTCCATTTTACTTCCCCTATAGGTTTATCAATCATAGATCTTTTAAAAACTTTTTAGTGGTCCCCTAGGGTTGACAATGCACAATCTTAATTTGTCACAATCTACCTTTAAATATTATTTATACCACTTCACATCGTGTTAAAGTATTACAACAGCATATTTCCATTTCCATATAATTCTTTATGCTTCTATTTTCATATACTATATCTTATATGTTTCAAAATCCACAATACATTGATACTATTTTGCTTTAGATAATGAAAGTGTCTTTTAAAGCAATTAACAAAAAATTTTATATTTATATTTGTTATTTTCAGAACCCTTCATTTGCTTATGTAGATCCAAATTTCTGTTTGGTATTATGATACTTCTACTGGAAGAAACTGAGTTAATATTTCTGGTAGCACAGGACTGCTGATAATAAATTATTTCAGCCTTTGTTTGTCCCCACATATGTTTATTTTACCTTTGTTTCTCCGTTTTGAGAGATGTTCTCATTGATATAGAATTCTGAGTTAATCTTTTCTTTTAATTGTACATTTTATTTATGTTATCCTGCTGTCTTCTGGTTTGCATAATTTCAAATTGAAATGATTACAATTTTTGTATGGGATGTGCTATTTTTCTCTGGCCAATTTTTAGATTTTTACTTTTCAAAAAATTTTCCACTGTTTGACTACAATGTGTTAGGTATCTTTAAAAAATTATCTTGCGGGGTGTTTTCTGAAGCCTCTTAAATCTGTATTTTGATGGCTTTCATTATTTTTGAAGACTTGCCAATCATTACCTCTTTAAGTATTTTTTATGCCCCATTCTCTTTCTCTTCACCTTTTGGAATTCTTCCACAACTCCTGGATATTCTATTCTGAATTTTTTAAAATCTTTTTTTCTCTTTGGGTGTTAGTTTGAGTAATTTCATTGACCTGTCATCAAGTTCATTAATTATTTCCTCAGCTATTATGAGTTTCCAGTGACTCAGTTGAAAGTGTTCTTCTTATCTGTACCATGCTTTTTATTTCAATCATCACCTTGTTAATCATATGGATCGTATATGGGTCTGGTTCATTTGATTTCTCTGTCTTCTACCAGTGTTTTGCTTTTCCTTGCTACTTCGTGTTTCTCAAAATTTGTACTTGGTAAGCTCTCATGTATGTAAGATGGAGAGTAAATAGTATTTATGCTGGAAGTAGGGCTCACTTTTTTCTTTGTTCAGTTTTTGGAATGGAAGATTGAGCTGCATTTGGAGTTTTTATTGCTATGGTTACCCGTAGTCTGTATGGTTACCCTCAGTTTCTTTATTCTGTGCTGCCACTAGACTCTTTCCCAAGGTCCTGGTGAGATCAATGAAGAGTCGGCAAGTGAATGTGAACTGTCCTTGAGTCTGAAGCTCTTAATGGTTTTATAATCCCACCATAGTCTTCACTCACATCCTTTTAGAATATTTTAAATGATTTTTCTTATCAGTATAGCACCCAGTGCTTCTTCTTTCTCTCATCCTCTGCCTCACTTATGTGCTTATCTCCTTTGACACAGTTGGCTTTCCTTAGATTTTAGGTGTGTTTTTTGTCCTGCAACCTCAGCTCTCTAATTTATTAAAAAATATACTTTTATAGATTGTTTGGCTTTTTTCTGATTGTTAGAGCATGAGAGAGACATTCTTTCTGGTTTTATATATGCTGAGCAGAATTCAAATAGGATTTGAAAAGTAGAAAAATAAGGTATATAGGTAGAGAATAGAATTTTTTTTAACAAGAATATGGAGATATTTCTGAAGCAATGATTATTATATTCAGATTTTCAGATATTACTATTTTGTAATATTGTCCCTTGAGCAATACAAATATTATAAGCCTGCTTTTAAGGCCAAAGCATTATTTATTTTCAAAATGGTTTTATGAAAAATGAAAGAACTCCTTAAATTATGAGATTATATTTGCTGAAAGTACAAATTATAGAATTGATGTTAAACCATAAAACAAAACAAAATAGTTTAATAACATATGTCATATAGTCAGTATTTGAGAGTTCCATGAGGTGTTACTAATCGGATCCTTTTAATGTTCATTAATTACCTGCGTTTGAATACTTCTGTTGCAAGTAAAAGAAAATCCAACTTAAACCACCTTAAACTGAAAAGTAAATGAGCTTTCTCATAAAACCAAAAATCCAGAGGCAGTAAGAATTTTATGCACCAATTGAACAAGAGGCTCATAATGTTTAACAGTGCTCCAGTGACATTCCTCTGCAATTGCTCCCCTTTGGCCTTCCTTTGAGTGTCAGCTTAATCCTTTGTCCAGTCAAGCTATTCAGACCTTACATTTAGATATGACACTGTCAAAGGAAGGAAGAGGGCCCAGCATTCAAGGCAAAAACTCAAGAGTCATTCTGTTCAATTCAGGTTTGGTCACATGCCTACCCCTAACCAATGACTGTCCCCAAAGGGATGTAATATGCTTCCTGGATTTGTCTAAATCACAGAATTCTTTCCTGGAAGTGCCATTTATTTGAATGAATATCAGGAATACTTGGGAGGCAGAAAACTGCTTGCTAGTAGAACACTTCTTAGTATCCACTCTACATAATTTTTGAGTGCCCAGTGGATATAAAGTACCAAACGGGACACTTTGGAGATTTAGAGTGCATGGAGAAAATTCACTATCTACATTAAAAAATAGAGCAAAATATGACAATATATGGCAAAATATCGGTAAGCATGTTGTTGAGGGACTATCATAAGAGACAAATTTTGGAAATTCTTCTATTGAAATATATTCCTGAGAGTCAGGATTTTAGAGCTTAGAATTATGTGAGAGATCATTGAGTTCACCTTTCTCATTTTACAGATGAGGTAACAAAGACCAGAGATGCTAAATGATTTGACAGAGGTCATGTAGGCAGCAGGTGGTGAAGCCTGGGAGAGAATACAATTCTTTGGCTTTGAGCTCTTTTCATTACCTCATATTTATTCTGAAACAGAAAATGTTTGTGATCACATTATGTGCACATAAAGTCATTTGTCACTATATAATGGTTTTTTTCAAGTGATAAATTGATTGCAACAGTTCCATCCTCCTTTCCAAAGGCCAGATTGTATGTATCCCTGCTTATGAATGTAACTTTCAGATTAAAAGCATATTAGTTTTTCCCCCTCTGTTTCAAAGACATTTTTCAAATGTTTCACCTTTGACACCACTACCTATTAACATTTATGAATATTAAGTAATGTTAGAGGTTAATGCACTGCTAATGATAGGTTGTTGTAACTCAGTTGGCCCCTTTGGCATGAAATGCCCAATAAAATGCTCTTTTTATAGCAAAACTAAGTAGTCTTAGTTATATTGTGCCTGACTGAGGACAATAGGATGTTTTGTATATTCATATGGCCTATGTCTGTCATGATAATATGAAAAGAGCACTTGTGATTTTTATAAATCATTTTATAAATTATTGTTGAATTTACCACTTCTTCTGTACTGTGCCATTCATACTTATGACTCTTTTTAGTAGTGCTTGCTTTTAAAAATCAAGCTAAATTAACTTATAATAGTATTTAATTGAGAAAAATTTAAATCACACTTGAAGGAAATAATTTATATGTTAAAAGTAGCAGTAGTTGTATGATTAAATTTATTAAGGAGGAGACTTCCCTGGTGGTCCAGTAGTAAAGAATCCACCTTCCAATCCAGGGATGTGGGTTCAATCCCTGGTCAGGGAACTAAGATCCCACATGCCATGGGGTAACTAAGCCTAAGCGCCACAACTACCGAGCTCACACGCCTCAACTAGATAGCCCATGTGCCACAAACTACAGAGCGCATGCACTCTGGAGCCCTCACACCACAACTAGAGAAGAGAAAACCCGCATACCACAACTAGAGCAAAGCCCACGTGCCACAATGAAGAGCTCGTGCCCAGCAACGAAAAATCCAGCATGCCTCAACGAAGATCACGCGTGCTGCAACTAAGACCCAATGCAGCCAAAGAAATAAAAAATAAATAAATAAAATAAAATAAATATTAAAAAATTTATTGAGGAGGAGTAAATTTGACACTGGTTTTACTAGCATTTTGTTATAAAATGTCTTCAGCAACCCCATCTCTTTATATTAAAGGTAAAGTGTATTTTAAAAAAAGATAAGTCTATAAGCCAAGTACTCTTGAAAATAAATTGAAAATTTTAATGTAATATAACAAAAATAATTAAGCACTTATATTGTTCTAAGTATTTTGGTGGACAGAAATATGACCAAAAACGAATTTCTATCTTAACAAAGCTGACAATCTTGTAAAAGAAATATGGCATGAACATAAGTAAATATATATAGCTAAATGTGATATGGGCTACATGAGTAACATATAGTAACTAGTGAACACAGGAGAAGATATGACTTTGATGGAAGAGATTTAGGGAAGACTCTATATAGAAGAAAGTAGTTCAGTTAAGCTTTAAAAAGGCTTAGTATAAATTGGACAGAAGAAACATCAAAGCATGAAATCAGGAAGGATCATAGAATTTTCAGGGAATGGCAGGGAGTCTTCATTATGGGAAAGATGGATCTATGAAGTGAAGTAGATGGAATCACAGATGAAAAAGCAGGTGGAACTAGATCTAATAGTGCTGTGAATAGTATTAGGCAGACTATAGACTTGATTCTATAGTCAGTGACTGTCACTAAAAGTATGATCTTGAGAGTCACATGGTCAAAGTATCTAAGTATAAATAAAAAATATTATTTTCCAACCGTATTGGATAGACTCAAATGTGTGTGCATGTGCGTGTGTGCATGTGTGTGTATGTGTGTGAAGAGATGGGACAGGGGGACATGGAAAAAAATCGAATGATATTATTGCATATTCCTAACCAGAGACCTTAAGTTCAGTTCTGGCAGTGGGCAATGGAAAGAAGAGGTTAAGTAAAATTAGCCTATAGAAATTGACAGGACAGAGTGACTTACTGAAGGTATATCTGAATTTGTCAAGGATTAAGGAATATATTTGAGAAAAAAAAGTGTCAGTTAATTTACGGAAAGTTGGAAGAATGAAGACTGAAAGCAGCTATTGAATTTGGTAACTGAAGACCCATCTTTCTGTAAAGATCAGTTTTATAGAGTCATAGGGCTGAGATAATATTGCAAAATTTGAGGATAGGTGAGGGGTGAGAAAATGGGTTTGGAGTTACAATTTATTCTTGCTTTTTCCCAAAGGATTGATTTTTCTTTCCTTCTATTTAAAAATATTTGTATAGTATTAGACTTTGATAGTATTGAAAATGTCACTTGTTCATACAAATGTCTTTTCTTAGTAATGTTTAGTAATGTGTAGATTTTGATAATATAGCTAATCAATTCCTCAGATTGGATATTCAGATAGTCTTAATTTACAGATATAAATAGGAAATTCTGGTTGGACATATTTCTTTGTTTTTAATTTGTCCCATTCTTCTATTTTATTGTTTTTTTCAGAAATACAAATGCAAAGTGAATACTCCTTTATAATATTTTAATTTTTAATCACATAGTTCTTCTGGTACACACTTTCAAGGATTGTAAATTTTTTATTTCATTTAATTACAGTTTAAACAGTGTGTAGTTTGTGAGTGAGGGGGATTAGTAATTCACAAAAGATAAGCAAGCAGTGATTTGAGAATGTGCAAGACAGGACATGTTTTAAAAGATAGCTTGAAATAAGATTATTTCCTTTCTGTCATTCTCTAATATGCCGTCTGGAGAATGTTAATTTGTTGTGAATAACTGCCTTGTGCGGAAGTTAATAACCTTCTAAGATGGTTGACTGATGGCAATGCTGTGTTCACCGACATCTGTCAAAAATGAGGAAGTGATTGGAACTATATTAACTCATCAGAATACATCAGTTTCCAATATTCTACTGCATTAACAGCTGAGGTGCTTTTAGAGTAACATAGTTATATGCAATTGATTCTATAATATAATATATATATATATATATTCTATAACAGAATATATGTATAAAATAATATTCCCCTCCCTCTCACCTATTTGGTTGTTCACTTTTATCTCTTGTGCTGGCTCCTCTTCCTGTACATGACTACTAAATTTTGGAATTTTTTAGAGCTTATTGGTTTTTTCTTACTCTATTCATTTTTCCTAGACCACCAATGACTTAGATAAGAGTCTATAAGTCATCATCTCATAGACTTATATCTCCAGACATTACCTCTCTTCTGACCTCCAGATCCATCTATCAGTTCTAAAATTGGATGTTTCATGGCCACCCATATTCAACATCCTCAACAGTTAACTTTTCATCTCTCCAAAGTCTTGTGACTTCAAACCTATTACTTCCCTAGTAAAGTGAAGTGCATTTTTTTTTCACTAACAATTACATAAGACAGAAACCTGGGAGTCACCTCTATTCCTCCTCTCTCCCTCATTCATGTCTGCCATTTTGATTTTATCATTGAGTCTTTTGCTTTTATCTCCTAAATATCTGCGACAGGGACTAAGGATTATTAATGTATGAATAAACATGGTATTTTCACCTTCTGACTTCTAGGATAAATTGTATATTATTTTCTAAAGCTGTTAAAAAAATTGTATATTATTTTCTTTGTGAACTCTTGACAACTCCTTTCCTGTACAGAATTTGGTAAAAGGGCCAGTTCTTATAGGAAATGCATTAAATAAAACGGCTTCCCATATGTGGGGAATTTGGCTTGTTGTTGAGGATGAGTGGAGCTGTTAATTTTCTGGCCACCTGTGAGCAGCAAAAGGCAGATGGGAATAGAAAGCCTGAGGCCCCTTCTGGCTGGGAGAAAGTGAGTAAGTAGCCTGGCATGGGCAGTGGTTAGGGACTTGGCAGAAGGAAGTGAATGGAAACTCTCTATGGCTAGGAGACAGCAGCATGTTGACAGGAAAAACCGATTGCCATGGGTAGAAAAGAGAGTGTATTAGTCGTGATTCTGCAGAGAAGAAGAGCCAATAAGATGTATGTATTTAGAGATAAGGATTTATTTTTACGAAACTGGCTCATGTGATTGTGGGAGCTGGCAAGGCCAATATCTGACTAGAAGACTAGAGACCTGGGAGAGACTTGATGTTGCAGTTTGAGTCCTATTTTGTCTTTATCTATTCCCAATAATAGGGAAGTTCTTGCTTGTCCCACATAAGGCAGCTGGAGGCAGAATTCCTTCTTACAGGAAGTACCTAATTTTTTTTTCTTCATACTGTCAACTGATTAGATGAGACCTAATCACATTATGAAGGGTAATCTGTTTTATTCAAAGTCTACTGACCTTAAAGTTAATCATATCTAATTAAACTTAAAAGCTTTTGCACAGCAAGGAGAACCATAAACAAGGTGAAAAGACAGCCTTCAGAATGGGAGAAAATATTTGCAAACGAAGCAACTGGCAAAGTATTAAACTCCAAAATACACAAACAGCTCATGCAGCTCAATAGCAAAAAAACCAAACAACCCAATACAAAAATGGGCAGAAAACCTAAACAGACATTTCTCCAAAGAAGACATACAGATGGCCAACAAACACATGAAAAAATGCTAACTTCACTAATTATTAGAGAAATGCAAATCAAAACCACAATGAAATATCACCTCACACCAGTCAGAATGGTCATCATCACAAAATCTACAAACAATAAATGCTGGAGAGGGTGTGGAGAAAAGGGAACCCTCTTGCACTGCTGGTGGGAATGTAAATTGATACAGTCACTATGGAGAACAGTATGGAGGGTCCTTAAAAAACTAAAAATAGAAATACCATGTGACCCAGCAATCCCACTACTGGGCATGTATCCAGAGAAAACCATAATTCAAAAAGACAAATGCACCCCGATGTTCATTGCAACACTCTTTGCAATAGCTAGGACATGGAAACAACTTAAATGTCTATTAACAGAGGAATGGATAAAGAAGATGTGGTACATATATACAATGGAATATTACTCAGCCATAAAAAGGAATGAAATTGAGTCATTTGTAGAGATGTGGATGGACCTAGACACTGTCATACAGAGTAAAGTAAGTCAGAAAGCAAAAAACAAATAATTGTATATTAACGCATATATGTGGAATCTGAAAAAAATTGGTATAGACAATTTTATTTACAAAGCAGAAATAGAGACAGAGACGTAGAGAACAAATGTATGGATACCAAGGAAGAAAGGGGGTGTGGAATGAATTGGGAGATTGGGATTGGCATATATACACTATTGATACTATGTATAAAATAGACAACTAATGAGAACCTACTGTATAGCACAGGGAACTCTACTCAGTGCTCTGTGGTGACCTAAATGGGAAGAAAATCCAAAACAGGGGATATATTTATATGTATAGCTGATTCAATTTGCTATACAGTAGAAACTAACACAATATTGTAAAGCAACTATACTCCAATAAAAATTTAAAAAAAAATAAATAAAGCAAATGTTCACAGCAACTTCTAAATGGTTGTTTGACCAAACAACTGGGTACCATAGTTTAGCCAATGGACACATAAAATTAATCATCACAGAGAGGGAGCATATCTACAGGGGATTTTAAAGGAAATTTCCATGAGAAGTAGTGTGCAAAGCTCTCAAGCCATTCCTTCATAAAATTCAGTAAAGAGCGCCATGGTTCTCAAAGCTTTGATTAATGTTTAATGCAGTCCTAGGCCATGTGGGGCATCAACTTCATTTAAACAACATATTTAATACATCCATTTCTTTTCACCCCATTGCTGCCATACTTCTATTTGGAGGGTTGCTTCTTACCTGAAGTATGGTAATCGTTATCCAGTTAGTCTCCCTACAGTAACTCTTGTCCTCCTCCCCAGTCTTTTTTCTCCATGTTCAGTTTATGACGTTTATGTGACTTCTAAAAAATGAGAGTCAAGTGTTTCACTCTTAGCCTGAAGAGCCCAGGACTTAGCACTGACTATAAGCCTCTTGACTATATTTCCAAATTCATCTTACGTCATTTTCTTCTCCTATCTGTGCCTTAGGTGTTCTAGGTCTATTCCATTCTGGCCTTCTTCTTCAGTTCCAGTAATTCACTTTTTAAAAAATTTTGTCCAGTGACCTCTCACTGTCTCTCCTCTCAGCCCCAGATATTATTCTTCTACCATATTTATGATAGGAAACCATTTCCATTTCTTTAGTTCTCAATTTGAATGTCATTTGATCTATACTAACTCCAAGGACTAGGTTAATTTCTCTTTAAATGCTTCCTTAAAACCCTATTATCATTTGTTTAAAAATCTCTATCCCTTTCTAGGCATATTAGCACATACTAGGCCTGCAATAACTATTGAAATCATGGCTGGATCCACTTCAGAACAAACTTCTACACAGTGTCTTTCATAAATTTCTGCTTGGCTGAAGGTGACATCTATGACAAGCCCCCTTTCTCATCTCTCCCTTTAATTACAGAGGAAAAGGATATCTTGGGGGTTGGGCTGGTCTACTGATGATTGTGCTAGGAATCTCAAAAAGCAAAGATATTAAAGGCTCAGGCTTCCCAGAATAAGGTGCTAGTGGATTCACTTTTTAGATTTTCTTTTCTCTTCTTTACAAGGTGCTGCTATAATGAGAAGAACTGAAGGTTACTACAGGTAGGAAGGGCCCAAGTTACGCTCTTAGGTGAAGCTCTTCTCAGGTGTTAGAGCAAATGCTTCCTTTTCCTGTTACTTTCCTTGATGTTTCTTTCTTCTCCAGTACTTTTTAAAATTTAAATTAGGAGGACCTTCAAGACAGCAGAGGAATAAGATGTGGAGATCACTTTCCTCCCCATGAATACATCAAAAATACATCTACATGTGGAACAACTCCTACAGAACACCTACTGAATGCTGGCAAAAGACCTCAGACTTCCCAAAAGGCAAGAAACTCCTCATGTACCTGGGTAGGGTAAAAGAAAAAACAGAGAAAAAAGAATAGGGATAGGACCTGCACCTCTGGGAAGGATTGGTGAAGGAGGAAAAGTTTTCACACACTAGGAAGCCTCTTTACTGGTGGAGACAGTGTGTGGGTGGGGGGTTGAAGCTTCAGAGCCATGGAGGAGAGTGCAGCCACAGGGGTGTGGAGGGCAAAGTGGAGAGATTCCCACACAGAGAATCGGTGCCAACCAGCACTCACCAACCTGAGAGGCTTGTTGGCTCACCTGCCAGGGCAGGTGCGGTCTGGGAGCTGAGGCTTGAGCTTCAGAGGTAGAGCCCAGGGAGAGGACTGGGATTGGTTGCATGAACACAGCCTGAAGGGAGTTAGTGCATCACAGCTAAATGAGAGGGAGTCTGGGAAAAAGTCTGGAACTGCCTAGGAGGCAAGAGATCATTGTTTCAGGGTGTACAAGTAGAAGGGATTCAGAGAACTGCCTAAACGAGCTCCAGAGACAGCCGTGAGCCACGGCTATCAACAAGGACACCAGAGACGGGCATGAAACACTAAGGCTGTTCCTGCAGCCACCAAGAAGCCTGGGTGCAAGCACAGGTCACTATCCACACCTCCCCTCCTGGGAGCCTGTGCAGCCAGCAATTGTCAGGGTCTTGTGATCCAGGGAAAACTTCCCCAGGAGAAAACACGGCACACCTCAGGCTGTTGCACACTGACCTCTCCCACTACAGGCTAACCCCGCATTCTGTACACCTCCCTGCCCCAGGCCGCAGTGAGCCAGAGCCCAGTAATCAGCCACTCCTTTAACTCCCTCATGTCTGGGCGAAGAACAGACGCCAGAGGTCGACCTACATGAAGAGGCAGGGCCAAATCTAAAGCTGAACCACAGGAGCTGTGGGAACAAAGAAGAGAAAGGGAAATTTCTCTGTGCAGCCTCAGGAGCAGTGGATTAAATCTCCACAATCAACTTGAAGTACCTGGCATCTGTGGGATACTTGAATAGACAACAAATGATCCCAAATTGAGGCAGTGGACTTTGGGAGCAACTGTAGTCTTGGGGTTTGCTGTATGCAACTGACTAGTTTCTGATTTTTATGTTTATCTTAGTTTAGTTTTTAGCATTTGATATCATTGGTGGATTTGTTTATTGGTTTGGTTGCTCTCTTCTTTTATTTATAGTATTTGAAATTTTAAAAAAAAAATTTTTATTTTAATAAATTTATTTATTTTATTTTATTTCTTTCATTCTTTATTTTCTCCCTTTTCTTCTGAGCCATGAGGCTGACAGGGTGTTGGTGCTCCAGCCAGCTGTCAGACCAGAGCCTTGGAGGTGGGAGAGCTGAGTTGGACATTGGACCACCAGAGACCTCCCAGCCCAATGTAATATCAATTGGTGACAGCTACCCCAGAGATCTGCATCTCAATGCTAAGACCCAGCTGCACTCAACGACCAGCAAGCTCCAGTGCTGGACATCCCACACCAAACAACTACTAATATAGGAAAACAACACCACCCATTAGCAGAGAGGCTGTCTAATATCATAATAAGTGCACAGACACCCCAAAACACACCACCAGATGCAGTCCTGGCACCAGAAAGACAAGATCCAGCCTCATTTACCAGAACACAGGCACCAGTGCCCTCCACCAGGAAGCCTACACATGCCACTAAACCAACCTTACCAACTGGGGTCAGACACCAAAAACAATGGGAACTACAAACCTGCAGCCTGCAAAAAGGAGACCTCAAACAGGGTAAGTTAAGCAAAATAAGAAGACAGAGAAATACACAGCAGATAGAGGAGCAAGGTAAAAACCCACCAGAGCAAACAAATGAAGAGGAAATAGGCAGTCGACTTGAAAAAGATTCAGGGTAATGATAGTAAAGAATATCCAAAATCTGGGAAATAGAATGGAGAAAATACAGGAAACGTTTAACAAAGACCTAGAAGAACTAAAGAGCAAAAAACAGTGATGAACAACACAATAAATGAAATTTAAAATTCTCTAGAAGGAATCCATAGCAGAATAACTGAGGAAGAAGAATAGATAAGTGACCTGGAAGATAAAATAGTGGAAATAACTACCACAGAGCAGAATAAAGAAAAAAGAATGAAAAGAGTTGAGGAGAGTCTCAGAGACGTTTGGGACAACATTAAATACACCAACATTCGAATTATAAGGGTCCCAGAAGAAAAAGAGAAAAAGAAAGGGACTGAGAAAATATTTGAAGAGATTGTAGTTGAAAACTTACCTCCAACAGGAAAGGAAAGAGTCTATCAAGTCCAGGAAGTACAGAGAGTCCCATACAGGATAAATCCAAGGAGAAACACGCCAAGACATGTTAATCAAACTATCAAAAATTAAATACAAAGAAAAAATACTGAAAGCAGCAAGGGAAAAGCAACAAATAACACAAAGGGAATCCCCATAATGGTAACAGCTGATCTTTCAGCAGAAACTCTGCAAGCCAGAAGGGAGTGGCAGGACATATTTAAAGTGACAAAAGGGAAAAATCTACAACCAAGATTACTCAACACAGCAAGGATCTCATCCAGATTTGAAGGAGAAATTAAAACCTTTACAGACAAGCAAAACCTAAGAGAGTTTGGCACTGACAAACCAGCTTTACAACAAATTCTAAAGGAACTTCTCTAGGCAGGACACAAGAGAAGGAATAGACCTACAAAAACAAACTCAAAACAATTAAGAAAATTGTAATAGGAATATACATATTGATAATTACCTTAAATGTAAATGGATTAAATGCTTTAACCAAAAGATATAGACTGGCTGAATGGATACAATTCAACACCCATATAAATGCTGTCTACAAGACACCCACTTCAGACCTAAGGACACATGCAGACTGAAAGTGACAGGAGGGGAAAAGTTATTCCATGCAAATGGAAATCAAAAGAAAGCTGTAGTAGCAATCCTCATATCAGAAAAAATAGACTTTAAAATAAAGAGTATTACAAGAGACAAAGGACACTACGTAATGATGAAGAGATTAATCCAAGAAGAAGATATAACAATTTTACATATTTATGCACCCCCAAAAGAAGCACCTCAATACATAGGGCAAATGCTAACAGGCATAAAAGGGGAAATTGACTGTAACACAATTATAGTAGGGGACATAACACCACACTTTCACCAATGGACAGATCAGCCAAAATGAAAATAAATAAGGAAACACAAGCTTAAATGACATATTAAACAAGATGGACTTAATTGATTTTTGTAGGACATTCCATCCAAAAACAACAGAATACACTTTCTTCCCAAGTGCTCATGGAACATTCTCCAGGATAAATCATATCTTGGGACACAAATCAAACCTTGGTAAATTTAAGAAAATTGAAATTGTATCAAGTATCTTTTCTCACCACAATGTTATGAGACTAGACATCAATTACAGGAAAAAAAAAAACTGTAAAACATACAAACACATGGAGGCTAAACAATACACTACTAAATAACCAAGAGATCACTGAAGAAATCAAAGAGGAAATGAATACCTAGAGACAAATGACAGTGAAAACACGATGACCCAAAACCTATGGGATGCAGCAAAAGCAATTCTAAGAGGGAAGGTTATAGCAATAAAATCCTACCTCAAGAAACAAGAAACATCTGAAATAAACAACCTAACCTTGCACCTAAAGCAATTAGAGAAAGAAGAAGAAAAAAAACCCTGAAGTTAGCAGAAGGAAAGTAATCATAAAAATCAGATCAGAAATAATTGAAAAAGAAATGATGGAAATGATAGCAAAGATCAACAAAACTAAAAGCTGGTTGTCTGAGAAAATAAACAAAATTGATAAATCACTAGCCAGACTCATCAAGAAAAAAAGAGAGAAGAGACAAATCAATAGAATTAGAAACGAAAAAGGAGAAGTAACAACTGACACAGCAGAAATACAAAGGATCATGAGAGATTACTACAAGCAACTCTATGCCAATAAAACGGAAAACCTGGAAGAAATGGACAAATTATTAACAAAGCACAACCTTCCAAGACTGAACCAGGAAAAAATAGAAAATATAAACAGACCAATCACACGCATTGAAATTGAAACTGTGATTAAAAATATTCCAACAAACAAAAGCCCAAGACCAGATGGCTTCACAGGTGAATTCTATCAAATATTTACAAAAGAGCTAACACCTATCCTTCTCAAACTCTTCCAATATATAACAGAGGAAGGAAGACTCCCAAATTCATTCTACAAGGCCACCATCACCCTGATACCAAAACCAGACAAAGATGTCATAAAAAAAGAATACTACAGGCCAATATCACTGATGAATGTAGATAAAAAATCCTCAACAAAGTACTAGCAAACAGAATCCAACAGCACATTAAAAGGATCATACACCATGATCAAGTGGGGTTTATCCCAGGAATGCAAGGATTCTTCAGTATATGCAAATCAATCAATGTGATACACCATATTAACAAACTGAATGATAAAAACCATATGATCATCTCAATAGAGGCAGAAAAAGCTTTTGACAAAATTCAACACCCATTTATGATAAAAACCCTCCAGAAAGTAGGCATAGAGAGAACTTACCTCAACATAATAAAGGTCATATATGACAAACCCACAGTCAACATGGTTCTCAATGGTGAAAAATGGAAACCATTTCCACTAAGTTCAAGAACAAGACAATGTTACCCACTCACACCACAATTATTCAATATAGTTTTGGAAGTTTTAGCCACAGAAATCAGAGAAGAAAAAGAAATAAAAGGAATCCAAATCAGGAAAGAAGAAGTAAAACTGTGAATGTTTGCAGATGACATGATACTATACATAGAGAATCCTAAAGATGCTACCAGAAAGCTACTAGAGCTAATCAATGAATTTGGTAAAATAACAGGATACAAAATTAATGCACAGAAATCTCTGGCATTCCTATACACTAATGATGAAAATCTGAAAGAGAAATTAAGGAAACACTCCCATTTACCACTGCAACAAAAATAATAAAATACCAAGAATAAACCTACCTAAGGAGACAAAAGACCTGTATGCAGAAAATTATAAGACACTGATGAAAGAAATTAAACATGATACAAACAGATGGAGAGATATACTATGTTCTTGGATTGGAAGAATCAACATTGTGAAAATGACTCTACTACCCAAAGCAATCTACAGATTCAGTGAAATACATATCAAACTACCAATGTCATTTTTCACAGAACTAGAACAAAACTTTTCACAATTTGTATGGAAACACATAAGACCCCGAATAGCCAAAGCAATCTTGAGAAAGAAAAATGGAGCTGGAGGAATGAGGCTCCCTGACTTCAGACTATACTACAAAGCTACAGTAAACAAGAGAGTATGGTACTGGCACAAAAACAGAAATATAGATCAATGGAACAGGATAGAAAGCCCAGAGATAAACCATGCACATATGGTCACCTTATCTTTGACAAAGGAGGCAAGAATATACAATGGAGAAGACAGTCTCTGCAATAAGTGTTGTTGGGAAAACTGGACAGCTACATGTAAAAGAATGGAATTAGAATACTCCCTAACACCATACACAAAAGTAAACCCAAAATGGATTAAAGACCTAAATGTAAGGCCAGACGCTATAAAACTCTTAGAGGAAAACATAGGCAGAACACTCTATGACATCAACCACAGCAAGATTCATTTTTACCCACCTCCTAGAGAAATGGAAATACAAAAAATAAACAAATGGGACCTAATGAAACTTAAAAGCTTTTGCGCAGCAAAGGTAACCATAAACAAGATGAAAAGACAACCCTCAGATTGGGAGAAAATATTTGCAACCGAAACAACCGGCACAGGATTAATCTCCAGAATATACAAGCAGCTCATGCAGCTCAATATCAGAAAAACAAACAACCCAATCCAAAAATGGGCAAAAGACCTAAATAGACATTTCTTCAAAGAAGATATAAAGATTACCAACAAACACATGAAAGGATGCTCGACATCACTAATCATTAGAGAAATGCAAATCAAGTCTACAATGAGGTATTACCTCACACCAGTCAGAATGGCCATCATCAAAAAATCGACAAACAATAAATGCTGGAGAGGGTGTGGAGAAAAGGGAACCCTCTTGCACTGTTGGTGGGAATGTAAATTGATACGACCTCTATGGAGAACAGTATGGAGGTTCCTTAAAAAACTAATAACAGAACTATTATGTGATGCAGCAATCCCACTACTGGGCATATACCCTGAGAAAACCATAACTCAAAAAGAGTCATGTGCCACAATGTTCATTGCAGCACTATTTACAATAACAAACACAAGGAAGCAACCTAAGTGTCCATTGACAGATGAATGGATAAAGAAGAAGTGGCCCATATATACAATGGAAATTTACTCAGCCATAAAAGGAATCAAAATTGCGTTATTTGTAGTGAGGTGGATGGAACTCGAATCTCCCATACAGAGTGAAATAAGTCAGAAAAAGAAAAACAAATACCGTATGCTAACCCATATATATGGAATTTAAAACAAAAAAATAAGTGGTTCTGAAGAACCTAGGGGCAGGACAGTAATAACGACGTAAACGTAGAGAATGGACTTAAGAACACGGGGAGGGGGAAGGGTAAGCTGGGACAAAGTGAGAGAGTGTCATGGACATATATACACTACCAAATTTAAAATAGATAGCTAGTGGGAAGCAGCTGCACAGCACAGGGAGATGAGCTCAGTGCTTTGTGACCACCTAGAGGGGTGGGATATGGTGGGTGGGAGGGAGACGCAAGAGAGAGGGGATATGGGGATATATGCATACATACGGCTTATTCACTTTGTTATACAGCAGAAACTAACACAACAATGTAAAGCAATTATACTCCAATAAAGGTGTTAAAAAATAGAAAAATAAAAATAAAATAAAATTTAAATAATTATTTTTTTATTTTACTGGTTAGGGTTACTTAAAATGGTTAAATACCCATCAAAAAAGAGAAATAAATGCCATATTTATGCATTTATTCATTTCATAATGAGAACGCTAATTTTTAAAATTTTCAAATTATGTCTAGCTCTCTGAAATGATGGATGACCTAGTCCCGTTGTTATGACTATTAATTGTTTGATCCTGTAAACCTTGTGTGAACAGAGACTGCTGGAACCTAAGAGTTATTCCAGAAATCAGCTTATTAGTGAATTTTGCCCTGGCCAGTTGTGTTATATCCATGAAAATAATTTATGCATTGTCATTAGATGTCTATAACCTACTAGAGCATCATATTCACAGTAGCATACCCTCTTCACCTAAATAGTGAAAGCTTCAGATTAAATGAAGGTTAATTTTGTTTCCTACTATGTTTGTTTTTACAAACTGAAAAATGCAAAACAAAATAACCTAGAAGCTGCAAATTGGAATTACCTTTCACTCTCTTTTGGGGGTTAGGAGATTGTTTAGTTTAAATTTGGATTCTTGGAAAACCTCTTGCTTGCTTAAGATAATACACTTGATGGTCTATATTGAACATAGTAAACTGATTAGAAGACAAGCCTGTACTTTTTTGATACCTTCCTATTTGAATATCATCTTTTTTCTTATTTTCCTTTACTCTAACTATAGTATATGTTTTCTTCTCTGCTATTATAACAATCAACAAATAAGTTTTATTTTTGATTTGTTATTTTTCCTCATAATTACTAGATATGTGTATGTTCTTTACTAAATTGCCTGTTGGTTAGTGGTAATCTTATTGTGCTTTTTACTAGGCCTATGACAACTGCTCAATTATTACCTTCTGAGTGAATGAATGAATGGTTATGTATTTGCTTTTGTCTTTGAAACATCCCTTGCTTTTTTGTGTTATTGAATGAAACTTCAGAGTTTCTTAGGTAACAAGTATTAAGCAATTTGTCTTTTCCTGCCTGTAGACTCACCCTTATACTCTGAGGTAATTAGTCCTTTCAGGTGTTTTTAAATATCACAGAAAGGAACTGTTTTGTGGGAAGTCAAACAGCAGCTATATTAGTCACTCAGGTTGCTATAACAAAAACTATATAGACTGGGTCGCTTAAACTGCCGAAACTTATATTCTGACAGTTATGAAGGCTGGGAAGTCCAAGATCAAAGTGCTGGCTAACTCAATTGCTAGTGAGAGCTCTCCTCCTATCTTGCAGATGGCCATCTTCTTGTTGTGTCCTCATATGGGGTGGCACTCTGGTGTCTCTTTTTATAAGGATGCTCATTTATCAAATTAGAGCCCCACTCTATGACCTCATTTACCCTTAATTACTAACTCCAAATACGGTCACATGGGAGTTAGGTTTCAACACAGGAATTTCGGGAGTGCACAATTCTGTTCATCGCAGGGACATTGAATAATTTTTAATGTAAATGTCTATTTTTAATGCTGAAAAGCATAATTAAATATGAGGAATCTGAGAAAGAACTTAGCAAAGCTACAAATGTGCAACAGGGCACTTCCCTTCTACAAGTTCTCTGCCCTCCACATGGAAAGAGAATAGGAAAACCATGCATCTTACTTCCAGTATGATCAATTAGCTGCTGAGTTACAGATCACAGGCCAGAAAATGGAGTCAGTGTGGTAGAAAAGTTCACAGAGCAGACCAAGATGAGGGAGCTTTGTTTCTTTTGATTCTGCTTTTTTTTTTCTTTAAGTCTTCAGTTTACAAAGATGTGCATAGTGGTGATAACATATTAAAAGGAAATTTGAGAGAAGGCAAATTTAAGTGCCAAAGAGTAGTGCATGAAGCACCGGATGAAGTGGAAATTAATGCAAGGAGAAGAGGGTGTTCAAGGTATACCAGGAAGCAGATATAGCTCCCTTAATCACATGACTTTCTCCTCATTTGACATTATCCTTTCCAGAGCACTTCCTGAGCATCAACAGTTCACTTTTAGTGAGGAAAAAAGTTTATAGGCTATTTTGAACTTTTTGGGGTAAAGGAAAGTGCTGGGTTTTCTTTTATTTCCTTATGCAATGAACCTTGTGTATATAAACTTCATTTTGCTTTTCCATTTCTATTCTGATTTTGATATCGTGTAAGTTTTTCTTTTAATCCTGTACTTATATTGTTTAAAACTAATTTTTGATGTATTAGTTGGACCTAAAAAAGAGTGTGAGGATAAAAATTTTTCTGTAATTTGCAAAAGAAGAAACTGAGGCTCACAGTTTATGCAACACGTATGAGATTACATACTTCCCACTTGGTAAAGTTGATTCATATCCAAGCGTGTCTGCCTCCAAAGACTATTGTCTTTTCATATAAAATACTTCAATGTATACCTAGAAAAACATTTATGTTTCTTTACTTGACAAGCACAGACCCTGTCTCTAGAGACCATTAGAAATAATTATAGTCTTCACAGTGGGTCAGGAAGCAGTGTTCTGCTTTGATGTATGTCTTGTAAGGAAGAGTAACATCTTAACTCTGATTTTTGACTTTGTTCTTCAGTAGTTTACAACATGTTGAGCTTTTTGTCTTTTTGTGAAGAATTTTAGTGCAATGCATGCCACTACAAATTTGATTAGATTTACTGACTTTTGATTGTGCTTTGCCTCAAACTTTCCTCCTTCCTGCCTTCGGTGCTTTTTAGTTTCCTGCAATGATCAGCAACTAAGGAGATTTGCACTCTTGACACCTTAACAGGTAAATTAACTTCATGGTCTGTCAAATTCCACTGGAGTCATCATAATTCTGACTGTGTTGTGACACACAATCCTTAAAAAGTATTTTAAATGGTTTGAAGATTGATGATACATAAATATGTATCTAAAGATGAATATAACATAGTTATGCCACCCTTTGCATATTGCTATAGGGAAAAAACTCATTTTGTCAATGAAAAATTCCCAAGGATGATCAATAACTTATACTGGATCAATAACTTATACTGTAATATATTATGATAAATTTTTATTAAAACACTCTTATAAGAAAATTATATAGGGCTTTCCTGGTGTCGCAGTGGTTGAGAATCTGCCTGCCAATGCAGGGGACATGGGTTCGAGCCCTGGTCTGGGAAGATCCCACATGCCGTGGAGCAACTAGGCCCATGAGCCACAACTACTGAGCCTGCGCGTCTGGAGCCTGTGCACCGCAACAAGAGAGGCTGCGACAGTGAAAGGCCCGCACACCGCGATGAAGAGTGGCCCCCGCTCACCACAACTAGAGAAGGCCTCACGCAGAAACAAAGACCCAACACAGCCAAAAATAAATAAATAAATTTATTTAAAAAAAAAAAAAGAAAATTATATAACTCATGAATATTTCATGTGGAAAGAATATGGTGTTAGAAAGACTTGGGTTCAGATACTAGTTTATTCACATCATGGTTTTATAGCCATAAGCAAATCTTAGTTTACTCACTTCTAAGAACTTCAGGTTAACAATAACCACACATTTCAAGTTTTATTTTTGACAAATATTATATCTGACAAACTATTTGGAATAAAATAGTTCATAAAAGAGAGGTGATCTTGCTATGAATGACTTACAGTTTTAAGCTTTGGTTGAATAAACAAATACTACAGTGAGTAACAGGTATTCTGGGAACAAGATAAAACTAATCTAGACTGGGGTAAGATGGTCCTAAAAAAGTAAGAGAAAACTTTTTGAAAGATGAAACTTAAATCATCCATGTGAGGAGAAAGACTACTTTAGAGATGAAGCTCTTTGGAGGTACATAGAAACAATAGTATGCTGAAGATTATAAAACATTAGGATTTTGGACTATTTCCAAAGATCAGAGAGAAGTCAGGTAGGATTTTCTTCATTTATTTAGTTATTCATTCAACAACTATTCATTACCAAACTTGTGTTAGGCACTATTCTAGATTCTAAGAATATAACAGTAAACAAACAAGCAGCAAGCGTAAAAATTATTACCCTCATGCTTACATTGTAGTGGGAGAAAACAAACTAAATATAATAAATAAATAGATTGTATTTGAAATAAGAATATCAGTGTTGTTGTGGAAAAACAGATTTAAAATATGGCACAAAGTTAAGGGAGTGTATTTTTAGAAAAAATTATCCAGAATGACAACCACATACTAAACAGATAGGAGAAAAGTTGAATCCGTCAGAGACAGACCAGACCATATGGGACTCTTTAGGTCACTGTGAAGACTTTGGTTTTTACTATAAATGAAATGGAAAGCTTTGAACAGAGAAATAATATTTCTGTTTTATATTTTTAAAAATAATTTTTGGCAGAGAAGTAATATTACCTATTTTATATTTTAAAGGAATGACTTAGCTACTGACTTGAGAAAAATAGTGGAAGAGCAATGGTAGAAGTTGATAAATCAATAAGGAGGAAGTTGCAATATCAAAATAAGCAATAATGACCAGGGTGGATTTGACCAATTTCAGAGGCAATTAGTACACATATTCTTTGTCTACTATGTTTTGAGGGTTGAGCACTTAATATTTTCTGATATTCTGAATGTGAATATGAGAAAATAGAACATCCGAGGGAGATGTTTCACGTGGAGATGGTAAGCAGGGAGTTAGATATGTATGCCTGGAATTCAGGGAGAATAGCTATACATTTGGTTATTTTTAAAGCCACTACATTGGATGACATCACCAAGGAAATGCTTGTAGATATAAAATAGATGTTGCAAAGTTGATTCATGGCATATTTTTAAAGCTAAGAGGTCTGGAAGAAGATAAAGAATCAGGAAAAGAGCCTAAGAAGAAAAGGCCAGTTAGGTAGATGGAAGACAGGAGAGTAAGAAAAGTGATTCTAGGAGGAGGACATGTAAAATTCTGCTGAAAGTTTAGGTTAAGATAAGACTGAGAATTAACTATTAGACCTAGTAATGTGGGGCTATTGGTGGTGCTAACAAAAGTAGTTTCTGTAGAGTTGGGGCTATGGCTTTTGGTACTAGATAAGCTTTGTCATTCTAACAAATACACAGATAACAATAATCATATCTGGATAAAGTATTTTAAGATGTTTTAAAAGAAAACATCTGTTTGAAGGACTGGAGAAAAACCAAAAAACAGGCAGAAACTGGAGGGAATTTGACTTTAAAAATGAAAACAATATCAGATGAGATTTGTGTATTTGCAACTTTTTTTTGTCCTGATAGAATTTTCAATCTGAGGTCAGGATAGAAGAAATCCAAGTCTTAAAGGTTTAAGTTGTCAGCAGCGAGAGTGCAGAGCTGGCAATGTACATGGAAAATTTAAGTGGAAAAGTAGAGTGGGTGAGCCTCAAAGTCTATGTAGTAACTCTACCAAAATCTTTGTTTTCCCACTGAAATATGCATGTAGGGAAGTTTCCAGTTCTACTAAAATCAGTAGCTGTAAGAAAGAAATGAACAGAAATTTCAGCTTCTGCCTATTGCAGGAGATAGATTTTGCAATTTGAATCTGACTGCCTATTAGAGCAAAACCTCAAAACCTTTCAGAGGAAAGTAAATACAGAGTATCTACAATGTATACAACACAATGCCAAACACACAATAAAATATTACTAGCCAAAAAGTAGCAGGAAAAAGTTACTTAATAAAAATATCAGTCAGTAGAAACTCTAAGATGATACAGATGTTGGAAATAATAGACAAGGTCTTTCAAGCAATTATTATTAATATGTTCAAGAACTGAAAGAAGGGGCTTCCCTGGTGGCGCAGTGGTTGAGAATCTGCCTGCTAATGCAGGGGACACGGGTTCGAGCCCTGGTCTGGGAAGATCCCACATGCCACGGAGCAACTGGGCCCGTGAGCCACAATTGCTGAGCCTGCGCGTCTGGAGCCTGTGCCCCGCAACGGGAGGGGCCGCGATAGAGAAAGGCCCGCGCACCGCGATGAAGAGCGGTCCCCGCACCGCGATGAAGAGTGGCCCCCGCTTGCCGCAACTGGAGAAAGCCCTCGCACGAACCGAAGACCCAATACAGACAAAAATAATAAACAAATAAATAAATAAATAAATAAAAGAAAAAAAAAAAAAAAGAATGACATATTCTGTTTAAAAAAAAAAAAAAAAAAAAAAAAAAAAAAAAAAGAACTGAAAGAAAAAACAGAATCATAATGAATTAACAGATGGGGAATCCAAACAAGGAAACTATGAAAAAGAACCAAATTAAAATTCTAGGATTAAAAACAAGTAATATTGTGACATCAGCATCATGGCAGCATGAGAAGCTCCCTTCCTCTCTCCCCTTTAATCTACAACTAGTAAAATATCCATAACTCAGTAAAGGTTCCTCTCCAAAAAACACCAGTATGCTGGATAGATCTAAATGTCGGTACATCTGAAGGTTGGTGGACTGGAACACACAGAGGAGGAGGAATGGGGGAATAGTAGTGGTGCTAACCATGATCTCAGACCCCTGGTTATGGTGGCTGAGTTCACAGCCCCAGAGAACCCAGTAGCAGCACCCAGCCACCTGGCTGCAGTGGTGCCTGCAGCCACAGGGAACTGGGAAGCAGTGGCAGTGGGATCTGTGACCCAGGTCCTTCCAGCCTTGGCAGGCCCATGACACTAGCCCTTGGCAGTAGCACCTGTAAATCTGACAACTCCAGGATGGCAGAGGTGCCCACAACCCAGCCTACTTCCCCTAACTGCCCCCCTCTCCAAAATGCAATGGCAGTGCCTGGACCCAGGCAACTCTGGATGTAGCCGAGGTGCCTGCCATCCTGGTGCCTCCAGCAGCAGCACCAGTGACAACAATGACACTGCCAGCAGCAAGGCACCAGTGACCCCAGAGGCACAAGCAGTTCCAACAAAATCACCAGCAATATCTCTGGCAGAGGTGGTGGAGGGGCAAAAGTGCAGACCCTCAAATATAGCCAGAGGCAAGATCAGGTAAGAGAAACCAAAAACTTGTGCTATATTGACACCTACCGAAGAGAAAAAGAAGGGCCTCTAATTACAAACTTGTTGAAGTTTTAGAATCAAGTGTTAGAATCAAGTGAAAAAATTTTACCTAAATAAGAAAGGTGTTCATTACTTCAAATGTGCCAGCAGTGGAACACAACTCATTAAGCACCATGAAAAAAACATGGGAACATGGTGACACACACACACACACACACACACACACACACACACACACACACACCAGAGATCATTCTCCAGGAACCAAACTTAGAGTTATGGATGTTTGCAATCTAACTGATAGACAAATAAAAATAGCTGTCATGAAGAAACTCAATGAGCTACAAAAGAACTCAAAAAGGTACATCAACTGTAATTCAATTTAAAAAACTATTAAAAAGAACTTTCAAAAAGGCAATTCAGTGAACTCAGAAACAGAAGGAATACTTTACCTAAGAGATTGAAACTAAACAAACAGAAGTTCTGGAACTGAAAAACTCAATAAATAAGATGAAAAATGGAATAGAAAGCACTGAATTACAGCAGACCATATGAAAGAGAGAATCAGCAAGCTTGAAGGTAGAAATCTAGAAATGATTCAGGTAGAGGAGGAAAGAGAACTACGATTTTTAAGAAATGAAGAAAGTATACAAGATTTATTCAACTCCATCAGGTAAGACAACATAAGCATAATGAGTATCCCAGAAAAAGAAGAGGAGAGAGAAGAGAGCAGAGAGTTTATTTAAAGAAGTAATAGCTCAGAATTTCCCAAACTTGGGGAAGGAACTGGATATTTAAGCCTATGAAGCTAAAAGAACACCTAATTATCTCAAAGCAAAAAGACCTTCTCCAAGACACGTTATATTAAAACTGTCAAAAGTCAATGATAAAGAATCTTAAAAGTAGCAGGGAAAAAAGGATAGTAACCTACAAAGGAACCCCTGTGAGGCTATCAGATTTCTCAGCAGAAATTCTATAAGCCAGGAAGAAGTGGAATGGCATTTTAAAAATACTGAAAGATAAAAGCTGTCACCCAAGAATACTCTATCCAGCAATGTTATCATTCAGATATGAAGGAGAAACAAAGACTTTCCCAGACAAACAAAAGCTAAGGAAATTCATCAACACTAGACCTGCCTTACAAAAAATGTTGAAAGGAGTTTTTCTACCTAAAACAAAAAGACAAAAGTACACAGAACTTTGAGTAACATTATAAATAAAGAAGCAGAATCAGAAATTACAGATTTATATCAAAAGAGGTTGTTAAGCACTTAATTATAGCATAAAGGTTAAAGAGAAAAATAAGAGCAAAAATAACACCTTCAATCTGGTAATAAGCTCACAACATAAAAAAAAAAAAAACCCAGTAATTTGAGACAACAAAAACATAAAAAGAGAAGAAGAAAAGGACAGAACCCATATAGGCAAATGAAGAAAAATTCTATCAGCAGAAAAGGACTGTATTATCTATGAGACATCTTATCCAATCTTATGGTAACCACAAAACATAAATGAAGAGCAGAGACATGAAACATTAAAAAAAAAGAGGAAACTGAGAAAAACATCATAGATAACTATCAAATTAAAATGGCAGAAACACAAGGAAAAAGAAACAATGGAGGTATAGAGAAACAAGGAAATAAAAGATAAAGTAACAGAACTAAGCCCTCATCTATCAATAATCACCTTATGTAAATGGATTGAATTCAGCAAACAAAAGACACAAACAAGACCTGACTATATGCTGCTTCCAGGAGACTCATTTGAGCTCTAAAGACAAAATAGATTAAAAGATGGGAGACGACACTCAAAGCAAATTGCAGCCAAAAGAAAGAAGGGGTAGCCATACTTATATCAGACAAAAGAGACTTTAAGCCAAAAAAGAAAAAGACAAAGATGGACATTATACAATGATAAAGGGGACAATCCATCAAGAAGACAAAACACATTAATATATATGCACCTAACATAGGAGCATCAAAATACATAATGCAATTATCATCAGACCTTTCATAGGGTGAAATTGACAGCAACACAGTAAGAGTAAGGTAATTTAATGTCTTGTGTACATTAATGGACAGATCATATAGACAGAAAACCAACAAAGAATCATTGACCTTAAATGAAATATTAGACTAGATTGACTTGATAGATTTATACAGAACATTCCCATACAAATGCAGCAGAATACACATTCTTCTCAAGTGCACATGGAACATTCTCAAGGATAGACCATATGTTGGGACACAAAACACATCTCAAGAAATTTAAGTAGATTAAAATCATATCAAATTCTTTTCTGACCACAATGATATAAAACTAGAAATCAACTCAAGAAAAAAGTTGGAAAAATCACAGATTTGTGGAGACTAAACAACATACTGAACAACTACTGGGTCAATGAATAAATCAAAAAATATCTGAAGACAAATGAAAATAAAAATACAGTATACCAAAATCCATACAGGCCTACCTCAAGAAATAAGAAAAGTCTCACATAAGCAATCTAACCTACACCTGAAGGAACTAGAAAAAAAAAACAAAGGTCAAAATCAGTAGAAGGAAGGAAAAAATAAAAATAAGAATGGAAATGAATGAAATAGAGACTTAAAGGACAATAGTAAAGATCAATGGCACTAAGAGCCAGTTCTTTGAAAATATAAACAAAATTGCAAAACCTTTAGCTAAATTCACTAAGAAAAAAAGAAAGAAGGCTCAGGTAAATAAAATCAGAAATGAAAGAGAAGAAGTAACAATGAATACCACAGAAATACAAAGAATTATAAAAGAATACTGTGAAGAGCCAAAGGTCAACAAATTGGACAACCTAGTAGAAATGTATAAATTAGAGTCATACAACCTTCTAAGACTGAATCACGAAGAAACAGAAAATCTAGTAGGGAATTTAAACCAGTAATCCAAAACATCCCAAATAACAAAAGTCCAGGAGTAATTGGCTTCACAGATGAATTCTATCAAACATTCAAAGAAGATTTAATATCTGTTCTTTTCAAACTCTTCCAAAATATTGAAGATGAAGAAATGCTTCCTAACTGATTTTACAAGGCTGACATTATCTTGATACAAAAACGAGACAAAGAAAATATGAAAAATAAAATTATAGACTAATATCTCTGTTGAATATAAATGCAAAAATCCTCAACTAAATATCAGCTAACTGAAAACAACAATACATTTCAAAAATCATACATCATGATCAAGTGGGATTTATTCCAGAGATGCAAGGATGGTACAACATCAACAAATCAATCAATATGATACAGCACATTGACAAAGTGACAGATAAAAATCATATCATTATCTCAATAGATGCAGAAAAAGCATTTGACAAGACTCTACACCCATGTATGATAAAAACTCTCAATAAAATGGGTATAGAAGAAATGTACCTCAACATAATAAAGACCATATATTACAAACTCACATCTAAAAACATATTCAGTGGTGAAACACTGAACACTATCCCTCTAAGAGCAGGAAGAAGACAAGGATGCCCACTCTTGCAACTCTTATTTAACATAGTATTGGAAGTTCTAGCTAGAGCAACTAGACAAGAAAAACAAATAAAAGGCATCCAAATTGGAAAGGAAAAAGTAAAATAGTCACTACTTGCTCATGACATGGGAAACTCTAAAGACTCCACAAAAAAAACTATTAGAAATAATAAATGAATACAATAAAGTTGAAGGAAGCAAAATCAATATACAAAATCTGTTGCATTTCTATACACTAAAAATAAACTAGCAGAAAGAGAAATCAAGAAAGCAATCACATTTTCAATCTCAATAAAAAGAATAAAATACCAAGGAATAAATTTAACCGAGGAAAACTATAAGATGTTGAAAGAAATTGAAAGCACAAAGAAATAGAAAGATATTTTGTGCTCATGGATTGGAAGAATTAACATTCTAAAAATGTCCATGTTACCTAAAGCAATCTGTAGATTCAATGCAATCCTTAACAAAATGCCAATGACATTTTCACAGAAACAGAACAAAAAATCCTAAAATAATTATGGAACCATAAAAGACTCCCAAATAACAAAAGGAATCTTGAGAAAAAAGAACAAAGCTGTAGGCATCACACTTCCTGATTTCAAATTATACTACAAAGCTATAGTAATCAAAATAGCATAGTATTGGCAGAAAACAGACAAACAGATCAATGTAACAGAATTGAGAGCCCAGAAATAAGCCCACATATATATGGGCAATTAATTTACAACAAAGGAACAAAGAACATACAATGGAGAAAGGAAAGTCTCTTCATTAGTGTTGGGAAAATTGGACAGTGACATGCAAAAGAATGAAACTGGACCACTGTCTTACATCATACACAAAAATTAAAATGGACTTATGATTTGAATGTAAGACTTCAAACCATAAAATTCCTAGAAGAAAACATAGGCAGTAACCTAATTGACATTGGTCTTAGCAACGTTTTTGTGGATTTAGTCCAAAGGCAAGGGAAATAAAAGAGAAACAAATGGGTCTACATCAAACAGAAAAGCTTCTTCACAGTAAAGTAAATCATGATCAAAATAAAACACAACGTACCAAATGGGAGAAGATATTTGCAAACCATATATCTGATAATGGGTTAATATCCAAAATATTTAAGAAACTCATACAACTCAACCACAAAGAAACAAAAAACCCAAATAAAAAATGGGCAGAAAATCTGCATAGATATTTTTCCAAAGAAGACATACAGGTGGCCAACAGGTACATGAAAAGATGATTTACATCACGAACTATCAGGGAAAGGCAAATAAAAACCACAATGAGATATCACCTCACACCTGTTAGAATAGCTATTACCGAAAAGACAAGAAATAACAAATGTTGGAGAGGACAAGGAGAAAAGGGAACGCTTATACACTGTTGGTGGGAATGTAAATTGGTGCAGCCACTATGGAAAACAGTATGGAGATCCCTCAAAAAATTAAGAATAGAACCACCATTTGACTCAGCTATCCCACTTCTGAGTATTTATCCAAAGAACACAAAAACACTAATTCAAAAGATGTATGATTCCCTATGTTCATCACAGCATTGTTTACAATAGCCAAAATATGGAAACAACTTAACAGCCCATCAATGAATAAGTGGATAAAGAAAATACGGTATGAATATACATACACACACAGTTAGACACACACACACACACACACACACACACAATGGAGTACTACTCAGCCATAAAAAAGATGAAATCTTACCATTTGCAAAAATATTGATGGATTATGAGGGTATTATGCTAAGTGAAATAAGTCAGACTAATACAAATACCATATGATTTCACTCTTATTTAGAATACATTAAAACAAACAAACAAACAAACAAAAAAACACATAGATACAGAGAACTGATTGGTCATTACCAGAGGGGAAGGACAAAATGGGTAAAGAGGGTCAATTGTATGGTGACACATGGAAATTATACTTTTTCTGGTGACCATACTGAAGTATGATATATTCAGAAGTCAAATTATAATTTTGTACACACGAAACTTACATAATGTTATAAACCAATGTTGCCTCAATTAAAAAAAAAGGAAGGCAAACAAAATGAAAGGATAGTTGCAATATATATTTTATATATAAAAGTTTTAACACTGTTGTAAATCAATTTTTTAAATCTCAAGAATAAAACAAATAGTATTACTAGAGATAAAAGCACTTCATAAATATAAAAGGGTCAATATCTCAGGAAGGTACAATTATAAATGTCTATTCACATAATATTACAACTTGAAAGTACTTGAAGAAAAACTGACAGAACTAAAATGGAGAAATAGACAAAATCATATTTATAATTGAAAACTTTACAAATCTCTCAGCCAATTATAGAGCTTGACAAAATGTCAATGATGATATTAACTATACGAATGGCTCTACCTACCACCTTCATCTTTTTGACATTTATAGGACATGACAACTGCAGAATCAACATTCTTTTTAAGCGTATACAGAATTTCATGAAAATAGTACATGCGCTATGCCATTAAGAAGTCTCAATTTTAAAAAATCGTCTGTTAAAATCTTACAGAATCTGCTCTTTACCCACATGGAATTAAATAAGAAAATCAAGATAATAGTAGAAGAGGCATTGAGACAGTACTTTTGGAGGTAATTTGTTGTTGCAAGGTAGACAGAAAGGGAAGTGGAATCAAAAGATTAGGGTTTTTTATGCTGATGGATATAATCAGTTGGTGACAGCAAACTTGACGATAGAAGAGAGGTCTTTAGGTAGGTGAATGGGACATGGGCTGACTTTATATAGGAGTAGACATAGTCTACTTGTAGAAATAAGAGGGGAGGTAGTTTATATATGTAAAGATGCTGAAAGATAGATAGATGGGATGGTGGGAATTTCACAATACTACCTTATTGTAGTTTTGATTTACATTTCTCTGATGATTAGTGTGTGTGTCTTCATGTGTTTGTTGGCAACCTGTATATCTTCTTTGGAGAAATGTCTATTTAGGTCTTCTGCCCATTTTTGGATTGGGTTGTTTGTTTTTTTGATATTGAGCTGCATGAGCTGCTTGTAGATTTTGCAGATTAATCCTTTCTCAGTTGCTAGGTTTGAAAGTATTTTCTCGCATTCTGAGGGTTGTCTTTTCGTCTTTTTTATGGTTTCCTTTGCTGTGTAAAAGCTTTTAAGTTTCATTAGGTCTCATTTGTTTATTTTTGTTTTTATTTCCATTTCTCTAGGAGGTGGGTCAAAAAGGATCTTGCTGTGATTTATGTCATTGAGTGTTCTGCCTATGTTTTCATCTAAGTGTTTTATAGTGTCTGGCCTTACGCTTAGGTCTTTAATCCACTTTGAGTTTATTTTTGTGTATGTTGTTAGGGAGTGTTCTAATTTCATTCTTTTACATGTAGCTGTCCAGTTTTTCCAAAACCACTTATGGAAGAGGCTGTCTTTTCTCCATTGTATACTCTTGCCTACTTTATCAAAAATAAGGTGACCATATGTGTGAGGGTTTATCTCTGGGCTTTCTATCCTCTTCCATTGAGCTTTATATCTGTTTCTGTGCGAGTACCATACTGTCTTGATTACTGTAGCTTTGTAGTATAGTCTGAAGTCAGGGAGTCTGATTCTTCCAGCTCCTTTTTTCTTTCTCAAGATTGCTTTGGCTATTCAGGGTCTTTTGTGTTTCCATACAAATTGTGAGATTTTTTGTTCTAGTTCTGTGAAAAATGTCATTAGTAATTTGATATGGATTGCATTGAATCTGTAGATTGTCTTGGGTAATATAGTCATTTTGACAATATTGATTCTTCCAATCCAGTAACATGGTATATCTCTCCATCTGTCAGTGTAATCTTCGATTATTTTCATCAGTATCTTATAGTTTTCACAGTGCAGGTCTTTTGTCTCCTTAGGTAGGTTTATTCCTAGGTATTTTATTCTCTTTGATACAATGGTAAACGGGATTGTTTCCTTGATTTCTCTCTCTGATTTCTCATTGTTAGTGTATAGGAATGCAAGATATTTCTGTGTATTAATTTTGTATAATTCAACTTTTCCAAATTCATTGATGAGCTCTCCTAGTCTTTTAGTAACACATTTAGGATTTTCTATGTATAGTATCATGTCATCAGCAAACAGTGACAGTTTTACTTTTTCTTTTCCAATTTGGATTCCTTTTATTTCTTTTTCTTCTCTGATTGCCATGACTAGCACTTCCAAAACTACGTTTAATAAAAGTGGTAAGAGTGGACATCCTTGTCTTGCTCCTGATCTTAGATGAAATGTTTTCAGCTTTTCACCTTTGAGAATGTTGTTAGTTGTTGGTTTGTCACATATGGCCTTTATTATGATGAGGTACATTCCCTCTATGCCAACTTTCTGGAGAGCTTCTATCTTGTCAAAAGCTTTGTCAAAAGCTTTTTCTGCATCTATGGAGATAGTGATATGGTTTTTATTCCTCAGTTTGTTGATGTGGTGTATCACACTGATTGATTTGTGGATATTGAAAAATCCTTGCATCCCTGGGGTAAATCCCACTTGATCATAGTATATGATCCTTTTAATGTATTCAGGTTGCTATTATTTTGTTGAGGATTTTTGCATTTATGTTCATCAGTGATATTCGTCTGTAATTTTCTCTTTTTGTGGTATCTTTGTCTGGTTTTGGTATCAGGGTGATGAGGGCTTCATAGAATGAGTTTGGGAGTGTTCCTTCCTTTGCAATTTTTTGGAAGAGTTTCAGAAAAATAGCTGTTAATTCTTCTCCAAATGTTTGGTAGAATTCTCCTGTGAAGCCATCTGGTCCTGGACTTTTGTTTGTTGGAAGTTTTTAAATCACAGTTTCAATTTCAGTACTTGTGGTTTGTCAGTTCATATTTTCTATTTCTTCCTTGTTCATTCTTGGGAGATTGAACCTTTCTAAGAATTTGTCCATTTCATCTAGGTTGTCCATTTTATTGGCATATAGTTGCTTGTAGTAGTCTCTTATGATCCTTTGTATTTCTGTGGTGTCAGTTGTAACTTCTCATTTTTCATTTCTAATTCTGTTAATTTGAGTCCTCTCCCTTTTTTTTCTTGATGACTCTGGCTAAAGGTTTATCAGTTTTGTTTATCTTCTCAAAGAACTAGCTTTTAGTTTCATTGATCTTTTATCTTGTCCTGTTCATCTCTATTTCATTTATTTATTCTCTGATCTTTATGATTTCTTTCTTTCTACTAACTTTGGGTTTTGTTGTTCTTCTTTTTCTAGTTGCTTTAGGTGTAAGATCTGGTTGTTTATTTGAGATTTTTCTTGTTTCTTGAGGTAAGATTGTATTGTTTCCTGCTTAGAACTGCTTTTGCTTCACCCGTACATTTTGGGTCATTGTATATTCTTTTCCATTTGTCCATCTATATTTTTTGATTTCCTCTTTTATTTCTTCAGTTATCCATTGGTTGTTTAGTAACATATTGTTTAAAATTTATGTGTTTGTGTTTCTTTCAGTTTTTTCTTGCAGTTGAATTCTAATCTCATAGCATTGTGGTCAGAAAAGATGCTTTATATAATTTTAATTTTCTTAAATTCTCAAAGGCTCACTTTGTGGCTAAGAATGTGGTCAATCCTGGAGAATGTTCCATGTGCACTTGAAAAGAATGTGTATTCTGCTGCTTTTGGATGGAATGCTCTGTAAGTATCAATTAAGTCATTCTGTTCTAATGTGTCATTTAAGTCGTGTGTTTCCTTATTGATTTTCTGTCTGGATGATCTCTCCATTGATATAAGTGGGGTTTTAATCTTTCCCACTCTTATTGTGTTACTGTCAATTTCTTCTTTTATGGCTGTTAACATTTGCCTTATATATTGAGGTGCCTTATGTTGGGTGCTTGTATATTTACAATTGTTATGTCTTCTTCTCAGATTGATCATTATGTAGTGTCTTTCTTTGTCTCTTGTAACCATGTTTATTTTTTAGTCTGTTTTGTCTGATATGAGTATTTCTACTCCAGCTTTCTTTTGATTTCCATTTGCATGGAATACCTTTTTCCATTCCCTCACTTTATGTCTGTATGTGTCCCTGGATCTGAAGTGGGTCTCTTGTAGACATCATATATATGGGTCTTGTTTCTGTATCCATTCAGCTAGACTATGTCTTGGTCGGAGTGTTTAATCCATTTACATTTAAGCTGATTATTGATATGTATGTTCTTATTGCCATTTTTTAAATTGTTTAGGATTTGTTTTCATAGGTCCTTTTTCTTCCCTTCCTCTTTTGTTCTCTTCTCTTGTGATTTGATGACTATCTTTAGTGTGGTGTTTACATTGCTTTTTCGTTTTTGTGTGGCCATCTATTGTAGAGTTTTGCTTTGTGGTTCCCACAAGGTTTTGATATAGCAGTCTGTATATATACAGGACTGTTGTAAGTTGCTGGTCTCTTAATTTCCAATACATGTCCAATATCATGCATTTGTACTCTCCTCTTCTCATGATTGCTGGCTTTGATATCATATTTGTTCGTGGATGATTTCCTACCTTTACTGTATATTTGTCTTTACTGATGAGTTTTTCCATTAATAATTTTCTTGTTTCTAGTTGTGGGCTTTTCTTTTCCACCTAGAGAAGTTCCTTTAATATTTGTCGTAAACCTGGTTTGGTTGTGCTGAATTCTCTTAGCTTTTGCTTGTGTGTAAAGCTTTTGATTTCTCCATCAAATCTAAACAAGAGCCTTGCTAGGTAGAGTATTCTTAGTTGTAGGCTTTTCCCTTTCATCACTGTATCATGCCACTACCTTCTGGCCTGCAGAGTTTCTGCTGAAAATCAGCTGATAACCTTATAAGGATTCCCTTGTATCTTATTTGTTGCTTTTCTCCTGTTGCTTTTAATATTTTCTCCTTGTCTTTCATTTTTGTCAATTTGATTAATATGTGTCTCAGTGTGTTCCTCTTTGGAATTATCCTGTATGAGACTCTCTATGCTTCCTGGACTTGAGTGTTTCCTTTCCCATGTTAGGGAAGTTTTTGGTTATTATCTCTTCAAATATATTCTCAGACCCTTTCTCTCTCTTCTCCTGGGACCCCTATAATGTGAATGTTGGTGTGCTTAATGTTGTCCCAGAGGTCTCTGAGGCTGTCCTCATTTCTTTTCATTCTTTTTTCTTTATTCTGTTCCATAGCAGTGATTTTCAACAATATGTCTTCTGGCTCACTTATTTGTTTTTCTGCCTCATTTATTCTGTTATTGATTCCTTCTAGTATATTTTTCATTTCAGTTATTGTGTTGTTCACCTCTGTTTGTTTGCTTTTTAAATCTTCTAGCTCCTTTTTGAACATTTTTTTTTTTTTTGTATCTTCTCAGTCTGTGCCTCTATTCTTTTTCTGAGATCTTGGATCATCTTTACTATCATTATTCTGAATTCTTTTTCAGGCATATTGCCTATCTCCACTTCATTTAGTTGTTCTTCTGGGGTTTTATATCATTCCTTCATCTGGAATATATTTCTCTGCTGTCTCATTTTGTCTAACTTTCAGTGTTTGTGTTCTCCATTCCTCAGGCTGCAGGATTGTAGTTCTTGCTTGTGGTTTCTAGTCCCTGGTATGTGAGGTTTGTCCAAGGGCTTATTCAGGCTTCCTGGTGGGATGGACTGGTGCCTGCCTATTGGTGTGTGGAGGAGGATCTTGTCCCTCAGGTGGGCAAGACTGTGTCAAGGGGTGTGCCTAGATTTGGCTGTGGGCTCAGGATGACTTTAGGAAATCTGTCTGTTGATGGGTGGGGCTGTGTTCCCAACCTGTTGGTTGTTTGGCCTGAGGCATCCCAGCACTGGAGCCTGTAAATTGTTAGGTGGGGTCAGGTTTCAGTGGCAAGATGGCGACCTCTAGGAGAGATCACACTCTGGAATATTCCCTAGGGGCCTCTGCCACTAGTTTCCTTGCCTCAGCAGTGGGCTATAGCTGACACCCTTCTCCACAGGATACCTTCCAATGTCCACAGGTATGTCTGGCTCAGGCTCCTATGGAGTCACTGCTTTGTCCTGGGTCCTTGTGCATGTGGAAACTTATGTGCACCCTCCAAGAGTAGAATCTCTATTTCCCCCAGTCCTGTGAATTTCCTGCATTTCAACCCTGCTGGCTTTCAAAGTCAAATGCTCTGGGGGTTCCTCCTTCTGTTGCCAGGCCCCCAGGCTAGGGACCCTGACTTGGGGATCATAACTCTCACTCCCTTGAAAGAACCTCTGTGATATAATTATTTTCCAGTTTGTGAGTTGCCCACCTGGTGGGTATGGAATTTGAGTATATCACAAAAGCACCCCTCCTACCATCTTGTTGTGGCTTCTTCTTTGTCTTTGGATGTAGAATATCATTTTTTGGTAGGTTTCAGTCTTTTTTGTCAATGGTTGTTCAGTAGTTAGTTGTGATTTTGGTGTTTTTGTGAGAGGAGGTGAGCTCAAGTCCTTCTACTCTGCCATCTTGTCTCTGATTCCATGTATCTGAGGCCACACAGAATTTTTATACCTCTATATATGGACTCTGCTGGAATATGACTTAAGCATATGGGTAGCTTGGACGTGCTTCCATACTCTTTGTTGCCCCACTCAAAAGTGACATTCTGCAACATCTAAAAAATAGATCAGAAGAGGTTTACTAAATACTTCTTTCTTTTTGGTGGGTGAGACAAGGTGTAATGACTGGTTTTTTACATGGGAAGCATGCCCCAGACCAGGGAAATCCTGAAATCTTTACTGATTTAGCAGCTATCTCCTGTCCTCTGAAGCATTTATCTGACCAGGTATCCAGAGTGCATGTCACTTCCTGCTCATCAAGTACAATTCACATGATACAATTAATATCATGGGCCTATCTGATGTTCTGTGCAGTATCCAGATAATTTAGGTCCTTTTGCACTACCTTGTGACAGAAGGTTAAAATTAGCCCTTGGGCAAAACAACAATAAAATATATATGTTATACATCACATGTGAAAGTAATGTTTTCTGATCTTCCTAATGGATATGGAAAAGGATGCATTTGCTGGCTGAATAGCTCCACACATTATACCTGGGCAATATGAATCCATTCTAGTAAAGATATCACATCTGTTATGTCAGCTGCTTTAGGGCTATCATGAAGCTGAGTTTTTAGCAGTCCATTTTCATTCACCATGATCTATCTCTTTAATTTTTTTATTTTTACATTTGCATGGGACAGATTGATGAAATAAATGAGATATGATGACGACCACCACTCCTGCCTCTCAGAGGGTAAAACTAAGCTCTGTAACTAACTCCAGGATTTGCTATGTATTTTTTTTATTTACTAACTTGGTCTGTTTCAGGAACTTCCACTTATCTTTTCCTACAACAATAATCCTTAAACCACTAGCCAAAGAATCAATGTGAAGGTTCTGACAGCTGCTATGAATGTTCATTTCAAAAATACATTCAAGAGCTTGGAAAATGACCACTAAGTGGGCCCATGGGCC
The DNA here is from genome assembly GCF_949987535.1 of Balaenoptera acutorostrata. NCBI lineage: Eukaryota > Metazoa > Chordata > Mammalia > Artiodactyla > Balaenopteridae > Balaenoptera > Balaenoptera acutorostrata. Next base: position 52,375,539 of record NC_080080.1, on the reverse strand, counting down.
CAGTGAAAAACTGTGAGGTAAACCTTGGCCAGGACTCCATTTATTTTCTGATCTCATAATATCATTATCAGCTAAAATCCTATATCCACATGCTCTTGAAAAATATAAGTATTCTCCTTAACACTTCCTTGGTTATGGGGCATCTTTGGTGATGGACTAGGGGGGATCATTTCTGTATACATTTACCAAAGTATTCCTGAGTATTCTTCAAAGACATCTGGCTCTCTTTCAGTCAATGCAGTCTTCGTCTGAGAACTGATACAGGTTTGAGAACTGGGCAGTAAACTGATTTTCTATTGGGGAAGATGATCAGCCTTCTGTTCATTCATTCTTGATCTCTGTTGATTATATATTAAGCAATACTCTTGGTGACTGCTCATCTATACTTCCTCTAGGAACATCATGCTCTCTGAGTCATCTCCATAGATCTGTGTGTCAGGTCCAGCCCTGGCTATCATTAAAATCATTTTGTCTGCAACAGTAATTACTCTCACATTTTCTCTGACAATTAAGTGATGTCATATGTCCTCTCATATTCTGGGAAGCTATTGTCCCCATTAATAGCAGGGAGACCAGTTCTGCAATTTTATCTCTACACTACAGAATTTTCAAAAATATTGGTGCTTCCCTCAAGAAGACATTCATTACTGCCTTGATAAATAGAATGTCTTCTGGATGCTCCTGAGAACAGCAACAGGTGCAGAGTCTTTCACTCTTTTATAATGGATCCACTCTAGCACACCCAATTCTCTGAGGCTTTTCATTCTTGCTTCCACAGTTCTGAAATCTCTTCTGTATTTAATGTAAGCCATTGCCTTCTGACCTTCTAGTGGAGCTTCTAGTTATTAAAATGTCTCTAAGGGCCATTGCCAGGGAATTAAATTCAGAATCATGGGAGAATGACTTATTTCTGACAGTATTTCTTCTATCCCATTTAACATTCTACTCAGCACTCTCAGGATACATTTCCAGGTAAGCTCCTGCAAAACTACTGCAAAATTCATTAGATCGTACAACTCCTTCATCATAAAATTTCTTTCTCCCTTAGTGGGCTCAGCAGTTCATCTACTGTCAGGCTATTTGACCCTCAGAAGGTTTGACCCTCACGATTGGTCTGGCAGACAGAAGAAGAGGTGCAACATTATAGATGGAAAGCATTGTCTTATAAGACATCTGCTTTGAGGCCTTTTCATAGTTTTAAACAAGAGGAAGTGGGGGTATTTCTGCTAGCTCATAAGACTTAAGGTAACCTAAAGTTGCCCATTTCTTCACTGCAGCTATACAAGTATCCACATCTCAAATTTCAAGGTTCCAGTCTTTTCTAGTAGGTCCTAACTTTGGCATATGAGCATTGCTTAGGTGAAAATTCAGCTTTTTCTGATGTTTGTTACTTTTACAATTAATTCCTATGATTAATTAATAGCTTTCCAACTGCAGTAGATTACAGTCTCTTTAAACCATGCCAAGGAGGCACTCTGACTCCCAGAATTTGCTTTAAATTGTTGATTAACTGATTGGAGCCTGTCATTCCTCTCTAATGCATTAGTAGCTCTCAGCCATATCCACTCAACTGCACACTAATTTTAGAGTTACTTTTCCCCCTGTATCTATCAAACACCAAAGACACTAAATAAGCTAGTTCATCTGTAACCTGTATCCTGTCCTAGATCACTACAGTGAAAGTCTCAGCAATTATCCTGCTTCATCATGCTTCAAATGCCAACTGTGATCAGTGATGGGGCTATTTCTATTTGGCCAATGAGAAATTCAATTTTAAAATCCTATCCTCAGAGTCTACTCTCTAGACACTCCTGCCACCAACTGTCTTTGGTCAGGTTTTTTACTCGTGAAGCTTGGAAAAGGGATTCCTATGTGAGGCAGGGCTGTCAGGAAAAGCCTGTAAGGGAGTGAGGGAAAGAGGTCAGGATAAAGGAAGAAGCTAGGTAATGATATGGTTTCAAATATAGTTCAGCCTGATTTCAAAGGGGGTTCTGATGCATAATTTGCACTAACGAGATTGTACTGTCCAGGAGCAAAGGAGATGTGCATTAGCCATGGGTTACCCCAGGCAGAGGGTAGACACAGAACCACCTGTGTATCTTTGGGCAAGTTGACTCATACCTGTCAAGAACAGTTCTTCAAGAAGAGTTTCAGTGTGAGCTATTGGCAGTAGCTAGGGATGGGTGCAGCAGCCAGATAAGGGGAGTCTAGTGGGAACACCCACAGCATCTGTAACGCCCCATGATAGAATATTGGGCGATAATGTAATGTTAATAGCTTGACCTTTTGAGTTTTATAGACCTGCGTTCATTTGGGCAAGGTAATTAACCTTTCTGATTTTGTTTCCTCTACTGTAAAATGAGGATGATAACTCACCTTAAATTTGAAAGTATTAACTGAAGATGAATTTGTAAAGTAGCCAGTAGAATACTTGGCTTATAATAAGTGCTAAATTAATGTTATGTTGACTAAGCAAGTAGAACTTGGCTATTTTACAAGGAAAAAAATGTATGTTTATCTAATTCTATTTAACATAGAAAGTTAATCTGTAACTCTTAATTACCTCAGAAAGAAAATGTGACACTGTACCTCTTAGTTCAGTCCAAAATAAATCAGAAAAATGTAACATTGACATCACTTGTAGGAATAAAAGAGTGTAATATTTAGCCAAGATAAAGAAGCAGATATTACATATACATTAATCAATGTGATTAATGTTCAAAGAAAGTGAGCTACTATTAGCATTTCTTTTCAGCACACTACTGAGTAGCTTTTGGAAAGGTTATTGGTGAAAAAGTGTGCATGATGTAAAATTCCTCATGTGCATATACATTTCTCTACAGAGTTCAGGATGTCATTTTGTTTCACTAGTTGTTCTTTGGGCACCTTAGTGTGAGTGCCTTAAATTAAGTTCAGGTTTTCAGTCAAATGATGTGATCTTTTTTATAGAACAGCTGAGCATTGTCAACTACTGCTATTAGCCCAGCATTAGCTATACATAAGCAATTCATTAAATTGCAAGACAGTGGATGTATACAAGGACTGTTTCTTAGTTCTTTTTCCCTCACATCTTTTCCTTAATTCAATATCATTTCATCTCTCAAAGACTGCTTTTTATCTGCTAATTCTTATTTTCTAGTTCCCTTTGGTAGAAGGACCTTTGCAAATACTCTCTGTACTTGAATTTCTTCATCTGATTATAAGATTATTTGCATATAGTGAACGACACCTACTTACCCAAGAGCTTTTGGATATCCTTTGTAACTGCCACTTGTGCCCCTCCAACACAATAACACACATGTTCACATTCACTGTGAATGTAATTCTTATTGTTAACCACTTCACTTTGAGGCTGTCCTCTAGGTAAGCATATTTGTTTTGTATTTAAAATAAATACGTAATAAATATGCAACCAACTCTTAAAGTTATAGCATAATATGATGCAACAGAGCAATCATAAAGTTAAGCTGCAACATGAAATTATTTTCAAAAGGCATTGGTCCTTAATTATAATTTAATCTATGTAACCTGTTCTACCAGAGGTGACATGTAACGACTAATCTATTGAACCCATCAACAAATGGGGTTAGGAACTGTATATATAGACAGTGGCTTTCCAAATACACATCTCTCTCAGGCATACACCTTTTTTTTTTCACGTAAAAATTCTTTACACAATAGCAACAATAAAAAATATAAGATATATGCAGTACACAGCATAATTAATGCACCATTATTTATATCAGTTTCTAAGAGCATTTAGAATTGTAATGTGCTGTACAATAGGTCCCCTACATACGAACCTTCAAATTGTAAACTTTCAAAGATGCGAATGTGCATTCACATGTTCAATCATGTAAGTTAGTTCACGTGGCTGGCATACATTTTCATGTGTGTACATCCTCTACAAGTGGTTGTGATTTTGTGTACTTTACAGTACTGTATAGAGCACAGTGGTATAGTATGTTTATTTTGAGCCCAGGATGTCTGGAAGCAAGAGTAAAAGCCATGATGAGGTAGCTGGTACTGCTAAGAATCACCAAGCTATAACGATGGAAACAAAAGTGAAAATCATTCAGAGAGTGGAGCGAGGCAAAACGATGGTAGATGTTGCTCACTCTTATAACATGAATCATTCTACCATCGGCACGATTCTAAAGAAAAAGGACAAGATCATGGAATATGTGAAGTCTGCTGTGCCGATGATGTTGACGATAATATCAAAGAAGTGTGGAAAGGTAATGGAGAAACTTCTCTGTATGTGGAGTCCCCCTCAGCTTCATGCTGATTCAAGAGAAAGCCAAAAGCCTTTATGAAGACTTGAAGAAGAAACACAGTGAAGAGTCAGAGGGCACATCTTTTAATGCCAGCCATGGCTGGTTTCATTGGTTCAAGGCTAGTGCCAACCTTCGTAACATAAAAGTAAGTGGCGAGGGGGCAAGTGCCACAACAGTAGCTGCCCGGGAATTTCCTGAAATGCTTCGGGAAAATATTAATGATGGTGTGTAGTTTTTTAAATTAGTTTTTATTGGAGTATAGTTGCTTTACAATGTTGTGTTAGTTTCTACTGTAAAGCAAAGTGAATCAGCTATACGTATACATATATCCCCTCTTTTTGGATTTCCTTCCCATTTAGGTCACCACAGCACATTAAGTAGAGTTCCTTGTGCTATGCAGTAGGTTCTTATTAGTTATCTATTTTATACATAGTATCAATAGTGTATATATGTCAATCCCAATCTCCCTTTTCCTTCCACCCCCTTCCCCCTTGGTATCCATGTTTGTTCTCTATGTCTGTGTCTCTATTTCTGCTTTGCAAATAATAACATCTATACCATTTTTCTAGATTCCACATGCATGCATTAATATACAATATTTGTTTTTCTCTTTCTGACTTACTTCATTCTGTATGACAGTCTCTAGGTCCATCCATGTCTCTACAAATGATCCAATTTCGTTCCTTTTTATGGCTGAGCAATATTCCATTGTATATATGGAATCTTATAGTTTTGATTTGCATTTCTCTAATAAGTAGTGATGTTGAGCATCTTTTCATGAGTTTGTTGGCCATCTGTATGTCTTCTTTGGAGAAATGTCTATTTAGGTCTTCCGCCCATTTTTTGATTGTTTTTATTTTTTATTTTTTGATATTGAGCTGCATGAGCTGTTTGTATATTTTGAAGATTAATCCTTTGTCAGTTGCTTTGTTTGCAAATATTTTCCCCATTCTGAGTGCTGTTTTTTCATGTTGTTTATGGTTTCCTTTACTGTGCAAAACTTTTAATTAGGTCCCATTTGTTTCTTTTTATTTTAATTTTCATTATTCTAGGAGGTGGGTCAAAAAATATCTTGCTGTGATTTATGTCAAAGAGTGTTCTGGAAGGAGCATATTTACCCAAGCAGGTTTTTAATGTGGATGAGACAGGACTGTACTGGAAGAGGACGCCAGACCAAAGGAGGAAAGTTGATGCCAGGCTATAAAGCAGCAGAGGATAGGTTAACTCTATTGTTTGGTGGCAATGCTTCTGGTGATATGAAGCTGAAGCTTCTTGTAATCTATCATTCAAAGAACCCAAGAGCCCTTACAAACATAGCCAAGGGCTCTCTTTCTCTTGTGTGGAAGAGTAACTCCAAAGCCTGGGGCACACAGGCCATTTTCCAGGACTGGTTTTTCCACCACTTTACCCTGGAGGTAGAGAAATATTGCTTGGAGAAAGATGTCCCATTCAACATTGTTTTTCTGCTCAACAGTGCTCCGGACCACCCCCCATTCATGGACGACTTTCATCCCAATGTCAAAGTAGTGCATCTGCCATCGAATACTACATTACTCATCCAAACTATGGACCAGGGAGTTATAGCAACTTTCAAGAAATATTATTTGCGTCACACTTTTTGTCAGGCAATAAAGGCGAGTGATGAATCAGGCACAACCTGTGACAGTTTTGGAAGGGCTGTAACATCTACAAGGCCATAGAAAATATAGACTTTGCTTGGCATGAGGTTATGGCCATCACCATGAATGGGGTTTGGAAGAAACTTTGCCCACAGTTTGTTCATAATTTTCATGGATTTGAGAAGGTGGATGAGGTCTTCAGCAACTTAGTGACCCTCAGCGAGAAGCTGGAGCTAGATCTGCAAGAGGACAACTTCATTGAACTCCTTGTTGTGTAACACAAGGAGCTTACTAATGAAGACCTGATGGAATTGCAGGCCCAGAGAAAGGACAAAGAGACTAGAGGAAGAAGCAACTGAAGAACCAAAGAGATTCACGATGCTGGAAACTGCAAAGGGATTTTCTTTATTTGAGGAGGCACTGTTAGTTTCTGAGGCTCAGGACTGGAATGTAGAACAGTACATGAAGGTTGCAACAGCTGTTCAGAATGCAATCCAGTGCTACCGTGTTATCTATGATGAGGAAAAAAGAGCTACCACCCAGATATCACTGGATCATGTTTTCAAGAGGATAGATAGAATTGAATCCAGCAAGCAACCAGAACCTGTGCCATCAACAGCAGGCATGAGGGAAATTGCAGCTTGCCCTCCATCTCTTATTGCTGATGATCCTTCAGCTCTACCATTTCCCACATTCTCTTCCTCCTCCAGTCAGTAACTCTTCTTGCCTGTTCACTTGATGTCAGCCCCTGTATGCCAGCTGTTGTACTATACTACTGTGCTTTTCAAGGTACTGTACTGTAGGATTTAAAATATTTTCTTTACTTTTTGTTTGCTTTTTATGTATTATTCGTGTGAAAAGTATTATAAACCTATTACAATATGGTACTATATAGCTGATTGTGTTAGTTGGGTACCTAGGCCAACTTTGTTGGACTTACAAACAAATTGGACTATGAATGTGCTCTTGGAATGGAACTCATTCATATGTAGGGGACTTACTGCATACACATATGTATGTGTGTGTGTGTGTGTGTGTGTATGCACACATATAACCTTGTCTCTGTTTACTGTGTAGATTAGGATATCCACTGCATTTAACGTTAATTTCAACCCCTTTGAGATTATTATATTTGATGGTAATTAATAAATATGAAAGTATGAAAGGAAATGGGCAGATTTTAAATTGCTCCTGGTTCCTGAAGTTTTCCTTCAAAAAAAAAAAAAATATAGTGGAACGCAGAGTCCACACCATAGATGTGAAAAAATAGCCATGCATATTTACAGAGTGGTATTAAGTGGAAAGGAACAAATACACGGTGCTTGGACATGTGAAATGGTTCTTAAGATAGGAGTTCCCACTAGAGAGCTTATGGCATAGGTACCCAGAATTTGGGATCCAATAAATTTGAAATGATAAGAGTAGGTTTTACTTGCTATTTATTATCTTTTCTCATACCTCTCAAAGGCCAAAGACATTGCTTAAGTCCTAGAGGGGTGTCTCTGCAATTGTCCATGTTTGACATTACCTTCGATGAATTGATGCCTTTACTTTCTCACTATCCATCAACCCCTCCTATTGTTGTGTCCCTCCATATCCAGCTCATCATTACAAACATTTTTTATTGCCCAGTACCACAATCCTTAGATATTTTTGCTTGTCAAAACTCCAGGGCTTCCCTGGTGGCGCAGTGGTTGAGAATCTGCCTGCCAAGGCAGGGGACACGGGTTCGAGCCCTGGTCTGGGAAGATCCCACGTGCCGCGGAGCAGCTGGGCCCGTGAGCCACAAATACTGAGCCTGCACATCTGGAGCCTGTGCTCCGCAACAAGAGAGGCCGCGACAGTGAGAGGCCCGCACACCGCGATGAAGAGTGGCCCCCGCTTGCTGCAACTAGAGAAAGCCCTCGCACAGAAACGAAGACCCAACACAGCCAGAAATGAATAAATAAATACATAAATTAAAAAAACAAAAACAAAAACTCCAACTCTGGATGAATCTAAAACCCCTCTCCTTGGAACACTATCCCCATTTGTTTCTGTGACATTTTCCTAACTCACTGGCCATTTTTATTAGCCTCTTTTGCTTGTTTTTCTTTCTCTACTAACTATAATTTTGTCCTGGGTCTCTTTCTCTTCTCTGTCTATATTCCTTTGCTATTCCATTCCCATATCTTATACAATCTTTTTAAAGTTTGAGTACCAAAATGATATTTTTCATTGCATTTTTGACATGTTGACTTAAATGTCTCACAGGTCTCAAAATTCACAGGCTCAGTTTTATCTCCTGCCACCCAAATCTGTGTGCCTTTCTTCCTCTGATGCACACTGTTCTTCCCATATAATCCTCCAATTTCAGTAAATGACATTAATCTGGGGGCTTAAAATAGAAAACAGTCATATTTGATATTTACTTTTCTTCATGCCCATATCAACCTATCAGAGATTCATATTTTTTTATATCTGAAAGTATTACAAATCTGGTCAGTCTAACTCGACCACCTCCTCTCCAGTCCAGGAATCTTATTTAGGCCAATGCAATAACCCTTATCTTTACTCTTTACAGCCTTCCAATTCACTTTGCACATAGTACGAAGAATGTTCACACCTGCTATTATCTCTTCTCTAATTTCCCAATGCCTCCAGGACAGATGGAAAAAAAAAGGAAACTTTCCACCATGGCCTTATAAGCCTTTACAAGTTTGGTCTTTGCTCACCTCTCCAACCTTTACTGATATCGTTTCTCTTTCACTCACTATACTCCAACAAATTGTCTATTTTTCAGTTTCTCAAGCAGTCAAATTTATTGCACACACTTTGCTCACATAGTCCTGTCTGAATAGAATTTGTTCTTTCAACTCATTTCCCTTCAGCTTTGAGCTCAACTGTACATGCTAGTAGAGTCTTCCATTAACATTACTGAAAATAATGCCCTTTAACTTCTCCCGCTCAAAACAACATACATACACACACACACACACACACACACACATGCACACACATACATTTTTCACCTCTTTAAGAATCCTAGTTCCTTAACAGTTCTTATTTCAGTTTATTATTATGTATTTCTTATTTTCTTGTTTTTTTCTGTTTTTCTTACCGGAATTCTTGAGAGCAGGGAATTTGTCCTTTTGGCTATATATATCTTCATCACCTAGCAACTTGTGTGGCACATAGAAGGCACTAAATAAACAGCTTTGAGTAAATGGCAGAATGAACTATCTGGACATAATTTATAAGAACGATTTGAAGAACTGAGATCACTTCAAATGTAGATAACGAACCTAGGAGGGTTGGACCTGCTGTGAGACACTTTTTAGAGTTATTGACCTCAAAAGTGGGGCCAATGGAAACTGGGAGCATCATCAACCTAGGGCCACCTTATTTCCAAGACCAAATGTGACCAATCTTCCACCTCCTTTTTAATTAAAAAAAAAAAAAAAGTTATATACTGGAGTGTGTAGATATTATTGGTCTTTCATCACATACTTCACTGAATTACAGAGAGGAACAATTTCTTACTAGCAGAGTTAGGAATCAAATAAGTGAGAGCTAAGATAAATGGCAAATACCCCAACTATTAACATAGTCCGTGGATTGATAGTTGGAGGATACACCCTGGTAACTGTAGGCAAAAGATATTCCAGATGTTTGGCTATTTTTTTTCAAATACATTTAGACTATTAATAATTAAATTTTTCAGTATATTTTATTTATTTAAACATATTTATTGAGCATTTGCCATGGAGTAGGAACTTAGTATACGTTAATGAACAAAACAAGACTTCCTGCCCTAGTGGTATTTGTATTTATATTCATTGGTTTTGAGGAAGTGTAGTACATGTTTAATAGGATGGTCAGGGTGAGCCTCACTGAGAAAATATTATTTGGGAATAGCTTTGAAGGAGGTGAAGGGAGTTCTGCCAATATATCTGAGAGGTTAGTCCACCAGGCAGACAGCACAGCCTGGGTGCAGAAGACACAGAATTCCTAAGGCAGGAGCAGGCTTAGCATTTCTAGGAGGAGCTAGGAGGCCAGTTGTTGCTGGAATGGAGTGAGATCATAGGTGTAAGGTGTAATTACTTTGGCTTTCATGCGATTGGGAGCTATTGCGTGATTTTGTATTTAATGAACATCCATTGTATATGTTCTAATTTCTGTGGTCCTGCTGCCCAGTATTGGGCTTCTTAACTTGATAAATAGCTATTGTCACTTTTGCCTTCACTTTTACAAGTTTGTAATTTAACACACCTGATAAGGGCATAGTTGTATGCTTAACTAATTTCCTGAGTACAACTTCTGTTTGGCAACGGCCCTGAATTTTTTACTTCATACTTGCCTTTTCACAGAAATATATTTGAAGCTTTACTCACAGAAATAAGTAAAGCCTCATGTACAGGTTTCCATTTTCATTTTTATCATTTACACTTATACTCACACAGTTGTTCATAGCTCTATTGTTTATGAACTTTTCATTCAACAAATGTATTCAGCACCTGCTGTGTACCAAATACTGTTAAGTGTCTTGTCTACATGGGGGCACAGAACACCTTCAAAGCATAAATCTTCACCCTTTGTTGCATGAGTCCAGTGGCTGGCAATGATGTTTACACAATAGGAGAAATCTTAAAATATAGATCCTGGAGTTAAGTGATTCTCATAGAAATAAATGACATTATTTATAGAATTTATATAACCCCTATCTTTAAGATAATCTTAAACTATCTTAAAGATAGTTTAAGAGAGTCAGAAGCTATTTTAAAGAGTGAAATAGTTGTAAAGCTTTTTTAAAAAAAGCTTATATATTTGTAATGTATCTATCTATCTATATATATACACACATACATACATACATATACAAATCTGTGTATATATAAAATCTATATATACACATAAAAATATTTCAAAGTTTCTTAGAAGAAACAAAACTCTCTTTGCTTTGGAAGTCTGTATTTTTCCCACACATGGCTCTGATTTGTTCTGCTGCTCACAAGTTATGAGATTTTACTAATGCTGTCAAAATATTTCTCACATCACACAGACATAATAATGGAGAAACTCCAATGACTTTTGACAGCTGTATAATGGTTTCTAATAATATAGATTATGTTGGAGGTTTAAACTATTATTCAAATCAATAGCACTACTCTGATTTTTCTATTTTGGTTCTGCTTTTCATTGAAAGAAGACTGAGTATGTATGTGTCTTGTTTGCAAGAAATATTTTAAAATGGGCATAGCCATAATATGTGAATGTGTAAAGGGAGCTTATTTACCTTAACACAATTTTGCTCTTACCTCTGGTGTAACTATGCTGAGCACATAAGATTTGTATCTTCATAACAATGAAAATTAAAAACAGGCAAAGAAGGAAGGAGAGGAAAGAAAACATTGACATTTAACATAAAAATGTAGATTTAAATTTTTATCAATACATTAATGATGATAACAGCTATTTATTATGTAACTATATTTAGACAGAGTGAATGCTCTTCCTACACTGCTTTAACAAACTTCCAAAATTTATGTTTTCATATTATCATTCAATTTAAAATATTTAAAAATTTCTTTCTTGAGTTTTCCTTTGACATGTGGACTTTTTAAAAGTGTGATTTTTTAATTGATACATATTTGACCTTTATTCTGAATACATTATTTTCATTGAATTGTAAATCATTTCATTATAGTCAAAGAACATTCTTTCAGAATTTAAATATTTTGAAATTTATTTAGACTTGTTTTATGGCTCAGTGTATGGTCTGTCTTGGTGAATTTTCCATGTACCCTTGAAAAGAATGTGTATTCTGTGGCCTTTGGACATATGTGTTTTATAATTGTAAACTAGGTCAAAGTGGATGATAGTGTTGTTCAGCTTTTCCATGTCTTGTTTCATTTTTTCTCTTTTTCTTTTTTAAATTCTTGAGAGAAGATTGTTAAACTATGCTACTAAAATTGTGAATTTGTCTATTTCTTCTTTTAATTTTGTCAATTTTTTCTTCATGTGTTTTTAAGCTCTGTTGTTAGATGCCATGGATATTTATGATTTTTTTGCCTTTCTTCTAAATTTACTACTTTCTCATTTTTAAATATTTCTTTTCCTCTGACAATACTTCTTGCCTCAAAGTATACTTTAATTAATTAATTAATATTAATATTAATATGCAACTCTAGCTTTCTTACATGATTTACATGGTTTACCTATCCATTCTTTTCATTTCAACCTTTATTTTTACATTTAAAGTGTGCCTCTTGAAGAAAGTATGTAGTTATATCTTGCTTTTTTATACATTCTGTATACATGTCTATATTTTTAAATTGGGATCCTCAGTTCATTTGCATTTAATGTATTCGTGTTTAGATTTTTGCCTACCATTTCATTACTTGTTTTCTATTTTCCCCATTTTTTTTTGTTTCTATTGTCTTTGTTTCCTGACTTCTTTAGGTTTAACTGATTTTTGAAAATAAATTTAACTTATATAATGGCTTTACAATACTATTTCTCTGCAATATTTTCAATGGTTTCTCCAAGGGGTACAATATATGTTTTTGACTTTTCACGTTCTATTTAGAGTTAAGTATTATATTATTCCACACAAAATGTAAAAACTTTGCAATCAATATTAGACCCATTTTCTCTCACTCCACTTTGGCTGCAGTTGTATATACTACATCTATAAGTGATATTACTATATATATTGGACTTACACTCCTTAACTTTTCTTATTAAGCATTTGAAGCTGTTTACCTGTAAGCGTTGCTTTAGCAATTTCTCATAATTTGTTATTTTCTATAATTCAATTCAAGATATTTTAAAATTTCTCTCTTGTTTTTCTTTGATCTATAGAGTAATTATTTTGTTCTTGTTTTAAATATTAGAAAACATACATACATACACACACACATGCGTGTGTATTTTTAAACCCCATAGTATAATACTATGTTTTACTTTAGCTAGTCATAAGTGGTATTATTAAGTAAAGAGAAAAACATTTGTGTTTAATAACTTCAACTCCATTTCTGATGTCTTGATTTCCTCTCTAGGTTTTGAGTTTTCATTTTCCTTCATTTAGAACTTCCTTTATTATTTCTTATAGTTTTGTTCTGCTAAGGATGAATGCTCTTAGATTTATTCATTTATTCATTTTGTTTCCCTCTATGCTTGCAGGATATTTTCACTGGATTTATAAATCTGGGTTGTCAGTTTTTCTTTTTGCAGCTTAAACATTTGTTTCAGTTTCTTCTGGCCTTGATTTTTTTATGAAGAGAAATGGACATTTGCATTTTTTTTTTTTTTTTTTTATCTGTAGGTAATGTCTTTTGGGGGAATTGCTTTTAAGATTTTCTTGTCACTTTGGAGTTTCAACTGTTTCACTTTAGTAAGCTTCACAATAAATTTTTTTTTTGAATTTATACAGTTCAGGGCTTCCTAAGGTTACTGAAACTATAAATTTATATCTTCCAAAATATTTTAGAGGCCTCTTGCCACTATTTATTCAAATTTTTTTTCTGCTTTATTTTCTCTTTTCTCTCTTTATAGGACTCCAGTGCATGAATGTTATGACTTCATAATATTCTACAAATCACTGAGATTCTGTTCAGTTGTTCTCAATCTTTTTTCTCTGCTTTCTTCAAACTGGATAACTTTTATTAATCTATCTTCAAGTCTGCTGAATTTATTTTTTTCACATTCAGTTGGCTACTACTCCTTAATGAGGATATATTTTTTTAAAATTTTAGATTTTTTTAGTTCTGTAATTTTCATTTAACTTATTTTTATATTTTTATTCCTCTACTGAGATTTCTTTTTTTATTCACTACAATTATGTTTTCAAATACTTCTTGACAATGGTTTGACTTGCTGCTTTAAAATTCTTTCTGCTAATTTCAACATCTGTGATATTTTAATGTCAACTATATTGTTTTTTAATCTGTGTACTAGTAATTTTTTTCTGTTCTTCATATGTCAATAATTTTGAATTGTACCTTCAATATTGTGAAGACTCTTATTAGCTACCTGTTTTATATATAGTAGTGTGTATATGTCAAACCCAATCTTCCAATTCATCCCTCCCCACTTTATCCCCTGGTAACCATAAGTTTGTTTTCTACATCTGTGACTCTACTTCTGTCTGTAAATAAGTTCATTTGTACCATATTTTTAGATGCCACATATAAGTAATATCATATAATATTTGTCTTTCTCTGTCTGACTTACTTCACGCAGTATGACAATCTCTAGGTCCATCCATGTTGCTGCAAATGGCATTATCTTGTTCTTTTTTATGGCTGAGTAATATTCCATTGTATATATGTACCACATCTTTATCAAAGGAACCATAAACAAAACAAAAAGGCAACCCTCAAAATGGGAGAAAATATTTGCAAATGAAGCGACTGACAAGGAATTAATCTCCAAAATATACAAACAGCTCATTCAGCTCAATATCAAAAAAACAAACAACCCAATCCAAAAATGGGCAGAAGATCTAAAAAGACATTTCTCCAAAGAAGACATACATACAGATTGCCAAAAACACATGAAAAGATGCTTAACATCACTAATTATTAGAGAAATGCAAATCAAAACTTCAACGAGATATCACCTCACACTGGTCAGAATGACCATCATCAGAAATTCTACAAACAGTAAATGCTGGAGAGGGTGTGGAGAAAAAGGAACCATTCTACACTTGGTGGGAATGCAAATTGGTACAGCTACTATGGAGAACAGTATGGAGGTTCCTTAAAAAACTAAAACTAAAAAAAAAAAAAAAAAAAAAATCTAAAAATAGAATGACCATATGACCCAGCAATCCCACTCCTCGGCATATACCCATAGAAAATGGTAATTTGAAAAGATACATGCACCCTAATGTCCATTGCAGGACTATTTACAGTAGCCAGGACATGGAAGCAACATTATTAGTACTCTTTGGGTTTAGACATTTCATAAATCCTCATAAGTATAGCTTATTTCAGTAACTGATTCTATATTGGTCTTTGTGTATAATATTTTCAAATAATAATGGTTCTAAAAGGTGAAAATATAAAATATTCATAATATTAGATAAATTAATAGCAACATATGTACTATTAACCAAATGTATAAAATGAAGAACAAGATCAATTAGTAGAGGTCCTATAGGAACACTCATAAAATTTTTAATTTGACCTTATGTCTAATTATATTTTATATTCTGGAAAAATAGAAACAATCTCTTTTTAAATTTTACAGTACTCAGGGCTCACACTAAATATTTCATATTTTTAATACCAGTCATGTGCATAAATTATATTTAAAATGCAATTATTTCTTTAAAATTGGATAGATTCATCTGGTGGCAAAAGTCAAAAAAACAGAACAGAAGCAAGAAAAACTACAATCCTGCAGCCTGTGGACCAAAAACCACAGTTACAGAAAGAAAGAGAAGATGAAAAGGCAGAGGGCTATGTACCAGATGAAGGAACAAGAAAAAACCCCAGAAAAACAACTAAATGAAGTGGAGATAGGCAACCTTCCAGAAAAAGAATTAAGAATAATGATAGTGAAGATGATCCAGGACCTTGGAATAAGAATGGAGGCAAAGATTGAGAAGATGCAAGAAATGATTAACAAAGACCTAGAAGAATTAAAGAACAAACAAACAGAGATGACCAATACAATAACTGAAATGAAAACTACACTAGAAGGAATCAATAGCAGAATAACTGAGGCAGAAGAACGGATAAGTGACCTGGAAGACAGAATGGTGGAATTCACTGCTGCGGAACAGACTAAAGAAAAAAGAATGAAAAGAAATGAAGACAGCATAAGAGACCTCTGGGACAACATTAAACGCAACAACATTCGCATTATAGGGGTCCCAGAAGGAGAAGAGAGAGAGAAAGGACCAGAGAAAATATTTGAAGAGATTATAGTCGAAAACTTCCCTAACATGGGAAAGGAAATAGCCGCCCAAGTCCAGGAAGCGCAGAGAGTCCCATACAGAATAAACCCAAGGAGAAACACGCCGAGACACATAGTAATCAAAGTGGCAAAAATTAAAGACAAAGAAAAATTACTGAAAGCAGCAAGGGAAAAACGACAAATAACATACAAGGGAACTCCCATAAGGTTAACAGCTGATTTCTCAGCAGAAACTCTGCAAGCCAGAAGGGAGTGGCATGAAATACTTAAAGTGATGAAAGGGAAGAACCTACAACCAAGATTACTCTAACCAGCAAGGATCTCATTTAGATTTGATGGAGAAATCAAAAGCTTTACAGACAAGCAAAAGCTAAGAGAATTCAGCACCACCAAACCAGCTCTACAACAAATGCTAAAGGAACTTCTCTAAGTGGGAAACACAAGAGAAGAAAAGGACCTACAAAAACAAAACCAAGACAATTAAGAAAATGGTC
Source organism: Balaenoptera acutorostrata (assembly GCF_949987535.1). Taxonomy (NCBI): domain Eukaryota; kingdom Metazoa; phylum Chordata; class Mammalia; order Artiodactyla; family Balaenopteridae; genus Balaenoptera; species Balaenoptera acutorostrata. Next base: position 52,359,243 of record NC_080080.1, on the reverse strand, counting down.
ATAGGAACATACATATCGATAATTACCTTAAACGTGAATGGATTAAATGCCCCAACCAAAAGACATAGACTGGCTGAATGGATACAAAAACAAGACCCATATATATGCTGTCTACAAGAGACCCACTTCAGACCTAGGGACACATACAGACTGAAAGTGAGGGGATGGAAAAAGATATTCCATGCAAATGGAAATCAAAAGAAAGCTGGAGTAGCTATACTCATATCAGATAAAATAGACTTTAAAATAAAGAATGTTACAAGAGACAAGGAAGGACACTACATAATGATCCAGGGATCAATCCAAGAAGAAGATATAACAATTATAAATATATATGCACCCAACATAGGAGCACCTCAATACATAAGGCAACTGCTAACAGCTATAAAAGAGGAAATCGACAGTAACACAATAATAGTGGGGGACTTTAACACCTCACTTACACCAATGGACAGATCATCCAAAATGAAAATAAATAAGGAAACAGAAGCTTTAAATGACACAATAGACCAGATAGATTTAATTGATATATATAGGACATTCCATCCAAAAACGGCAGATTACACGTTCTTCTCAAGTGCGCACGGAACATTCTCCAGGATAGATCACATCTTGGGTCACAAATCAAGCCTCAGTAAATTTAAGAAAATTGAAATCATATCAAGCATCTTTTCTGACCACAACGCTATGAGATTAGAAATGAATTACAGGGAAAAAAACGTAAAAAAGACAAACACATGGAGGCTAAACAATACGTTATTAAATAACCAAGAGATCACTGAAGAAATCAAACAGGAAATAAAAAAATACCTAGAGACAAATGACAATGAAAACACGACGACCCAAAACCTATGGGATGCAGCAAAAGCGGTTCTAAGAGGGAAGTTTATAGCTATACAAGCCTACCTAAAGAAACAAGAAAAATCTCAAGTAAACAATCTAACATTACATCTAAAGAAACTAGAGAAAGAAGAACAAACAAAATCCAAAGTTAGCAGAAGGAAAGAAATCATAAAGATCAGAGCAGAAATAAATGAAATAGAAACAAAGAAAACAATAGCAAAGATCAATAAAACTAAAAGTTGGTTCTTTGAGAAGATAAACAAAATTGATAAGCCATTAGCCAGACTCATCAAGAAAAAGAGGGAGAGGACTCAAATCAATAAAATCAGAAATGAAAAAGGAGAAGTTACAACAGACACCGCAGAAATACAAAACATCCTAAGAGACTACTACAAGCAACTTTATGCCAATAAAATGGACAACCTGGAAGAAATGGACAAATTCTTAGAAAGGTATAACCTTCCAAGACTGAATCAGGAAGAAACAGAAAATATCAACAGACCAATCACAAGTAATGAAATTGAAACTGTGAGTAAAAATCTTCCAACAAACAAAAGTCCAGGACCAGATGGCTTCACAGGTGAATTCTATCAAACATTTAGAGAAGAGCTAACACCCATCCTTCTCAAACTCTTCCAAAAAATTGCAGAGGAAGGAACTCTCCCAAACTCATTCTATGAGGCCACCATCACCCTGATACCAAAACCAGACAAAGACACTACAAAAAAAGAAAATTACAGACCAATATCACTGATGAATATAGATGCAAAAATCCTCAACAAAATACTAGCAAACAGAATCCAACAACACATTACAAGGATCATACACCACGATCAAGTGGGATTTATCCCAGGGATGCAAGGATTCTTCAATATACGCAAATCAATCAATGTGATACACCATATTAACAAATTGAAGAATAAAAACCATATGATCATCTCAATAGATGCAGAAAAAGCTTTTGACAAAATTCAACACCCATTTCTGATAAAAACTCTCCAGAAAGTGGGCATAGAGGGAACCTACCTCAACATAATAAAGGCCATATATGACAAACCCACAGCAAACATCATTCTCAATGGTGAAAAACTGAAAGCATTTCCTCTAAGATCAGGAACGAGACAAGGATGTCCACTCTCACCACTATTATTCAACATAGTTCTGGAAGTCCTAGCCACGGCAATCAGAGAAGAAAAAGAAATAAAAGGAATACAAATTGGAAAAGAAGAAGTAAAACTGTCACTGTTTGCGGATGACATGATACTATACATAGAGAATCCTAAAACTGCCACCAGAAAACTGCTAGAGCTAATTAATGAATATGGTAAAGTTGCAGGTTACAAAATTAATGCACAGAAATCTCTTGCATTCCTATACACTAATGATGAAAAATCTGAAAGAGAAATTATGGAAACACTCCCATTTACCATTGCAACAAAAAGAATAAAATACCTAGGAATAAACCTACCTAGGGAGACAAAAGACCTGTATGCAGAAAACTATAAGACACTGATGAAAGAAATTAAAGATGATACCAACAGATGGAGAGATATACCATGTTCTTGGATTGGAAGAATCAACATTGTGAAAATGAGTATACTACCCAAAGCAATCTACAGATTCAATGCAATCCCTATCAAATTACCAATGGCATTTTTTACGGAGCTAGAACAAATCATCTTAAAATTTGTATGGAGACACAAAAGACCCCGAATAGCCAAAGCAGTCTTGAGGCAAAAAAACGGAGCTGGAGGAATCAGACTCCCTGACTTCAGACTATACTACAAAGCTACAGTAATCAAGACAATATGGTACTGGCACAAAAACAGAAACATAGATCAATGGAACAAGATCGAAAGCCCAGAGATTAACCCACGCACCTATGGTCAACTAATCTATGACAAAGGAGGCAAAGATATACAATGGAGAAAAGACAGTCTCTTCAATAAGTGGTGCTGGGAAAACTGGACAGCCACATGTAAAAGAATGAAATTAGAATACTCCCTAACACCATACACAAAAATAAACTCAAAATGGATTAGAGACCTAAATATAAGACTAGCCACTATAAAACTCTTAGAGGAAAACATAGGAAGAACACTCTTTGACATAAATCACAGCAAGATCTTTTTCGATCCACCTCCTAGAGTAATGGAAATAAAAACAAAAATAAACAAGTGGGACCTAATGAAACTTCAAAGCTTTTGCACAGCAAAGGAAACCATAAACAAGACGAAAAGACAACCCTCAGAATAGGAGAAAATATTTGCAAATGAATCAACGGACAAAGGATTAATCTCCAAAATATATAAACAGCTCATTCAGCTCAATATCAAAGAAACAAACACCCCAATCCAAAAATGGGCAGAAGACCTAAATAGACATTTCTCCAAAGAAGACATACAGACAGCCACGAAGCACATGAAAAGATGCTCAACATCACTAATTATTAGAGAAATGCAAATCAAAACTACAATGAGGTATCACCTCACTCCTGCTAGAATGGGCATCATCAGAAAATCTACAAACAACAAATGCTGGAGAGGGTTTGGAGAAAAGGGAACCCTCTTGCACTGTTGGTGGGAATGTAAATTGATACAGCCACTATGGAGAACAATATGGAGGTTCCTTAAAAAACTAAAAATAGAATTACCATATGACCCAGCAATCCCACTACTGGGCATATACCCAGAGAAAACCGTAATTCAAAAAGACACGTGCACCCGAATGTTCATTGCAGCACTATTTACAATAGCCAGGTCATGGAAGCAACCTAAATGCCCATCAACAGACGAATGGATAAAGAAGTTTTGGTACATATATACAATGGAATATTACTCAGCCATAAAAAGGAACGAAATTGAGTCATTTGTTGAGAAGTGGATGGATCTAGAGACTGTCATACAGAGTGAAGTAAGTCAGAAAGAGAAAAACAAATATCGTATATTAATGCATGTATGTGGAACCTAGAAAAATGGTACAGATGAGCCAGTTTGCAGGGCAGAAGTTGAGACACAGATGTAGAGAATGGACATATGGACACCAAGGGGGGAAAACTGCAATGAGGTGGGGATGGTGGTGTGATGTGGAACCTAGAAAAATGGTACAGATGAGCCAGATTGCAGGGCAGAAGTTGAGACACAGATGTAGAGAATGGACATATGGACACCAAGGGGGGAAAACTGCGATGAGGTGGGGATGGTGGTGTGCTGAATTGGGCGATTGGGATTGACATGTATACACTGATGTGTATAAAACTGATGCCTAATAAGAACCTGCAGTATAAAAAAACAAACAAAACAACTAATACTAAACTTTCATTGGGTTATTTGTATGGAAATATGTTAATATAAATGTTTCAGACATTACATGAAATTTCTAAAAATCTTATATTTGTATTTGTATGGAAATATGTATGGAAATATGTTAATATAAATGTTTCAGACATTACATGAAATTTCTAAAAATCTTATATTTGTATTTGTATGGAAATATGTATGGAAATATGTTAATATAAATGTTTCAGACATTACATGAAATTTCTAAAAATCTTATATTTGTATTTGTATGGAAATATGTATGGAAATATGTTAATATAAATGTTTCAGACATTACAGGAAACGTCTAAAAATCTTATATGTTCTGGTATAATGTTATAAGTAATAATCCTAATTATTACTTTAAAATGTATATCTCAGAAATAACTAATTTTCTTGTCAACTGCATTATTATGAACTTTCATCAAATCTTTAACCATGGTCATTTTTAAGTCTTTTGTCATTTACAGACAGTTCTGGGTGTACTCTGATGATTTTGCAAATATGTTCCTATAAAAAGGTTTCATCTTCAAGAAATTCATGGAAAAGACTCTGACAAGTACAGGTTTCTGGTAACTGACTGTACTGCTGAACTGAATGAATAAGCATTTTCAGAACTCTAATGAAAAACTGATGAACTCATAAAAGTGCTAACAAAAGATCAAGATGAAAAAAAAAAAGAAATTAATTACATGGGACTGAGTGAACTGATGAGGATGAGTATAATTTTTGTGACTTTCTGTCTGAATTAAAAAAAAAAAATCCCACAAGGACTCAGAGGAAAAGAATATACAAATCAATTTTCACTGCAAAGTAAAGGAGCTGTTACAGTGGAGGATTACTGGACTGAATGTCAATATTATGACATAGTATAAGTGTGTTTCATGTTTGGTAATTGCAATCATTGTTGCTTTTGTTGTGGTCATCCATGTACAATGCTTGGTGTCAGTCTATTTATCTCTTGTAAAAATAAAATACAGTGTGTGTGTGTGGAAAAAAAAAATAAAATAAGTCAAAAAAACAAAAACTCTACCCATGAAACAGATTTAATTGCATAAAATGAATTGGAACATTCACTTTTTGCTGTTTCATTAGTTGTCTTTATTTTCCCTTCAATGTGTCTATTTATAAATATATTTGTCAACATTTATTGAAATCCAATTATTTGGCAAGAGAGAGCAAAGACAAGAAACAGGGTTACAAATTAATAAAGTAAGGCCAGTGGGTCACCTTTAGAAATGAGTGGTATGGTTGTTTTGAGGAGTAGCTGTTACTTGGCTTTTTCACCTAGGGTTACTCAAGTCCCATTAGAAATAGGCAACCCATTTCAGTTGCAATGTTTTCCACCTGCTTTTGTAGCCATGATATACCCAACACTTAATGCCTAACTTCAAGTCTTCATACTCCTTTGTCCATAATATGCCCAGGAGCGTCAGAATCTCAGTTCTTCTAAGTATTGGTTCTAGGTTTGTGCTAATTAACCAAGCATACCATTAAGCCTGCAGGCTGCCTATTAAAAGCACCCACGTCAACACATTTAGCTCAATCAAGGACTCTAAAAATCAGTATTCATAAATACGCTCTAGTGCTTACTATTAAACATGCACACATTTCTATTTATATCAGTCAAATAAAAGTAATTTACTTCTATTTGTGGTTTTTAAAACATCATTTTAATACAACAATCTAGTTCTACTTCTTGCAGTGCCACAGAATAGATACTCCCAATAAAATAACTGCTAAAGTGTTTTTCTGAAAAATTAAAACATATCATGGGTAAATTATAAAAAAAATATAAATTTTAATGCACTTTAAGTGTTGCTAAAATAAGTTAATTCTCATAGAATAAAATAATAAAATAAAATAAAGTGAGGCAATATCAGAGGAGAGAAATCTAAGGATTAAGCTAGTAATAAAATTGTGAGAAATAAGAAGAGAAAGTGGCTATTCAATGGTGTGGTGGAAAGAAAAGTCCAAAAGAGTTCAGAAACGTAGGGAGTTGAACTGACATTTTTCCATTAAGCTTGTGAAACTTGAAGAGACAAAAGTATTCCTAGGTTGGCGATATTCCCTGGAACTCGAAAAAGAAAATGCAAATTCACCTTTAAAAGACAGCATCCTAGTAATATTCCATTGTATATATGTGCCACATCTTCTTTATCCGTTCATCTGTTGATGGACACTTAGGTTGCTCAGCCATAAAAAGAAAAGAAACTGAGCTATTTGTAGTGAGGTGGATGGACCTAGAGACTGTCATACAGAGTGAAGTAAGTCAGAAAGAGAAAAACTACCATATGCTAACACACATATATATGGAATCTCAAAATAAATAAATAAATAAATAAATAAATAAATAAAAGCTCTGAAGAACCTAGGGGCAGAACAGGAATAAAGATGCAGATGTAGAGAATAGACTTGAGGACATGGTGAGGGGGAAAGGTAAGCTGGGATGAAGTGAGAGAGTGTCATGGACATATATACACTACCAAATGTAAAATAGATAGCTAGTGGGAAGCAGCCACATAGCACAGGGAGATCAGCTCGGTGCTTTGTGTCCACATAGAAGAGTGGGATAGGGCAGGTGGGAGTGAGATGGAAGAAGGAGGACATATGGGAATATGTGTTTATGTATAGTTGATTCACTTTGTTATACAGTAGAAACTAACACACCATTGTAAAGCAATTATACTCCAATAAAGATGTTAAAAAATAAAATAAAATAGAATAAAATAAATGTTGGCATTCCCTTATCATCAAAAAAAAAAAAAAAAAAGACAGCATTCTCAATTCAGGCCTAAAGCAACCCACATTAAATTAAAAAAAATTTGACTTTCATTAAAAAACAAAATCACCATGCATTTAAGAAAACAAGTCACCATTTTTGAGATATAAGGAAACAATAACCATAGATTTATTCCTCAAATGACTTCAGAGATGTAATGTCAGATTCAAGATGTAAATTACTTTGACTGAAAGATTTAAAAGGATAAAAAGTTATATAAATTAGTTAAATACAGGGAACAGTAGAAAAATGTCTTGATAGATTTGGAAAAAAATCCCAATAGATATTTTAGAAATTTAAAAAATAATAATAATTATAGAAGTAAAAGCTCACAAGGTGGATAAAAAGTAAGACAAATAAATTTTAATAGAGAATTAATAAATTATATAGTTCAGTTTCAGGAGGTAATAATTTTAAAATTTTTATGGAAACACAAAAGACACAAACAGACAGACACTTAGATCAATGGAATAGAATAGGGAATCCAGAAATAAACTCACACACTTATGGTCAATTAACCTACAATAAAGGAGGCAAGAATATTCAAAAGAGAAAATTCTCTTCAATAAGTGGTGCTGGGAAAACTGGACAGCTGTATGTAAAAGAATAAAATTAGAACATTAGAACACCATATATGAAATAAACTTAAAATGTATTAAAGACCTAAATGTAAGGCTGGAAACTGTAAAATTCCTAGAGGAAAACATAGGCAGAACACTTTGTAACATAAATCAGAGCAATATGTTTTTTGGATCTTTTTCTAAAGCAAAGGAAATAAAAGCAAAATAAACAAATGGAATCTAATTAAGCTTAAAAGCTTTTGCACAGCAAAAGGAAACCATCTACAAAAGCAAAAAGACAACTTAGTTAATTGGAGAAAATATTTGCAAATAATATGACCAATAAGGGGTTAATATCCAAAATATATAAACAGCTCATAGAACTCAGTGACAGGAAAAAAGCAACCTGATTAAAAAATGGGCAGAAAACTTGAATGGACATTTTTCCAAAGAAGACATGCAGGTAGCCAACAAGCACTTGAAAAGATGCTCAACATTGCTAATCATCAGGGAAAGGCAAATCAAATGTAAAATAGATAGCTAGTGGGAAGCAGCCACATAGAACAGGGAGATCAGCTCAGTGCTTTGTGACCAGCTAGAGGGGTGGGATAGGGAGGGTGGGAGAGAGATGCAAGAGGGAGGAGATATGGGGATATATGTATATGTATACCTGATTCACTTTGTTATAAAGCAGAAACTAACACACTATTGTAAAGCCAATAAAGATGTTAAAAAAAAAAACACACTGAGATATCACTTCACACCTGTCAGAATGGTTATCATAAAAAAGAATACAAATAACAAATGCCGACAAGGACGTGGAGAAAAGGAAATGTACACTTTTGGTGGAAATGTAAACTGGTGCAGCCACTGTGGAAAACAGTATGGAAGTTTCTCAAAAAACTAAAAATAGAACTACCATATGACCCAGCAGTTCCACTCCTGGGTATATATTTGAAAAAAAAAAAACAACACTAATTCAAAAAGATATATGTACCCCGTTGTTCATAGTAGCATTATTTACCAATTGTCAAGGTATGGAAGCAACCTAGTGCCCATCAACAGGTACGTGGACAAAGAAGATGTGGTATATATATACAAATGCAATACTACAATATTACTCAGCCATATAAAAGAATGAAAAAAATGCCATTTGTAGCAACATGGATGAATTTGGAGGGCATTATGCTTAGTGAAATGTCAGACAGAGAATGACAGATACTGTATGATATCACTTATATCTGGAATCTAAAAATACTCCATACTAGTGAATATAACAAAAAAGAAGCAAACTCACAAATGCAGAGAACAAACTAGTGGTTACCAGTGGGGAGAGGGAAGGGAGGAGGCGCAATATAGGGGTAGGGAATTAAGAAGTACAAGCTATTATCTATAAAATAAGCTATAAAGATATACCATACAACACAGGGAATATAGCCAATATGTTATAATAACTATAAATGGAGTATAACATTTAACAATTATGAATCACTATACTGTATGCTTGTAACATATAACGTTGTACATCAACTATACTTCAATTAAAAAAAAAAAAAAGAATGGGCTGAGGGTAGATATCTCAAAAACATAATGGATACCAAAGAATAGTAGGCTAAAAACCTCTAAATTTCCAAGAAAAATTAATTTCAACTTTAGAACTTATACCTATCAAAAATATCTTTTACAGATCAGGGCCAAATAAAGACATTTTCAGACACATCAAATTCAATACATGGTCACCGAAGGAACTCTTAAAGGATGTATTTTAGGAGGAAGTGAAATAATCCCAGACTCCAGGTTTAAGATGAAAGAACTCATAGGCAAATAATCTGTATTAAATTCATGTAAATAAAATATTATCTGTATAAATTTATAATAATCATAATTGGAATAATAATCTTCAATTAAATATACAGGGATAAAAACAAAGTAAACAAGAGTATGTAAGATGAAGGCTGAGTAGGTTTAAAGTGTTTGAAAATCCTTTTAATTATTTCTGAGTGTTTAAGATACTGATTAAACTCAATGAATAGAGATTATTACATCTTCATTAAGAAAGAACAAATTATAGAGAAGGTTTTGGGATTTCTCGGTTCTCAAAGTTTGTGAATCTTTCCTTTAATTCCCATTCCAGTTCATGGGGTACCAGATTTTCTCAAAAAGACCCAATTAATATTTAATCAAAATGGTGAGGCTCTGTATTCAATGTAAATTAAGAGACTGTAGGATATTACTTCGCTGTCTACTATTGGCTACCCCAGCTGCCTTATCATTAAAATAGAAAATTATCTGGTTGTAGTTACTGTCTTGAACTGAAAATTTAGAAATGTTATTTTCTAATCCCCCTTGCCTCTACATTGGAAAGTGGAGTCCTGTCCCCCAATATTTTGGAATTTTGTTTAAATATAAATAAAATTTAGATTATGTATTGCCAAAGTGTAACAGTGTCCAGTGTCCACTCTCCATCTTATAATTATTATAATGGACTTTTTCTTTTTCCAAGAGAGATTAAATTTCTGTTGCTACTGCTCACTCTTCTAAAATTCCTAATATATTTTCATGTAAATACCATTTCTATATACTGTCATTAAATCATTTAAAAAATATTAAGCAAATTCTCTGTACTAGAATTAGGCTCTCAGTTTATATTTATTTCTATGTTTTTACTTTTTCAATTTTCTAATATGTGATTTTGAAACTTTTCTTAAAAGGTATCATAAGATAATGAAATGGCTATTTGTAAATCATTTCTCCAACGTCTTTAGTCTCAGGTTTTCAAATTGTAGTTTCAACTTCTCATATGTTGTTTAGTGCCTTCATTGCATCCCATGCCTTTAAATGTTATCTTTATGCTGATAAACATATAAGGACCAAAGCAAATTTTCCTCTCCTACCAGTCCTGTATTCCTTTCTTCTCCACTTTGGTAGTCAGCATTGTGCCATCATCTTACTTGCTCCAGCCAAAGCATAGGAGTTATTCATGTATTCCTCTTTTTGCTTTTCTTTTGCCTCCATTAGCAAGTCCTATGAAATATATGTTCAAACAATGTCCTCAATGTTTTCATTTCATTTCATCTCCATTATGATTACCATTGTGAAGGTCACTATCACCTCTCACCCATGTCACTGTGATAGGCTCCTAGTTTTTTCTCTGCTTCCACCCTTGCTTTCCCTTAATCCATTTTTACCAAAGTAGTTACAGTGATTTTTTTAAAGTCCATTTTAAAAATGCAAATCAAATTATGTTTATCCTCTCCTTTAAATCTTCTAGTGGCTTACTATGACAGTCAAAATAAAATCCAAAAATTTTGCATGTCTACAAAATGCTCCCTCCCATTCCATTTCTTCGAACACCACTATACGTTTGGTGTTTTCTGTTCCTTCTTACTGAAATTCTCTTCCCCTATCTTTATAAGACTAACTTTAGTGCTCTCTGTATATCAGGCTAATGCCATTTTTTTAGAGGTCTTTTGACTATCAAAGTCAATCAGTTTTGTCTACATAACATGTTGAGTTACCAGATATTTTCTTCTCTGTATACCTGTCTGTCTATCTATCTATCTATCTATCATCTATCTATTGATCTATCTAATATTTTCTAACTGCCATTCCCAGAATACAATATTTTCAGTATATAATATAATCCATGGGAGCAGCAATCTCATATTTATTTTTCATTGGTGTATCTGCCCCGTGTATATTGCTCATTAAATATCCATTGTGTGTACAAAAATTGCTTTTCTGCCATTTTTAATTATTCCATTTTTTATTTCTGTGACAAATTTTGTTAATATGATTGTTCATTGATAACAGCTGGTGGTCTTATCATCCAAGAATTTCAATGTATATTTCTAACTAAATTTGTAAATGTCTTATTAAATTTTTGAATTAACTTAAAACTGTCTGAAATAATTCTCAGAGTAATTTCTATTAGATTGGTTGAACCTTGAGAAATTCTAAAAACTGTACATGAATAATAATTTATTTCTATCAAGTCAAACAAAATTTAAACCTGATACAATCTGGCTTATTTTTTAGTACATGGAACTATGAACAACCTCTAGAATGATAAATTTTTCATTTTGAGCACCCTAGACAAAAAAATGAAAATGTCAGGGCAGATGCATTTATAAGTGAATTGCTTTGCATTGAAGGATTGATAGAAGTGTGTTTTTTAAAGGTGTATTACCCTCTGAGGTTTTCACTTTTTTACTCTCTATTTGTGGAACAATTCCTCTTCTTGTTTTTATATTTTCAGTATAAATTTTCTTTATCTATTTCATGCAGAATATTTTTCTGAAAAGGGTATCTGAAATTTCTAGACTTTTTTTTTTAATTGGGGTATAGTTGTTTCACAATGTTGTGTGAGTTTCTACTGTACAGCTAAGTGGAGTTCCCTGTGCTATACAGCAGGTTCTTATTAATTATCTATTTTATACATATTAGTGTATATATGTCAATCCCAATCCCCCAGACTCCAGCTTTTTTTTTTCTTTTAACATGTCTAATTAGTTTTTCCTTGAAATTTTAACACTATATTGAAGGAAATACACCATGAAATAGGTAATTTTCATATATATTTGAATAGCCAACAGATTAACTTTTGTGTAAGTATTGTAGGAAAATATTTTATTATTCTGAATAGTACCTTTAAAAATTAAATTTATGTAAATGAGTTATATTTCTTACTTACAAACATGTCAGGATTTAATCTTTATCTTCCTTCCACTCTGGTTTCATGTTAGGTAGTAGTTTTTTATAAAAACATTTACATTTTTCAAAAATTTCCTTGCCTTAGGGGTGGTTTGTTTTGTCATTAAATTAATTTGGATTACTACATGTTGGATTTGATGAATAAATATGAATATATAATTATACATTTAATTTTGGTCATTCCCTATTGCAGTCCTGTAAAATAGATTTTTCAATATTGTTTATTTTACAGAACAGAGATTCAGATAGGTTAATGAACTTTCTAAGACATAAACTAGGAAGAAGCAGAATTAGATTTGAAATCAGAATGTTATGTGTCAACCAAGGAGGAATACTAATCTAGAAGCATGAATAGAATAACATCCTGCAATCTTTAATTTATAGACTGCAGAATCTCTGTGGAGAATACTGACATATAACCCAGCATGCTTTTGTGAGTCATGTACTGCCAGAATTCTCCAGTCCTGATGAAGAGGGATCTGAATCTGACTCATAATAATTGGTATATGTCCTCAGTCACTCAGACAATTTCCAGATCTGAGTATAAAAACAACAATTTTGAGCCCATATTTTCAGAAGTCTCTGCAAGCTAGATAATACCACCCTGAAGTGCAGTGCTGTGACAGTCAGCTGCTAACCATAAGAGATCAGTTTCCATGGGAAACTAAGACAATCTAATTGACTAAACGATTCATTTCACTCCAAACGGAGTGAGGCCCCAATCTGTCTCCTTACCATTCCCAGTTACCACAGTCATGAGAATCTCTATTACAAGTATGTGGTGCTGTTTCATGAATATTTTATATGTTTTGAATCAACACTCTTCTTTTTCTCCACCCTGTCCACAGCCTGAACACCTGTACTTAGAAATCTAGGGGTAGGTTGTTTTTCTTTCTATGCTTATGTAGAACATATTATTTATTTGTTATTGTTACTAAATATATAGTATGTGTTGATTGTAATTACACGTAACACTGAATTCACTGATTTCAGAAAAAAAAATAACATATCAGTGGTATTATGACTGTACTAGAGGAGAAATGGGACTCCCCTGGATTAGGATCATAAGACTACTGGCAAGAACCTTTTCAAGTAGCTTTATGGCATTTTCTCTATCTGAAGAAGACTTGTATGATTTTGCATTATTACTTGATTGAGAGTAGTAGGGTTGTATTTATAGTTGAATTATGATAAGAGATCATCCTAGGTAGGGAGCATCTTCGACAGTACGTGTATAAAGGAAAGGTATGTACAACTGGAAATTGAAGGATAAGCTGTACTACATATGTCCATCAGAGTGTCTTCCATTGTCATACGCCACACACTTTCCTGACTGAGTAGCCATAGCTAAACATGTTTTATTTTCATGTGCCTTGATTCCTCTGAGCATATGTAATTGGATTGGGGGGGGTGGGTAGAACTCAATCCAAAGGCAGCCAATCCATAGATTGGCCAACAGGGAACAAGGTAGATCTTTGTGAAGGGATAAAATGGGTCTTTCTCTTGACAATTCAAGTTAGAAAATGGTAGTGTGAATCAGGCAGTAATGGGAATAGACGCTGAAATGATGCAGCAAATTAACAGAGTAAGAACATCAAGGACCATTGATAAGCCAGAATCATGAGGGAACAGAAGTAACTTAATAAGGAAAAATCATGAAGTAGAGATCAGCTATACAGAATAGAAAAATAAAAGTATTTTGTTTACAAAGCCCATAGCAATAGGAATAGAGAAACACTGAGTCAAAAAATGACTGTGCTATAGAATGAAGATCTATATGGGTTTCCACATCTGCTGTCGTTCCTAGAGTCCCTTGAATTCTAAATGGGGTTTCAGTTCTAGTTCCTCTGGGGCGCAACCATATTTGATTAAGATTCTTTGTCTCTTTGTGTGTGAATTATGTTCCCTTTCTCTCAAGTAAGAGAACTAAGTCTGACTAGCTTAAGCAAAATACACAATTCATTTCAAGATTATGCCAAAGCAAAATTGCACTGGACAGAATCAAACAGGGAAGGAATATTTCATTCAGTTGCAATAGAGGTCAAGACCATTGCGATAGAGGAGAGAGATTAAACTTAACTTCTCTGAAACAGATGTAGGAGAGTTTTTAAGTGCTGGGGTGAGCTAGTGAAAACGTGTTGGAGGGCATTGGTGAGAGGTTGTCAATTTGATTAGACCATTTGTCTTTGCTAAATGGCACTTACTGAAGTTAGACTTCTAATTTCCCACAGAGACTGGGAGATAGGGGCTCTGTCTTTCTCGATTACATTTCAAAGGGATGGCTTAAAGGTCCTTGAGAAAGACATTCCTGGGTTGTAAAACAGGCAAGAGGTTGGGAGATTTACATCTCAAAGAGCAGTGAAAGAATTTACAGTTCCTGTCTTCTAAAGTGAATGCTCTAAAAAAGGAGGTTAGGGGCCTATCATCGAGAATAAACCTGTCTAAAATTTAGTCAGGCTGAGGGGACTGTTAAGGCCTTCTTGGTCAATTACCTGAGTATTCAAAGAGCTAAAATCTTGACAACCAAGCTTTAGGAAGGCAAGGAGCAGAAAAGTTGTAGTAACATTGGCAGCAAGAGATCTGTGTTCTCCAAAAACACCATCATGAAGGTAACACAATTCCAGCTACCTCTTGGCTGTATCTTTGCAGTTAGTTGAAAACTACCAAGAGCATCATTTTGACCCTGTTTAGATAGGGTGCACATATATTCATTTAATCATTCATTTATTCAACAAATATTTATTGAGTATCTACAATGCACCAGCCACTTTCTAAACACTAGGTATTTATTCATCAATGAAGAAAACATTCAAAATTCTCTATACTTAAATTCATAGAAAAGCAACAGATAATGACCAAAATAAGTAAACAAAATGTTTAGGAGTGACATCAGCAAGATGGTGGAATAGGAATTTTCTACTATCATTTCCCCACAGAACATCAATTTTGTCAACCACCTAAAGATGAGAGTACCTTTTTGAGAGTTCAGGAGTCTAGCAGAGAAGTTCCAGCATACCATTAGAGCAAAAAAAACGTAAGAATGGATGCATTGAAGAGGGTCACTTCATTTGCATCATCCCTTTCCCAAGGCAGCCTAGCACAGTGCCATGTAATTTCTCCTATGGGGGAATGTAAGAACTTAGTGAATGAGTGCCTTTCCGCCAGCTGTGCAGAATGCTGCTAAAGAGGCTCACTTCTTTCTTGCTGCACCCAGAATACTGAGGTTATAAAAATGAGAGGGAGGGAGAAAGACGCTGGTCTCAGAATTCATCAAAGGACAAGCAGAAGGTTTGTGGACTCCATCAAAAAGCCCACCCATGAGCCACTTAGGATGCCTCACC
This sequence comes from Balaenoptera acutorostrata, assembly GCF_949987535.1. Taxonomy (NCBI): domain Eukaryota; kingdom Metazoa; phylum Chordata; class Mammalia; order Artiodactyla; family Balaenopteridae; genus Balaenoptera; species Balaenoptera acutorostrata. The sequence continues at coordinate 52,343,687 of NC_080080.1, read as the reverse complement.
TGTGACTCTTCCAACTGGCACATGAGCACCCTTACTACTTGTGTTCCTCACCCTTACCCCAATTTTAGATTCTCCATGTGGCCCATGGACAATGATAACAAGCCTTTGCAGATGGTTAACAAGCATGCACAGAAAGCTGGCCAACTCTGTGGGATTGGGAGAAGACACACACACTTAAGCATTTCAGGCACTGCCCTAAGGAAAACAAATGGGAGGCTCTCAATATCCAGTCTGGTTTTGCAGGATTGAGAGAAGGCATACAATTAAAAATTCCCTCTCAAGAGGTAACAAGAGGTGTGGAGCAGGTGCATTCATAGATAAGGTCTGAGAAAGCCTCAGAATCTCCAGCTAGGCTGACTAGTGAAGGTATTTCTCTATGAAAACCAAAACCAATCAGTAAAGACTGGAGGAGTGACTGCCTTTTCAAATGTAATGACAGTAATGCAAGACTTTAAGGAACATGAACAATCAAGGAAATATGACACCACCAAAGGCACACAGGGGACACAGTAACTTTTTAGTAACTCACCCTCTAAAAAGGAAATCTACAAAGTACCTGACAAAGAATTCAAAACAATTGTTTCAAGGACGTTCAATGAGTTACAAAAAACGACAAATAGACCACTCAATGAAATCAGCAACGAATACATAAGTAAAATGAGAAGTTCAACAGACAAATAGAAATCATTAAAAATATAGAAATTTAAGAACTGAAGAATACATTGAATGAAATGAAAAATAGAATAGAGTGTCAGCATCAGATTTGATCAAGCAGAATAAGAAAATCTAAGAAAGCCTGCAAGATTTATAGTATACCATAGAGTGAACTAAAGCTTGCATATGGGAGTTCCAGATGTAGAAGAAAGGGAGAAAGGGGTAGAAAATTTATTTAAAGAAATAATGGCTGAAATCTTTCCAAATCTGGAGACAGATATGAACATGCAAGTGCATGAAGATCAAAGGTGCAAAATAATATTCAACTCAAAGAGGATTTCACTGACAAATCAAACTGTCAAAAGACAGAGAATTTTGAAAGCAGCAAGAGAAAAGAGACACATCACACAAAAGGAAACACCCATAAAGACTACCAGTGGATTTCTCAGCAGAAACCTTGCAGGCCAGGAGACTGTGGAATGATATATTTAAAGTGCTGAAAGAAAAAAAAAAAAGTCAAGCAAGAATATTTTAGCTGGCAAAGTTGTCCTTCAGAAATGGAGAGATAAAGACTTTCCCAGACAAAAAAGAGCTGAGGGAGTTCATCATCACTAGACCTGCTTTAAAAGAAATTCAAAAGGGAGAAATGAAACTGAAATGAAGCTAATTTAGTAACACGAAAACAAAAGTACAAAACTCACTGGTAAAGACAAGTATATAGTCAAATTCAACATACTGTTTTAACGTAATGGTGGTGTGTAAATCACTTTTAATACTAGTATAAACTTGAAAAGAAAAAGTACAGTTATAATAACTTGTTGATGAATATGTAATTTAAAAGATGTTAAATTGTGCCATCATAAACAAAATAGAGCAGAAGTAAAATAGTTTTGTATGAAATTGAAGTTGTTATTATCAGCTTAAAATAGACTGTTATAACCACAAGGCATTTATGAAAGCGTCATGTTAACCACAAACCAAAAACCTATAGCAGACACACAAAAGATAAAAATAAAGGAATCAATGTATGTCAGTATGGAAAATCATCAAATCACAAGGGAAAACAGCAAGGGAGAAAGAAACAAATGAACTAAAAAAAAAAAAAATTAACAAAAAGACTATAGAAAATCCTTACCTAGCAATAATTCTTTAAATGTAAATGGACTAAGTTCTCCAATCACAAGACATTGAATGAATGAATTTAAAACAAACAAACAAAAACTGTATGCTACCTACAAGAGATTCATTTAAATTTCAAGAACACATTGGCTTAAAGTGAGGGGATGGAAAAAAATACTCCAAATTCTCCAGGCAAATGGAAAGCAAAACAGTGAATAAAGCAGATGTGATATATATATACAATGGCATATTACTTAGGCATTTGTGGCAACATGGATGGACCTAGAGGGTATTAGGCTAAATGAAATAAATCAGACAGAGAAAAACAAATCCCATATTTTTTCACTAATATGTGGAATCTAAAAACCCAAACCAACCAGCCAAACCAAACCAAACAGAAACAGACTCATGGTTATAGAGAATAAACTGGTGGTTGCCAGAGAGGAGGGTTGTAGAGGGACAGACAAAGTAGGTGAATGGCTTAAGAGGTATAAACTTTCTGCTATAAAATAAGTCAGAGGACGTACTGTACACAAAGGGAATGGAGTCAATAATATTTCAATGACTTTATATACTGCAAGATGGTAACTGGTCTTATTCTTTTGATCATTTCATAATACATAAAAATATTCAATCACTATGTTGTCCACCTGAAACTAATGTAATATTGTATGTTAATTATAACAAATAGAAAAGAAAACAAAACAAAACATACTACTTAAGGCCAATGGATCAAAGAAGAAATCAAAAGGGAAATTAAAAGATATCTTGAGACAAACAGAAATGGAAACACAATATACCAAAACATATGGGATGCACAATAGCAGTTCTAAGACACAAGTTTATAATAAATAATTTCAGTAAGAAAAAGGAAAGAACTCAAATAGCCTAATTTTGCTTCTAAAGGAACTACAAAAATAACTAAGCCCAAAATAAGTAGAAGGAAGGAAATAAAAATCAGAGCAGAAATAAATGAAATAGAGGCTAGAAACAAAATACAATAAATCTATGAAACTGAGTTGTTTTTTTGAAAAGATGAACAAATGGCAAACCTTTAGGTAGACTAAGACAAAAAGATAGATGTCTCAAATTCAGCAATGTGACAAGGAACATTACAACTGATATCACAATACAGTGAATCATAAGTGACTACTGTGAACAATTATACACCAAAAAATTGGATAACCTAATAGAAATGTATACATTTCTAGGAACATACAATCTAACAAGCCTGGATCAGAATGAAATAGAAAATTTGTACAGACCATTAGTGAGTAAGGAGTTTGAGTCAGTAATGAGAAACCTCCCAAAAAGAAAAGTCCAGAGCCAGATGATTTCTCTGGTGAATTTCAACAAAACTTTAATGCAGAATTAACACGAATACTTCTCAAACTCTTTCAAAAAATGGAAGAGGAGGATACACTCCCAAACTCATTTTGTACAACCAGAATTACCTGATAACAAAGCTGGATAGGATGCCACAAGCCAAGAAAACTACAGGCCAGTATTTCTGATATATACAGACACAAAAATCCTTAACAAACTACTACTAAACTGAATTTGACAGCACACTAAAAGGATCATGCAACATAATCAAATGTGATGCAGGGATGGGGAATCAATCAACGTGATACCCTACATTAACAAAATAAAGGATAAACATATGATTATCTCAATAGATTATGAAAAAAATATTTGACAAATTGAACATAAAAACTCTCTACAAGGTGCGTATAGAAGGAACATACCTTCTATAATAGGTATTATATAAGAAAAGCCCACAGCTACTACCATACTCAACGGTAAAAAACAGGAAACAGGGCTTCCCTGGTGGCGCAGTGGTTGAGAATCTGCCTGCTAATGCAGGGGACACGGGTTCGAGCCCTGGCCTGGGAAGATCCCACATGCCGCAGAGCGGCTGGGCCCGTGAGCCACAACTGCTGAGCCTGCGCGTCTGGAGCCTGTGCTCCGCAACGAGAGAGGCCGCGATGGTGAAAGGCCCGCGCATCGCAATGAAGAGTGGCCCCCGCTTGCCACAACTGGAGAAAGCCCTCGCACAGAAACGAAGACCCAACACAGCCAAAATCAATCAATCAATCAATCAAACATACGCATCTGATTCAAGATCCTCATTAAAAAAAAAAAAAAAAAAAGCTTAAAAAACAGGAAACATTTTATCTAAGATCAGGAACAAGACAAGGATGTCCACTCTCACCACTCCTATTAACAATACTGGATGTTTTAACCAGAGCAATTGGTCAAGAAAAAGATATAAAAGGGATTCAAGTTGGAAAGGAAAAAGTAAAGCAGTCTCTGCTGAATATAATCTTATACAAAGAAAATCCTAAGGTTTCACACACACACACAAACACACAAATGATAGAACTAATGAGCAAATTCAGTAAAGTTGTAAGATACAAAATCAACCCCCCTAAATTTGTTGTGTTTCTATACAATAACAAAGAACTATCTGAAAAGGAAATAATGAAAACAATCCCATTTACAATTACATCAAAAATAATAAAATACTTGGGAATGAATTGAATCAAGGAGGGGAAAGATACATACAATGAAAAATAGACTTTGATGAAAGAAACTGAAGAAGATTCAAATAAATGGAATGATATCCCATGTTCATGGATTGGAAGAACTAATATTGTTAAAATATCCATACTATCAAAAGCGATCTGTAGATTCAATGCAATTCCTATTTAAATTTCCATGGCATTTTTCACAGAAGTAGAATTTTTTCTTTAAATTTGGGTGGAACCACACCAGACCCCAAATAACCAAAGTAACCCCGAACAAGAAAACTGGAGGACTCACACTTTCTGATTTCAATCTATATATATATATATATATATTTTTTTAAGCATTAGAGGTCGTTTTTTTTTAAATTTTATTTATTTATTTATTTTTGGCTGTGTTTGGGTCTTCGTTTCTGTGCGAGGGCTTTCTCTAGTTGTGGCAAGTGGGGGCCAGTCTTCATCGCAGTGCGCGGGCCTCTCACCATCGTGGCCTCTCCCGTTGCGGAGCACAGGCTCCAGACGCGCAGGCTCAGTAGTTGTGGCTCACGGGCCCAGTCGCTCCGCAGCACGTGGGATCTTCCCAGACCAGGGCTCGAACCGTGTCCCCTGCATTGGCAGGCAGATTCTCAACCACTGCGCCACCAGGGAAGCCCTGATTTCAATCTATATTTAACATCTATAATGATCAAAATGGTGTGGTACTTGCATAAAAATAATTAGATGAATGGAACACAATTGACAGCCCAGTAATAAATCTATGTGTATATACAGTAAGCTAATACTTGACAAGGGAGCCAAGAATATACAATTGGGAAAGGATAGTCTCTTCAATACACAATGTAGGGAAAACTTGATAATGACAAGCAAAAGACGGAACCTGGACCTATATCTTACACCATACATAAAGTGAACTAGAAATGGATTAAAGTCTTAAACATAAGACCTGAACTATAAAACTCCTATAAAAAGGCATAGTAGAAATGCTGCTTTGTATGGTCTTGGGAACGATTTTTTGGATATGACACCTAAAAGCACAAGGAACAAAAGAAAAATAGAGAAATGGGACTACATCAAACTAAAAAGTTTCTGCACAGCAAAGGAAACAATCAACAAAAGGAAAAGGCAACTTATGGAATGGAAGAAAATATTTTCAAACCATATATCTAATAAGGGGTTAATACCATATATATATGTGTGTATATATATATATATATATATATATATATATATATATATATGTAATATCTGATATATCATAAAACTCAATATAAAAAAATACCCAGAAAAGAAATGTGCAAAGAACCTGAACTGACATTTTTTCCACAGAAGAGATACAAATGGCCAGCAGGTATATGAAATATGTTTAACATCACTAATAGCCAGGGAAATTCAAATCAAAACTACAATGAGATGTTACCTCGTTCCTGTTAGGATGACTTTCATTTAAAAACAAAACGAAACAAAACAAAAAGTTTGATGAAGACATAGAGAAAAAGGAACCATTGGACACTGTTGGTAGGAATGTAAACTTGTACAACCTTTATGGAAAACAGTATGGAGGTTCCTCAAAAATTAAAATAGAACTACAGTATGATCCAGCAATCCCATGCTGGATATATATCCATAGGAAATAAAACAAGTATCTTAAAGAGATATCTGAAACTCCCACATTCTTTCCAGCATTATTCATAATAGCCAAGATATGGAAACAACCAAAGCATTCATCAACAGGTGAGTATAAAGAAAATGTAGTATATATACCGAATAGAATATTATTCAGTCTTAAAAAATAGAAAAATCCTGCCATATGTGACAACATGGATGAACTTGGTGAACATTAGGCTAAGTGAGATGGCCAAACACAGAAAGATAAATACTGCATTATCTCCCTTATGTGTGGAATCTAAAATAGTTGAACTCATAACAGAGACTAGAATGGTGTTTATCAGGGGTCGGGGGCTGGGCTGGTGGTGGAAATGAGATGTTGGTCAGAGGGTACAAAATTTTAGTTATAAGATAAGCATGTTCTTGGGGGCCCAAAGTATAGCATGGTGACTATAGTTAATAATTTATCACATATTTGAAATTTACTAAGAGGTAGATCTCAAGTTTTCTCACAACGTACACAAAAATATGGTAACTATGTGAGGTAATGGAGATTTTAATTAGCTTGACTGAGGAAATGATTTCACCTTATATACATATATCCAAACATCCTACTGTACACCTTAAATATATGCAATTTTTATTATTAATCATACTTCAATAAAGCTGCGAAAAAAGTGTAGTATGGCTCCATCCTCATGACTTAAGCACCTCCCAAAGGCCTCATCTCTGACACCATCACATTGGGATTTAGAACTCCAACATGTGAAATTTGGGGGGACACAAACATTGAGACCATCGTAATGGTGTTAAGTGCCATAAAGAAAATTAAAATCAAGGAAAGGAAATATACAGTCTCTACCTACCACAGTCACATATGCCCAATGCATGGTCCCCTAGCCACATTGGAGGATGCTTATATTGAATACATTCCCTAGGTAATTACCAAGTATGAGGGAACCACTATGAGGTGGGGAAATACACAAATTACTGTTTATCATGTACTTTTCATATATATTTCTGTGCCCCATACACTCTCATTGTTTAAATTATCATAAATGTTTTTCTGCCCCTTTTAAATTAAATACCTTTGTTAATTTAGACTACATAATTACATATGAAAAACAGATTGTGGAAAGCTGTATTACAACGTATTAATAGTGGTTAACTTTGGTTGGGAGAGTGTGGGTCATATTCTGTATATCTTTTTGTACATTGTAAATTTTCATCCAAGGTCATATTATTTTCACTTTAATAATTGGAATTTTTTTAAAAATTTAAAGATTTATCTAACATCTTCATCATTATAATAATAGTTATTATTACAATAACTATTTCTAAAGCTTCAGTGAGTTCATTTTCTTTGTCTTATTTAAACCCTGAAAAATTAGGTTAGAGAAGTCAAGGTTAGAATATCAAAGACCTAGTACGTATATCAAAGAGTTGACAATAGCAGATTTAAATGTGTTTAATGTGAAGACTGACACCATCACATTGATTTTGAAAAAGAAAATCTGTGAGTTATATGCAGGGTGAATCGATGTGGGGAGAATCTGGAGTTGGCCATGGCATGGGTGGGTGGAGATATAAGTGTAATTACAGAAGGAAGGAATTATTAAGGCTTAGCTAAAGAAGAAGGCTAAGGAGACATTTTAGAAATTAGGATAACCAAAATTTCACTTAATTCACTATTTTGTATAGAACTAATCCTATATTCCTTGTCAAGAAGGCTCCAGGTTGATAACTCTCAACCACCCTCCATACTAAATCGCTTATTCGCTATGTATTCCAAATACGTACACATAATTCCAGCCCCACATGGTTCTAACATTTCTATAGTGGGTTTTCAGATGAATTTTATTTCACAAATTTTCATTAATAAACGTATGTTACAGGAGAAAATAATAAAAAAATAAGGTCTCAAGTTTAAATAAAGCAGTATATTTTTGCTTTGTGGGAACCGTTGTGGTTTCAGGAAACTGTGTCCTATTAGTTTTGCCCCCTTTAAGGTTTTTAACCTAACCATGTTCCTTATTTAAAATAATATCAAAACAATTTCCAATAAACACTAGATGAACAGATAATAAATATATTAATAGGATTTCCTTCACATTTGTTGAGGAGGGTATTCCATAGCTTTCCTGTATGTGGTCAATTTTGAAAAACAGTGGTTCAGGGTTATATGCTCACATATGTTTCTAACTTGACTGGTTAGCTATTTACTATTCAGCTTGTTGAAGGTCTGTCTAATTGGATAGAAAAGGTGTAGTCACTCACCACAACATAAAATATTGGAAGATGACATGGGCAAAGCATTTTACTAGTCCCTTGGGAAAGAAAATTGCTTGTCTGTAATTGTTTTGCTCTCTGAAGAAATATATCAGACTGCCATTTCCACATGGATTTTCTGGATATAGTGTGACCTATTATTTTAATGTCAATGGAAACAAGCCATTGCAGAGTTTCTCAGCCTTTTGTATGCTCTAGTTAACCTGAGGAAACTTTAAGCTATAATTTGTAGAGGAAGACTGCGGCATGACATGGAAGAAGTAGGGACTGATTTGTAAGTCATGTCCCAGCATACAGGTGACAAATTATAGACAGAAGCATTGGGAATAAGAAACAAGAAAAGTAAAAGTAAAATATGCACCTATCACCTTACCTAAAAACAGACAGGGTAGTGGGACATTGATTAAATAAATGTCATAAAATTTCAGACTATTGTCTGGAGCCTGGGTGAGAAGCATAAACTAATTGTTCATTCATTTAATGACTAGTTGTTACTCACCTACAATGTATCAGATACTGTGCTAAGCAATGGAGACATATTAGTGAGCAAGATAGACATGGTCCCTGCATTTACATAGAATATACAATTAAATAAGCAATTGCAATAACATATGTTGGAGATAGATAAACTGGACTTTGAGACCCGTACAAGGTCATCTTATCTCATTATGGGAGATCTTAGAAGGACTAAAATGCATGAAAAATAAATAAGGGGTTCAGTGGACAGAAGCTTTAGGGGGTTCCAGAAAGAGAGAACAGTATATGGGAAAGCCAGAGAGAAAAGAAACAGGGCTGAGCGGAATTAAGTTCAGGGTGACTGGAATTTGGCACTGGGCAGGTGGTTGAGACAAGGGTTGTGAGCCAAGCAAGTAGCAGGCACAGAGCATCATGTTAAATTAGAACTGACACCCAAGTCCGAGTGCATTCTTCTTTCTACAATGATTTAGCAAATGCCTAACATTTTAAGATACAAAGATAAAATATTTTCTAAACTCTAGTATCTTCAATTTGGTAAGATGGAAAATCAAATGAAACCAACAGTAATACAAAGTGAAAATTCATGATTGTAAGAGTCTGAAGCTCTAAAGAAATACAGAAGTAGGAAAATAAGGAGGAAAGTCTAAGGACTGAAAAAGGTTAAAGAGGTGATTCTTGGATCTAGTCTTAAAGAGCTGTGGGGAGTTGGTTAAGGACCGGAAGCAGTGGGGACATCATGTCCAGTGGTTTAGAGACATGAGAGAACAAGATATATTCAGAACTGTGAGTGGAATGTTTTTACTACAGTAGCATTTTCCAAAGTACGCCTCAGAAAACATCCTGTAAGATGATCTGGTAACACGTGTATTGTCTATCCCCTTCCTGGAAAGTCACAATACCCATTAGTATATTAAAAGATCTGAAAATACCTACAGTGAAGAAAGCTCTTTATCTGATCCAGCACTTTGCAAAATTGCTTGATCACAGAATTTCCTCTATTACCATCCTTTTTTTTTTTTTTTTTTGGTTTATAACCTTTTATCAATCTATGAAGCACACTTTGAAATTGATAGCAGAACTTACACTGAGTGACAGGGAGTGTCAGAGGATGAGGCTATAGGAGTAGCTGCTAGAGGTCAGATCACAAAGGCCTTGGTCTGCCAGACTCCTTGTTAGGGAAGAGCATACCTGATTTTTCTTCCAAGTGACAGGAGCTCCACCGGGTGACATACCCAGCCTTACTAACTCACTCTACTCTAAGGAGGTTGTGTGGAACCACCTCTTTGAGAGGTAAATTTAGATATATTTAAACGGAAGTATTGGCATATCTTCACCATTCCTCCTCTTTTTAAACTTAATTTTTTTTCACTGTCATAAGATTTTTTCACTGTGGTAAAGATCTATTTTCTTTACAAATTTTAAGTGCAAAACACAGTATTGTCAACTATAGAATCAATGCTATACAGCAGATATCTAAAAGCTAATTATCTTGCATAACTGAAATTTTGTACCTATTGAAAAGCAACTCCCCATTTCCCCCTCCCCTAGGCCCCGAGAAACCACCATTCTACTCTCTGTTTTTATGTGTTTGACTATTTTAGATAACTCATATAAGTGGTATCATGCAGTATATCCTTCAATGAGTGGTTTATTTCACTTAGCATAATGTCCTCAAGATTAATCCATATTGTCAAATATGGCAGTATTTTCTTCCTTTTTTCAGGGCTAATATGTATACTACATATTTTCATTTGATATGTATACTACATTTTCTTTATCCATTCACCCATTGATGGATAATAAGTTGCTTCCACATCTTGGCTACTGTGAATAATTCTGGGAACATGGGAATGCAGATATCTCTTTGAGACAGTTATTTCATTTGTTTTGGATAAATATCCATAATTAGGATTGCTGGATCATATGGTATTACTATTTTTAATCTTTTGGGGAAACTCCATACTGTTTTCCATAGTGACTGCACCATTTAAATTTCCACCAACAGTGCACAATTTCTCTACATCCTCATCAACACCTGTCATTTCTTTTTTTGTTGTTGTTGTTTTGTTTTGTTTTGTTGGTAACAGCCATCCTAACAAGTGTGAGGTGATATCTCATTGTGGTTTTGATTTACATTTCACTGATGATTAGTCATGTTGAGTATCTTTTCATGTGACTGTTGACCATTTGTATATCTTCTTTGAGAAATGTCTATTCAAGTCCTCTGCCCATTTTTAAAAATTGTGTCATTTATTTTTTTACTATTAAGTTGGAGGGGTTCCTTGTGTGTTTTGGTTATTAACCTTTTCTCAGGTATATAGTTTGCAAATATTTTCTCCCATTCCATAGGCTGCCTTTTTATTGTGTTCATCATTCTTTGCTTTGTAGAAGCTTTTTGATTTGATGCAGTCCCACTAATCTATTTTTTGTTTTTGTTGCCTATGCTTTTGCTGTCATATCCAACAAGTCATTGCCAGACTAATATCTGGCATAAAGACAGACATATAGACCAATGCAACAGAATAGAGAGCCCAAAAATAAACTCAGGTGTACATCACGAGTCAACAAGGGAACCAAGAATACTCAAAGGATAGTCTCTTCAACATATATTGTTAGGACAACTGGATATCCACATCCAAAAGAATGAAATTGTATACTTATATTAAACCATACACAAAAATCAACTCAAAATGGATTAAAGACTTAAACATAAGACCTGAAACTGTAAAACTCCTAGGGGAAACCATTGTTCCTCTTGTAGTATACTGCCAGCAGGGAGCACCTTCTCCAGGGTGGGAAGACTTGCTCTAGTTTAGCTCTGCCTGGGGCTGGGAGGGTAAATTTTCTGATTATAGGATTCAAGGTTAAGAGACACACTTGACTGCTAGTATAAACTATATATTCATCATAGCTTCATCAGTAATAAAGGAGGTGTTTTAGTTACCTATTTCTCATTCTTGTATTTTATTTCTTATTATCTTTCCAATTTGGCAGGTAAGAAGGTGATATTTATTGTCTTCCAAGAGATCCAGACATTAAAGAATTTGATCTCTATTCTGTAGGTAATTGGGAGTCACTGAAGTATTTTACCAGTGAGTAACATGGTCAGATTTGCATTTGGCAGCTTTAGTGGCAGTGTAGAAGATATGTTGAAGGGGCCACACATGGAAGCTGAAAAACCAATTAAAAAGGATGGCAGGAATCCAGGCAAGAAATGATCAGATCTTGAACTACACCAATGGCAGTGGTAATATGGATAAGGAGATATAGACATGGAATATACTTAGAAAGTTCAATCAACAGGAGACATTATGTGTGTGATGTAAAAGAGAGAAAATCTAGGACAACTCACAGATTTTTGAATGGAGGTGAATTATATTTGGTTTGATGAAAATGTAAAACTCTATTTCCAGCACACTGAGCTGCGCATGCTTTAGAAACATCCAAGTAGAGATGTACAGTTGTCACATATATATTTTTCTGAAGTTCAGAGACATTTATAGTCTAGAAATGCACACGTGGAAGCTGTTCATATTTAGTGGTACTTGGAGTCATAGTGTCAATCACTCTTAAGGAGACCATGTGGGTAACAGTCCTACTCAGTATCAATACTTAACACTTGTTATGTGCCCAGTGTGTACCAGCACTATGTTAAATACTTTGCACACATGGTCTCATTTAATCCTCATGATAGCTCTTTAAGGTGAATAATATTACCATTATTTTACAAATGAAACTGAAGAGTTTCCACTTGTTTTGCAACTAATAATTTGTTTGCTTCATAATTATTCCCATGATAGTTTAAATGTATCTGATAAAATACACTTGAAATCAGACACATAGATATGTCTTTGTGGTCTGCTATTGAAATTATTTTTTGCAGGGGTATATATATTCAAAGAATGTTGCTGTGTAATGCCTTTTGACAAATTTAATTTTAATCAGGGTTGGGGTTTTTCAGTCTGTTATGGGAATAAAGAATAGAAAATCATGGTGCTGTCATTCTCTTTTTGTTTCTCTATCAAAGGTCAAATTCAGAAGCATACTGCTATAGCAATTATGAGTCAGAAACGCAGTTCCCTGCTAGAATTCTAGTCAGGAAGTAAGTAAAAAAAGGAAGAATATACTTATTTTCTACATGCATTTGGGGGAAGGAAGTGGTCCAAGATCTAGAATTTGATGAAAATCACTTACTTTGAAGTCTAAGGTACAGAGCTAAATTAGTTTGTGGCCCCTTGCATAGGGGGAGTTATTTGGATAGTAAAGCTTAGAGAAAGCCTCTGTATCCATGAGTTTTAATGGCAGATGTACCAGCAGATGAACATTATCTTAAACATCAATCCACTCCAAAAAGCAAGTTAATGTTGCAGAGTTATCAGCAATTGTTTATGTATCATTTGATTTCTGAGCTTTAAAGTTGATTAACAATAGTATTTCTTTTCTAATCAGCTTTTTTATTATTGGTCTGTCTGTCTGGCTTTGAATAATTTATGCAAAAATAATTCTTTTCTGTGTACATATATATACGTTCCGAAAAATCTGAAAATAGAAAAATAAATATGGAGCTTACCTAGTGGGAAACAACATTGAAGAAAAACCTTAACACCAGTTGGTGACTTGATGTCAGCTGTAATTACAGAATGCAGGCCAAAAGTAACAGTGATAAGGTGACCATCTTGGTCAAAGTTAAGAGATACATTGGTACCCCATATTATGGCTGCACTGTTACCTGGAATCATTGATAACTGACTACATATAGAGATACAGTTGATTTCTTTTGCATTCTGCAGCATGCAGTAGAGAGTGCTTTGGCTGACATAAAAAAAAAAAAAATATTGATGTTCTTCTCTTGTCCTTCCCCATCTCCTTTTTGAAGTGCCTATACACAGGGAGCTTTGCCTGGAGGCTTGAATGGACTCCCAGTGCCAGTCTTCCTCTTAACCAAGCTCAGGCAGGTCAGAGGGATTTCAACACCCTGAGGGTTTGGTTGTAATTTTGGAGTCTGTATAACTGATATATTTTCATTCCTAGCACATTTGTCTATTTTTCCTTTTACTGTGCAGTCTATTTGATTTTTGAAATCCAAATAAAAAGAAAAAGAAAAAAAAAAGTTTGACTTGGGTAAATAGCTGTGATTTCTCTATTTAATACAACTCATAAAATTGGAGTAAACTGAAGCTGGCCGTACATTCTCCTTGTCAGTAGCACGGGCTTTTGAATCAGGCAGATGGATTCAGGATTCACTAATTATTGCATAATATGACTATAAGCAAGTTACTAAACTTCTGATACTTTTTTCTTTTTTAAATTCTAAAATTGGGTTAATTCTGTGTAATAGGTTTTTTTTTTTTTAACTTTTCTTTAATGGAGTATAATTGCTTTACAATGTTGTGTTAGTTTCTGCTGTACAATGAAGTGAGTCAGCTATATGTATACATATATTCCCTTCCTCTTGGACCTCCCTCCCACCCCCCTACCTCACCCATCTAGGTTGTCACAGAACACTGAGCTAGTCTTCCTGTGCTTTATAGCATGTTCCCACTAGCTACCTATTTTACGTATGGTACTGTATATATATCATTCTTAGTCTCCCAGTTTGTCCAACCCTCTCCTCTCCCACTGTGTCCACATGTCCTTTCTCTATGTCTGTGTCTCTATTCCTGCCTTGCAAATATGTTCATCTGTACCATTTTTCTACATTCCACATATATGTGTTAATATACAATATTTGTTTTTCCTCTTTCTGGCTTACTTCACTCTGTATGACAGACTCTTGGTCTAACCACATCTCTACAAATGACCCAATTTCATTCCTTTTTATGGCTGAGTAATATTCCATTGTATATAGGTACCACATCTTCTTTATCTGTTCATCTGTCAATGGACATTTAGGTTGTTTCCATGTCCTGGCTATTGTAAATAGTGCTGCAACGAATATTGGGGTACATGTGTCCTTTTGAATTATGGTTTTCTCAGAGTATATGCCTAGTAATTGGATTGCTGGGTCATATGGTACTATTTTTAGTTTTTTAAGGAACCTCCATACTGTTCTCCGTAGAGGCTGTATCAATTTACATTCTCACCAACAGTGCAAGACGGTTCCCTTTTCTCCACACCCTCTCCAGCATTTACTGTTTGTAGATTTTTTGATGATGGCCATTCTGACTGGTGTGAGGTGATACCTCATTGTAGTTTTGATTTGCATTTCTCTAATAATCAGTGATGTTGAACATCCTTTCTTGTGCCCCTTGGCCATCTGTATGTCCTCCTTGGAGAGATGTCTATTTAGGTCTTCTGCCCATTTTTTGATTGGGTTGTTTTATTGATATTGAACTCCATGAGCTGTTTATATATTTTGTAGATTAATCCTTTGTCTGTTGATTCACTGGCAAATATTTTCTCCCATTCTGAGTGTTGTCTTTTCATCTTGTTTATGGTTTCCTTGGCTGTGCAAAAGCTTTTAAGTTTCATTAGGTCCCATTTCTTTATTTTTGTTTTTATTTTCATTACTAAATGTAATGAGTTATTGTGTGCAAAGTGCTTAGGACAGAGTCTGATCCTCAAGAGGTAAACAGAGTGTGCCTAGAGCATTATCCATTTGGCCTTAGATTTGATCTCTCTTGAGTCAAACTGCCTGGCATAAAATATAGACTCCACACTTTAGCAGCTTTGACCTTGGATAAGTTACATAACATCTCTCTGGCTCAATTTCCCCTTTTCCTAAGAGCGGTTCATAATAAGATCTAGTCTTTAGGTTCATGAGAAGATTAAATGAGTAAAGCTCTTAGAATGGCTTTAAACACATGTGGAACCCTCAATAAATGTTTTTGGTAAAATGGATTATATTATATATCAAAATTACCATCATTGTGTGGTGCTGTCAAAGATATCATGGGAAACTGTAATGAGAGCTTGATTTTTTATCCAATGAAGTTTATGCTCAATAGCAAGTTATGTTAGTTATCAAGATAAATTGGAGAGTTGGGGGTCTGTTCAAAGACAGAGCTGTCTGCAGTCATACAGCAAAGTAATGAATACTCTGGTACTGTATTTAAATACCTTTTACTCTGAGTCTAGTGCTTAGTCTAAACAGTTCATAGTACTACATGAAGATGGTCAGCATAATATCAATCTAAGGGTTTACATTAAACACACTTTCTGGAGTTAAAGGGAGTGAACAAGAACTAAAGCAGAAGCATTCCTTAACAAACACTTTTCATTGTTATGCAAGTTACATTATGCAGAAAATAACATACCTCATTTTTCACGCAGTTTAATAGTCTGCCAGTTATCATTTGGCAGATCAAACTATAAATCTTTTACACAATTTGAGGAGGCTTATGGCATCCATTACTTCTTTCAATTATTTAAAAAGCTTCTAGTAATCTTTTTTCCTTTGTAGTTAATGAGCTGCCAAACTCTAAGTTTTACAGTAGAAACTGAGTGTATCATTTTACTTGTATTTCAATAGATGTTTATTTGCATTAGATTATGAAAGGTTAGTGCTGAATTCCAAATAAGTATAGAATCAGGTTTTATCCGTACTTGCCAAAATTCTTTCCAGTTCATGATCTTTCAAACTATATCTTATAAGCACAAGTGGCCTTTGTTGATTTAAATGAAGCATAAGAATATTTTTTAGTTTAGTCCCAAAGCTGTACATTAAAAAAAACCCTCATATAAGTTCTATAAATTTTCATAGGAAATAAAAATATGTACTGATTCAGAAATTATTCTTCTAGTCTCTACAGGAAGTGAAATTAAAGCAGTCTCAATTGATGAAATGCAGCATGGTGCAGAGGGTGGCAGGGCTCTTGGCTGTGGCTCTTCTGTCCTTGTGGCTTTGTGAGGCAGGAGTAGGATGGTAATTGAAGGACTTCTCACTTCTATGTCTGCCTTCTTCTTGGGTATGTGACAAATTTCTGTCATGCCTTTTGAGGTTGTGTTGCTGGGTGACTATCTTTTTCATCTGTCATAGTGTGGAAGTTGCTCTCATGGAAACAGTTTCTGATGACATCTGAAGAGTACCTCTGCAAATAACCCAAGGCAGTTTCTCCATTTCTTCAAAGCATCATGGCTGTGCCAAGGCCACTGGTTCTTAGTTCTGTATTTTTGCTTCCCAAATTACTTATGCACTTACTTCTGGCTATTGGAGCCTCCTATGATCAAGGCACTGCACTAGGATACCCTTATTCCAACAAATGGCATAATAACACTTATAAATAAAAGTGAGTGCCTATATTTTTAATATGTCAAAAAAAAACCCATATATACATCGAACACAAACAACAAGGGAACTCTTCTCCATGCTTTGGGCTCAAGAGAGTAGTGTGCTAAGTGAAATAAGTAAGACAGAGAAAGACAAATACCATCTGATCTATCTTATATGTGGATTAAAAAATAACAAAACAAAATAAAAAACCAAGTTCATAGATAAAGACAACAGATTGGTGTTTGCTGGAGGCAAGAGGTCAGGGTAGGAGAAATGAGTGAAGGGGATCAAAAGTTTAAAAAAAAGAGAAACATCAACATTGATTCACAAGTACATTCACAATTAAAAATGCATGGGCTAATAAATACATTATAAAAAAGCTTAACCTAACTGGTAATAAAAAAGAGAAATTAAAAAAATGAGATACTAGAGTGTCTGGATCAAGATGGTGGAGTAGGAAGATCCTGAGCTCACGTTATCCCAAGAACTTACGGAAACTACAACTACATATAGGACAACTATCTCTGAGAACAACCTGAAGACTAGCAGGACAGATTTCCTACAATTAAGGACCTGCAGAAGTCCCCCGAAGAGCAAGGGGTCTAGCCCCATGTTGGGCTCCCTACCAGGGGAGACTTGCACTGGAAGATGAGCCCCCATACTTCTGCCTTTGAAAAATATAGGGCTTATATTTGGGAGAGCCTGAGGGTTGTGGGAAGCCAAGACTCTACTCTTGAAGGGCTCATACACAAACTTACTTGCTCCAAGTCCCAGCACAGGGGCAACAGCTTGAAAATACATCCAGGTCATATAAGAAGGAGATTCATTTGCTAATTTTAGGGAGTGTGCCAGAAGGGCAGGGATCTGGTGGGACTTTCTCCATGGACAAAAATGCTGGCAGGCTCCATTTTTTTGGAACAGTCCTTCTGCCTAGCTTGCCTGGTGCTGGTGGGTACCATTTCTCTCACTCTTCATCAACCTAACACCATGTGCTCTTTCCCGGCATTCCCCTGAGGACTCCCCCACCCAAACCACCCACCCTGGCCAGCTCCTCCTAAGTGACTCCCCCCAGACCTGGCAGGCCACCCTGGTCAGGACTAGTGCCTCTTCAAAGTGGCTTCTGCTCCAGGGAGCCAGCCTTGCTCCACATGGTGGGCAACCTCTGCCAGCACTGGTCTCCCTCCAAAGTAGCTCCCACTCTGGTCAACCCCCCACACCAGCGTTCCTGTGACAGATGTCATCAGGCCTTGCAGCCAGTCATTCAGGGCCCAGCCCTGCATTATCAGCACACCTGCAGCAGTTACAGCCAGGTCTCATAGACAGCTGGCTGGGGGCTAGTCCCTCCCACCAGCATAATAGCAGTAGTTGAGGCTGGGCTTTGTAGCCAACCCCACCCACCAGCATGCCTGAAGGAATCAGCTCAAACACAACATCCTCAGATCCGGAAAAGCTACCACCAACATCAAGCAAATACATGTGGAAATAAACCTCAGCTACCATGTCAAAGACACAGCAGGCATCAGAGACGGCTTGCATGAAAGTCTCAGGATCAGTACAGACATTTTCCATGTGGAAACTGACACCTATGAAGTCAATATTTAGCTCTTTTGTCCATTCCAAAAGGAGCCTGCTAATTTTGACTCTGGTGCCAAATTTCACACTGAGGTGACAGACTGCTTTGGAATCATCAGTGGCAACACACAAAACCAACTTTGCCTTTGGATGTGCCCTGGCAACTTTCATCAACTCAACTTCACTATCAAAAGTCATCATCTGGATTCCATTATCAGCAACATACTTAATCTGAGACACTTGTTTACAAGAATTCACATGTCTCTGGAGGCACCCTGAGACTCTGCACCAATTGTATTTCGGTCATGCAGGCACAGTCAAATCCTGTTCTGATGGAAGCTAAGGGCTTCACTGTGGTTCTGCTATCATTGCATTTGACTGCATAAAAGGGGATGACCAGAGGAAGAGCTTTTAACAATCTCAGTTATTTCTTTAGAATGTTTCCCAGGTCTACAACATAGAAGGCAGTCTTATTATCAGAATGAGAAATTTCATTAATTTTTTTTTGGTCCAGAATGTCCTTGCAGTAAAGCCTTTATTCAGGAAATGGCAGTCAAACTGTTCATTACCAAAGTTGTTCATAGTTTCTTGATGTCTTTCTGAAACACAACAAAACAGAAAATTAAGACATGGATATTAAAGAAATTGTTGCCAGCTTTTTACCAAAAGCAGTTCTCCAGGAATTTCAAGTCCCACTGAAAATGCATGTGTCCTCAGTACAGCAGTGGAAGTGTTCTGATAAACACAGAATTTGCTGTTCACCTTAGAATGCGTGGGTACTACAGGCTGGCCCCATGGAGATGTCACTTTCTAGTATGCAGGACCACAGGCTGCCCCACTGCTGTCCCCATTGTCCCCGTCAGCTACCCATCCAGCCACTGGCCGCTTTGCTCCCTCCCACAGAGGATTGCTGGCCCAAGGTTGTGCTGGAGTGCTGGCAGAGGGGTCATGGTGGTGGAAGCTGAGGGTATTGACCTTAAAGGGACTTCTTTAAATGGAAAAGAAAAGGCCATAGCTGGAAACAAGAAACTTATGAAAGAAAAAAAATCTCACGATAAAAGCAAACATACAGTAAAGGTAGTGGATCAAATATCTATAAAATTAGCATGAAGGTTAAAAGACAAGTACAGTGAAATCATTTATCCCTAAAATAGTTGAGTCACACAAAATAAAAAGATGTAAAATATGACATCAAAAGCATTAAATGATGGAGGGGCAGTAGAAATGTGCTGCTTTGAGAATGCACACAAATTTAAGTCACTATCAACTTAAAATAGATTGCTATATATATAGGTTGTTATGTATGACCTTCATGGTAACCACAAAACAAAAAACTATAACAGATATACAAAAAATAAAGAAAAAGAAATGTAGACATAACACTAAAGAAAGTCATCAAATCACAAGGGAAGATAAAAAGAGAAGCAGAAAGGAACAGAGAAGAGCTACAAAAACAATCAGAACACAAGTAACAGAATGTAAATAATTACATACCTATCAACATTTATTTTTTAAATTTTTAATTATTTTTGCAGTTGTCACCTTTTATTTATTTTTATTTTTATTTTTTTTAACATCTTTATTGGGGTATAATTGCTTTACAATGGTCTGTTAGTTTCTGCTTTATAACAAAGCAAATCAGCTATACATATACATATACTTTATACATTTACTTTAAATGTAAATGGACTAAATGTTCCAATCAAAAGACAGGGTGGATGAATGGATAAAAAAATAAGATAATTAACTTTTGTCATTTTGAAGTATTTCTATATTTCAAGTTATTTTTATGCAAATAGTATTATAAAAATTCATTTCCAAATGCTGCTTAAAAGAACAAACCCTTATGTGTTTTAATTTTATACAAAGTTTTTATATTTTTCTGAAACATGGTATTAAAATATGTAAATATATTGTTTATCATAGGTATAAACAACAGAAGGAAGGAAAAAGTACAAAGAGCCTTCTATAATACATTTTTCTTCAGCTCTAGCTTGTAATACTAACTTTATCATAAAACAATGCCCTTAGCACCATCTAACAAGTCACCAAATCCTGTCTGACTTTTCTTTGTAGTATCGTTTATTATTTATGCACATTCACCTAATTTCTTTGCTATCATGTATGATGAAACTATTATAAATGAATTTATGTCCACTTTTTTATTTCCTAAATATAACTTTCTACAGGTAAAATTTCCAAGTAAAATGTTATGAACTTGTAAAACAAAATTAGTTTGTAGCCATTGGGAGATTACAAAAACAAATAAACCGTGACCTTTCTCTGAACTCTACATTCAAGTACTGAGCCATCTTTTTGGCATCTTCTACTTACCATACCCAAAATAGAACTCTCAGTTTCCTTTGCCCACCTGCCTCATTCCCAATGACTCTAAAGCTGTTTCTTTTCCATTTCCTTCTCTCTCCATAAATCAGACAAGGATTCACTGAAGTGACAAGCGTAGGCATTATACTTAATACTTTCTATTCCTTTTACACCTGAATATCAGTAAGTCTTTTCAGGGTTAACTCCAAAATATACCTTGGTTTTGTCTGCTTCATTCCCTTCACACTGACGTCAATCTCTGAGCAAGTCACCATAACTTCCCACTTGGGTACTGTGATAGCGTCCTTTGTAGGTTCTCAGCGTCCACTACTTCTGCCTTCCAGTCTGGTATTTACATAGCTGCTGGAATACTCTTTTCAAAACACAAACTGAAGTTCATTTGTTCTCCAGTTAAATCGGCTTACTGATTTACCATTGCTCTTCTAATAGCATCTAAACTCAAACAAACAAACAAAAAAAATTAAACTCCTTAGCAAGTCCACAGGTACCTTGGGGGATCTGGCCCTGCCCATTCTTCCCAAAGTCCAGACTTCTCATTGTTCTCTGGCTATCCAAATCTCTGGTCAGCTTCTCTTTTCTCCCTCAGGATTTCTGATCTTTGCACATGTGCTTATTTCTATTTGGACAGTTCTTTTCCAACTATTCTTGTCACAAAAATATATGGCTGGCTCCTCCTCATACTTCTGTTTACCCTTAAATATTCTTCTCTGAGAGAAGCTTCCCATGAACAACCAGTGTCAAGATTATACATTTAATGTTTATTTTTTAATACTGAGGGAATTACAGCTCATGCTCAGTCTGTCATTCTGAACAAAGACCTCAAATTCATTTTTGAAACTCAAATGCAGTTGCTGCTATGTGATCTTATAAAATATTTAAAATTTGGTCATAGAAATAATATATATTAATTGTGAAAAAATTCAACATTTACTTGGAAAACATTTACCTTAATTCCCACAACTTTGATGTCATCACAGTTAACATTTTTGTGACCATCATTTCAAGTATCTCTTCAATACCATATTCAAACACATTTACACTTATATAAATGAAATCATAACATGCATGCTCTGTATGGACATTTATTTTAAAATGTCATTTAGAAATTTGACTTATTTCCACCTTTCCTTCCTCCTTTTCTCTTCAAATATAACTTTTTAAAATGTTACACATTGTTGTATAGATATGTGTATGATCACAATGATTTATTATCATTAATTTTACAATATTAGCATAATACTGATATACTTTGGATTGTTTTTCTCAGTTACGTACTATATCATGGAAATGTTGCCAGGTTTATGGTTATAGAGTTAATTCTTTGTAATGTATCTATAGTATTTCTAACAATAATCTCCAAGTTGAGAGACATCTTCTCTAAACTATGCTGCAGTAATCATCCTTGTGACGTTGCTTAAGTTGTGAAGTTAAGATTTAGATTTAGAAGTGTGACGTAAGAACTCATTAGCTTAATATGCTATGGTGTAATAGAACATGCACTTTTTGTTGTTGAGGTAGATTATTTCAATCTATAGTTACAGCTTTTCAGTCATCTTTTTTCAGTGATACTTATAAATGTACCTGGAGATAGGGCTGGGATTAAGATGAGGTGCCAGATTGAAGGGCGTGTACCAAAAATCTCAGTAAACAAGATAAAATATTTTTAATGAAGTATTTTGAAAAATAAAAGTTAATGTAAAAATCTATGATAAAATATCAAAATTTTAAATAGACAGACTTGTTTTCTTGGTTTGTTTTATGATACTGCATTTTTGTTCAATGACAAGTACTGTTGTTTTCTATCTTCTCACAGTTTCTGAACCACTGGGTGGTCGGGTCCCTGATAGGTGGATTTATGAAGGTTGACAATGGTGTGTGAACAGTTTGTGGAATGCAGGGCTTTACACGTACTCATTTTTTTGTTATAGAGCTTTTTATTAATATTTTCCACTTGGCTCAAAATATGGGGGGCTATTTTGGTAACTATACATACAGGGGGCATATTTTTCTTTTTGCTTCATTTCCAATATAGCTGCACATGACAGTGCTAAATAAATATATTGTGATTTACTCATCCAGAAAATATGATTGTATATCTTTATTATGTTCCTTTAGTCTTCAGTTATTTGAATATCTAGTCCAGTAGTAACCTTAATTAAATCCTGCTTGCACTAAATGCAGTCTGTCAAGGATTATGTCAGTTTGTTAACTCAGATTAAAACTTACTTTTTCATAATTCTTACTAGGAATATTTCTGAATTTTAAGTTTTAATTTAATATTTGTAATACAAGATACAACAGATATCATTTGTTTATTCACCTTATCATTGATGTCTTCATAGATTATGAAAAATAAAGATAACCATAAACAACAGTCATTTGGATAAAATTATTTTAAAAACATGTTATTTCTCTATTCTTATGCAGAGTGACAGGACAGGGAAAAATGATATCCAGAACTAGGCTTAAGTTGTGTCTGACACTATCAGCATTATCTTGAAATCGGGGGCTCATCACATTTTTTAAATAATGAAAAAAAATCAACTTACAGCATTGTTGTTAACATTAAATGAGGCAATATAAGTAAAACTGTTTTGAAAATGTCAAAATGCTATTCAGATGTTAATTATTTTTATTATTATATGTAATCATTTTTTTTTTCCTGTGGAGAGAGTAGGAAACAGTAAAGGGATATAAAGTGAAAGTATAATGTAAAAGGGAATATTTAAGAAGTAATTGTCATGATCCCGATTGTAATAGTATGGCTAGTTCTGCTAAGAATAGACTCTTGCTATGACAATAGTTTTATTCCTAAGAAACCTCAGAATGTTGAAAATCATTTTATAAAATCATTGTTCCAATGGAGAGAAAGATTAGGATTTAGAGTATTTTATCCTCAAAATAATGGTGTTATTTTCCATAAGAATGCCAATACTGGAGTTTTTTTGTTTTTTTGCTTTTTATAGTACAATTGCATAATTCTAAATCCTACCACATCACTGAACAAATCTGCATTGTTCTCATTTTTATCACACATTTTTATAAAAACACAAAACACAAGGTTTTATTACTACCCATAAGTTCTGGCTTTCTATTTTATTCACATTGTAACCGGTAATTATGAGATAAATGCAATTCATATTCCTTAATTAATTGATCATGTTATAGTAAATGAAGTTATAAAACCTTATATTGTAGTAGAATTACATGTATTATAAAAAACGATCAGAGTTTTCTAATATACTAGAAAGAAGACAGATCTGAGCATAATTTGAATAAATAAAAGGTTTGGATTTAGATGGCATGTGTGGGTAGTTGTAGAAGGTATACAGAGAGATATGTAACATAATGTGGTAATGATAGATATTAAAGTAAAATTCACTTGCTTTAAGCAAATTGATAGTCATGAAGCTTGAAAGCAATTTGGGGAATGTATCAGCAGGCAGAAGTAGCCTAAGAAAATGGTGAAATAATTCATTTATTCCACAAATATATATTGAGCATCTTAGCACTGTTCATAGTACAAAACCTAATACAAACCTTGCCTTTCTTTGCTTATATTCTAATAGGAGATAATCACCAACAGCAAAAAAAGAAAATACATGAGGTATTGGAATGTAATTAGTATTATGAACAAAAATTAGGGAGTTATGGGTCTTAGTAGGAGCTGGGGTGGATAATTCAATTGTATCTAGAAGTATTCAGAGAAAGTTTTACTAAGAAGCTGACATTTGAGGAGAAACATGAAGTGAGGTAGCATACAATATATATACCTTGAAAGAGAACTTTTGAAGCAGAGGAAATAAGAAATGCAAAAACCCTAAGGTGGGAGTTTACTTGGCATGTTTGAAGGGTACCAAGGAGACCATTGGTTATGAAGAAGTGGGGGCTTTAGAAGGTGAGGTTAAAGAGATAGCTTGGCTCATTGTAAAAGACTTGGACTTTTACTTGGAGCCTAGTGGAATCCAAGGACAAAACCTGACATATTTGCAAAGGACTCTTCTGTCTGCAGTATGGAGTAGGGGTGAAATAGGGGGAACATTTATAAAAATATTATATTAATCCAGAAGAAAGATAAGGATTGGATCATATTCATAACAGTGAAGTATAAGAAGTGGTCATATTCTCTAGACACTACCCTCAAAATATACCCAGAAGGCACTAGTGTTTCACCGAACCTAAGATGGAGATTCAGTTCAATGGCAATAAATAACTAGAACCAAGGTCTTGAACATTTCTAGAAAAGTAATTAAATCCCTGAATAATTAGTTTCCATAAAGCAGAAGGATTAAAAGCTTCAATAGAATAATTGAGTTTAAATAAGTAGGAAACATTGAAGAAATAATTTTATCACATTTGGGTTTAGTTGAAACCATAAGATGTTAATAAGAATGTATAGAATTTGCTTTGGAAACTGCATTTTAAAGCATCAGATATTGGTATGAAGACTATTAAAATGTTATGATTATAGTTTTCAAGAGAAAGAATTATTTTGAAGAGATTTAAAAATCGACTAAATTTAATTTTTGCTCTTTTAAAGAAGAGATTAAATGTAGTTCTACTCTGAATATGAAGAAAAAGAAAACATGCTTAAATAGCTCCAAAGTAAGCAATTTAGAGTTGACATGAATGATTTATTTTTTGTGATTAATTAGTAAGACAGCTAAGCAGAGAAATCTATAAAATAGTTGAGAGAGAGAAGAGGTGAAAACCTACATCTCAGAGTCACTGCCTGCAAATAGAAATCAAGGCAAACATGAGACTGCCAGGAAATGCAGGTAGAAATTTTAAAAACCCACAGATTATAATATTTTCTAAAAATATTAGAAAAGATAGGGTGAAGGAAAACAACTTATTTACTGTGTTTTAAATACAAGTTGGTTGTTTTCAGAAATAATGATGAATTTATTCTACAGATAAATTTTTAACATGTATTTTGGAAAACATTGTACATTTTGGTTAACAACAATCACTGAATTACCACTTTGCATCAGTTCTGAAAATATTTCTTAAAAATTACACCAAATATGTTATGTTATGTTATGTGATGTCTCAATTATGACTTCTTACCAATTACATGCATCCGTTTTCGTTCTAGTTTAGCAAATAATTTGCCGAATAATGACCTTCAACTAACCCTTCTGTTTGCAACTCCACTTCTATTTTTTTCCTTCATTTTATTTGCTAGAGACATCTCTAGGGTCTCTTTGAGTTCTACAAAGCATGCAGATCATCTCCTCTGATGCAGCTGCCTCTCCTATGACTGATCTAGGCTGTGTATTTCTCCACTTTGCTTCATTTGTCTCTACACTTCTATATACTTTTCCCTCACTCATAGAAAAGTGATGGACCCTCTTATCCGCTAACTGATGACATCCTCCCTTATCTCCTTGATGTTTTGTTATTGTTTTTGTATTCCTATTTTAAAGAGTCATTCTGGGGGCAGAATGATTAACACAGCTATTTCCAGATTTTGCAGCATGCTGTTTAGTCTCCATGTATTTGTGTTTTTCCCATTTTTCATCCTGTAATTGATTTCTACTTTCATATTGTTGTGGTCAGAAAAGATTCTTGATATAATTTCTATCCTCTTAAATTTGTTGAGATTTGTTTTGTGGCCTAGCATGTGATCTATCCTGGAGAATGTTCCATGTGTACTTGAAAAGAATGTGTTTTATGCTGTTTTTGGATGTAATGTCCTGTAGGTGTTAATTAAGTCCAACTGATGTAATGTGCCATTTAAGGCCTCTGTTTCCTTATTGATTTTCTGTCTGGATGACCTGTCCATTAATGTAACTAGGAAGTTAAAGTCCCCTACTATTATTGTATTATTGTCAATTTCTCCTTTATGTCTGTTAATATTTGCTTTACATAATTAGGTGTTCCTATATTAGGTGCATATATGTTTATGAATCTTATATCCTCTTATTGTATTGGTCCCTTTATCATTATATAGTTACCTTCTTTATTTTTTTATTATTGACTTTGTTTTAAAGTCTACTTTGTCCGATATGAATATTGCTACCCCAGCTTTCTTTTCATTTCCATTTGCATGAAATATTTTTTTTCATCCTCTCACTTTCAGTCTTTAGCTCTGAAGTGAGTCTCTTAGAGGCAGCACGTAGGGAGATTTTTAAAAATTCAATCAGACACCTTATGTCTTTTGATTGGAGCAGTTAATCCATTGATGTTTAAAGTGATTATTGATAAGTGATAGGTTTGAATTATTGCCATTTTATTTGTTTTCCAGTTGCTTTTGTAGTTCTTCCACATTCTTTTCTTCTTTTAGTCACTTCCCGGTCGTTTGATGATTTTTTTTTAGTGTTATATTTGTGTTTCTTTCTCTTCAGTTTATGTGTATCTATTGCAGGTTTTGATTTGTGGTTACCATGGAGCTCATATATGTTGCTCTAAAATTATATCTACTTGTTTCAAGCTGATAGTCAGTTTAGTTCAAATGCATTCTAAAAGCTCTACATTTCTTATGCATCTCTCCCATTTTGTGTTATCAATGTCATATTTTACATTTCCATGTCTATCAACTATTTATTGTAGTTATAGTAGATTTTATAATTTTTGTCTTTTAACCTTTATACTAGTTTATTTAAGTGGTTGACCCACAGCTTTAACTATATATTTGCCTTTATCAGTGGATTTTTCCCTTCCTATAATTTCTTTCTCATTGTAGCCTTTTCTTTCTTTCTTTCTTTTCATTTATTTGGCTGCATTGGGTCTTAGTTACAGCACTCAGGATCTTCTTTGCTGCATGCGGGATCTTTCATTGCGGCATGTGGGCTCTTCAATGTGGCACGCAGGCTTCTCTAGTTGCAGTGCATGGGCTCCTCTCTGGTAGTGGTGCACAGGCTCAGTAGTTGTGGCACACTGGATTAGTTGCCCCATGGCATGTGGGATCTTAGTTCCCCGACCAAGGTTCCAACCCATGTCCCCTACATTGGAAGGTGGGTTCTTAACCTTCCAATGTAGGGGACCACCAGGGAAGTCCCAGCCTTTTCTTTTTTAAAGAAGACACTAAACACTTCTTGTACGATTATTCAGTATTGATGACCTCTGACCTCTTTTTGTTTTTGCTTGTCTTAATAAGTTCTGTATCTCTCCTTAAATTCTGAATGATAACCTCACTGGATCCTAGGTTGTAGTTTTTTTTCCTTTCAGCACTTTAAATAAATTATGCCACTCTCTTCTGGCTTGCAAAATTTCTCCAGAAAAGTCAGCTGATAACCTTATGTGGGTTCCCTTGTATGTGATTTCCCTTATTCTATCTTCCAGATCACTTACATGCTCTGTGTCCCCTAATCTGCTATTAACTCCATCTGGCATACTTTTCATTTCAGTTATTGTATTCTTCAGCTCTGACTAGTTCATTTTTATATTTTCCAGTTCTCTGTTAAAATTTTCACTGTGTTTATCTATTCTTTTCCAAAATTCAATTAGCTTTCTTATTACTATTGCTTTGAACTCTTTGTCAGGTAAATTACTTATCTCTGTAAATTGCTTCTTCACGGTTTTTTGTTTTTCAAGCATTTTTTTCTTGTTCTTTCAGTTGAAACATATTCCTCTGTCTTCTCATTTTCTTTAACTTTCTATCTATGAATTTAGGTGAATCAGTTAGCTTTCCCAGTCTTGAAGGTGTGTTATGTGTAGGAGAATCCCTATACAGTCTGTTTGTGCCCAGTGGCTTTAGTGGGAGAGGTGGATCTGAAGTGAGCATGGGCAGCATCTTCTCCTGGGGTGTGCTGGCAGCCACTGACTTGGTGGGAGGTAGGGATGGAGCTGAAGGTGTTAGAGCCAGAGCCAAGTTCAGGCAGGGGCTGGTTGTATGCTCAATGGCCATCACCACCCTACTGGTGGTAGGGTCAGTGTACAAGGGACTGGAGCAAGATCCCTGAGGGAGTTCTGTCCCTCTAGAGTGTGATGGCAGTCTCTGCCTTGGTTGGGGTCATGGTCAGAGCTTGAGGACTTGGGGTTGCAATTCTGTATTGTTTTCACTACCCCCCCACTCCCTGGTGTGCATGCATTTGTTACAGGTTGGACTGGGGCCAGAGGGGTTGGTGCCATGCTACTTAGCTGGTTTTGCTCCCTTCTAAGTCTGTGCAGGGATGTGTGCTCCTGGGGTGGTAGTTTCCCCCACCCTGGTCAGAGGCAGGTCTAAGCTAGCTAAGTTCCCTCCAAGTATGCACACTCTTATTGGCAAAGGCAGCATCTGCCTTGGTGGGTATCAGCACCAGAGCAAGAGAGGCTGGAGCAGGAGCCTGGTGCAGGTTGGGGGGCTGGCTGGTGTGGTCTGGGAAATCTGGTTAAAGCCCCAGGTAGTTTTCAAACTGCTGCTTCTTTGCTGTTACTGGGAGTAAGCAAGTTTGTGCCTGAACTCTTCAAGAGTGGCGTCTCAGTTTCTTAGAGCCCTCCAGTAACCCCACTGGTTTTTAAACCAGCTAAGAGGGGTTCATCTTCCCAGTGTCAGACCATAGGGCTGGGTTACCTAATATGTAGCTTGAAACCCTCACTCCCCAGGGAGGATCCCCAAGCCTGTGATATCCCCCTCTTCTTATCTTCATTTGTATCTTGTTTCCAGGGATCACTGTTTTTCTTTGTCTGATGCTCAATGTCTATAAAACCATTATTTTATATATTTTATTTTTTAGTTGTTTCAGGTAGGAGGGTAAATCTAGTCCTTGTTAGTACATCAGATGCCTACAAACATTTATTTACTTAATTGTTTTCCTGTAATGATTTGGATTTATTTATAATTTATTACCTACTTGATGTGTTCACTTGGTATATCTTACTTTCTAAATCTAAAACTGAACCCTTGTTCATTCTACCAAACTTTCATCTTCTAAAGTATCCTCCATCTCAATACATTCTGCCAACTTATAATTTTATGTCAGGAAACTGGTGGTCTTACAATAATTTTTTCTCTCTCTTTACCCAATCTAATCAAGAACCAAAAATACTTCCTGATCCACTTCATTTCATGCTATAGTCCAAGCCATCACCCTATATTCATTTCCACTTCAAACCTCTCCAAAATTAAAAAACAAAAAACTCCCACAAAAAACAAGGAGGAATTTTTCTAAAACCATTGTATAACACTGCTGAAAAAAAAAACAAAAACAAAATAAGATCTGTCCATTAAATCTCATTTTAGTCAAAGGACCACAATACAATATTCTCATTTGAAATTTACTATAAATTTGATTACTATTTAAAATTTAATCTTGAATTCCTATCCTATTTTTAATTTATTTAAATAAATTCTTATTTCAAATTTATTATTGAAATTTATATTGTAACTCATATTACATAAATGTTTTGTGTGGCTTCTACTAAAGGCATAATTATGACAAGGTTGTTACGATGGAAACAAGCAAGCAAAGTTTAGGAAAGAAGACATAATAACCACCTTGACTAACTTACTTGCCATGTCTAAGTATTAAATTTAGCTCAAGCCTTTTTATGCATCCTAGAAAGAAATAGAAATGCATTAATTATCATCAGTTTAAAAAATCAATCCCAGTGTCAAATTTTTTCTGCCAAAAAGCAAATATTGAAGTACATAATTGACAACATCATGCATTTGAGTTTCTTTTACTCAATGCCTAACCTAAGAGATTTTCTCCATATTGTCATTTTTATTACCAGTCTTCAAATTTTTTTTTTATTTTTTAAAATTAAAACATTTATATAACAGCTATCTACAGATATATGTATATATTTTGTAAATGAATATATAGATTTCAATTACATATGTAGATATAAATTTCAATATCAATTTCAATATCTATCTATATACATCTACTTCAGATATATAGATATATAAATATATATCTATAGATAGATAGTGAAATACAGCTATATAAATATTATATATGTATATCTATATGTCTATTGTCTGTGTATCTACCTGCCCATCCATCCATTTGATACATATAACTATTTGTGGCTTTGCTAAGCATATACTTTCCCTCTGATTATGGAAAAGTTAAAACTAACCTAATAAAATTTAAGTTTGTAGATTTCCTTGTTCCTAACATTAGATGAGGATAGAGAATATGCTAAAATATTTTCTAAAGTGGGGAATGATAGAGTATTTCTTATATTTTATCTTTTTCTGGCTAGCATTTTTTTTTTCCACACACACACACTGTATTTTATTTTTACAAGAGATAAATAGACTGACACCAAGCATTGTACATGGATGACCACAACAAAAGCAACAATGATTGCAATTACCAAACATGAAACACACTCATACTATGTCATAATATTGACATTCAGTCCAGTAATCCTCCTCTGTAACAGCTCCTTTACTTTGCAGTGAAAATTGATTTGTATATTCTTTGCCTCTGAGTCCTTGTGGGATTTTTTTTTTTTAATTCAGACAGAAAGTCACAAAAATTATACTCATCCTCATCAGTTCACTCAGTCCCATGTAATTAATTTTTTTTTACCTTGATCTTTTGTTAGCACTTTTATGAGTTCATCAGTTTTTCATTAGAGTTCTGAAAATGCTTATTCATTCAGTTCAGCAGTACAGTCAGTAACCAGAAACCTGTACTTGTCAGAGTCTTTTCCATGAATTTCTTAAAGATGAAACACTTTTATAGGAACATATTTGCAAAATCATCAGAGTACACCCAGAACTGTCTGTAAATGACAAAAGACTTAAAAAGGACCATGGTTAAAGATTTGATGAAAGTTCATAATAATGCAGTTGACAAGAAAATTAGTTATTTCTGAGATATACATTTTAAAGTAATAACTAGGATTATTACTTATAACATTATACCAGAACATATAAGATTTTTAGAAGTTTCCTGTAATGTCTGAAACATTTATATTAACATATTTCCATACATATTTCCATACAAATACAAATATAAGATTTTTAGAAATTTCATGTAATGTCTGAAACATTTATATTAACATATTTCCATACAAATAACCCAATGAAAGTTTAGTATTAGTTGTTTTGTTTGTTTTTTTATACTGCAGGTTCTTATTAGGCATCAGTTTTATACACATCAGTGTATACATGTCAATCCCAATCGCGCAATTCAGCACACCACCATCCCCACCTCATCGCAGTTTTCCCCCCTTGGTGTCCATATGTCCATTCTCTACATCTGTGTCTCAACTTCTGCCCTGCAAACTGGCTCATCTGTACCATTTTTCTAGGTTCCACATACATGCATTAATATACGATATTTGTTTTTCTCTTTCTGACTTACTTCACTCTGTATGACACTCTCTAGATCCATCCACGTCTCAACAAATGACTCAATTTCGTTCCTTTTTATGGCTGAGTAATATTCCATTGTATATATGTACCCCATCTTCTTTATCCATTCGTCTGTTGATGGGCATTTAGGTTGCTTCCATGACCTGGCTATTGTAAATAGTGCTGCAATGAACATTCGGGTGCATGTGTCTTTTTGAATTACAGTTTTCTCTGGGTATATGCCCAGTAGTGGGATTGCTGGGTCATATGGTAATTCTATTTTTAGTTTTTAAAGGAACCTCCATATTGTTCTCCATAGTGGCTGTATCAATTTACATTCCCACCAACAGTGCAAGAGGGTTCCCTTTTCTCCACACCCTCTCCAGCATTTGTTGTTTGTAGATTTTCTGATGATGCCCATTCTAACAGGAGTGAGGTGATACCTCATTGTAGTTTTGATTTGCATTTCTCTAATAATTAGTGATGTTGAGCATCTTTGCATGTGCTTCGTGGCCGTCTGTATGTCTTCTTTGGAGAAATGTCTATTTAGGTCTTCTGCCCATTTTTGGATTGGGGTGTTTGTTTCTTTGATATTGAGCTGAATGAGCTGTTTATATATTTTGGAGATTAATCCTTTGTCCGTTGATTCATTTGCAAATATTTTCTCCCATTCTGAGGGTTGTCTTTTCGTCTTGTTTATGGTTTCCTTTGCTGTGCAAAAGCTTTGAAGTTTCATTAGGTCCCACTTGTTTATTTTTGTTTTTATTTCCATTACTCTAGGAGGTGGATCAAAAAAGATCTTGCTGTGATTTATGTCAAAGAGTGTTCTTCCTATGTTTTCCTCTAAGAGTTTTATAGTGTCCAGTCTTATATTTAGGTCTCTAATCCATTTTGAGTTTATTTTTGTGTATGGTGTTAGGGAGTATTCTAATTTCATTCTTTTACATGTAGCTGTCCAGTTTTCCCAGCACCACTTATTGAAGAGACTGTCTTTTCTCCATTGTATATCTTTGCCTCCTTTGTCATAGATTAGTTGACCATAGGTGCGTGGGTTAATCTCTGGCCTTTCTATCTTGTTCCATTGATCTATGTTTCTGTTTTTGTGCCAGTACCATATTGTCTTGATTACTGTAGCTTTGTAGTATAGTCTGAAGTCAGGGAGTCTGATTCCTCCAGCTCCATTTTTTTGCCTCAAGACTGCTTTGGCTATTCGGGGTCTTTTGTGTCTCCATACAAATTTTAAGATGATTTGTTCTAGCTCCGTAAAAAATGCCATTGGTAATTTGATAGGGATTGCATTGAATCTGTAGATTGCTTTGGGTAGTATACTCATTTTCACAATGTTGATTCTTCCAATCCAAGAACATGGTATATCTCTCCATCTGTTGGTATCATCTTTAATTTCTTTCATCAGTGTCTTATAGTTTTCTGCATACAGGTCTTTTGTCTCCCTAGGTAGGTTTATTCCTAGGTATTTTATTCTTTTTGTTGCAATGGTAAATGGGAGTGTTTCCATAATTTCTCTTTCAGATTTTTCATCATTAGTGTATAGGAATGCAAGAGATTTCTGTGCATTAATTTTGTAACCTGCAACTTTACCGTATTCATTGATTAGCTCTAGCAGTTTTCTGGTGGCAGTTTTAGGATTCTCTATGTATAGTATCATGTCATCCACAAACAGTGACAGTTTTACTTCTTCTTTTCCAATTTGTATTCCTTTTATTTCTTTTTCTTCTCTGATTGCCGTGGCTAGGACTTCCAGAACTATGTTGAATAATAGTGGTGAGAGTGGACATCCTTGTCTCGTTCCTGATCTTAGAGGAAATGCTTTCAGTTTTTCACCATTGAGAATGATGTTTGCTGTGGGTTTGTCATATATGGCCTTTATTATGTTGAGGTAGGTTCCCTCTATGCCCACTTTCTGGAGAGTTTTTATCAGAAATGGGTGTTGAATTTTGTCAAAAGCTTTTTCTGCATCTATTGAGATGATCATATGGTTTTTATTCTTCAATTTGTTAATATGGTGTATCACATTGATTGATTTGCGTATATTGAAGAATCCTTGCATTCCTGGGATAAATCCCACTTGATCGTGGTGTATGATCCGTGTAATGTGTTGTTGGATTCTGTTTGCTAGTATTTTGTTGAGGATTTTTGCATCTATGTTCATCAGTGATATTGGTCTGTAATTTTCTTTTTTTGTAGTGTCTTTGTCTGGTTTTGGTATCAGGGTGATGGTGGCCTCATAGAATGAGATTGGGAGTGTTCCTTCCTCTGCAATTTTTTGGAAGAGTTTGAGAAGGATAGGTGTTAGCTCTTCTCTAAATGTTTGATAGAATTCACCTGTGAAGCCATCTGGTCCTGGACTTTTGTTTGTTGGAAGATTTTTAATCACAGTTTCAATTTCATTACTTGTGATTGGTCTGTTCATATTTTCTGTTTCTTCCTGATTCAGTCTTGGAAGGTTATACCTTCCTAAGAATTTGTCCATTTCTTCCAGGTTGTCCATTTTATTGGCATAAAGTTGCCTGTAGTAGTCTCTCAGGATGTTTTGTATTTCTGCGGTGTCTGTTGTAACTTCTCCTTTTTCATTTCTGATTTTATTGATTTGAGTCCTCTCCCTCTTTTTCTTTTTTTTTTTTTTTTTTTTATAGTTTTTAATACTTTATTTATTTTATTTATTTATTTATTTATGACTGTGTTGGGTCTCTTAGTTTTCGTGTGTGGGCTTTCTCTAGTTGCGGCAAGTGGGGGCCACTCTTCATCGCGGTGCGGGGGCCGCTCTTCATCGCGGTGCGCGGGCCTTTTCACTATCGCGGCCCCTCCCGTTGCGGGGCACAGGCTCCAGACGCGCAGGCTCAGTAGTTGTGGCTCACGGGCCCAGTTGCTCCGCGGCATGTGGGATCTTCCCAGACCAGGGCTCGAACCCGTGTCACCTGCATTGGCAGGCAGATTCTCAGCCACTGCGCCACCAGGGAAGCCCCTCCCTCTTTTTCTTGATGAGTCTGGCTAATGGCTTATCAATTTTGTTTATCTTCTCAAAGAACCAACTTTTAGTTTTATTGATCTTTGCTATTGTTTTCTTTGTTTCTATTTCATTTATTTCTGCTCTGATCTTTATGATTTCTTTCCTTCTGCTAACTTTGGGTTTTGTTTGTTCTTCTTTCTCTAGTTTCTTTAGGTGTAAGGTTAGATTGTTTAGTTGAGATTTTTCTTGTTTCTTGAGGTAGGCTTGTATAGCTCTAAACTTCCCTCTTAGAACCGCTTTTGCTGCATCCCATAGGTTTTGGGTCATCGTGTTTTCATTGTCATTTGTCTCTAGGTATTTTTTTATTTCCTGTTTGATTTCTTCAGTGATCTCTTGGTTATTTAGTAACGTATTGTTTAGCCTCCATGTGTTTGTCTTTTTTACGTTTTTTTCCCTGTAATTCATTTCTAATCTCATAGCGTTGTGGTCAGAAAAGATGCTTGATATGATTTCAATTTTCTTAAATTTACTGAGGCTTGATTTGTGACCCAAGATGTGATCTATCCTGGAGAATGTTCCGTGCGCAGTTGAGAAGAACGTGTAATCTGCTGTTTTTGGATGGAATGTCCTATATATATCAATTAAATCTATCTGGTCTATTGTGTCATTTAAAGCTTCTGTTTCCTTATTTATTTTCATTTTGGATGATCTGTCCATTGGTGTAAGTGAGGTGTTAAAGTCCCCCACTATTATTTTGCTACTGTTGATTTTCTCTTTTATAGCTGTTAGCAGTTGCCTTATGTATTGAGGTGCTCCTATGTTGGGTGCATATATATTTATAATTGTTATATCTTCTTCTTGGATTGATCCCTGGATCATTATGTAGTGTCCTTCCTTGTCTCTTGTAACATTCTTTATTTTAAAGTCTATTTTATCTGATATGAGTATAGCTACTCCAGCTTTCTTTTGATTTCCATTTGCATGGAATATCTTTTTCCATCCCCTCACTTTCAGTCTGTATGTGTCCCTAGGTCTGAAGTGGGTCTCTTGTAGACAGCATATATATGGGTCTTGTTTTTGTATCCATTCAGCCAGTCTATGTCTTTTGGTTGGGGCATTTAATCCATTCACGTTTAAGGTAATTATCGATATGTATGTTCCTATGACCATTTTCTTAATTGTTTTGGGTTTGTTTTTGTAGATCCTTTTCTTCTCTTGTGTTTCCCACTTAGAGAAGTTCCTTTAGCATGTGTTGTAGAGCTGGTTTGGTGGTGCTGAATTCTCTTAGCTTTTGCTTGTCTGTAAAGCTTTTGATTTCTCCATCAAATCTAAATGAGATCCTTGCTGGGTAGAGTAATCTTGGTTGTAGGTTCTTCCCTTTCATCACTTTAAGTATACCATGCCACTCCCTTCTGGCTTGCAGAGTTTCTGCTGAGAAATCAGCTGTTAACCTAATGGGAATTCCCTTGTATGTTATTTGTCGTTTTTCCCTTGCTGCTTTCAGTAATTTTCCTTTGTCTTTAATTTTTGCCACTTTGATTACTATGTGTCTCGGCGTGTTTCTCCTTGGGTTTATTCTGTATGGGACTCTCTGCGCTTCCTGGACTTGGGTGGCTATTTCCTTTCCCATGTTAGGGAAGTTTTCGACTATAATCTCTTCAAATATTTTCTCTGGTCCTTTCTCTCTCTCTTCTCCTTCTGGGACCCCTATAATGCGAATGTTGTTGCGTTTAATGTTGTCTCAGAGGTCTCTTAGGCTGTCTTCATTTCTTTTCATTCTTTTTTCTTTAGTCTGTTCCGCAGCAGTGAATTCCACCATTCTGTCTTCCAGGTCACTTATCCGTTCTTCTGCCTCAGTTATTCTGCTATTGATTCCTTCTAGTGTAGTTTTCATTTCAGTTATTGTATTGGTCATCTCTGTTTGTTTGTTCTTTAATTCTTCTAGGTCTTTGTTAATCATTTCTTGCATCTTCTCAATCTTTGCCTCCATTCTTATTCCAAGGTCCTGGATCATCTTCACTATCATTATTCTGAATTCTTTTTCTGGAAGGTTGCCTATCTCCACTTCATTTAGTTGTTTTTCTGGGTTTTTTTCTTGTTCCTTCATCTGGTACATAGCCCTCTGCCTTTTCATCTTCTCTGTCTTTCTGTAACTGTGGTTTTTGGTCCACAGGCTGCAGGATTGTAGTTTTTCTTGCTTCTGTTGTCTGCCCTCTGGTGGTTGAGGCTAAGAGGCTTGATGGGAGGCTCTGGTGGTGGGTAGAGCTGACTGTTGCTGTGGCGGTCAGAGCTCAGTAAAACCTTAATCCACTTGACTGTTGATGGGTGGGGCTGGGTTCCTTCCCTGTTGCTGTGGCGATCAGAGCTCAGTAAAACCTTAATCCACTTGACTGTTGATGGGTGGGGCTGGGTTCCCTCCCTGTTGGTTGTTTTGCCTGAGGCAACCCAACACTGGACCCTACCCGTGCTCTTTGGTGGGATTAATGGCAGACTCTGGGAGGGCTCACGCCAAGGAGAACTTCCCAGGACCTCTGCTGCCAGTGTCCTTATCCCCACGGTGAAACAGAGCCACCACTTGCCTCTGCAGGAGACCCCCCAACACCAGCAGGTACGTCTGGTTCAGTCTCCCCCAGGGTCACTGCTCCTTCCCTTGGGTCCCGATGCACACATTACTTTGTGTGTGCCCTCCAAGAGTGGGGTCTCTGTTTCCCCCAGTCCTGTCACAGTCCTGCAATCAATTCCCACTAGATTTCAAAGTCTGATTCTCTAGGAATTCCTCCTCCCGTTGCCAGACCCCCAGGTTGGGAAGCCTGACGTGGGGCTCAGAACCTTCACTCCAGTGGGTGGACTTCTGTGGTATAAGTGTTCGCCAGTCTGTGAGTCACCCACCCAGCAGTTATGGGATTTGATTTTACTCTGATTGCGCCCCTCCTACCGTCTCACTGTGGCTTCTCCTCTGTCCTTGGACGTGGGGTATCCTCCTTGGTGAAGTCCAGGGTCTTCCTGTCAATGATTGTCCAGCAGCCAGTTGTGATTCTGGTGCTCTCGCAAGAGGGAGTGAGAGCACGTCCTTCTACTCCGCCATCTTGGTTAATCCCTCCCCTGGCTAGCATTTTGATAGTTACTGAAACGTAGTCACAAATTCAAGATACTAAACATAACAGATTATTTTGGACTGGAAAAATTTTAAACTGGCATTATCAATCAGTCATCCTGACAAAAGGAGTCTCTCCAGTTATGATATTGATACTACTGGTGATACCAATGTTACTCCCGTGGAAGAGTGTTCTTGACATGGAATTGTACTGTTTTTTCCTTGACCTATTAAGCTCACTAAATATATTCCAAACTAATTTTTAAAACTTGACCTGCTAGATGGAATTGTTCATTGTACAATCTGCTGTAATAGCCTTCTAACTGATCTCAGTGCATTAGTTTTACAATACTCTAACCCACCCTCCTCTGCATAGCCAGAGTGAACTTTCAAAAATGTAAATCCTTGTAGTTATTACTCTTGGTGAAAGCCCTTGGATGACTTTACCTTTTCTTATGACACAGTCTAAAATTCTTAACAGAGTTTACAATGCCCCCTAGGATTTTGCCTTTCCTGTCACTTGGGCCTCATTTAGTGTCCAATTTCCTCATTGTCCTCTCTGATCTGATTCCTCTGGGCCTTCAGTGTTTCTTGAATACTTGACTCTGGACCTTTGGACATGCAATTCCTTATACCTTCAACACTGATATCCTCCCTTTCCCCATTGCCCAACTTATTCTTCAGGTGTCAGTTTATATTGCTATCATTTCTGGAGAATATTTTTGACCCAACTAGACTAGATATGTCTCTCTATTACTTTCCATTTTCTATTACTTTACCTTTTATAGCAGTTTTATAGCAGTTTCACAGATATGTTTCCTTTAATATATGATTTCCCCACTGGATTTTATGTTGTGTAAGGTAAGGAACATATTTGTCTTTTTCTTTGTTGTATGCCAACATTTAGTATAATACCTGAAAATTAATCTTTGCACAAAATTATTTGCTAAATAAAGAAATGAATGAATGATCAGAGAATAGGGGCTCTTTTTTAAGCTGACCTCAAAAATCCAAATGTCGGTAGAAGCTATTTCTTGCCTTCTGATTCTGACATGTAGTAATTACATTCTTCTGAGCACCAAGAAGAGAAATAAGGTGATTAAGTTAAGAATAATTAAGATTCCTGACAAAATTGCTTGTCTGTCTCTCTTACAGAGAAATCCATCACATCAGTTTTGTGTCTTAGAAACAGCTTTTTCAAATGTGTAAGGAGAAAAGATGTAGAGAACCTTAAATAGAATTTCTAAACATCTGTCTATTTTGGTAATCCATGGTTATCTTATTTACTGCTGCTGACTGTGTTTAGGAAGTGAGAATGCAGATGACTTTTGAAATATTTTGAGGCCTTACTTATGCCCTTTTTGTGTTGCTACTGTTAACTTCTCAGGTCTCAGGAACTGAGTGTGTGAAAGAAAGTGCTCTTTGATGAGGTACCTTTCCTGAGGATTCTCAAAATTCTCAAATTTGGTGTTGGGTTCATAAATATGTAGATAAATTAAGTTCTTTGAAAATTGTTTTATGATCCCTCCTCCTAAAAAGTTCAATCAACAGACTAGTTTATTATTTTCTTCAATCATGTCCCTGTGAAATGAAAGGAGATCTGCTATTTTATTTTGGAGGTATATGTCTTTTAATTTCTCTCCCATGGAAAAGCCCAGCTCATCCACTTCAAACAACAAGGAGAGACATTTTTTTAAAAAGTCTATTTTCTAATCAAAAAATATATATGTTTTAAGCTTGAAAAGAAGAGTTACAGTTGCTGTCACTAATCTTTTAATTTTCAACTGTGTATAAGAATAACAAAGAGAATCCAAATCATACTGTAACTCTGATGTCTGCTCTTCATGAATGACCAAACCTAATTTCTGGAAAAACTGATAATGATCAACATTTGTCATCTGAATTTGGATAAGCAAATAAAATATATTGTTATTCTGTTCATTCATCCTTGACTGATTCAGCAATCCAATTTCAAGTCAGACAGAAGGTGATGTACATATTAATGATACAAGAAAAATTCAGGTACACACTAGATTCCAGGAAAATAATTTTATAGTGGACTACTTGAAAGCATAATGGGAAAATGGATAAAAATAAAGGACATTTGGGGAAAAATCACATTTTTAACTGTTTTAAATAATATAGCTACTGTCATAAATGCTGCTTTTAAAACTATTAAGGAGGTCCAAGCATATGTGTGTAGGCATCCTTTAATTAAAGTGACGTTTCCAGCTGGATTTTTCTATCCCAATAATCTGTGGTTCACAGAACATTTGATCAAATGTTATATTCTTGCTAAAACCTAGGAATTTTAGCTGTGAAGCCTCTGAAAATGTTTTTGTATTCCCACACATAATACCATCAAATTACAGCAAGTTTTTGGGTACCTTGAGGAACTCCCATGGCTTGGTGCACCGGGTGTGTGCTCTAGGGGCAGATATAAACAAATGGAACACACTCCCTGGTATTCTACTCCCAGCTGATAATCCACACTATAATTTCCACCATTTTTTCCCCCAAATTGTAAA
Organism: Balaenoptera acutorostrata; assembly: GCF_949987535.1. NCBI lineage: Eukaryota > Metazoa > Chordata > Mammalia > Artiodactyla > Balaenopteridae > Balaenoptera > Balaenoptera acutorostrata. The sequence continues at coordinate 52,303,056 of NC_080080.1, read as the reverse complement.
TCTGAGCAAATTCCTCCATGGTCTTTGATTTAAGCCCATACCTTTACTTTGCTCTGTGTTCCTCAATTTCATGCCTTTATAAAATTTCTACCTCTTTTCACTCCAGATTCAAAGACTTCAGTTTTAAATCCAGTCTGATTATAATGCTATTTTCTTTGTACTGTTTCTTTCGCTTAATGACTAGACCTTAACTCAGACCATAACCTAAAGGTAATGAAGCTTAAGCTTTAGGCCTGTCATTTGATTTGCATAGGTTCCTTCCTCGGACCTGAGAGAGGCCTTAGAAATGTATTCACATGCTCATAAATTTTTGTAACGTTTGAAAAGGAAGACATTTTAACTTTAATCACTTGTTTTCTCTTAGCCTGTCAACTTTCTTTTCTTACACATTCATGACACCTGGCACTGGAGTGGCTTCTGGCATTTTGTGGATTCAGTTTAGGGAAAATTGAGTTAAAGATACTTTTCATTTCGGTCTGGTGGGATTTCATTTTTGGTTCTTAGTCATTGCTGTACATGCAAGTTATTATTGCTTGCTGTCCTAGTGTATGAATGGCTGTCAGGATTAACCCTATCACTCACTGACTGGACCCAACAGCATCTTGACATGGGTCAGAGCTGTCATCACCATATACAACCATTCTATGGCAACCTGGTACCAGAAACATGTTGGCAGTCGAATGGTACATACTTTGAAATGTATGATGAGAGAATTGAATCCATGGAAAAGCTTTTCAAATCTTAAAGCCCACACATGAAAGAAATGTGGACTTAAATTTTCCTAAATTTGACAGGAATTCTAATGTTTAAAAAAGAAACATTTCGGGCTTCCCTGGTGGCACAGTGGTTGAGAATCTGCCTGCTAATGCAGGAGACACGGGTTCGAGCCCTGGTCTGGGAAGATCCCACATGCCACGGAGCAGCTGGGCCCGTGAGCCACAGCTGCTGAGCCTGCGCGTCTGGAGCCTGTGCCCCGCAACGGGAGGGGCCGCGATAGTGAAAGGCCCACGCACCGCGATGAAGAGCGGTCCCCGCACCGCGATGAAGAGTGGCCCCCACTTGCCGCAACTAGAGAAAGCCCTCGCACGAACCGAAGACCCAGCACAGCCAAAAATAAATAAATAAATAAATAAATAAAATAAAAAATAAAAAAAAAAGAGTAAATTCTATTTAAAAAAAAAAAAAAAAAAAGAAACATTTCTAAATTATTAAGAATAATTAAAAACATTTTACCAACCAAGCTTGAGAGAATATTCTTTTCAATAAAAATGATATAAAATTGATGTCATACAAAGAGGTAAAAATATATAAGAAATGTAGTAAAAATTTTAGAAAAGTAAATATAATAGATATACAACTAATTAATAAAAATACTATATTATTTTTCTGGATTTTGTGGTGTTCTGAAATTGTGTAGCTTTTAAAAATTTGTAATGATAATTTATTGTCCTTGCTTCCCTTTCTAAATAAATATTCACGTTTGTTCCAAATTTTTAATTTATAAATTTATGTTCTTTATTTTATTTGTCAGACTCAGCAAAACCTGGAATAAAATCTGCCCTAACTCAATTAGCCCAATAACTCAAAAAAATGAAAGCGACTATAATGAAGATTTGGCTAACTGTGGTGGCTAAGTGGTTGGGAACCCTGAGGGTCCAGAGTGAGACTACCTGGCTCTACAATTTATTATCTGTGTGACCTTGAACAATTTACTTAACATATCTAAGCCTCAGATTTCTTACTTTAAAAGGAGGAGGTTGGATTTAGAAAATACAATTCCTTGTAAGTGTATGATAATATAAAGAATTTTAAAAAATAGTGGGCAATCAACTAAATAAAATAATAGAACATCCATGTTGAAAGGAACCTTGATTTTCCCATAATTCTATATCAGCTCTGTGGATTTCTCACTGCTCCTTCAGATGTGTAGGGGGAGACATGGGTCTGGTATGGAAACTGACCTATCCTCCCACTCCTTAAACTACTGTAGTTCTTATTTATATACAGTCTATGTAAGATTTAGTTTGAACAAAGTGCTCTGTGACTGTGTGTGTGTGTGTTTGAACGCCACTGCTCTTGTCCAATCCTTGTAAGAGAATTACTTGATAACATTAGTGAAAATATTCAAAATTAAAAACAAATGGTAATCTGTTCTCTATCTGATATGAATATCATATGTGGGAAAGATAAGACGTTTTTCAAAAGTAAATAAAATAAAACTGACCACAGCAAATTCTGCTGTCCAGAACAGAGCTTAAGTATTCAGTGAAAATAGGAGAACAAAAAGAAGCAACTGGAAGAAACATAAACTTCCCCCAAATTCTCAGGGATATTAGAGGATTATCAAGTTTCCCACAGTACATGAGACTGAGCCCCCTGTTACTTTCTGTTTGGTTGGTTATTTTTAACTATTATTAAAAGAAAATTTGAACTCAAACGGCAGGAGGACTTTGATAGGGAGCTAATATTTGAATTTGTATATACATCCCCAAGGGTATGTTTTATTTTCTTTAATATTTTATTTGTGCTTTTTAATTCGAAAAAAGTGACCTCTTTATACCTTCTACTCAAAATGCCAGACACAATAATATTAATCCTTCTTTAATTTGACAGCTCTTCAAATACATGAATCAACTCTATCTCCAAATATATTTAATTACAGTTAAAAATTGATTGCTTTATGACAGCACCTAAAGATATTTTCTTTGATGTCTATAGGTCACTGAGAAGTAAAAAATTAATCAGCATCTCTGAAGTTTATTTTCAATTTTAGAGACCTTCATGGGCCTTTTGGCAACTCCTCCTGAATGAAATCTTTCTTGTATTCAGAATTCCTCCTCTTTGTGTGTGTGTGTGTGTGTGTGTGTGTGTGTGGGTGGGTGGGTGGGTTAGCATGATTTCTTCTTCACTTAGTAATTTTCAGTATTTCATTTTCTTTCTAATCACCATTAGCTATGTGTCCTTGAAGAAATAAAACTCTTTGTTTCTCAGTTAAATGCTGTTTCTTTCTTTCTTTATATATTGATTGATTGGTCGATATTTTAACATCTTTATTGGAGTATAATTGCTTTACAAAGGTGTGGTAGTTTCTGCTTTATAACAAAGTAAATCAACTATACATACACATATGTCCCTATATCTCCTCCCTCTTGCGTCTCCCTTCTAACCTCCCTGTCCCACCCCTCTAGGTGGTCACAAAGCACTGAGTTAATCTCCCTGTGCTATAGGGCTGCCTCCGACTACCTATCTGTTTTACATTTCGTAGTATAGATAAGTCCATGCCACTATCTGACTTCATCCCAGCTTATCCTTCCTGCTCCCCAAGTCCTCAATTCCATTCTCTATGCCTGCGTCTTTATTCCTATCCAACACCTAGGTTCTTCAGAATATTCTTTTTTATTTTATTTTTTAGATTCCGTATATATGTGTTAGCACATGGTATTTATTTTTCTCTTTCTGACTTACTTCACTCTGTATGACAGACTCTAGGCCAATCCACCTCACTACAAATAACTCAATTTCATTTCTTTTTAAGGTTGAGTAGTATTCCATTGTATATATGAGCCACATCATCTTTATCCGTTCATCTGTCAATGGACATTTAGGTTGCTTTCATGTCCTGGCTATTGTAAATAGAGCTGCAATGAACATTGTGGTACATAACTCCTTTGATTTATGGCTTTCTCAGGGTACATGCCCAGTAGTGGGATTGCTGGATCTTATGGTAGTTCTATTTTTCGTTTTTTAAGGAACCTCCATACTGTTCTCCATTGTGGCTGTATCAATTTACATTCCCACCAACAGTGCAAGAGGGTACCCAGTTCTCCACAACCTCTCCAGCATTTACTGTTTGTAGATTTTTTGATGATAGCCATTCCGACTGGTGTGAGATGATACTTCATTATAGTTTTGATTTGCATTTATCTTAGTGATGTTGAGCATCCTTTCACGTGTTTGTTGGCAATCTGTATGTCTTCTTTGGAGAAATGTTTCTTTAGATCTTCTGTCCATTTTTGGATTTGGTTGTTTGTTTTCTTGATACTGAGCTGCATGTGTTGTTTGTAAAGTTTGGAGATTAATCCTTGGTCAGTTGCTTCGTTGCAAATATTTTCTCCTATTCTGAGGGTTGTCTTTTCATCTTGTTTATGGTTTCCTTTGCTGTGCAAAAGCTTTGAAGTTTAATTAGGTCTCATTTTTTTTTATTCTTGTTTTTATTCCCATTTCTCTAGGAGGTGGGTCAAAAAGGATCTTGCTGTGATTTATGTCATAGAGTGTTCTGCCTATGTTTTCCTCTAAGAGTTTGATAGAGTCTGGCCTTATATTCAGGTCTTTAATCCATTTTGAGTTCATTTTTTATATGGTGTTAGGGAGTTTTCTAATTTCATTCTTTTACATGTAGCTGTCCAATTTTCCCAGCACCACTTATTGAAAAGACTGTCTTTTCTCCATTGTATATTCTTGCCTCCTTGATCAAAAATAAGGTGACCATATGTACATGGGTTTACCTCTGTGCTTTCTATCCTGTTCCATTGATCTATATTTCTGTTTTTGTGCCAGTACCATACTGTCTTGATTACTGTAGCTTTGTAGTATAGTCTGAAGTCAGGGAGCCTGATTCCTCCAGCTTCGTTTTTCTTTCTCAAGATTTCTTTGGCAATTAGGGGTCTTTTGTGTTTCCATACAAATTGTGAAATGTTCTGTTCTAGTTCTGTAAAAATGCCATTGGTAATTTGATAGGTACTGCACTGAATTTGTAGATTGCTTTGGGTTGTATAGTGATTTTCATAATGTTGATTCTTCCAATTCAAAAACATGGTATATCTCTCCATCTGTTTGTATCATGTTTAATTTCTCTCATCATTGTCTTATATTTTTCTGCATACAGGTCTTTTGTCTCCTTAGGTAGGTTTACTTCTAGGTATTTTATTCTTTTTGTTGCAATGGTAAATGGGAGTGTTTCCTTAATTTCTCTTTCAGATCTTTCATCATTAGTGTATAGGAATGCAAGAGATTTCTGTGCATTAATTTTGTATCCTGCAACTTTACCAAATTCATTGATTAGCTCTAGCAGTTTTCTGGTAACATCTTTAGGATTCTCTATGTATAGTATCATGCCCTCTGCAAACAGTAACAGCTTTACTTCTTGTTTTCTGATTAAGATTCCTTTTATTTCTTTTTCTTCTCTGATTGTTGTGTCTAAAACTTCCAAAACTATGTTGAATAATAGTGGTGAGAGAACGACGTTGGCAGTGGGTTCTCTTATAAGGCCTTTATTATGTTGAGGTAATTTCCCTCTATGACTACTTTCTGGAGGGTTTTTATCTTAAATGGGTGTTGAATTTTTTTGAAAGTTTTTTCTGCATCTATTGACATGATCATATGTTTTTTCTCCTTCAATTTGTTAATATGGTTTATCACATTGATTGATTTGCGTATATTGAAGATACCTTGCATTCCTGGGATAAACCTCACTTGATCATGGTCTATGATACTTTTAATGTGCTATTGGATTCTGTTTGCTAGTATTTTGTTGAGGATTTTGCATCTATGTTCATCAGTGATATTGACCTGTAGTTTTCTTTCTTTGTGGCATCTTTGTCTGGTGTTGGTATCAGGGTGATTGTGGCCTCATAGAATGCGTTTGGTAGTGTTCCTCCCTCTGTTACATTTTGGAAGAGTTTGAGAAGGAAAGGTGTTAGCCCTTCTCTAAATGTTTGATAGAATTTGCCTGTGAAGCCATCTGGTCCTGGGCTTTTGTTTGTTGGAAGATTTTTAATCACAGTCTCAATTTCGGTGCTTGTGTTTCATCTGTTTATATTTTCTATTTCTTCCTGGTTCAGTCTCGGAAGGTTGTTCTTTTCTAAGAATTTGTCCATTTCTTCCAGGTTGTCCATTTTATTGCCATAAGGTTGCTTGTAGTAATCTCTCATGATCCTTTGTATTTCTGCAGTGTCAGCTGTTTCTTCTCCTTTTTCATTTCTAATTCTATTGATTTGAGTCTTCTCCCTTTTTTTCTTGATGAGTCTGGCTAATGGTTTATCAATTTTGTTTATCTTCTCAAAGAACCAGCTTTTAGCTTTATTGATCTTTGCTATTGTTTCCTTCATTGTTTTTCCATTCATTTCTAATCTGATTTTTATGACTTCTTTCTTTCTGCTTACTTTGGGGTATTTTTGTTCTTCTTTCCCTAATTGCTTTTGGTGTAAAATAAGGTTGTTTATTTGAGATGTTTCTTGTTTCTTGAGGTAGGATTGTATTGCTACAAACTTCCCTCTTAGAAGTGCTTTTGCTGCATCCCATAAGTTTGGGTCATCGTGTTTCCATTGTCATTTGTTTCTAGGTATTTTTTGATTTCCTCTTTGATTTATTCAGTGATCTCTTGGTTATTTAGTAGTGTATTGTTTAGCCTCCATGTGTTTGTATTTTTTTACAGATTTTTTCCAGGAATTGATATCTAGTCTCATAGCATTGTAGTCAGAAAAGATCCTTGATACAATTTCAATTTTCTAAAAATACCAAGGATTGATTTGTCATCCAAGATATGATGTATCCTGGAGAATGTTCCATGAGCACTTGAGAAGAATGTGTATTCTGTTGTTTTTGAATGGAATGTCCTATAAATATCAATTAAGTCCCTCTTGTTTAATGTATCATTTAAAGCTTGTGTTTCCTTATTTATTTTCATTTTGGATGATCTTTCCATTGGTGGAAGTGGGGTGTTAAAGTCCCCTACTATGATTGTGTTACTGTCAATTTCCCCTTTCATGGGTGTTAGCATTTGCCTTATGTATTGAGGTGCACCTATGTTGGGTTCATAAATATTTACAATTGCTATATCTTCTTCTTGGATTGGTCCCTTGATCATTATGTATTGTCCTTCTTTGTCTCTTGTAATAGTCTTTATTTTAAAGTCTATTTTGTCTGATATGAGAATTGCCCCTCTAGCTTTCTTTTGATTTCCCTTTTCATGGAATATCTTTTTCCTTCCCTTCACTTTCAGTCTGTATGTTTCCCTAGGTCTGAACTGGGTCTCTTGTAGACAACATATATAGGGATCTTGTTTTTGTATCCATTCAGCCAGTCTATGTCTTTTGGTTGGAGCATTTAATCCATTTACACTTATATTTATTTATCAATATCCATGTTCCTATTACCAGTTTCTTAATTGTTTTGGGTTTGTTTTTGTAGGTCTTTTCCGTCTCTTGTGTTTCCTGCCTAGAGAAGTTCCTTTAGCATTTGTTGTAAAGCTGGTTTGATGGTGCTGAATTCTCTTAGATTTTGCTTGTCTGTAAACGTTTTAATTTCTCCGTCAAATCTGAATGAGATCCTTGCTGGGTAGAGTAATCTTGGTTGTAGATTTTTCCCTTTCATCACTTTCAGTATGTCCTGACACTCCCTTCTGGCTTGCAAAGATTCTGCTGAAAGATCAGCTGTTAACCTTATGGGGATTCCCTTGTATGTTATTTGTTGTTTTTCCATTGCTGCTTTTGATATATTTTCTGTGTATTTAATTTTTGATAGTTTGATTAATATGTGTCTTGGTGTGCTTCTCCTTGGATTTATCCTGTATGCGACTCTCTGTGCTTCCTGGACTTGATTATAGTTTTCAACTCTAATCCCTTCAAATATTTTCTTAGCCCGTTTCTTCTTCTCTTCCTCTTCTGGGACCCCTATAATTCGAATGTTGGTGTGTTCAATGTTGTCTCAGTGGTCTCTGAGACTGTCCTCAATTATTTTCATTCTTTTTTCTTTATTCTGCTCTGTGATAGTTATTTCCACTATTTTATCTTCCAGTGCCCTTATTCATTCTTCTGCCTCAGTTATTCTGCTATTGATTCCTTCTAGAGAATTTTAAATTTCATTTATTTTGTTGTTCATCATTGTTTGTTTGTTCTTTAGTTCTTCTAGGTCCTTGTTAAAGGTTTCTTGTATTTTCTCCATTCTATTTCCAAGATTTTGTATCATCTTCACTATCATTACTCTGAATTATTTTTCAAGTAGACTGCCTATTTCCTCTTCATTTGTTTGGTCTGTTGAGATTTTACATTGCTCCTTCATCTGCTGTTTGTTTTTCTGTCTTCTGATTTTGCTTAAATTATTGTGTTTGTGGTGTCCTTTTCGCAGGCTGCACATTTGTAGTTCTCATTGTTTCTGGTGTCTGCCCCCAGTGAGTCAGTTTGGTTCAGTGTCTTGTGTAAGATTCCTGGTGGAGAGAATGGTCCCTAAATATTGTTTCTTATAGCATATTCCACCACTTTCTCTCTCTCTCTACTTGCACCTTAGTGTTCCAATTTACTACTGTTTTGTTGGCAAACATCCTACACATGTTAAGTGGCTCTATTTATGTGCCCTGTAATATGTTGATTTTATTTCTTCAACAAAATTTTCAGCACATGCTGTCCAACTGTTCCTCTAACGACTGCCACAAGGACCCAATAAATCCCCTTATACACTTGAATCCCTTCCTGGGGAGAAGTATTGTGAGTGGAGTAACTCTGGTAGACTAAGCAGTTTTACTAAAGAGTCTAAGTCCTTTGAAAAAGACCATGTGAGGCAGCCAGTGTTGGAACTTTGTGTAGTCTCAATATTTAAATTGAATAGAGAGTATATTACAAGATTTGTCATATTATTAAGAGACAGTGCAAGGATTTTTTTGTTTGTTTGTTTTGCTTTACTCTTCAACCTAGTAGATTAGGGATTCTAAAAAAACTAGATTAATTGAAGAAAAAATTCAGAAACTCCATTTAATGTACACATCTGAGTAAATTATTAATATTAAGGGTATAGACACTTTAAGAGAGCCCTAACCATTTTCCCCAGCTGCAAAGATATTTCCTGAAACAATCAAGCTCTCTCTTTATTTGCAAGAAGTATGACATATTAGTGGAGAGTGAAAAAATCAACAGGTTTACAAGAGCTTTACAAAATATAGATCATGTGTACCTACAACTTGAAACATTTAGGAATTCAGTGAAAGCATGGATTCCAATGGCTATACATAATAGTTAGAACTCAGCAGATGTCAATGCACATAAGTGCTGGTTATCAGAAGCCAGTTACCAACTTATCATGACTCTTTATAAGCTCCTAGGTTTGAGATGATCACCAGGAGAGAAAGGAGTAGAAAAGGAATCCTATAATTATTTTATTTCCATTTGTAATGCCTGAAATACTTGGAATATTTTAAAATGTTGCTTTTTGTCATCAGTTGGAATTGGGGCTAGAAATAGAAATAAAGGCGAGTAAATGAAAATACAAGGGAAATAACATTTTTTTCACACCATTGTAAGTGGTCTGATAATTCATAATGATGATAATGATAAGAAAGACACTATTAAACAACTCTTTATTTACTAGTAATAGTTTGAACATTATAGTTTTTCTCAATATATGAATTTTTCCTTTTTGTTAATCTAGTTTCTTTCACTGCATTAAGAGTAGGTCAGGAAGATGTGGTAAGAAGGAGTGGGTATGATGTATGTAAAAGTTCCTGCCAAACAAGAAATGTAGAGATTGAAAGAAAAGTGAAGTCCCGTTTAAAGAGTGGAAGTGGAGGCCAAGTTTTCAGACCTGAATATTTTGTTTTACCGTCAGAGGGGTGTATGTTAGACTCCACTGAAAAATTTCTGGGGGAATTTCAGAACTGCACATCATTTGTCAGGGCGGACCCTCAGACAACCTTAAGACCAGTGCCCAAGTGGGGCAGCAAAAGCAATGTAAGAATAGTGGTAATTAAAGCAGTATGTTACAGTTCCTCTTGTTTCTTCCTTTTCCAAGTATGGTAATCCAAGTATTTGAAGGTTCTTGAGTGCCTATGTAGGAAAGGCAGAAGTAACTAAAAAATAGGAATTTAACAGGAATAAGATTTTCAGAGCAAGATTAAGTTAGTTGAAGGAAAAAATGTTTTGCATTTTTAGTCAGAATATGTAAATTACAAGCCCATTCTTTTTTTCAAACTAATAGTTATAATTTTTGAGTGACTTCCAGACTTTTAAATATTATTTTTTTTAATATCTTCTGTTAGTAATGTTATTTCCAAAATATTTTTGATTGTCCCTCTCACAGTGGTCACATGAACTTCCTACTGTTTGTCATCTATGTTGACTTTGATCTGTGGGAAGAAATTAGGGGTGTTGCTATCCATCAGGGGATTTAAGATTCAATGTGGAGTGCAGGGCTTCTAGAATGACAGAGTGAAGACCTCTGTATATCTGCTCCTTCATACAAGCAATGAAGTACTGAAAAAGATTGTCAAAACAAAATTTTCAGAACTCTGAAATTAATCAGATGCATGAAACCACATGAGGCATACTTATTCAAGAAAATTAGCAGGGTTTGTAGCTTTTTATTTTGACCTATTTTAATCCTCCTGTCTCCAATTCTGTAATAGCCTTTAGGAGTTAGCAGCTCTGCAGCTCCTAAAGGGCAGACTGGTTAAGAGATCCTCAAAAAACCCACTCCCAAAGCACTGCCACACTGTGATTTGTCTGGCAACTCCCTTAAAAAACCACATTCATTGTGCATTGTTGTTATTTGACCCTGGAAAGGAGGGGAAAGGTTATTCCTAGATTTGCCACATTCACTAAAATGTTCAATTTTAAACAAAAATTATGAGACATGCAAAGAAACAACAAAGTGTGTCCCATATGCAGGGAAAGAAGCAGCCAAGAGCAAACAATGTCCTGAGAGTATTACAATGTTAGACTTAGTAAGACAAAGATTTTAAATCTACTATTATGATAGGTTCAAAGAAATAAAGGAAACAGTGTCTAATGAATTAAAGTAGAGCACGAAAACACACAGCCTGCCCATCAGCAAAAGTTGGGGGACTTAATGGTTCAGGCATTTAAGAAAATTTCCAAACAATTATTAGATGACTACTAAGTGAAATAAACAGAGATTTAGGTAGCTGCACACAGGGAATACAGACTTTGTAGAATTAAATGAAAGTATGACAATAATGTCTTACCACATAGATAATATCAATAAAAAGAAACTGCATAAAAAGGTCCAAATAGAGATTATGGAGTTAAAAAGTACAATAACTGAAATAAAAACTTCACTAGAGGTTCAACAACAGATTTGATCTGGCAGAAGAGAAGTTTGGCAAACTTGAAGAAGATATATCAATTGAGATTATCCAGTCAGAGAAGAGAAAGAATAAGAATGAAAAACATGAACAGAGCTTCAGAGACCTATGGGACACCACCAAGTATACCAGAATCAACACAATGGGAATCCCAGAAGGAGAGAAGAGAGAAAAGGGACAGAGAATATTTGAAGAAAGAATACCCAAAGCTTCCCAATTTGATGAAAAACATTAGTCTACTCATCCATACAGGTAAAAACGACTATTATATTCATCTAATGACATGGCTTTTAAAATCATGCCACACATTTCTGGATCTTCTCTATTCCTTTTCATTTATGCTTGGTAACTGGTCAGTTTTATCCAGCTAATAATACATTGCTACGAACAACTAACATTGAGCAAACAAAACCCAATAACTTTCTAGCTTTTTCCAACTATTTTCTGTGAAGCAGCCGGTTTCTTAGGCACTTGGTCTACCTTCCAAATTACTTCAGGCAACTGATATTTCAAATGTTTTGCCACTAAAAATGTATGTCCATTTAAAAATCTGTGATATTATTTCCTTGTCATCCCCTGTTTGGTTGCTAAATCAATGGCATTTTTTAAGGATTTGGTTATAATACCATGCCATTTCTGAATACTAATTCTTTATTATTACATCTGAAGTACACACTTTTAAATGATATTAAGTGGGGAGCTAGTTTTGTCAAAAGTATTTCTTAAATTATCTACTAAATTAGTGTTTTCCAACTTTTTTTTGCTACAACACACAACAATACTAAAAAAAAAAAAACCCAATTTATAATGTGATCAGTAAACATGCACACATAAACACATGCATAACAGATGAGCCAATAGAATATCACACCTAAACTGGGACTGTTTCTGGCAAACCTACATATACGTGAGTACTCTGAATTCCCTTACTACTGCTAAACTGATTTTTCACAATAGATTTTTTAAAAATACTGAGCATTTAGCAATGGCATGTAGCTGGGTTAGTCCCTTGAAAACTTAGAATCAACATGAATTTTGTTTCTTGATTATGGTATTATATTTATTAAATAGTGAATTTAATGATTAAAAGTAAATAAATGTCATCCTTCATAGGAAAACTGTGTTTTATTTAAAATTACATATGCATCTTTTCACTTAAATTTTGTATTCTCAAATGTTAAATTACATATTCATTTGCTCTAACTTTAATAGTACCTAAAAATCAAGAATAAAATAAGACATCAATCATTTTATTGTCTAAAAGAGGTCTTTATTATTATAATGACTAATAATGAGAGGTATAATCTTAAAATTGAAACACTGAGTTTTACAGAAAAGGAAGGTAAAGGCACTATGTAATATCCTAAAGTTTAAAGTTTCATGGAGGTACCTCTTTATCTTGGAAGGAGAACAAATTATAAAGATTACTAAGACAAAACAGAACATCATCACTTATCCTTAGCAACGCTGAAAAAAAAGGAAATACAAATTTGGAAGCTCAAAAATTGAAGATTTCTTGGTTTGTTTGTTTCTTTGTATTTATGCGGTAGTCTCAGTTTGCAATCTTTTTTTTTAAGGCCCATTCACAGGACGCCATCTGAACACAACGCTGTGTGGAAGATGCTGAGAACAATTCCAGATTTAACCTCTCATCTAATTGATGAGCATCTGAAAATACTTAGTAAGAATGCCATTTCTGAAACCTGGGTAAAAGGAAGCACAGGTAACAGACTAATCTGGAGGGAAATTTGGCAAGACAAAACGTGCATCACTATTTTGAGTTCTCTATCATTATAATATTCATAATTTCACTTGACATGTTAAAATGTACTGTTTGGATGTATTTCATTTGTAAAGTTATAAGTAGTGAAATGAATAACATTTCACATTTTAGTGTTTATGTTTTAAAGATATACAGTGGTGTTTCTCCACTTTGAGCATGCATCAGAATCCCCCAGAGGACACACTGAAATGTGTTGCTGTATTCAACCCCTAAGGTTTCTGGTTCAGTGGGTTTAGGATGGAGCTTAATTTGCATTTCCAATAACATTCCAGAAGATGCTTCTAGTCTGCGCACCACACTTTGAAAACCACTCGTTGATATACACATTTAATAACAATCTAGCTTTGGTTTTCACGGTTAAGACAACAAGTGGACAAAGTGATTATTTGACTGATCCAGATACTGTGAAAAAAACTCTTCAGACAGATTTTAGTTTAGTTTCCCAATTTTAATTTCTAGTCCCTTTACTAAGGATATATTGGATGCATTAATAGAAGTATTTTGTATTTTAATTTTTTGGGGGGTGGCATACAAATAAACAACACACAGAGTCACACACAAACCTAAACCAACAGACTTCAACATCATTTTTTTGCATTTATTGGGTGTCTATTAGAAAAAAGAACTAAATTTATTTAATACATCTTTGGGTGAGGAACATTCCTTATTTATTCCACACAGTATCAAATAAAAGTAGATATTATTATTATTATTCTCTGCAGATGAGGACCCTAGGGCACAAAATGTCATGCGGAGTGTTCCTGATTAGAACTGAGCTTCAAACACACTTTAGCCTTAATGCTAAATTATTCTCCATTCACTATGCCACTGTTTTTATAAAGCAGTTCATCAGGATCATGGCATTTAAAATCAAACTGGAATTTTGGAGAACATGTGTCTATTGAAAATACTTACATATTTTCAGAGTTTCCCCAACAGTCCTCTCTCATAATTAGTTTCATTTAATCCAACATCAAGCAGTGAAAATTAAATCATAGGAGTTTTGCAGAGGATAAATGATTCTGAAAGGGAAGAAAGGACAAACATTCAACAGTGTTTTGCCATTAGCTTGAGGTTAGTAATTAAAAAATTAATTTGCTCTATCATAAATCTCTGAAATTATACTTCTTATGGTAAAAAATATGTAAGCAACCTAAGTATCCTTTAATAGAAGACAATATATTGTGATACATTTATTCTCTACAATTCTAGTCAGGGGTTAAAAAGAATGAGGTAGATTTATATACATTGATGTAGAAACTTATTAAGGACAATAAATAAAGACAGAACAATTGCAGAATTATATAAATAATATGATAATATAAAACTTGAAATTATATGTGCATGTATACACATATAAAAATACACAGTAAAAACTACATAGAAGTAGATCTAGAAGGATACTCCAAAAATACATATTTACAAAAATTGTTACCTTCATTCAGGGGAGAGGAATTGAGGAACAGTGAAGGGGAACAGTTAACTTTTTCTTCTACATATACTTGTGTTGAATTTTCCACAATGAATGTATATTTATGTGTTAGTGTTTGTGAGTAGTTATTTATTTTTTTCAGAAAGCTTTAAAAACTATAATTAAATGTATTCTCAAGTTATCTTAAAAACATGTGTGATTAACTATTAAAATATGAACTTTCAACCCTTGACAAATACCAACTTTAATTTGATCATTTATACTAAATAAGACTTTGTAATTCATATTTCAATAGTGCATATTTTCAAACACATTAAAAATTTTTGAAATTCTCTGTTTACCCCTACCTGTGCTCCAACCCTTCTCTTGAGTTTTAAGACATCTAATTCTGACAGCTCAGATCTGTTTCACTATCAAAGCAGTCAATTCATTAAATATCTGACCTTTGCAAATCTCTTGTTCATCCAACTTAAAAAACAAGTCTAACCAGGTGTCTTTCTTTTTCCCTTTTCTTTATTCATGTGTGCATTTCCCTCCCTCTGCTGTTATTTAAAGTATTCCCCGTAGTAACTCCTCATCACCATGCTGCTGACTTTCAATCTGCTGCTGAGGCTTTGGTTTCTTTCCTGCAATTCCACACAGCTGTTTGCACCTTCTGGTCTCTTTTCTGGCCATAAGTTCTTTGGAGCTTCATTATTTAAGGCAGCATCTTAAATTTACCATTTCTCAGCCTCTCGTGCATTGTTTTCTTAAACAATAAAATATTAACAAGGATAACAATTTTATGATTTCAAATACTGAATAACACACTTACATATTTTTAGTTTAAGTGAAAATGGTACTAAAACATGATTACTATAAGATCACTATATATAAAGCTTACTTATGTCACTATAATAAAATACTTTATACAGTGTATATTAAATATGGTAAACTCTATATGCCATATAGATGTATAGATATAGATATAGCTTACTTAATTCAAATTATCTCAAGAGTTTTCCATTGGATCTCATTTTATGGCCTGGGCAGAGGGTATTTTTATGATTGATAACATAAAACTCAGAAAGCTAAAAGAATCAGGAAATAGAACCAGGAATTAGATGCCAGATAAAAAATTTGTTAATATCTGCCTTTATATTAACCTTGAAATATTTCTATGAAATGACTGAATAGGGGTTTTTGTCTTTTAATATATATATGTCATGTTTACTGTTTTCTTTACTTGAAGTCCACTGAGTCTTGCAGTGTTATTTCTCTCCTATTTCTTTCATTTTATCATTTTACTCTTACTTTTTTATGAGGTTATATCTCAAAAACACTATAACTCCTCATTAAAAAAAAATACTATATTTATTTTTAATGCTGAAAAATATTTTTTGATTACTAAAACTTTAACATTTCTTAGCCTGCATAGACTTTATTTTCTGTCATGGTTTAAATTTCATATAACATATAAAAATACAGTAGCTAAATCTCATGAAAAATTTAGTGGGCATCTTTTCCATCTATAAATTAACCATAGTCCAAACAACATGCTTTTACAATAGAAGTAATAAAATATTTAGTCCTACTGTAAAGACCATGGCTCCCTTAAAGGCAAATATGGCCTTGAAGAGTGTATATTGATTCTAAAGTGTGGATATGCTTTCACTGCACTAAGGTGTTCCCTATGGTTCATGAAGATTCATCCTTGAAAGCTGCATTAACTTTCTCAAAACTTCACAATCATCTCTTGGATAAGGGAAAGTAGAAATGGAATTGGGACCTCAAAATGCAGATAAACACTTAAAACATTTCTCTGGAGATTTAATATGAGATTTAAAGTATTTTAAACTAATTTAAATATTGTAATTAGGTAAGTCTTTTTCACCTGTATTTCAAAAAGTTCATTAATTAAAGTTAGCCAAAATTTTTACAAATAATCTTTCCATTGGTAAAATTTTCATTATTTATATTTGTTTTGAAATTTATAATTTATTTAAGCTTTTTAATAGTAATTCCAACAACTTAAAAATGTATTATATTCACTGAATAATTGGCAAAATAAAACATTTAATACATGTAGATAATTTGACCTAGCATGACAATTTTTAAATTGGAAGTTGAACCTAGGAATATATGACTCTCCCAAGATTACATAATGAACACAAAAATTGGACTAAATCCAGGCCTCCTAAACCAGCACTTGATCCATGTATAGTACCTTATTTTGAAAAGAAAAAATAATCAATATATAGTAGACCGTTTAAAATGGTATCTACCTAATGACCTAAATGTAAGACTGGAAACCATAAAATTCCTAGAAGGGAACATAAGCAGAACACTCTTTGATATAAATTGTAGCAATTTTTTTTTAATCTGTCTCCTAAAGCAAAGGAAATAAAAGCAAATATAAACAAATGGAGCCTCATTAAACTTCAAAGCTTTTGTACAGCAAAGGAAACAACTGGCAACACAAAAAGACAACCTACTGAATGGGATTAAAAATGGGAAAAAAAATATTAAAAATATTTAAACAGCTCATACAACTCAACATCAAAAAAAAAAAAAACAAAACAACCCAATTAAAAAAATGAGCAGAAGACCTGAATAGATATTTTTCCAAAGAAGACATACAGATGGCCAACAGGCACAGGAAAACATGCTCAATATCATTAACTGTCAGGAACTGCAAATTAAAACTACAATGGCTATCATTAAAAAGACCAGAAATAACAAATGTTGGCAAGGGTGTGGAGAAAATGGAACCTTTGTACACTGTTAGTAAGAATGCAAAATTGTGCAGCCACTATGGAAAACAGCATGGAGATTTCTCAAGAAACTGTAAGACCCCGCAGTTCCACTTCTGAGTATTTATCCAAAAAAAAAAACCCAAAACACTAATTTGAAAACACTAATTTGAACACTGCACCCAGTGTTCCTAGCAGCATTATTTACACTTGCCAAGACATGGAAGGAACCTAAGTGTCCATCTACAGATGAATGAGTAAAGAAGATGTTTTATATATATATATATATATATATATATATATATATATATATACACACACACACACACACACACACACACTCACACACACACACACAGTGGAATACTATTCAGCCATTAAAATAATATTTTGCCATTTGCAACAACATGGATGTAGTTGGAGGTTACTATGCTAAGTGAAATAAGTCAGAGCAGGAAAGACAAATATTATATGATATCACTTATATGTGGAATCTAAAAAATAAAACAAACTAGTGAATATAACAAAAGGAAACAGGATCACAGATATAGAGAACAAACTAGTGGTTACCACTGGGGAGAAGAAAGGGGAGAGCAGTAAGATAGGATAGTGATAGGGGATTAAGAAGTACAAACTACTTTGTATAAAATAAATAAGCTACAAGGATATATAGTACAACACAGGGAATATAACCAATATTTTATAGTAACTAGAAATAGAATATAACCTTTAAAAATTGTGAGTCACTATGCTGTATATCTGAAAATTTATATAATATTGTACATCAGCTATACCTCAATAAAAAAGGAAAAATGTTATCTAATATTAATAAAATTTTTTCTTTTAAAATACAGCCCCCTTTGCCATTTCAAATACAGGCATCATCTTTTATATAAATGGAGTTAGCAGATTCCAGAATAGCTTTATTTGACTGCTTTTAAAAGTAACTTGAATATTCATGAGATATTTTCTGACCAAAAATATTTTCTATGGATCTCAAATTCCCTATATTATTACATTCCTTAACGGCCTCCTTAATATTATAGATATTTTTATAATGTAAATGAGAAAATTAATGCATTGTAAGCAGAAATTTAGTCAAATTCACTGTCACTGGGCCAAGGCTGAAGGAAGATTTTCTCTAGAGGAACTGAATAGTTATATTCCTCAGTAGGTGAACATATTTTATGGATAGAGTTAAGTGAAATTCCGACAATATCCACACAGAAATTGTGTTCAGCTGTGAGTAATAGAGAACTAGAGGACACTAGTTTATAAAAATTTTCAGGTTTGTTTATGTTACATAATGAGAGGTCACATGGTCTCAGGTGAGGCCTCTGAAATTCTCCTTGCATTTTCCTTAGTGGTAAGATGCTTGCTTCAGCTCCAATATCCTATCATTGTTCTTGGTAGCAGGGAAGAAGGGATGGTGTGCGTATGTGGAAAGCAAAGATACTCTCAATGTTTTATCAATCAGAATGATGTCACGTGGCCACACAAGTAAGAGTTTCTGGGAAATGCAATTTTTAAACTGGCACATACAACACCCCATAAAATTGTGGTTTTGTTACTAAAGGAAAAGGAGATAATTCATATTGGGTAGGCAACTAGCAACCCTTGCAATAAAATTATTTCCCACAGTGGACTTCTTTCCATAGCTCTTATTCTATACTAAGACGTGTCAGTTACTCTATTTAAAAAAACAGAATATAAATGTATGTATTAGAATACACCCTTTCCCCAACTTGTTTTCTCCTCTATGTAATTTCTCAAGACCATTACTAGTCTTACTAACTATTATTATCTTTTCCGTACACAGTGTACTTATTACAATGTAGTTCTCATACAGCTCACACAATAGCTATTAAAAAGCAATGTTTCTGGTACATGACTCTTTTTGAATTATGGTTTTCTCAGGGTATATGCCCAGTAGTGGGATTGCTGGGTCATATGGTAGTTATATTTTTAGTTTTTTAAGGAACTCCTATACTGTTTTCCATAGTGGATGTATCAATTTACATTCCCACTAACAGTGCAAGAGGGTTCCCTTTTCTCCACACCCTCTCCAGCATTTATTGTTTGTCGATTTTTTGATGATGGCCATTCTGACTGGTGTGAGGTGATACCTCGTGGTAGTTTTGATTTGCATTTCTCTAATGATTAGTGATGTTGAGCATCCTTTCATGTTTTTGTTGGCAATCTGTATATCTTCTTTGGAGTACCAAGATATTCATTGTAGCACTATTTACAATAGCCAGGACATGGGAGCAACCTAAGTGTCCATCGACAGATGAATGGATAAAGAAGATGTGGCACATGTATACAATGGAATATTGCTCAGCCATAAAAAGAAACGAAATTGAGTTATTTGTAGTGAGGTGGATGGACCTAGAGTCTGTCATGCAGAGCGAAGTAAGTCAGAAAGAGAAAAACAAATACAGTATGCTAACACATATATATGGAATCTAAAAAAAAAAAAGGTTCTGGGGAACCTTGGGGCAGGACAGGAATAAAGATGCAGACGTAGAGAATGCACTTGAGGGCACAGGGAGGGGGAAGGGTAAGCTGAAACGAAGTGAGAGAGTGGCATGGAGATATATACACTACCAAATGTAAAATAGATAGCTAGTGGGAAGCAGCT
Organism: Balaenoptera acutorostrata; assembly: GCF_949987535.1. Taxonomy (NCBI): domain Eukaryota; kingdom Metazoa; phylum Chordata; class Mammalia; order Artiodactyla; family Balaenopteridae; genus Balaenoptera; species Balaenoptera acutorostrata. The sequence continues at coordinate 52,283,379 of NC_080080.1, read as the reverse complement.
GCATAGCATAGGGAGATCAGCTCGGTGCTTTGTGACCACCTAGAGGGCTGGCATAGGGAGGGTGGGAAGGAAACACAAAAGGGAGGTAATATGGGGATATATGTATACGTATAGCTGATTCACTTTGTTATTCAGCAGCAACTAACACAACAATGTAAAGCAATTATACTCCAATAAAGATGTTAAAAAAATAAAATAAAATATATTATTTTCTCAAAAAATAAAAATAAAATTAAATAAATTTTTTTTAAAAAGTGATGTTTACACAGTGCCCTTGCCACACACATTAGAAGTTTAATAAGAAGTGATATTGTGCTACCCAGGAAGAATCTATTTTAAGCCCCAGCATCCAAACAAACACAACCCTTGCTTTAGAGAAGACAAAAAAAAAAAAAAAAAAATCAATCTATATTCACGATGTATAGATGGTAACCAAAAGAAACCCACTAGTAAGGACTCAGTTTAGAAAAAAGCAGAGAAGGCAAGAAGTTGGCATGTCATAGGGCATAAAAAGAAACACAACTGTCCATTAAAATCAATTTGTAAAGTTTCTATTTACAGCAAGTTAATAAGCAAATTGCAAGAAAAGATCTTCTCACAGCACTTGAACAATTTGCTCTGATCCTTTGAAGAAATGTAAAGGACTGAGAAATGGAGAAACACCATCCAGTTCCCACGATCTTCTTCTCCAAAATGACAGGCTTCAGAAGAACAAAAACTGATTTATGTTTCATTCAAAATGCTAAGTGAATAAATCTGTCAGACCTACAGTCACATAGTTGAACTTTATGTAATGGGATTAGATGACAGATTGTGGACAGTAACAATATGAAGTAGGAGATATACTGAAAACAACCCTTTTTCCTACTAACGAACAATTTCCCTTTTCATACTATATTCTTTACTCAGTTCTATGAGTGATCATCATTCTGTCCAGAACAAAGATAAATGAAGATTAATAGTAGGTATATATTGTTACTTATATAAAATAGGAAGAAAGGCACTTTTTTGTGGGGTGGGGGACATTTTAAAAAGTTCAAGGACTTTTCTGGCCCTGTTTTTCTCATGATGTCTTAAATCTATTAATCTTGATATGGCACCATGGTTCTTTCCTAGAATTTATCAGTTACATAAGAGGATTTATTACTATAAATAACTGTCAGAAAATAGTATTCTAAATGTGTAGACATGTCTTTGTTATATTTCTTATTTGACTAAATTATTTGTGATACCTTTGTTATATTTGTTATTTGACTAAATTATTTGTGATGCCTAAGTGCCACATTAAAGTCACTGTTATTGATTAAACTAAAAGAAATCTGCTAAAAGCGAAGCAATTTTAATCTGTATTGTAGTCATACTTATATCAAAGAGTCTGGGAAATAAAGTCTACAGTATATCTTGTTTGGTTTTGTTTTCTTTCAGTGATAGGAAATGATGGATTTTATGTGATACTGAAAGGCCTAGCTCGACCATGAACACAGATATATAAAAATCTGATTGAAGAAAATGAGTCTACAACCTCTTTCATACCTCAGAGTTTCCACAGCTTTGTTTTCAGTGAAGACTTCAGAAACTCTATACTGGCTGGGATACACATACCTTCAATGGACCCAATGGTAAGAAATGAATATTTGCTTTTTCAATAAGCAACAATGTATCATTATTGTAAAATGTTATCTCTTCCAGATATTTAAATCTAAATATATCCCTCAGTGTATCCTGAAATATTCAAGATAATACAGCTTTTAAAAAATAAAAATTATACTCTTAACACAACTTGAAATGTGTTTAAAACAATTTAATGAGGGATGCCTTCCAAAACATATTGCCCACTGGCTGGTGTTTTGTGGTATGTTTGACTACTGAGACAAGGCCAATGTAGTTGGATGACTGAATGAAGAAGGAGGGTTATTTTGAGATAAGGGAAAGGAAACGTGATTTGAGAAAGGGAACACAAAGGACAGATCATGAAGGGCCTTTTAAATCAAGTTAAGAATGTATGCTTATGCTGTTTATCTCAAGGGCAATGCTAAGGTAATCAAGGTGTTGATTCTGTTACAATCAGAAAGTCTCGCTTGAAGAAAATCCTTTGCCTATATGTGTTTCAAGACTATCAGCTGGTAAAAAAAAAAATAAATAAAGTTTAATATCTTTCTGAATGTCTAGATACCCCACATGAGGGTCAGGTCTGTTTCAACTAGAATTGTGGCTAAAAAATCCAATTTTGGATTTAGGGTGGTCAAGACGTTCAGAGGAGAAAAGAGCCAAAGAAACCAATTAAAACTTATTTAGCAGCATGGATTGAAGTCAGGAAAACTTAGAATATTCTCAGATTCAAGAAGAATGAGTATGGATAAAACCAATAAAAACAAACAAGGATAAAAAATGAGTCAAGAACATAAAAGTATATTGTTGATCACACATGAATGGGTAATGTTTCTAATCTATCTCGATAAGGATGGTAAAGAATACACTCACCACTCAGTGGCCACATACCATGTACCCAATACTTTTTCAATCTTCTTTAGAAAAAAATACCACCTCTGGCAGAGCAGCTATAATTAGGGCTATTTCTTTGTTGACTTTGTAGTAATCCACTCCAATCTTCTAGGGTCTAGTTGTTTGCTTTTAAGGACAAAACTCATGAATTAAATGAGAATAAGATGGGACTGCCACCTCTGAATCCTGAATTAGGTTTATGAGGGCAGCACTGAGTCATTCTACCTGTGATGTAGTATTATTTTTATTCCAGCTTTACTGATGTATAATTTACAAGTAAAATTTGTATATATTTAAGGTATACATCTTGATATTTTGATATATGTATACATTGTGAAATGATCACCACATTCAAACTAATTAACATATCCCTCATATCACATAGTTAGATTTTTGTATGTTTGTGGTGAGAACACTTAATATGTATTCTCCTAGCAAAGTTCAAGTATACAACACAGTGTTGTTGACTATAGTCACCATGCTACACATTAGATCTCTAAGACTTACTCATCTTGCATAGTGGAAACTTTGTACCCTTTGACCAATATCTCTCCATTTTCCCTACACTTGACCCCTTGTCGCCAACCTTCTACTCTCTTCTTCAATGAGTTTGACTATTTTAGATTACACATATAAGTGAGATCATACAATAATTGTCTTTGTATGTTAGGCTTATTTCACTTAGCATAATGTCCTCCAGGTTCATTTGTGTTGTCGCAAATGGCAGGATTTCCTTCTCTTTCAGACTGAATAATATCCCATTGTTTGTATGTATATCATATCTTCTATCTCCATTTATCCATGGATGAACACATAGGTTGTTTCCATATCTTGGCTATTGTGAATAATGATACAATAAATATGGAAATGAGGATATCTCTTCAATATCTGTTCTCATTTCTTTAGAGGACTACACAGAAGTGGTATTGCTGGATCATATGGTAGTTCTGTTTTTAATTATTTTTTTGGGGGTAGCTCCATACTGTTTTTATAATGGCTGTACCAATTTACCTGTCCACCAACAGTGTACAAGGATCACCTTTCCACCACATCTTCTCCAACATTTATCTTTTCTTTTTGATAATAACCATTATAACTGGTGTAAGGTGATATTTCATTGTGTCTTTGATTTTCATTTCCTTGATGATTAGTGATGTTGAGCACCTTTTCATGCACCTGTTGGTCAATTTTATGTCTTCCTTTGAGAAATGTCTATTTAGGTCCTTTTCCCATTTTTAAAGTTGGGTTATTTGTTTCTTTGCTATTGAATTGTGTGAGTTCCTTATATATTTTGGATATTATCCCCTTATCTGACATATGGTTTGAAAATATTTTCTCCCATTATATAGGTTGCCTTTTCATTTTGTTTATTATTTATTTTGCTGTAAATAAGCTTTTAAGTTTAATATAGTTCTGCTTGTTGATTATTACATTTGTTGTTTGTACTTTTGGTATTATATCCAAAAAATCATTGCCAAAACCAATGTCAAGAAGCTTCTTCCCTACATATTCTTCTAGGAGTTTTATGATAGCAATCTTATATTTAAGCCTTTAACCCATTTCAAGTTAATTTTTGTACTGTGGTGTAAGATAAGACTTCAATTTCTGCATGTGTTTTTCTGGTTTTCCAAGCACTATTTATTGAAGAGACTTTTTTTCCCTATTGAGTTTTCTTGGCACCTTTGTCAAATATATGTTGACTGTACGTGATGGCGTTTATTTCTGAGCTCTCTTTTCTGTTCCATCAGTATGTCTATTTTTATGCTAATACTATACTGTTTTGATTACTATATCTTTGTAGTATAGTTTGAAGTCAGGACCTGTGATGCCTCTACCTTTGTTCTTTATTCTCAGGTTTGCTTTGGCTATACAGGGTCTTTTGTGGTTCCATACAAATTTTAGGATTGCTTTATTTCTGTGAAAAATGCCATTGGAGTTTTGATAGGGATTACATTGGGTTTGGATTATATGGCTTTGGATAGTACAGACATGTTAATAATATTAATTTTTCCAATCCATGAACATGGGATATCTTTCCATTTGTTTGTATCTTCTTCAATTTCTTTCATAAAAGTCTTGCAGTTTTCATGATACAGGTATTTCAATTACTTGGTTGAAATATTTAATATTTATATTTTATATTTTTGATGCTATTGTGAATGGGATAGTTTATTTCTTTTGCAGAAGTTTTGTTGGTATACAGAAATGCCACTAATTTCTGTATGTTGATTTTATATCCTGAAACTTTATTTAATTCACTGATTATTTCCAACAGCTTTTTGGATTTTCTGCATATAAGATCACATCACCTGCAAATAATAAAAATTTTACTGTGTCCTTTCTGATTTGTCTTGACTATATCTAACTAGGACTTCCAGCACAATGTTGAAAAATAGTGGTGAGAGTTGCACCCTTGTCTTTTTGCTGATGTTAGAAGAAAAGCTTTCGATCTTTCACTGTTGAGTAGGATGATAGCTGTCTTTGTGTTATATGGCCTTTCTTATGTTGAGGCATGTTCCTTCTATACCCAATTTGTTGAAGGTTTTATCAAGAAAGGCTGTTATATTTTGTCAGATTTTTTTTCTCTGTATATACTGAGATGATTATATGATTTTTATTCTTTCATTCTGTGAATGTGGTGTATTGCATTTATTGATTGCATATGTTGAACCATCCTTGCATTCCAGGGATAAATTCCATATGGTCAATGTATATAATTCTTTTAATATGTTGTTGAACTTGAGTTGGTAGCATGTACATTTTAACTATATTATTTTTTCCTATCTATGAACACAGAAGGTCTCCATTTGTCTGTGTTTTCTTTAATTTCTTCATTACTGTTTTATAATTTTCAGAATATATGTCTTTCATCTCTCTGGTTAAGTTTATTCCTAAGTATTTTATTATTTTTGTTGTTCTTGTAAATGGGATTGTTTTCTCAGTTTCTTTTTTGTGTAGTTTGTTCTTGTGTATAGAAAAACCACTGATTTTTCATGTTGATTTTGTATTCTGCAACTTTACTGGATTTATTTATTATTTCTAACATTTTCTTTGTGGAGTTTTTGGGGTTTTTTACATATAAGATCATGTCACGTGGAAACAGGTAATTTTACTTCTTCCTTCTGACCTGGGTGTCTTTTCTTTCTTTCTTTCCTTCTTCTGCTTCTCCTTCTTTTCCTCCTTCTTTTTGTACAATTACTCTGTCTATAATTTCAGTACTATTTTGAAGAGAAGTGGAAAGAGTGGGCATCCTTGCCTTGTACTGGATCTTAGAGGAAAAGCATTTAGGTTTTACCACATCAATTATGACATTTACTGTGGGCTTTTAAAAATTGTATTCCAACACTCTATTTTTATTTGTGGATAGTTATTAAACTGTTACTTTTGTGAGGAATGAGGGCTGGGTTGTAACTTCTTCCATCTTGCTGATGTGTGTGATATTGTTTTGGTTTACTATCTTGGCTAAGGTGGAAGAGGGTAGGGAGAGAGCAATTTCAGAGGTCTCCACTTGATCTTCCTTTCTGATAGTTTTTACCGCAAAGGCCTAGAAACCAGTGTGGGGCCTCCATCAAGTATCCATTCAAATTACATGTTTAAAATCCATGGAAATTGCCATGAGGTGGGTCTATGAACCCAGTGGAGTTACTGTGAAGCAGACATGGGACAAACTCAATTTTTTTAATGCATTCATATATTTTCTCACTGAAAAGTGGCAATTATGATACTTTATGTCCTAGGTTTTAAAGTCTGTATGCCAAGTTTCAGGGTTCAGTAGAACATTTGCTGTGGTTGTAAGTGCAAAGTTATTTGGCGCTATGGTATCCTTATAATTACTGAGTCCAATCCTCAACTTTTCTGACTTCCAACTATAGGAAATTTTCTTTATATGCTACCATGGAGCTCTTGGATTACATCACTTTAAGCTGATGACTGATTTTCCTTAAACTTTCATTGTTTCTCCCCATTGTATTGATATTGTTATTGTATAACAATATTGTGTATTGTTATTCTTTTTTATAGTTGTTAATACTTATTCCCCAACACCTGCCTCAAAGATCTGAGATACTGTAGCTTCCTGAGCATTCTCTTCTGACAATACCCCATGCCTATTCAACACCATTAAAAGTTTTATCACTGCCACAGCATGCCAGGAACTATCAGTGCTACAGTGATGTATTTTTATTGCAAGCTGGATGATAAGCAGTTCACAGCTCTAAATCATTCTTTTCCTTAGTTCTGATAGAATATTTTGAAAAAATAATAGAAATAAAAGCAGACAGGTTTTGGTAGAAATTAAAGGTTGCTTTATTCAGAGTTCCAGCAACCTGGTGGAAGGTAGTTCCGTGTCCCAGACCAACTCCGAAGAGTCTGCTCAGCCATGACTGTTTTTAAAGAATCTCAGTGACTCATCAAGGCAGGAGGTTGTGTTCTGCATCATTTTCCATTTATGCAGACTGGCTGACTCCTCATGATCTTTCTTCAGATCTTATCTTGCCCTCGTGGTATGCCGGCAGGATGGTGAAGCAGGCTTCTGGGAGTAGAGAGCTAGTCATTCTTTTTTTTTTTTTTTTTTTTTTTTTAATTTTTTAATTTTATTTATTTATTTATTTTTGGCTGTGTTGGGTCTTCATTTCTGTGCGAGGGCTTTCTCCAGTTGTGGCAAGCGGGGGCCACTCTTCATTGCGGTGCACGGGCCTCTCACTATCGCGGCCTCTCTTGTTGCGGAGCACAGGCTCCAGACGCGCAGGCTCAGTAGTTGTGGCTCACGGGCCTAGTTGCTCCGCGGCATGTGGGATCTTCCCAGACCAGGGCTCGAACCCGTGTCCCCTGCATTAGCAGGCAGACTCTCAACCACTGCGCCACCAGGGAAGCCCGCTAGTCATTCTTTAACTACTTAATTCTACATTCTTACTTCTTTCAATCTAGGAAAAGAATCAACAGGTTAGCAAGGCATCCTGTGCATTCGGTGGAGCATTGGTCAGGAGTTAGGTTAAATTACCTAGTGATCTCATTCCTATAATTAAGTTCTTTTAAAGTCAGAGGGCAAAAAAGTAGGCAGACAGGAAATGGGGAAAAGAGATTCTTTCAATCCTCACTTTGAGCTTTGGGGAAAGCGGAAAAAGAGGAAGGGAGATGACTGCAGGACCCTGGCAACCCTCACTAAACAGACTTCTCTCAATCTTTTCCATCAATTGCCTGACCTCAGTTTATAGTCTCTTGAGATGGAAAATGAGCTAAAGTTCACAAAACCAATTTTATAATCTCTAGATCTCTATGCAAGCAAGCCCTGGAAATTTTAATTTCTAAAACTCTGAAGCAACAGGAAAAGTCACTTTTACAGCAGGAAAACTACACAGAGCACTCTGTTACATAAATATCTATATATCAATCTATCTAATCTTTATATATATACATATATGTATATATATTCTATTTTATATCATTTTAATTTATATAAATGTAAGTTTAACATCTTGGAGTAACTGGAAAAATTGCACTTAATATTCTGTGTGTTATGGGTATAACACATCCCATGTAATGTATGGATCCTATGATATAGCTGATATGTGTAATATGTCTATATGTATGTAATAGCATGTTGTTTGTATACATATAGAATACACATAACACATAGAATGTAATAGATTATATATATTATTTGTTTCCATGTGAAATCTTACATATAACTTTATTTATTTATTTTTGAAACCCCCCAATTTGGGAAAAATTGTGATATTGAAATATACCTCTTTAAACTTGGGTTTTGCCACACAAAAAATCAGTTTCAACAAGCTAGCTTTAAAAAGAAATTTTTTTCTTTTTATTTTGTGTGTGTGTGTGTGTGTGTGTGTGTGTGTGTGTGATGCTACAGAATCAGTTAAATTGACTAGTTTTATAAAGTACTTACTATGTAAGAATTTTTTTGTGTGTGTGTTAAGTGCTGTGGTGGGTATACAATATAATCTTGAAATGACTAGAGGTATCAATTTTGAAATTGTCTACATAGAAATGTGATATTAAATCCATAAAAATATAAATAAAGTCTGAGAAAAACAGTATTAAAAAGAAAGCTGAACTCAAGGAGCAAATCTTGAGTAAATTCCACATTTGGGAAAAAGGGAAGTAGCCACCAAAGAGCAAAGGAGCGGAACTAGAATAGCGACAGCAAGAAGAAAATTTCCCCAAAGGTGAGGTGATTAAATAGATACTGATATTTTGAGGCCCTTCCTTTTACAATGAGAACTTTGCATGAAGCCCTATTTTTGCCTGGTTGTATCTTGTGAACCATTGTGAGTATGTGTTATATGACTTGATAACATCCTAGACTGGAGAAAATATGTTTCCTTTGAGCAATATAATATAAAGTTAAAACCTTTAACCTGAGAATATTTTGTGTTTTACTTTATCAAGTTAGCTCGTTAACTCTAAAAATAAAACATGATTGACTTAACTAATTGCTCGTTATCCTTTAGCAGATTGGATCCTTTGTTGCCTTGATGTTTCTTACAAAATTAATATTTCACAATAATAAAAATAATAAAACATAAAATATGTATTCTTTCCCATCCTCCTGTTCTTGTAAATATTGAGACAATTATATGCTATTCATGTCTCTTACAGATTTGGCCCTTTGTTTTTGAATTTTGGTAAGCACATCTCCAAACAGGCATAAAAAATCAACACACACACACACACACACACACACACACTCTATGATTTGACAACATTTTGATGGAGGCAGGGCATCACTGAAATAAAACGTAAGAAATGTTCCTTGTCCTTAATAGGGGAACAGAACTAACTCTTGTTACAAAAACGGGGAAGACAGTCCAGAATTAGATGATTAGGTGGGAGCTGGTCCTGACAAGGTGAACTATGACATTTGGAGAAGAGCAAGTTCATTGTGGGTTAGAGCGGCCATGGAGTTAAGAGAAGGCACTGTCCCCTTATTTTATAGAATTCTATAGACTATAGCATATACTGAAGAAGTAGTGAGCTATGTTTGTGCCCTGTCCACACTGTGTGACCATGATACCCCCATTTTTAAGAGCACAAGTGATGGAGTCAGAGCATACACTTTACAGCTATAGAAACATGAGCAATTTACTTAGACTCTAGGCTACAGGTCCCTTATATGTAAAAACTGAGCTAGTAGCAGTACCCACCTCATCCATCATTGTTGGTATTAAATGAGATAGATTATATAAAACACAGAACAATTCCTAGCATATTGTGAGAGCTCAATTTTTACCTACTGTATTATTGTTAATGATGTTGTTTTTTTTCATTCCATCCCTTCTACCAATTTTTACTTTCAGGCTCTTATTATTTTTGGTCAATACATTATAATCACCTCCTATCCTTGTATATAATCTATAGACTTCCTCAGTTCATCATCCACATTGTCACTACAGTGACTTTTGTAAAAGTCAAATGTGATTATGTATTTCCCTTGCATAAAATGCTTTACTTATTTCTAGTTCCTTACAAGATAAAATTTAAATTTCTCTGCATTGTTTTCAGGGCCCTCCATGAATGAGTTCAGCTCTCCAGTGCATGCTTTTTGTTAGCCAGGCAAGACTACATATAGTTCACTGCAGGTTTATGTTGTCTCCATGTCTCTACACATCTTGTTTTCTGCACCTGAAGTGACAAGCTCCTTTGGGGTTTCTTGGAAGTCTCTCATGCATTCTCAAGAAACTAATTAAGCTTCATTTCCTCTGACTAAAGTCTCTCAATCTCCCCTGTGCCCTCATATATTTCGTATATGTCCTTAGGTTATGCTGTTGGTTTTTGTCATGTGACTTACTTTTTTGTTTGTTTGTTTTTAGTTTCTATTTTCATTTGACTATAAACTCACTGAAGTTTATTCTTCCTTATCACACCCCCTGTTCATAGGTATAGTGATTGGTATGATACATAGGTCATTTAAAATAAAGGCATTTTAGATAGGATGACTAAAAGAATGGACAAGTAGAAGAATGGAAATATCCCAAGTAGGAAAAACAATGTGGACAGGAAGAGGTAGTATGGGCAGTGAGGAAATGCTCTGGTCCACTGGACAGAGAAGGTAGTTATTGGTCACTTAGGCAGGTTCAGGTAAGTGGTTTGTTTTTAGGCTAGTTGGAAGATTTCATCTTTGATGAAAGCATAGTAAGGAACTATACCAGTCACTTGAAGAGAGCACTAAATTCATGAATTTTAGGAAGATGAATCTGGCAGTTTGTGTTATACTCTTGTGTCTTTTGATTACTGTTGTTTTCAAGAGATTTGATGCATGCCTACAGAAAGCTAGTCTTTGTAATCTTTTGAGCAAATTTAATATTTTTATGTCAGAGCCAATGGACTTCTCTGCATATTTAACTACTTTGCTGTATGTCAAAGGATGTACTTTTAAAATTAAACTTTTCCTCTTATTCCAAGGAAGTCTTACTAAATTTTGCACCAAAAAATAAACAACCTAACTAATATACACTTGATATTCATAAAACGTAAGATTTCTGGTGAAATAACCCCTTTGTAGTAGCTTTTGCTACTATTCCACATTTTTTAGTAAAAAAAAAAAAAATGATATTTCCAAGAAACAATCAAATCATTTTTTGAGGTTCCATTAATTCTTTGCTTGAATATGAAAAGCACAATGCTATGTTTTAAATATCTACCAGCCTTTTTTTCCCCAAAAGCAAGGGAGTACTATGATATGGAAAAGTCATTTTGGCTGTCATGGGTAGAATGGAGTGGATCTGGGTATGTGGTTCTGGAGGCAAAACAGAAATCAGTGAGGAGGTTCTGGTAATTAAGTACATTAGTAACGTTATTTGCCTGGACAGTGTTGCTTTAGTGGATGCTATAGACATAGATGGCCTTGGGATACATTCTGGATGTAGAATTGACAGGACTTGCTTATGGATTAGAAATGAAGGGGGAATTAAAGAGAGGATTCAATGATCGTTTCTAAAATTTTGGATAGAGAGAAATGGTGGAGGATAACACTGGGATTAGGAAGGCAGGTAGAAGAGGATTTGGGAAAGAACTAATTTGGTCAGTTAGTTTTGAGATGCCAATTATGTATACAAGTGGAGGGTTATGTTAACAACTTGTAATATGAGTCTAGATCTTAAGAGTGTCATGTTGTTGCAGTAGTTACCTTTAGTTGCTCAATCGTAGTCAATTGTATGAATATACGACAACTTATTCATCCATTATTCTGTTTCTAGACATCTCAGTTATTTCCAAAGCAATGAACATTCATGTGCTAGCGTTTTTTGTGATAAATGTTTTTATTTTTCTTGGATAAATACCTAGGAATGAGGTTATTTGTTCATAGAGAAGATACATTTAACTTGTTATGAAATTGCTAAACATTTGTCCAAAGAAGTTGTAACATAAAAAGTAGAGTATAACAAATAATATTGTTATTGTTAAATATAAGGCCTAACATTTTGTTATTTATTCATAATGCTAAGTGCAATGAAGGGGGTAATAAGAATGGATAACATATAGAGACATAATTTAGACCTTTGAGGATGATATGGGTTTTTATTTGAAATATTTTTTAAATGGCAAGACTTGTCTTTAGGATCACAAGCTCACCTAGAGGTCAGAGGAAACATGGATTTTGCATTTGGTCACTTGAGTCCTAGAAACTGAGAAAAGCTACAGTGAGAGGTTGAATAAGGAGAGTCTGGAATTTCAAAAGGGAGTCTGGAATTTTATATAAAAAACTCCAGGACATTTCCACCTCCTCTACAATTACTGGAGAAGGGAACAAACCTGTATGTGAGATTGTTACTCATGGAAAATGCTGGTTTAATTAAGATAATTTGTATGTTAATTAAAGTGTGCAACATTAAAAATAAATTAAAATATAGGTTTTAAAATTATGTTGTTATTGTTAAACATAAGACCTAACATTTTGTTGTTTATATTGCTAAATATAACTTGAAAAATATAATATATGGATTGGCTTGATTACAGTGCTAGATGAGACTAAGAAGTATACTTAACAACAGTACAGTCATAAGCCTGATGATGATAATGATCAGAAAGATGATAAATAATAATAGCAGCTGTTATTTAATGAGTGTTTGCTATGTACTTGCACTAAGTTAAGACTAAGTTAAAACTTTTATAGAGTATTTCAGATAATCTCCACAAAAACATTATGAGGTATATAATTTTATCTCTGAGAAATGTAACACTTTAATTATTTGTCACATAGGTGGTAAACACTAAATTAGACCAAAGTAGAACTCAGTCTTGTTGATTTTAAAGCTCACACTTTTAATGACCAGGACTTCCTGTCTTTCTAAGCAAACATTGCTTTCTTGAGTGAAATTTTAAAATAAAATAACTAGAAATAACATTTAGAGTTGACTTTAAAATAAGAGTTCCAGGTCACTGAGTGACAAATATGCACACATATGATGACAAACAGGAATTATGAAATACTAGCAAGTAGAAATGCTGCTTCTTTGTCCTGTGCTGCAGTGGCTGAAAATGCTGTCATCAAGGACTTGGCTAAAGTTAGACTATTAACCTTCGGACATCTAAATAAATTCACTAGCCCCAGAAGCTGGCATCACTTAAGTGCTAAGAAACCAGAAAAAAATATATCTTTGCTGATATATGAATATTCACCTTTAGCAGACACTTTTATATGATACTAGATCTTTAATATTATGATTGTAAGTTAATGACAAGCCATTATGGTGATTCAAACAGCCATGCGTAGTTGTACTGGGCTAATTTACCACAATTTTACCTTTCATTTTGCCACCACTGGTGTGTGTAGCAGCAAAGACCTACATCATAAGATCAGTAGTGTAGCATAGATTTTTTGAGACCAGCTTTTTAAAACAAGCTTTCCTTGTTTGACCACTTACTAATTGTGCTACATTGGACAAATTACTTGAAACTGAGTTGCTTCATCTGTAAAGTGGGAATAATAATAATATCTACTTTAGGAAATTTTGTGAAGATTAAATGAGAAAATACCACCCTGTTTCTGGCATAGAATATAAGTTTAATAAATAATAGTGTATTATTATATTATTGCAATTGCATCAAATTAAGAAAACAATATTAAGAATATTGGTGCATAATGCAGGATAATTAACTCTTCTCCAACTTTTACCATGGCTATTAGGCTGGAGTCAGTCAGTATGCTAAACATTCCTAAAACATTTCTACCAAATCAGATTCTACTAGGAAGATCATTTCTCAGGTATGATACATGCAGCCTGTCTTCCTCAGCAGTGAGTTTACTCAGTGTGTCAGGAATTAGGTATTTTCATTTTCATTCCCACTTGAGAATCTCTGCCTCTTGAGTAACATTTTCAGGAGCTATAAGCATAGGAGGAGAAGCGTATATACAGTATGGAAACACTCTGTTTTTTCCTCTCCTCTCCTTTCTTGCCTCCAAATCATGTCACAGATCCTCCTTCCTATGCTCCCATTTTTATTGAGTCAGGTACATAGCATGTACTATCTCACTTTACCAGTTAATTCATTAGAAATTATTTACTTCTAGTTTATTGGTTAGACTACATGAAAGCTTGTCAGTTTTCCAATAGGGGTATCTGGCTAACCCATGATCTTGAAATTCACCTTTGGTTCTTGTTTTATATGGTTATTCTGTGTAACCATCATTGCTAATTAACATGTGTTTTCTGTCCACAATTTAGTTTTGCTATAGCTATCTAGCTTTGTTATAATCTCCAAAATTTCATTTCACTACTTACCAAATAGAAGTATATATCTCTATGTTGTAGAAACTTGTATGCTTACCAGAATGCATAGGACACTCATATATATCCAGTTAAAGAGAGAAGGTAAAAAAACAAGGGAATTACTAATTGCGGTTTGAAATAATAAAAATAATGATAAAAGAGCATAGAACTTGGTATGAGACAATCCTAGGCTTGAATCCTGGCTCAGCTATTTATTAGTCATTTAACCTTGGATATGTTCCTTAATTTTTCTAAAGCTCTGTTTCTGTATCTGTGAAATAGATTTAGTGGTAGTAATAGTACTAATAATATCCTCCTCATAGCAAAGTTTTGAGGATTAATAAGATGATTTATGAAAGTGCTTAACACAAAACAAGGGCTCAATACATTTCTGTTTTGATTATTATGCATTAGTAATAGATATGAATTGCCAAATAAGCTTTGTAAGCGAGCAATTAATATTTAAACTTAAAGGAAAGAGTAGTAGTTTTCTGAAGGCAATAGGTAAAGAAGATAGATTGAAAAAAGTTAAATTTTAAATGGATAGAACAAATTAAGGAAGGCATTCTCTGTGGTTATAAAGGGCTGCTAAGAAAATATAGTCAAAATTCACAAAATGTTTTTGGTGTCAATGAATAAACTATGTGACTAAAATGATAAATTCATCTAAGGGCATATTTTGGAAATAGTGCTGAAAATAGTGAGGAGAGTAGAAGATCTTGAATTTGAGGTTTAAGGAGTTTGTATTTATTTGGACACTGCTTGAAATCATGTACATTGGCTTATATGCACAACAGCATTTAACAAACAATTTATATGTGGTATGTTTTTGAAAAAATAACAATAGAAGTATCTAACATGGTATCTGGTAGATGAAGAAAGAAGAATAATTAAATGATCACTACTGTGGTTCAGTAGTAATATTATAACAGCTGAAATACACAGTGGTTAATGTGCTTGTGCCTGTGTAAATCAAACACTGTAAATAATATGATACCATTACCAGTACATAAAGGAAAAAAATGAGGTTTATTTGCAATCATTTTAGGAGCTATAATTATACCATTTATACTCTTGTTAAAATAGGAGAAGGCAATGGGTCTACCTCCCTTTGTCATGGAATAAATTGGGTAACCAGAGATAATAGACACATGTGCATAATTTAATTGCTTGCTGCATAAATTTAATTGTTGATATTTACATTAATTTCTAGGTTTTATGGGAATAAATCCCTTCTCAGAGATCTTCTTTCTTGGCTTGTATCAGTTGCTAGCTAGTCAGTCAATAACAAACTGTGTGAGTGAGGATTAGGTGGTGGGGATGGGGTGGAGGTAGGAATTGATAAAAATTTGATAAAAATTTGCTGTCAGAATGTATGTATCCTTAAGTTAGAGTGAAAATATTTTGAGCAAGTTAATTACTTGATCACTGAATCCCATTTTTTCAATCTCCCAACTCCTAAGTACTTCTAATCTGTGTTATCAGCATAGATTGTATCTTTCTTGCATCTGAGGGTAATTGAGCCATGAGGATCTTATTCATACTGCCCAATACATTTCATGTTTTATCAGGTATTTAGATAAATTTGGAGAGCCTTCAGAAACATTGATAAATGGTTGCTCCCACTGGAGAAATAATACATCTTTTAAATATGATAGTTGAATAGCAATTTCATCTCTAGATCAAAACTCAACCAATAATTTCAAATGAGAACTTATTCCAATTAATTTTAAACTATGATCAAGAAGATATTGGGATATCCTGAAGAGTAAAGACAATGTCATGTTTGATAAACATAAGGAATTTATCTTTAGGATATCTAATTCCTAGGCTTCCAGAATTCTGAGAAGGAAAGTTGCCTGTTTTTCTGGGTATGCTGTTTTCTAAGCTAGTTGTCCTCTTTTTTTTTCTTGCCTCTCCATATCAAAGCATGCCTCAAGGATTCATTCCTTGTCCACACTTCTACTGATCCCTTCCATATCTTATTTCATTTATCTATAGACTGTCTTGGATGACTTTCTGCTGTTATCTTAGATGTTGGTCTCTCTGAATGCCTGTCTCAACTCCCAATGTGAAGGTGACTTCCTGAGGTTGGGGAGCTTATTTTTCTCTGATGCCTAGTATTCCAGGAATTTTAAGGTGTTTGATAAGAATACATATAATTTAATTTGTATTTACTGCTGCTGTTTTTATGTACTGCATTTGTTTTATCTAAATTGGTATGTTTAAAATATGTGCAATATTTTGTTCTTAAAAATAAAGTGTATCAACTATAGCCCAATATAAAATTAAAAAAAAACTTTTTAATAAAATGTAAATATTAGAATATTTAAAAGTTAAAACCCAGAAAGTCACTCAAGAAATATTTTTGCTATAAATAATGGGATTGGAACTTAGCATCAAATTGTTTCTCCAGTCATTAAAAAATTCAATACAAATAGCTGTGATGGATTTGAAACATGAAGATATTTCTTATCACTACTACATGTAATGACCTTTTATTTTCACAGAGTTAAAATGTGTGATGTAACTAAAAATAAGCCTTAGGTCATAGAAAATTTACTATCATTTGAAAATAAATAGATTGAAGAGTAAAATAAATAGAAAAAGAGTAAAAATTACACTGTCTATAAGATGTTCTTATGGCTCTTTTAATATAAAAGCAGTAAAGAAGAAATGTTTTGGTACGTATTGCCTGTTTATCAATAATCTTTTAATAGCATCTTAAAATAAAAGGACTTCATGTGTAAGCATTACAGATATATTTTATTTCCAAAACAGACACTTCAGAGAATTAAAGCTTTCAATCAATTTGTTTTATATTCCCCCAATCGGTTTTTTAAAAGGACTGTTTCTTATTTGACTACTTTATTTATTTGAAAACACCAAAATACATTCAAGTATGCTATTGTTTTTCTAACCTTTTCAAATACTGGCTTTAAGAAGCTTAAATGATAAAGAATTTCAAGTTGATATATGATTTAAAATAGGTATTAATCTTATAACACTTATTTGGAGGTAGAGGAATAAGTGTAGTTTCTGATTTACGGATGTTTGCCCATTTTCTGTGAAATGCCTGTTTCAAGTTGTGCTTATTTTACTAGCAGGTTTTCTTTGTGCTTTTGCTTATTAACTTATGAGATCTTTGAGTATAGTACTGTAAAGATTCAACTTTTTTTCTATTACATGCGTTGCAAATATGAGCTTTCAATATATTATGTTGTTTATGCTTTAATTTATAGCTCTTTTATCATTATAGTTATATAATATATTATGTAGTCAAATGTCTTTGGTTTCTACCTTAAAGGCCTCTAAGTTTCTCTGTCACCATTACTTTATAAAAATATGTTTAAAAAATCCATACCTTTATTAATTTATTTTTACATTAGAAGATTTTAAACATCTGAAATATATTTTTCATGTAGTTTGCCATATAGCTTTATGGTTTTTCAATTGGGAGTCCTACTGACCCAACACTACTACTAAATTTTGAAATAATTGTAATTTCTGCTTTGGCTTCCTTAATTGAATTGGAAATTATTTTTTAAAGCATTTTAAAATGTCAGTTGCATCTTTATATTCCTTGCTATTATTACATATTCTGTCTGCTTGATTTGTCAATTTCTCAAATAATTTTATTAGAATTATCCAAATTACATTGTGAGTTAATGAAACTGTGCTCATAGTTTTAAGGGATTTTGTCTTACATTATACACTCTTAAATTAAACATTTAAAATTTTTTCTTTTCTCCCAAGTACTTTTGGAAGAATTACTATTTATATTTATTTTGATAATGTTTACTTTCCCATTATTAATATTACATATGATTATAAGGGTGCTATTAAATATTGAATGCTTACCATAGTGCCAAGAGTTTATTTAAAAATCTTGATAGGGATTAAGTAATTAAATATTTTGATCATATTAATAGAAAATACAACTGTGAAGTAGGTATTATTATTTATATCTTATTTTATAGTAGAATAAGCCAAAGTAATTAAAAAATCAGAATGTTCATTTTTTAAAAGTCCAACAGATTCCTATAGGTTTGCTTTAATTTAGTGCCTATTTCATCTCTAGAAAGTTTTCTAGAACTACTACCTTAAGATTGCAATTTATTCTTTTTTTTTTTTTTTGCAATTACAGTGGGATTTTTCACTATTTTGATTCTTAAATTTTTCTAACAGACAGAAAATGGTGAAATGATGATGGTAAATACACTGGCAAGCCTGATGTGTAATTTTTCCATTACTTCTAGAAGAAGCTTATTTACACTTTTCCATTTTCCAAGTTATAATTTCTCTGATTTCTTTCTGTCATTGATCATACTGGGAATGGGAAGCTTTTGTGTTTAGCTATTAACAAACTAAATGATGCCAATAACTGTCAAGTTTTTTACACTAACATAAATTTTGAATATGGTCTGTAACATTCGAATGTATAAATTATTTTTCTTACAGTTGAAGTCTATTTCATAAAACTTGGTTAGAGAATTTGATCTTAACCTCTGTATCATTCAAGAGAGTTTTGAATGTGTGTAATCTAAACCCCTATCAATAACGGCTTAAGCAATAAGTATATTTATTATGTCACATAAAGGAAGTCTGGAAATAGATGGCTCATGGATTCATTAATTGAGGGCCCCAACAATGTTACCTGACTCAGGGCCTTCCCCATATTTCCATCCCGCCATTCTTAGAATGCTGCCTTTCTTCCTCAAATTTTCATCTCAGTTGTTGTCACTATTCCAGACTTGGGATGAGGTATCATGTGCCCTTTTATCAGTGAAGAAAACATTTCCACAAAATCCACAGAAGGCACAAACTTCCACTTCTCTCTCATTGGCCAGACTGGGTCATAGGCCCGTGGTCTGAGTGTTTGTATCCCCTCAGAATGTATATGTTGAAATATCAAGACTAACTCCCAAAGTGATGGTATTAGGAAGTAGGGTCTTTAGGTTATAAGGGCAAAGCCCTTTGAATGATATTGGTGCTATTATAAAAGAGGTTCCGGAGAGATCTCTCACCCCTCTTCCACCATGTGAGGAGACATGGAGAAGTCTGCAATACAGAAGAGGGTTTTCACTCCCACCCTGATCTTGGACTTCCAGCTTCCAGAACTGGGGCAATACCTGTCTGTTCTTTATAAGCCACACGGTCTATGGTACTTTGTTACAACAGTCTGAATGGATTAAGACAGTCCACCTTTCAACTCAAAATTGATAGAGGTGAATGTGATCACCATTATTAGCTTAGAACAATCAGAATTCAGCACCAAGGGCTTAATCCATGATCTCGGGGTACTTTGCAGCTTCTTGCCTTAAAATCAGGCTCTGTTAGCAAGAAAGGCAGGAGTGAGGAAGTGCTGTTGAGAAGATGAATATGTTTCTGACACAAAATTCTCAGGAATTAATTTGACGTTATGTAAGACAGTTTCATAATTCTGCAGATCGGCAAATCTCTCCATAAAAACAAGACCCTCTAGACCATTAACGTAATTTCAGTTCTTTAGTTTTGTGGTATTCTCTTCCTAATATTTTGAGTGTTGAACATGGCTGGTGCTTTTGTAATATGAGATTCTTTCTTAGAAATTGAATTGATCACTTCTGTCTAGGCAACTTTTAGGTGCCTATATCCTTAATAAGTAGTTCCTTCATTACATTCTTTTCATATTACCCAAGTGGCATACGGTATCTCTCCCCTGACTGATAAAGAGGTAAATATTGAATTAATTGTTTTAGGGAGATTAATATTACGGCAGGGAATCAGAAATAGATTGGCAAACTAGAACTGTGGAGAGAATTAATGAACAAATTCAGGTAATAAATATACATAACTGCTGTAAAAGGAGTAATGACAGAAAGTTATGGACAATAAAGATGATAACAAAATATTAAATATGAATTGAATAGTCATGAGGATTGCAAACATATGGGAATTAGAAGGGAATAAGAATTTAGTTAAATAGGGATGTTAACAAATCAAGGGTTTTGTTTGAATCATCGGTAAATATATTTTATCATACACAAAACAGAAAAGAATAAGAATCTCTAAATTAGAGTAGACATTTAAATTATGAGTTTAGATTATGAGTTTTACATGTATTATATTTATGGGGAAATGTCCAGTAGGCACTTTGAGATGTGATTAGCATTACAGATATAGGTCGGAAATGGAGAGCACTGTAGAAATATTCTAAATAGTGATGATACCATGCCATTAGTGTTGAATTCTCAGATAGTAGAGTTACCTAATGTGTAGAGTGGAGACCTGAAAACTAATCCTTAGAAAAAGCTCCTACCCACCCAGTGTGAGCAGAAGGAGGAGGCAAAGAAACAGAGAAAAAGATTCCAGAGAGATAGTTGGAAAAGGACCCAGAGACTAAAATTTAACAAAAAGCCTATTTCAGTGCTGTCTATCTTATCCATATTGTTCAATCAAATTAATTTCTGTTATAATCGATAGTAACTTACACTATAATAAAATTATTACGTGATTTTTTTTTTTCTTAGAGGAAATAAAAATAAAATACCTTTTTCTCTCTGGTCACATTTCAGTGACCAATTAAAAAAAAAAATCTCTGCTGCATTGATTAAGACAAGATGTTTACTACCTGATCCTATATATATTCAGTATGGCCTAGGCATCTACAGTCTGAGCAGGCATTGGATTATAGATCGTAATGATGCAATCGTATTCTGCAGAAGACAAGTTCTCTCTACACAGGTTAGTACTGATTTTACTTTTCTTCATTCAATCAAAGATTGATAGTCACAAACATATTTTTAAATCTATAGAAGAGAAAGAAATATGTTAAAATGGAAAGAATTAGTGTGAATTACAGGACTCTGCGGGGAAGTCACTTAAAACCCTTGGAGCTGTAGTTAGATTATGTCATCTACTTCACAGAATAGTAGAAAGTAAGCAGGGGCAGTTCTGCATGTGAAGAGTGTGGAAGCCACTCTCCTAGCAAGTAAAAAGGTGAACAGACTGTAATATCTACAGCTCTTCTTGTATCCACGACAGAAGGAAGGGCAAAGGACAAACAATAGCCTGCAAGATTGGAGACGAGCAATACAGGGAGTCAGGGTTTACCAGAACAGAGACTCAGGAGTGGGAACCTCCTTGGGAATCAGTGCCAGGGTACAAAAAGCTGAACTCTGACAAATTGTTGGAAGCCCAGTGCAGACAACTCTTCAGGGGAACCAGTCTTGTGGGGACCTCCATAGCATCGTGAGATTTACCTCCAGGATCTTGCCCAGGTTTCCATAGGAAATATCAGAGAAAACTCTCCTTGGGCTTCTGGTCAGGGGAGAAACCATTTTGAAATACACAACAGCATTCTGATCTTAACAACGCCTGACCTCAGGGGAAACTAGTTAACCAGAGCCTAACCTGCTGGAGTATTATCAGAATATAACTGAACTGGGGAAAGGGAAATACCCAATATAGCACCCTCTAGCCATCCTGTGGGAAGAAAAGCACAGAGAAACACTTGTGAAATTCACAACCCAGAGGCACAGGTTCACTAAAAGACTGACAGTTAATTATAGACTATAGACTGTAGAATGCTTCCTCTCTCCCAAACCTCACCACTACATTACTAAGGATCTATTTACAGCAGTTTCTTTTACCCAATTCATCATGTCCAACTGCTGAGAAAAAAAAAAAAAATTACAAGGCATACCTAAAGGTAAAAATACAATTTAAAGAGACAAAGCAAGCATTAGAACCAGACATGGGAGGGATGTTGAAATTATCAGACCAGGAATTTAAAACAACAATTAATATGTTAAGGTCTCTAATGGATAGACAGCTTGTAAGAATACATTGACAATGTAAGCAGAGAGGTCGAAATCATAAGAAAGAAACAAAAAGAAATGTTAAAGGTCAAAAACACTGCAACAGAAATCAACAATGTTGGACTTCCCTGGTGGTGCAGTGTTTAAGAATCCACCTGCCAATGCAGGGGACACGGGTTCAAGCCCTGGTCCGGGAAGATCCCACATGCCACGGAGCAACAAAGCCCATGTGCCACAACTAATGAGCCTGCGCTCTAGAGCCTGTAAGCCACAACTACTGACCCCACGTGTTACAACTACTGAAGCCCATGCTCCTAGAGCCCCTGCTCGGCAACAAAGAGAAGCCACGGCAAGGAGAAGCCTGCTCACTACAATGAAGAGTAGCCCCCGCTCGCCACAACTAGAGAAAGCCAGTGCACAACAACAAAGACCCAATGCAGCCAAAAATAAATAAATAAATTTATTTTTTTAAAAAAAGATATCAACAATGCCTTTGATGGGCTTAGCAGACTGGGCATGGCTGAAGACAGACTCTCTGAGCTTGATGATGTCTCATTACAAATCTACAAAACTGAAAAGCAAAGAAAACACTTAAAAAGAAAAACAGAAGGGAATATTCAAGGACTGTGGGACAACTACAAAAGATATAATATATGCACAATGGAAATAACAGAAGGAGAAAAAAGAGAGAAAGGAACAGAAGATATATTTGAAGTAATAATGACTGAGAATCTCTCCAAATTAAGGTCAGACACTAAATCACAGATCCAGAATCTCAGAGAATATGAAGCAAGATAAATGCTCTCCCACAAAAATGAAACAAAACAAAACAGAAAACCTTACACATTGACATTTTAGTTTCAAATTACAGAAAATCAGAGATAAAGAAAAATAATTCTGAAAGAAGCCAGGGTGGGGTGGAGCCTTATGTATATAGAGGAATAAATAATTTCATCTGACTTTTCAGAAGCCGTAAAAGCAAGAAAAGAGTGGAGTGAAATGTTGAAAGTGTTGAGAGAAAAAAACCACCAACCTAGGTGTCTGTACCCTGGAAAATTATCCTTCAAAAATGAAGGAGAAATAAAGACTTTCTAAGACAAATTAAAAATGGAGGGAATTTGTTGCCAGTATACCTACTTTGTAATAAATCTTAAAAGAAATTCTTTAGAGAGAAAGGAAATAATATAGGTCAGAAACTTGGATCTACATGGAGGAAAGGAATAGCAGCAGAGAAGGAATAAGTAAAGGTAAAATAAAAACTTTTTTTCTTCTTCTTTTTAAGTGACCTAACAAATAAGAGTTTGTTTGAAGTAATAATAGAAAGATTGTATTTGACTATGTATGTTTATGAGTATATATATATATGCTTAGCTATGTCTAGGCACAAGTGAAGAGGATGGCAGCAATAATAAAAAGGATGAGAGGAAGGAATTAGGATTATTTTGGTGTTATAAGGTGCTCACACTATCCAAATCCAAAATAGGATAAAAAGAGTTACATACCACAATCAAGTAATATTTGTCCTAAGTGTGAAAGGCTTGTTCAACATTCAAAATCTATTAATATAATCCATCACATCAACAAACTAAAAAAGAAACATTACATGATCATATCAATAGATGCAGAAAATACATTTGACACAACCCAACACCTCTGTATGATAAAAACTCTCAGTAAACTAAGAATAGAGGGGAACTTTCTCAATTTGATAAAAACTACCTACAAAACTTAAAGCTGACATCATACTTAGTGATGAGACACTCAAAACTTTCCCACTAAGATCAGATATAAGGCATAAATTTCCCCTTTCACAATTTTTTTAAACAATGTATTGATAGTCCTTGCTAATTCAATAAGGCGAGAAAAAAGGATAAAAGGTATAGAGATTGAGATGGAGAAATAAAAGTGTCTTTTACAGATGATATGATTATCTATGTAGAAAATCTGAAAGAATTGATGAAAATACTTCCAGGAACTAATAATACAGCAAGGTTACAGAATACAAGGTTAATTTAAAAAGTCAATAGCTTTCCTACATACCAACAGTGAACAACTGGAAATTGAAATTAAAAACACAGAACCATTTATGTTAGCATCTTCAAAAATGAAATATTGGGGCTTCCCTGGTGGCGCAGTGGTTGAGAATCTGCCTGCCAATGCAGGGGACATGGGTTCGAGCCCTGGTCTGGGAAGATCCCACATGCCACGGAGCAACTGGTCCCGTGAGCCACAATTACTGAGCCTGCACATCTGGAGCTTGTGCTCCACAGCAAGAGAGGCCGCAATAGTGAGAGGCCCGCACACCAGAATGAAGAGTGGCCCCTGCTTGCCACAACTAGAGAAAGCCCTTGCACAGAAACGAAGACCCAACACAGCCATAAATAAATAAATAAATACTTTTAAAAAATGAAATATTTAGGTATAAATCTAACAAAATATATACGAGATCTGTATAAGCAAAACAATAAAACTCTAATGAATAAAATCAAAGAAGAACTAAATAAATGGAGAGATAATCCATGTTTAGGGTAGGAAGTCTCAATATTGTCAAGATGTCAGTTCTTCTCACTTGATCTGTAAATTCAATGCAATCCCAATCAAATTGTCAGGAAGTTATTTTATAGATATAAACAACATGATTCTAAAGTTTATATAGAGAGGCAAAAGACCCAGAATAGCCAACACAATAATGAAGGAGAAGAACAAAATAGGAGAATTGATGCTACCCAACTTCAAGATTTACTATAAAGCTACAGTAATAAAGACAGTGTGGTATTAGTGAAATAAAAGACAAATAGATCAGTGGAAGAAAATAGGCCAGAAATACAGCCCCATAAATATGGTCATCTGGTCTTGACAATGGTGCAAAGTCAGTACAAAGGAGCAAAGATAGTCTCTTCAACAAATGGTGCTGGAACAACTGGATGACCACTGTCAAAAATATGAATGTAGACATAGACATTACATGCTTCAAAAAATTAACTCAAAATAGATCACAAACCTAATTGTAAAACACAAACGATAAAACTCCTAGATGATGACAGGAGAAAACCCAGATGACTTTGGGTATGATGATGTCTTTTTAGATAAAGCACCAAAGACATAATCCATGAAAGAAATAATTGATAGGCTGTTCTTTATTAAAATGAAAAATATCTGCTCTGCAAAAGATAATATCAAAAGAATGAGAAGACAAGCCACTGATAGAAAATATATGGAAGAGATGCATGTGATAAAGGTCTGTTTCAAAATATACAAAGAACTCTTAAAACTCAATAAGAAAACAACCTGATTAAAAAATAGGCCAAAGTCCTTAACAGACACCTCACTAAAGAAGACATACAGATGGCAAATAAGCATATGAAATGCTACTCCACATCATATGTCATTAAGAAAATGCAAATTAAAACAACAATGAGATAGCACTACACATCTATTTAAATAGCCAAAATCTGGAACGCTAACACCACCAAATGTTGGCAAGGATGTAGAGTAACAGGAACTCTCATTCATTGCTGGTGGGAATGCAAAATGGTACAGCCACTTTGGAAGACTGGCAGTTTCTTACACAACTAAATATAGTCTTATCATTGTGCTCCTTGGTATTTACCCAAAGGAACTGGAAACTTATGTCTACACAAAACCCTACACAAATGTTTATAGTAGCTTTATTCATAATTGCTAAATCTTGGAAGGAATAAGATGTCCTTTAGTAGGTAAATGGTTAAACAAACTGTGGTATATCCAGACAATGGAATATTATTCAGTGACAAAAAGAAATGAGCTATTAAGCCATGATCACACATGGAAGAAGCTTAAATGCATATTACTAAGTGAAAGAAGTCAATGTGAGAATGCTACATACTGTATAATTCCAATGATATGACATTCTGGAAAAGATAAAATTATGGAGACCTTAAAACAATTAGTGGTTGCCAGTGGTGTTGGTGAGAGGGGAAAAGATGAATAGGAAGAGCAAAGAGAATTTTTAAGGCAGTAAAAATACTCTACGATATAATAATAATATATAATGATGCCATTATATATTTGACCAAACCCTTAGAATGTACAACACCAAGAGTGAACCATAATGTGAATTTTGGACTTTGGGTGATTATTATGTGCCAATTCAGATTCATCTTTGCTAAGAAATATACCATTTTTGTGAGTGATGTTGATATTGGGGGAGGGTATGCATGTATGGGGGCAGAGGGTACATGGTAAATCTGTACCTTCTTCTCAGTTGTACTGTAAACCTAAAATGGTTCTAATAAAGAGCCTCAAAAAAGGTATTTGGGGCATAACAGTTGTGACCCAAGGAGCCAAGGGACAATCTGAAGTTGGTGAAGTGAGTGGGAGAAAATAGATACTGTAATTTTTAAAATTTAAAATTACACTAATGTCATATCTTAGTAATACTCCTTTATATTATATAGCATATCACAGAAAATCTTACCGTTATTATATGTTAAATATTAAAGACCATTTTCACAATATTACAGCATAATTATATAATACGTGTTTAAAATTCAAAATAATAATAACAAAATTATAGGGACTTGATAATATGAATGAAGCTCTATTTTTGAGGTTGGCAAACTCAAGCTCTTGGGCAAAATCTGTACTACAGCCTTTTTTTGTGAATAATGTTTTATTAAGACACAATCACACCCATTTGTTATATACTGTTTTGTGACTACTTTCCTCTACAATGGCAGAGTTGAGTAGTTGTGACAGACACTAAATGACCTGCAAAACTGAAAATATTTGCTTTCTAGTCAATTATAGAAAAGGTTGATCAGTCCCTTCTCTAAATGGAAAATACTAAAGAACAGATTAAAATAAAATAAAACATCATTTAAACACATTGTTGATTTGAAAATAAAATTAAAAATTCACAGAATTATAGGTAATAATCAGAAAATATCATTAATAAAAAAACTTCAAAAATAGCAAAAATTTTGTGGCAGTACTTTTTAGAGAACACTATACATTTTCATTAAAAGATATTGCAGAAGTCTTTTTTTTAATATCTTTATTGGAGTATAATTGCTTTACAATGTTGTGTTAGTTTCTGCTGTATAACAAAGAGAATCAGCTCTACATATACATATATCCCCATATCTCCTCCCTCTTGCATCTCCCTCTTACCTTCCTTATCCCACCCCTCTAGGTGGACACAAAGCACCGAGCTGAGCTCCCTGTGCTGTGTGGCTGCTTCCCATTAGCTATCTATTTTACATTTGGTAGAGTATATATGTCCATGCCATTCTTTCACTTCATCCCAGCTTACACTTCCCCCTCCCGGTGTCCTGAAGTCCATTCTCAACGTCTGCGTCTTTATTCTTGTCCTGACACTACGTTCTTCAGAACCTTTTTTTTTTTTTTTTTAGATTCCATATATATGTGTTAGCATACAGTAATTGTTTTCTCTTTCTGTCTTACTTCACTCTGTATGACACACTCTAGGTCCAACCACCTCACTACAAATAACTCAGTTTCTTTTCTTTTTATGGCTGAGCAATATTCCATTGTATATATGTGCCACATCTTCTTTATCCATTCATCTGTCGATGGACACTTAGGTTGCTTCCATGTCCTGGCTATTGTAAATAGACCTGCAATGAACAATGTGGTACATGACTCTTTCTGAATTATGGTTTTCTCAGGATATATGTGCAGTAGTGGGGTTGCTGGGTCAAATGGTAGTTCTATTTTTAGTTTTTTAAGGAACCTCCATACTGTTCTCCATAGTGGCTGTATCAATTTACATTCCCACCAACAGTGCAAGAGAGTCCCCTTTTCTCCACACCCTCTCCAGCATTTATTGTTTGTTGATTTTTTGATGATGGTCATTCTGACCAGTGTGAGGTGATACCTCATTGTAGTTCTGATTTGCATTTCTCTAATGCTTAGTGATGTTGAGGATCTTTTCATGTGCTTTTTGGCTGGGTATGTCTTTTTTGGAGAAATGCCTATTTAAATATTCTGCCCATTTTTTGATTGGGTGGTGTGTTTTTTTGATATTGAGCTGCATGAGTTGTTTGTGTATTTTGGAGATTAATCCCTTGTCAGTTGCTTCATTTGCAAATATTTTCTCCCATTCTGAGGGTTGTCTTTTTGTCTTGTTCATGGTTTCCTTTGCTGTGCAAAAGCTTTTAAGTTTCATTAGGTCTCATTAGTTTAGTTTTGTTTTTATTTCCCTTTCTCTAAGAGGTGGGTCAAAAAGGGTTTTGCTGTGATTTATGTCATAGAGTGTTCTGCCTATGTTTACCTCTAAGAGTTTTATAGTGTCTTGCCTTACATTTTGTTCTTTAATCCATTTTGAGTTTATTTTTGTGTATAGTGTTAGGGAGTGTTCTAATTTCATTCTTTTACATGTAGCGGCCCAGTTTTCCCAGCACCACTTATCGAAGAGGTTGTCTTTTCTCCACTGTATATTCTTGCCTCCCTTATCAAAGATAAGCTGACCATATGTTCATGGGTTTATCTCTGGGCTTTCTTCCTGTTCTATTGATCTATATTTCTGTTTTTGTGCCAGTACCATACTGTCTTGATGACTGTAGCTTTGTTATATAGTCTGAAGTCAGGGACCGTGATTCCTCCAGCTCTGTTTTTCTTTCTCAAGAGTACTTTAGCTATTTGGGATCTTTTGTGTTTCCATACAAATTGTGAAATGTTTTGTTCTAGTTCTCTGAAAAATGCCATTGGTAGTTTGATAGGGATTGCATTGAATCTGTAGATTGCTTTGGGTAGTATAATCATTTTCAGAATGTTGATTCTTCCAATCCAAGGGCATGGTATATCTCTCCATCTATTTGTATCATCTTTAATTTCTTTCACCAGTGTCTTAGAGTTTTCTGCATGCAGGTGTTTTTTCTCCCTAGGTAGGTTTGTTCCCAGGTATTTTATTCTTTTTTTTTTTCAGTGGTAAATGGAAGTGTTTCCTTAATTTCTCTTTCAGATTTTTCATCATTAGTGTATAAGAATGCAAGAGATTTCCGTGCATTAATTTTGTATCCTGCTACTTTACCAAATTCATTGATTAGCTGTAGTAGTTTTCTGGTAGCATCTTTAGGATTCTCTATGTATAGTATCATGTCATCTGTAAATACTGAAAGCTTTACTTCTTCTTCTCTGATTTGGATTCCTTTTATTTCTTTTTCTTCTCTGATTGCTGTGGCTAAAACTTCCAAAACTATGTTGAATAATAGTGGTGAGAGTGGGCAACCTTGTCCATTTCCTGATCTTAGAGGAAATGGTTTCACTTTTTCACCATTGAGAATGATGTTGGTTGTGGTTTTGTCATATATGGCCTTTATTATGTTGAGATAAGTTCCCTCTATGCTGACTTTCTGGAGGGTTTTTTATAATAAATGGTAGAGAAATCTTAAACATAGTTATATTATGTTCACAAACAGGAACTTTCAATATTTTAAGATGACAGTTCTCCCAAAATGATCTATAAGTTTCATGCAATTCCAATGAAAAAATCCAATTTGTTTGTGGAACTAGACAACGTGATTCTAAAAATTATACTAAAGAGCAAAAGGCTAAGCCTAGGGTAGATAATCCTGAAGAAGACGGTTGGAAAAAGGATACTTGTCCTACCAGATATCAAGACTTAAAATAAAGCTATATAATCAATATAGTGCTTTTATAGCCAAATAGTGGCTCATAGATGACATACTGACAGCCAGAGTCCAAAACTTAGGTGCACATATATTAGCACTCAGGTGAAACAGTGTCATGAAGAGCAGTGGGGAAAGTGGTGGGATGATTCATGAATATAAGCTAAGGCAAATAGTTATCTACATGGATAGAAAGGATAAAGCTACATGTTTATTTCCCATTATACATAAAAAGTAATTTGATATCACAAGCTTATTTGTGAAAGGAATAAGCTCAAATATTTTAGCAGATGGTGTGACAATTTCTTCATGATGTCAAGATAGCAAAAACTTAAGTATCTTTTTAAATAAGATACTTATAGAAGTAAACTATAAGAATATATATTTTTTTAATCAAGAACTTTTTATTCATCTCTTGATACCCTAAGTAAGTGAACAGACAAGGCATACATTGGGATAAGATATTTTCAACATACATAAAAGGCAAAAGATTAATATCTGGAGTATATAATGATCCACAGGTCTAAAGGGAAAATATAAAAAAAAATGCAAAACATATAAATCGATCTTTTACAGAAGAGAAACTAAGAATTAAAGATTAAGCAAATGCAAGGATGCTTGACCATTTTAGCAATGTAGGAAATACACAGCAAATAATTTTTACATTTAAAAATAAATACAACTAAATAACAAAAAGTTCAATCAATAGTATTACTTACTACCAAATTGGAAAATATTAAAAAAAATAGACAATATGAAATATTGGAGAAAGTGTGCAGAAACAGACGTTGCATGCATTTATATTGCAGGTAAGTTAGAACTTGCACTTTAGAAGAGTTTGATATTAGATGTTAAAATGCTAACACATCCTATAGCACAAAAATTGCTTCCTTAGGTATATATCTTAGAGAAATAGTTATATTTGAAATGCAGACTCATGGACAATAATGCTTATATCATCACTGTTTTATAGCCAAAGACTGATAACAACACAAATGTTCATCAGCAAAAGAACGAATAAATAATTTGAGTATAGTCACGCAGCAGTGAAAAAAGAAATAAGCTGCATTAACATGGTTGCATTTCAAAAACTTAATATTTGGCAAAAACACAGAATACGGTTTACTCTAGTATTATTTTAAATAATGTGAAGAAATAGATAAAACCATCTATTTTTTGGGTTATATACAATTGTACCAATATAAAGGTTAGAAATTAATATCCTGATAATTAGTATAAATGACTGACTTTCTATTGGAACACGAAAGTTCATTTTATCATTAATTTAATTTTTATTGAAACATAGTTGATTTACAATTTTATATTAGTTTCAAATGTGCAGCATAGTTATTCAATATTTTTTATAGATCATTCTGCATTTAAAGCTGTTTCAAAACAATAGCTATATTTTCCTGTGCTGTACAATATATCCCTGTTGCTTGTCTATTTTATACATAGTAGTTTGTATCTCTTAATTCCACACCCCTGTCTTGCCCCACTGGTATCCATTATTTTTACTCTATAGCTCTGAGTCTGTGTCTGTTTTATTATATACATTAATTTGTTTTATTTTTAGATTCCACATATAAGTGATAATATAAGAGTATTTGTCTTTGTCTGGCTTATTTTACTAAGTGTAATACTCTCTAGGTCCATCCACATTGTTGCAAATGGCAGAATTTTATGCTACTTTTATGGCTGAGTAATATACATATACATATATATATATATATATATATATATATATATATATATATACACACACACACACACACATATACACTGCATCTTCTTTACCCATTCATATGAGATGCATGGACTTTTCAGTATTCATAAATCAATCAATGTGACACACCACATTAACAAAAGGAAGGACAAAAATGACATGATCATCTCAATTGATGCAGAAAATGTATTTGACAAAATTCAACAACCATTCATGATAAAAACACTCATGAAAGTCGGTATAGAGGGGGCATATCTCAACATAATAAAAACCATTTATGACAAACCCACAGCTAACATCGTATTCAACAGTGAAGAAATGAAAGACTTTCTTCTAAATCAGGAGCAAAACAGGGATGTCTGTTATCACCACTTCTATTTAGCGTAGTATTAGAAGTCTTAGCCACAACAATCAGACAAGAGAAACAACTAAAAGGCATCCAAAACGGAAGGGAAGAAGTAAAACTGTCACCATTTGCAGATGCCTTGGTACTGTATATAGAAAACCTTAAAGTCTCCACCAAAACACTATTAAAACTAATAAATGAATTCAGTACAGTTGTAGGATACAAGATTCATATAGAGAAATCTGTTATTTTCTACACACTAATAATGAACTATCAGAAAGACCAAACAAGGAAACAATCCCAATTAAAATTTCATCAAAAATAATAAAATACCTAGGAATAAACATTTTATCACAATTTTTATATAATTACTATACAGTTGACCCTTGAACAATGCGGGTCTTAGGGGCACTGACCCCTGTGCAGTCGAAAATCCGTGTATAACTTTTGATTCCCCCAAAACCTAAGTACTAATAGCCTACTGTTGACTGGAAACCTTACTAATAATATAAGCAGCCAACTAACACAAATTTTGTATGTTATATATATTATATACTGTATTCTTTTAATAAAGTAAGCCAGAGAGAATAAAATATTATTAGGAAAATCATAAGAAAGGGAAAATACGTTTCCGTCCTCTACTGTATTTATCTATACCATAAGTTTACATCATCTTACAAGATGTATCATCTGTCAGTACCTACATCACTGTAGATGTTATATACGTTATTAATACTAGACCTCAAAAATAAAAATATAATGTGAAAAAGACATTCATATTTATTTACACGTACAAAAATTCATGAATTGATAATGAAGAAGCAGCAATATGGTTGCTTTAGGGTGGCCTAGTTAATCTATACAATTGCTTCACAGTAGCCTAACCTATACATTAATGAATGAATTACTATAAATTTTTAATGGCATACAGTATAAAATTCATATTAATGATAGAGGATTGGAAACATTGTTACATTTTTTTAAAAACTACTTGACTGTGATATAGGCTGATGTATCAGTTTCTCCAATTATGAGAGAGGCATATTGTATGGTAATGTAATTCTTTGAAAGCAAAGTTATAAAACAGTAAAAAAAGAACCTAACACATTATTAATTTTATATTAAATACCACTCACCTTATACCTATGTAAGGATAGTTGAGTATCTACATATATGTTATTCATTTATGACATACCTAATTTTATCTTAATTATTTGATATTTCTAGGTTATGTGGTTTGTGAGTTTTTCAAATTGTCACAAATCTCCCCCAAATTTTCCAATATATTTACTGAAACAAATCTACATTTATATGGACCCATGAAGTTCAAATCTGTGTTGTTCAAGGGTCAACAGTACATTGAAAAGTTTAAAAAATAGGCTATACAGTTATAAAAGTAAAGAGTATACTTAAGAAACATATTTCTTTAACGGTGAATATGGAAAAGCCCAAAATGCAATTCAAAGTACTTATTTTTACTATAAGGAAAAATGTAGATGTTAAATCATTTTCATTTTCAGATTAAGCTGACACAATTATTTCACTTCAAATCTAAGCTTATTCAACTGAATCTTCTTTGTAAGAACACATTAAACTCAGAATAAAGGGATATTTGAACAATTGAATTCAGCGTTATGTGGAGGAAGTGTCCTATTTTGAATATAAAATCAGGAAGCAGTGTTTCCGGCTTATTAAAAAAAAAAGTCTACTATAGAAAGCTACCAAAATATATCATATTTTATATAAAATTCAAATCACATCAAAGCACTTAATTTAAAAATTGATAAACCATGTAACACATGAATGATATTAACTCATTAGGGCACTCTAGATTTTATACCTACAATAGCTACTGGACATGTGATGAGCACTCATGCATGAATACCTATAAAATATTTATTTTAACATATGCTCTATTAGCTTTTTTCTAAGCTTTACATGCTAATTTTCAGAAGTTTATGACTATTTAAAGTAGAAGTTAACATTTTCTTTAATTGACATTGAATTTCATGGTACAATACAGAAATATTTTTAGTTCTTAGTGCCTACTCAAATTATTATGACTATGTCACTCATATTTTTTTGCAGTATAATATCTCAGTATAGAAAAGCAATTTTTACTAAATAACATGTTGAAATGATTATTTCTAGTGGTTGAATGGTGCACTCTTACGTATCAGATAGATTAATTTCTCTCTTGTAATAAGAAAATTTAAAAATATGAAATAATATAGGTATAAAAATTTTCTCACTTATAACTAGTCAGCAGTATTAATTACACATCAAAAGTGTTTAGAAAATTACAAACTATATTTATTTGTCCAAATGTTATTTTTTAATTAATTGGTTTAATTTTTGAAAAATACTTCTGATTGAAATGAACTCAGTATTTCCAAATTAGGTTTGTGAAATTGCAGAATCATACTGGGTGAATCCTTCTGAATTCAGTTTAGTCAACTAGGACCTTCTGAGGACATAGAAAAAAAAAAAAAAAGTCATATCTGCTAAGCATAAAGTTAGAAGTCCAAATCTAACAACACAGAAAAAGGAGGCTGTTGTTCTTGTCAGTGCTGAAGATATTGTATGAGTTGGTCTCTTGGAAACATAAAAAAATTAATGCACAAGGAAATAACTGGGATCCACTTGAGGTACAGTTTATGGTTATCAGCTGAGCTGTGCCCATGTGCTTAAAGAATGCAGTCTGGGCTGTTCAGGAGAATTTACATTATGAGTGGTGTGACACATATCAAGAACACTTTTCTTATGAGTTCTCCAGGCACTTGCTTTCTTTGCTGATTTACTCCATTTCTGCACTTCTAGATGTATCTGTTATGAACTAGAAAATGTGTAACTAAGACTTTGAAAATAAATTTAACTCAGAGAGAGAAGTAAACAGGACACACACACATTTATGAAATATAACCTGCAAAGTACAATCAATACTAAGTACTCACTCTCATTAGTGTCTGATGTCTATGAATAGATGAATAGTTCAGGCATTGGAGATTCTCTGTTATTAATAAATATATTACTATTCATTGACTTGCTTATCAACTACCATATATGGATATATAGATATATTGCTTGGATGTTACTAATTCCTTTCTTCTTTTAAGAAGGTATCATCTGATATCTCTCTCTGTTGTTTTATTTGGGGAAAAGAAAGTCAAAATCAGGATCAAGATCTTCTTAATACTTTTCCTATTACAGATTCTAATTCTTATGTGCCAGTTTCTGGATTTTCTTGCCAGAATCTCCACTCTTCCTCTGTCTTCTAAAAAGTTTTGGATATCATTGTCCAATTGATTATTCTGAGTGATTTTGTCACTCCCTTCATAGAGGGATGATAAGGACCAAAAAAAAAAAAAAAAATCCAGACAATAGAAAGTGAAGTAGATTTTGCTTTAAAAAAAAAAAGCAGTCATTTTAGTCTGCTTAACCTCTGTCTGCTTTTGACCATGAAGAGTAGCTTGCATCAAACAAATCTCCTTGCTGAGAACAATTACAAAATCTGGATAAAACCAACCAAGCAAACAACTGTTTTGAAGGTATCTGAGAGCAATCAAAGGAACCAGGATTTGAAGGGCCATGATTCAAGCAAGAAGAGAAATACATTGTTTTGATCCAGACATTTCCTGTTGCTTATTCTTTGAGGCATCTGGCAATTTGTAAGCATAATAAGGATGAACAACTAAGAAGAAAGTAGTGAATCAGAACTTTCAGGAGTCTTAGAGTACCAAAGTGACAAAATCTTGAGTTCAGTTTACTTAGGCAGTCAAGACATAAGGGGCCAATGTTGCTGATATTCAGGAAGATCAGTTTGAAAGCCAAAGGGCAGGAAAATTCTTCCTTGTTTGGGGGTGGGCCAGTCTTTTGTTCTACTCAGGCCTTCAATTGAATAGATGAGTCCACTACATTAAGGAAGGCAATCTGCTTTACTCAGTCTACTAATTTAAATGATCATCTCATCCAAAAACACCCTTATAGAAACATCCAAAATAATACTTGATCAAATATCTGGGCACTCCATGACCCAATCAAGTTGACACATAAAATTAATCATCACAGAACCCAAGTAAAATTATGCAGCTACAACTTTAACAGAAGAATTGTCATCAGTCTCATAACACTTGACAGATAGAAATTAAGAGTTCTGTATCTGCAAAGAATAAGAGGTTCTCATAAACATATTAGTCTATCAGTAGAAAACCAGAACTAAAATCAGCCTCAAATTACCTCAGTTCTTGATTGGATTATGTTAATCTGCTCTATACTAATTGACTGTCAGCACAAAAGTAAAACATCTAAGAGAAAGATGATATCATCTAGACCCATGACAGTTTTTTTGTACTCAGTGTCCGGCATTGAATAAAAAATTGCCAAGAATATCCATATATAGGACAAAATACCAAAAAATCAATAGAAAAAAGCAATAAAACTAACACACAGGTGATACAGCTATTGAAGTTATAAGTTAAAAATAACTGATTGTATTTTGAAGAAAATAGATGAGGGGAGAATTTCATTATAAATCTGAAATTTTAATAAAAAACCAAATTGTAACTTTGAAACTTAACAATATAATAACAAATTAATAACTCAACAGACGTGTTTATCAACAGATTAGATAAAACAGGAGAGTTACTGAATTGGAAAATAAATTAGTAGAAAATATTACAGGTAAATATGAAGATAAAAAGATGAATGATATGGAAAAGAGCATAAGATATATATGAGGTGATGAAAAATTCTGACAAGTTTGTAATAAAATGTTTAAGAAAAAGAAGCATAAGAATGGGACAGAAACGATATTTGGCATTGCCTGAGGTAGAACTGGTTGAAATTTTTTCCCGACTGTGGAAGGACATCAAGCAACAGATTCAAGTTTCTGTATGAATTACAAGCTAGGTAATCACACCTAGACACATTAGAAAGTAATGAAAACCAGTCCAAGAAAAATCTTAAAATTGAAATAGCTGGAAAGGACACAATATGTTCAAAAGTAAATTTTAATGCTCTCTCAAAAAATAATTATGTCAGAAAACATGGAATGATAATTCTTTAAGTATTGAGATAAAAATAGCTGTCAATCTAGACTTCTATAACCAGATAAAATATCTTTAAATAAAGACAGAATAAACATGTGTTCAGACAAATAATAAAGAGATATCTCATTGCCGGGAGACCTGTGTAAAAAGGAATCCTAAGGCAAATAACTTCAGGCAGAAAAAAAATATTATTCCAAATAAACCACAAGAATGTAGAAAGGATTGAAGAACAAAGAAACCTGGTGAATATGTGGTTGATTTAAATGTTCTTTGACTGTGTAAGAGTGTTACCTGTGGAGGTCTACATGTATATAGAAATAAAATATATCAAAATTGATAAAACCAAAAAAGAGGATAGGGTAAATGGAGTTAAAGATTTTTTGTCTTTGCCTTTCTGGAAAGTGAAAAAAATTAATAATTTAGAGTATACTCCAGTAAGACAAGGATGCATTTTATTATTACTAGAGTAACTGCCAAAAGAATAAAAAAATACTTTAAGCTAAAAAATGACATACTAAAATAATAGAGAAATGTTTGATTAATTTAAAATGAAGCAATGAATGAGAGAAAATGACACAAAAGTAGATAGCAAAATAGAAAACAAATATTAAGATGTCATATTTAAACACAAATATATCAATAATTACATCATATATAAACAGACTAAATACTTCAATTAATAAACAAAGATTGTCAGACTAAGTAAAATAAAACCCTGTATGCTGACACACCTCATTATAAATATACCCGAATTTTCAAAGAAAAATAATGGAAGATAATAAATAAGATCCCACTAACCAAAAGAAGGCTGGGGTAGCTATACTAATAGTAGGTAAAGTAGATTTTATTGCAAGGCCATCATTTAAGATAGAGGAATATTTCATGATGAGTGTGAAGTTTATGTGCACTAAAGTTATGACCTCAAAAAATATAAAGTGAAAATTGATGGGGCACAAAGAAGAAATAAGCAGATTCACAACTATAGTGGGAGTTTTTTTTAATAGAATCGGATAAAGAACTAGACAAAAAAATACATCAGCAAAGATATAGAAATTCTGAATAACACAACAAATTTGATCTAATAGACTTGTATTCAACAATGCAAACAACAATTGCAGAATGCACATTCCTTTTAAATGGTCATGGAACATTTTTAAAAATTGATTTAGTGCTAAGTCACAGGTTGAGTCTCAACAAATTTCAAATGATTGATTCAAATGATTCAAATTTGAAATCTTCTATAACCACAGTGAAATTAAGTAAGGAAGGCGTCAGACAAACTTTTACCAAGTTCAAGATTTACCTATAGAGCAATTATTTTTTTACAACTGGACTTTTTAAAATTAAGGACATTTGATTAGAATACTACTGGTCTTAAAATGGCAACACGTGATGATTATGCAACTCAGGCTCATTTGCTGCTGAAAAATCTCCCTATATTAGGGGGAAGGAAACAAGTTTCTTTATCCTCACAGTTTTAAGATAGTAATATAATAGTATCATTAATTTTTAGAGTGCCCTTACTTAGGAAAGCATTGCATGTTATATAAAAAAACAATAGAGTACATACTTTATTATAAATCAGAGGGATGACTGTGATGAACCAGGTGACTTTGCGAAAAAGATGAGATTTAAACTGGACCTTGAAGCTGGGTAGTATTGACAAGCAGTCAGTGTGCTAGATATTTCAAACAAGTGTTTCATGTGAACAATTGAAGAGGTGGAAATACCCTGAGGGTGTTTGAAAGAACCGTTCTGTTTTAGAGGAAATAAAAAGAACTTCTACTTCTCTTATTCATTATGATGTCTAGACTCTTCTTGCTAAAATGTGTGAGGGGACATAAAAGGATGTCTTGTTTAGCCAAATTTAAAGAGGAATTTATTGACTATATCTAAAAATCGACTTGGTTTGTAGGTTTCACTTAGAGACTGCAATATTATTAATATAATATTAAATGATCAATTATTTTCCTATAATAGGAAACATCTTGTTTGACTCAGCATACAGGTTTGGAACAACTGTACCCAAATAATTCCTACAGAATCACACAGTCCAATCTCTCAGCCAGTGAGATGAGTTCCCAAGCAAATTATCCTCACCTTAAGTTTGTGCCTGCTTCTACCTTCTAAATATCACAATTCAACCCAAATATGGCCAAAATCCTCTGAAATATTATAAAATGCAACATCTTTGTATCCCTCTCTTATTGTATAACATTGGTTATAAGAAAGCAGTTCCTCCATAAGCCTTTTAAAATCATAGGGGAAAAGTAATATTTTTCTATTTAGAGCAGTTCTTTTTAACCTTCTTTGGGCACACAGACAACTTTGAAAATCTAATGAAAGCGATAGAAACTCAAGAAAAATGGAAATTTACAAATAATCACATACTGGCATAACATATTAGGAGTTTAAGAGTCTTTAAAAGTCAATCCTTAGACCTCAGCCTTGAACCCCTGATCTATAGAGGCTTTGTATTTTCTCTGTCTGCCTCTTCAGCCCCTTAGAAAAAAGAAAATGTTTCATAGTGTTAAGAACAAGACCCTTCCTTGGCTTAAAAATAGCAGCTGTAGTTTTAATCATTGATCTTGTTTAATGTGTCTGGAAGCTAGAAGCAATGGAAAAATAATACAAAAACAAAAATTATACTTATAAAAGTCTTCTGTTTTTCAGAAAAGTTTATTCTTGCAAAATGCAGTTTAAAACAAAGCTTAACATGATGTTTTTATTCAAAAGAAATTGTAATTGGTTTACCGACTCATAATATTCAGAGACAAGTTGTTTGGGTTATGCATTTTTAGAGAAGTTAATTCTTAAATCATGTGAATATATTATTTCCCAATATAGTTATCTATCAATTTATTTTTCAATAAAATAACATGAGAGTTTAGAAGTGAGAGAAACTGTTTCCTTTTGTGCAACTCTACTAACTATCCCCACCAAAATAGGATTATCAACATAACCTTGATAAATATTTTCAAAAAAATTAAGATTGAGTTGTAGGTCATTAAAATAACTTCAAAATGTTGTCTAGTTTTAAATTATATTTATGGAAAAATTTAGAAAATGCAGAGAGGTACACAATAATAAGGGGAATTATCTGAAATTCCATCATCTAGAGATAACAGCCATAAACATTTGATGTGTATAATTTAAGGTATTTTATGTATCAATATAAAGATATTAAAAGAGATAATACAAGCATGAAAAATAACAGAATTTTTTAAATTGAAATATACTTGGTTTATAATATTGTGTAGTTTCAGGTGTACAGCAAAGTGATTCAACATATACATATATGTATATCTATTTTTAAAATTATTTTCCATTGTAGTTTATTACAAGATATGGAATGTAGTTCCCTGTGCTATACAGTAGACCCTTGTTGTTTATGTATTTTATATATGGTAGTGTGTATCTTTTAATCCATATTCCCAATTTATCCCTATCCAACCCCCCCTTCCTCTTTTGGTAACCATAAGTGTGATTTCTATGTCTGTTAGTCTTTGTAAATAAGTTAACTTGTACAATTTTTTTAGATTCCACATACATTTCTGATTTATTTGGCTTAGTATGATAATCTTGGCATTTGCATTCTTTTTTATGACTGAGTAATATTCCATTGTATATATACACCACAACTTCTTTATCCACTCATCTGTCGATGGACACTTAGGTTGTTTCCATGTCTTGGCTATTGTAAATAGTTCCTCTATGAATGTTGGGGTACATGTATCTTTTCAAATTAAAGCTTTTGTCTTTTCTGGATATATGTCCAGGAATGGGATTGCTGGATTATATAACAACTCTATTTTTTAGTTTTATGAGGAAACTCCATACTGTTCTCTATAGTGACAGTACCAGTTTAGATTCCCACCAGCAGTGTAGGAGGGTTCCTTTTTCACCACACCTTCTCCAGCATTTATTATTTGTAGACTTTTTAATAATGACCATTCTGACTGGTGTGAGGTGATACCTCATTGTAGTTTTGATTTGCATTTCTCTAATAATTAGCTATGTTGAGCATCTTTACACGTGCCTCTTGGCCATCTGTATGTCTTCTTTTGAGAAATGTCTGTTTAGGTCTTCTGCCCATTCTTTAATTGGGTTGTTTGTTTTTTCATTGTTAAATTGTATGAGCTGTTTGTATATTCTGGAAATTAAGCCCTTTTCAGTCACATCATTTGCAAATATTTTCTCCCACTCTGAGGGTTGTCTTTTTGTTTTGTTTATGGTTTCCTTTGCTGTGCAAAAGCTTATAAGTTTGATTAGGTCCCATTTATTTATTTTTGCTTTTTTTTCTATTGTCTTAGGAGACAGAGAATGTTGTTTTGAACCTGCATTTTAAATGTCTTCAAAAATGTCTAAAATTTAATCCATACTCCCTATTATCATTGAAAAAAATACAAGGACGTTTGAAGAAAAACTTAATAAATCATTTGTCATTTTCACTCCATCCCTCCTCTGAATAGCCTTTTACACTTGTATATGTTTCCCTGAACTGACACCAGGATATAAACAATTGTATACACTTATACAAATTACTGTTTCTGTAAATGTTCACTTTATAAAAACAGATTTTTAATATAAATTTTCACCTTTTACTTTTTTTTCATTATAAGGAATCTTAGGTTAAGATGTATAGATGTTACAAATCATTAACAGTATGTTAAAACTTAGAGTTGTTTGAATATATGTATAATTTACTCACAAACATATATATATATATATACATATATACATACATACATAGACACACACACTACATACACATGCACAAACACACACACATATTGATCTAAGTAGGTGAACGTTAAGGAATATTCCAGTCAGGGGTTGCTAAAAAGTACTGCCTTAACATCTTTAAATGTATCCTTAAGAAAGTATTTATTTACTTAAGGTAGATTCCTAGGGAATGGGTTTCTGGATAAAGTATTTCACACATTCTTTGTTTATTTTATTATTTATTTCCCATTTTTGAAGATTTTTACAGTTTCTAGAGTTATGTATTAAAGTATCTCCCCAGTCTCATAGGTTAGAGTAATTTAATATTTTCATTCGGATGGATGAATATATGTGTGTACCATATACATCTCTGTTTTCTAGTGAGGTTGAGCATGTTTCTTTTGTGTGCGGTTCATTTGGCTGTTCTCTTCTGGAAATTTTACAAATATTTTTGTCATCTTTATAATCATTTGCCTTTGTTGTTGTTTTTATTTTTTAGGTCAAATTATTGGTGTTTATTAGACATTTTAGGTACATAAAAATTTTTATCATTTCTTTATTTTTATATCATTGTATTTATTTTCTTTTTTCCATTTAAAAAGTTCTAATTCCTATATTAAATTTGTGATTTGAACTAAGAAAATTTGCGTAAATCTTTTTTTCTTTCCTAGTTCCAGAGCATAGACATTTTAATTCTATCTTCCTGCTCCTTTCTTTGGAGTTTCTGTTGTAAAATTATTTTAAATTTATCTCATTTTAAAGGCATTCTATATTAGTCATTTAAAAATTATTATATATAAGTAAATGTTATTTACATTTACCAATTTTTATCAACTTCTTTGCATCCCTTTTCTTTGGATTCAATGCTTTTCCAGCTAAAATTCATCTTTTAGTAATTTGTTTCACATGCTGCCTAAAATTATCATCTTGTTGTTTGTTTTACTCTCACTCTATATTATTGTTATTTTAAGTAAATACACAATTCTAGTTCTTCAAAAGTTCTTTTTCCTAGCATTTTAAAGATGACCATAGTTATAGAACAGAATGGAAATGTTATAAATGTTAATTTTAAAATTAATTCAACTAAAATAAGTGGGTATGTAAAGAGCATTGGAAGTTGAATACTGTCCTAACATTGTTAGGTTGTCTGATGATATTGGTTAATGAATGAAGAAAGAAAGTCTTAAGAAGGTTGTTCAAAATCATGGAGGACTTATGCTTTCATAGTAATTTATTAGGTAACTCAGACTAAGTCTTATACTTAAAAAAAATTAGAAAATCTGGAAAAATATGTAGAGAACATCTGCTTGAAATTACTGATAACTAATACGATGATGAAGGGGGATTTGGAGGAGAAAGGTTAAGGAAGTATACAAAATTTTGAGCAGTGATATAAAATACAAATATGTATCTAGATTTTGTGTCCTCCTTCATTTTCAGGACTCAACTCTTCTCTCAGTTCTGGAAATTTGCAGCCATTGTCACTTATGTATCACCTCACTCTCATTTTTTTTTTTTTTTTTTTTTTTTTTGCTTTCTTCTGGAAATCCTAGTAGATATAGGCTGAATGGTCTTCATTTATCTTCTATATCTTTTAAAATCTCCCACTTATTTCCATTCCTTCTATATTTTTCATAGTTAATTCTGGATGTTCTTCTCATATTTTGTCCATGTTCTGAATTCTTTCTTTAGTTTAAATTTACTAATTAATACATTCATTGTGTTTTTCTTTCAATAACTTTATTTTTTACTTATAGAAATTTAATTTTGTTATTTCACAAAATGTCTCTTTTTGCCTCCATAATGTCATGCTCTGGTTTTATGGTCTTAATATATTAAACGTGTACAACTTCTTTTAAGTTGTTCATTTTTTTTCTAGTTCTTTTTTTTTGTTGACTTTCCTCACAGGGGTTTGTTCACTTGTGTGGCTTGCAATTTTCTATAGTGATTTTTGTTATTATCAGGGATTGCATTCCGTGGGAGTTCCTTGTCTTCTGAATTCATACATAGAGTTTTAAAATTGAACCTTCCTGGATCCTAGGGTTTTTTCAGTTGTGTACCAGGCTTTACATTAGCTTTGGGTCCTGTACTATGTGTGAATGTATACTCTGCACCCACACAAGTTGCAGACCTAGGATCCTGATTTTATGACAATTCTACCCAGTTCCACAGCTAGATTAATGGGTAGAGTTTTTGTTGTTTCCATTTAATATATGGGACAATCCTTCAATGTCCTAGGCTTCAGGCAAAAAGGTCCAACTCCAATTCCTCACCTGTATAGTCCTGAGTTTCCTATTCTAATATGGTTGACAACCCCAGAACTCAATCCCTTAGGCCCTCCTCCTAGTTTGATATCACTGTGGACCACTTTGGCTTCAGCAGTAATTGTTTCAAGTCCTTTATTTCCAAATATTCAATCTCAGCTATTCATTCAACTAAAAACAAAAAATATTCAGCCTTTTTAAGGATATGAAGTGGAAGAGTGGAAGATTTCCTATATCATCATTAGATAGCCATATTGACCTGATGTTTCCTCTGAGAAGCTTCCCTTGCTTTTCTAGATGTCCTTCAATTTTCCCAGGCAAACATGAATACAAATCCTCTTTGTAACTGTACACATTCTCACTACATCCTAATAACTTACAATATGTATTCTAGTGGTAACATTTTTGCCATGCTTAATATTTATTTTTTAACATAGTAAATTAGGAGACCATACATGAATACATATATATGTCAGTGATTTACACCTGCCTAACACTGTATTCATTTCCATTATTACTTACCAACATATGAGTATAATAAAATAAATGGAAGACCAT
This sequence comes from Balaenoptera acutorostrata, assembly GCF_949987535.1. NCBI lineage: Eukaryota > Metazoa > Chordata > Mammalia > Artiodactyla > Balaenopteridae > Balaenoptera > Balaenoptera acutorostrata. The sequence continues at coordinate 52,239,045 of NC_080080.1, read as the reverse complement.
GGATATAAGTACACTATTTTCCTCATTCTAACAACAAATATGTTTTGAATGGCTACTATGTACCAAGCACAATTTCAGGCACTTAAAATGAATCAGTGAATAAAACAGAAGATCTATTCTTATAACTAATGAAAAAATAAATTAAAAAAATTTTCTTGCTTTGGGAAAGTGACATTGGACAAAAGAAGTATGACATCCATACAAGCATGTTTAGATCCCCTTATTTCAAAGAGCAGAGCGTGATCTACCGTTTACCCTTTTGCTGGCTCTCCTAGATTGATCCTTTCACTATCATTGGTATTTTTATGTTGACAAATGATAATGAAGTTTAAGTAGCTTTTGGTGTTTTTACAGCTTGGACAATGGAGTACCTTTGGAACCCTGGAAGTTACAGCTCAGACTGAATCAGAAACAAAGGCGTTCTCAGTGGTGGCAGAAGAAGATTGTGAAATTCTTAAAATCCCTGCAAAGAATTATGCAAAGTTAAAATCGGTATGACCATATCTAATCTATTTATTAACACAATATGGGTGTAAATTAACACTAAGTTTTGCCTCTCTAGGCAGAAGATGTCCATATCTCTTTTATATTTTAATTTGTCTTGAACTGGAGACCATAAAAATATTATTTATTTGATGAACATCACTTAAGCCTCTGATGAGTAGTTGAAGTGGAAAGGTCTCTATGGATATAATTTGTTATATGTTTGAGTGCATTTGGTTTTTCATGAATTTAAAATTCATCCATTCGTTCACTCATTCACTTATTCATTCATTCAACAACTGTATGTTTTGGGTGTCAACAGCATGTCATGTATGAGGGATACCAGAATGATCAGAGATCTCTAAACCTCTACAGTCTACCTTAGGAGGAACAAATACTTGAGAATTATCTGCACACTATTTCATATGTATAACATACATCAAGACCGAGAGCTGCATGAGTAGGTGATCACAACTTAATTCTGAGCCCCTAATTCTGCTGCATTAGGATAACTTATTTTCTTCAATTTTAACAATATTCTCTTTTAATCAAATCCCCAAATTCCCCTCTCTTCTATTTCTTCTCCCCTGGATGGAAGAGGAAGTTTGTATAAATGACGGATTGGGAGCCCACCATGGTCATGCTCTGTCAGCTCCTCTTGATAGGGTTTAACCATGGTGCAGGTGCTGCAGAGCTCTGGAATCAGCCACAGTGAGGTGCTCATGCTGGAGGGAGATGGGGAGACATCCATCTTCTTGATTTAGGTCTTTAATAGTTGGGATTTCTTTAGATAGAGTGGTCTCAGTGTTGGTGATACAGAAGACTTTCCCAGGATTCAACTTCCTTCCAAATCTCTGGTTTCAGAGTGGCTGGCTTAAAAAAAAGTTTCATATGTTTGTTTTTATTTTCAAAATGTCAGTATCATTTATTTGGTATTATCAAACACAACTTTTGAGTGTAGTCTTGACTATGATAAGTTTTTTTTTTTTAAATGCTAAAACATTTATAGGAGCCTAAAAATATTTTGAAAGGTGGGAAAATATTTTAGTAGCAAATCTGAAGATTAAAATTTCAATATGGTTATGTGGTCATGCTCCCATAAAATTCAAATAAATTTTATACTAAGTTACATCCATATAACCTTTATTTTTCTTTTACTGCCATTTATCTATCTTCTATATTTTTCTCTCTTTTTTTTTTTAATTATGTAATATAAATTTTGATAATGACTTTTTTTCAGGAAAAAACAAAACTGGAAAATAAAAATAAGGTGAAATTAATCCATAAGTGTCCATATTATGTGGAGTGGCCTACTTTACCCATATATGAGCTAGTTACACTCACTAAATAGAAAAAGTTTCCTCCAGGTCATGGTGAGTTAAAGCAATTTTGGATTATTTTCTTTATATTACATTACATTATTGGAATTTGTAATTTGTCATAGATTTAATATTTTATATAATATTTCTTCACATGTATTTCTCTAATATATTTAATGTTACCTTTCAATTGGACATTTAGATTGTTGTTTTTTTAATTAAAAATCATTCTGTATTGACTTGAAGAGTGATCTCAGAAGTAGACTTACTTCCACATCCTCCTATTTCTCCCCACAGCCCCTACCCTTCTTGCCCCACCCTAGCAGTCAATGTAAAGACCAAACTATAAAGGATAAAGGCAGTGAGAAGTTACAGTCATTATTTTTTTCTTTTCTCCTGGTAGAACAACTACCTAACCTGCATGTTTGCTTATCTGTACACATTATCAGGGAAAAATATAATTATAGAGAATAGATAAGACTGAGATAAGGAGTAGCAGCAGTGAAGCTGCCTACATTTCCAATACTCAGCATGACAATGACACATGCATTTTCTGGGTTATGTATACACAAAAAGTGTAGGTGGTGTTGAGTCATTTTGTACAATATTTCCATTTATGAGAAGCATACTAAATAAGAGATGCCAACTGCTATGTACTGATGTTTGTGTCCCACAAAATTCATATGTTGAAGCCTTATTCGCTAAGGTGATGTTATTTGGATGTGGGACATTTGGCAGGCAATTAAGTCATGAGAGTGGAGTCCTTGTGAATGAGATTAGTGCCCTTAAAAGAAGAGATGAGAGAGAAAGCGTTGATCTCACTTTCTTGGCTATGTGAAGATACTGCAAGAAAACAGCTATCTGCAAACCAGAAAGAGGGCTCTCATCAGACATTGAATCTATTCACACCTTGATCTTGGACTTCCCAGCCTTCAAAATTGTGAGGAATGTTTGTTGTTTAAGCCAACCCAGCTGATGCTATTTGTTATAGTAGCCAAAACTAAGATACCAACACAAGAGGAACTATGGTAGGTGTGTCAGAATCTTCAGTCAGGAATCACTATAGTGACCTACCTCAAACCCGCAGATCCATAATTGTGGTGAGAGATGTGGTGCCAGGAGGAGGAGAACATTTCTGAATTAAGTTTGAAACTAAAGTTCTAAAAAGAATGAGTCTAAGTTATAAATTCCAAAATGTGACTATTCTAACAATAAAAATATGGTGAAGAAATTACAGAATCTGGCTAAGCTATCCTTTGAGGGAGCCGTTATATAATAGAAAAGTGAGGTTAATATAGCACCATACAGAAGATTCATTTATTGGAAAAAATAAATACCTATGCTTCAAAAGCTGAGACTCCCTAATAAACGTGTTCAGTTTAGTGAGACTATGCAACCTTTCCTGAATTTGTTCCAAATTTCTTTCCTGTGCTTGTTTTTATATTTTATTTATCATCTTTTGAAATACAGTGTGTAGCCCATATTTAGCCAAATATATATTTTCTTCTTGCTTATAAAAATTGAATGTCATGTTGTATTTTTGTTCATGAAACATTTTTCCTAATGCTGTATTCATTTTTTGGCCAAAAGTACACTTAGAAGACAAGTAGTAAACTGACGTGTAAAAAACTGGGAATTAGCATTTCTAAACTCAGTATATTTATTGTATAGAATTTTTTTTTTTAATTGGGTGCTTGGATTTACCATGGGCCTCCATTCTGTATTTGAAATTTAACTCTTGGTCCATGCCTCAGTTCCAGGGCTATTTTATAAAAAAAAAAAAATCTGAAACTTGCCAATTTATCAGGACATTAATATTTTTGAGATGGTTTTAGAGGAAGAAAGAAACCATAATCAAAGATTTTTTTCAACTACGTAAACCAAAAGAATATGGGATTTGGAATAGGGGAATAATTATGTGTTTTAATGTATTTGATTACTAATGATGAATAATATGTGTTTCGGTCTGAAATATCAATCTAAAATATTTAAATTTAGCATCAAAAAGTTAAGAAAATGTGGGCACATAGTTTCTTAGACATGCTGGGTTCAAGTTCTTTTTTGGTAAATGCTTTTAAAATAATGGTGGAAACTATCACATTGAACAATCTGTGATTATATCGTATAAGTCAAAAGTAACATAATTCTTCCACTGATTCCCGGTTGTTTAAATATTTGGTCCTTACACGTATACAGTTTAAAAAACCATTTAATCTCCTTAGGGAAGAATGGCAGTTTCACTAGATGATTCTCAAGGCTTCTTTCAGCTCTGAAATACTATGTTCTTATAAATAAACATTCCTAGGTGAAGAATAAGTTCTTTCAACCTAAACTAATTGTCTTTTATGGTGGTGACAAACTTGATATATCAAAGAGAAACATTAGATATAATACTTCTCCACTTTACTCAAGATTTATTTTGAATTTTTATCAGAAAATGTAGGGCATAGCTCAAATTATACTTTCATTATCTATTGATAGGCTTAAAATTAGCAGTAGTATGATTTCCAAAGCATAATTACTTGTGTTTTGATCTTATTTTAGAAAAATATATTGGATGAAGTTTCAGAGACATCTAGGAAATTATTCAAAAGATTGATAGAATTTAGGATTAATACCTGGAAATCTATGAAATAAATAAAACTTATTTCTGACACTATTCCTCTGTTAACTTCTTAAGTCTTCTTACTTTTGCTTCATATGCAAAGGGAGATTGAGTTTAATGGATGTGTACAATGTTGCTTGTTATTTGGGTCTGTCTGGTTTGTATCACACCAGCTAAAGTCTGCACAGGTGATATTTTTTCCAGGTGTGACTGGATGGAAAATGGAAACCAGTTGATCTCACTAATCAACCTGTTTCTATGTGTATCATGTGTATAAGAAAAAATGGTAAATTAACGACATTAATGAACCATTTGTATACATTTTATTGTTATCCTGCTTATGTCAGTATGCTCCATCTTTTCTAGGTTGGATACAATATAGCAAACATAATCATTAGAGATACTAAAAATGTAGTAATAAATTTAGTTTTAAAAGATAAAATATGCAAATATAGGAATTGTAAAAAATTTTCTAGTCTTCACAAGCCAAAAATGGAGAGTTTCAGTCACAGAATTTATACAAAATGGAAATTTGAAGTTCTAGGCTCTAAATCCCAACTTTTTGACATCAGTCCTTCTAGATCAATTAACTCTGCAGGGTATCAAAACTTTTAGCCCCAAGGACACTCTTGAGCATCCCAGAAGCAGGTTTGTGTCTAGGGGTGCCATTGATCATGATGCGTTTTTCTTCCTCCTTTCTTCTTTTGCATAAGTGAATATTTTGTAATATAGCATATTAATTCATTTAATTATTTTTAATAGGTTTTATTGTTTAGAGAAGTTTTCAGTTCACAGCAAAACTGAGCAGAAGGTACAGAGATTTCCCATATAACCCCTGGCCCCAGTCTTGCACACTATCCCCTACTATTAGCATACGCCACTAGAGTGGTTCATTTGTTACAATTAATGAACCTACATGGAAACATCATCAACTGAAGCCCATAGCTTACATTAGGGCTTACTTTTGGTATTAGATATTCTGTGGGTTGGACAAATGTATAATGATATTTATCCACCATTATAGTATTGTACAGAATAGTTACTGCCTTAAAAATTCTCTGTGCTCCACATTTTCATCTCTCTCTCCTCCCTAACCCCCTGGCAACCACTGATCTTTTTACTGCTTTCTTTTGATTTTACCATTTCCAGATTGTCACAGAATTGGAATCATACAATATATATGTAGCCTTTTCAGATTGGTTTCTTTCACTTTAATATTTAAGTTTCTTCCAAATCTTTTCATGGTTTGATAGCTCATTTCTTCTTAACACTGGACAATATTCCATTGTCTGGCTGTACCACAGTGTATTTAACTATTCACCTACTGAAAGGCATCTTAGTTGCATTCAGGTTTTAGCATTATGAATGAAGCTGCTAAAAACATTTGCATGCAGGATTTGTGTGGACATAAGTTTTCAACTCTTTTGGGTAAGTATCAGGGAATGAAATTGCTGGATAGTATGATAGAAGTATGTTCAGTTTTGGGGGGAACGGCCAAACTGTCTCTCAAAGTGGCTGTACCAGGACTTCCCCGGTGGCTCAGTGGTTAAGAATCCACCTGCCAATGCAGGGGACATGAGCTCAATCCCTGGTTTGGGAAGATCCCACATGCTGCGGACCAACCAAGCCCGTGCCCAACAACTACTGAGCCTGTTCTCTAGAGCCTGCGAGCCACAGCTACTGAAGCCTGTGTGCCTAGGCCCGTGCTCCACAACAAGAGAAGCCACTGCAATGAGAAGACTGCATGCCGCAACGAAGACCCAACACAGCCAAAAGTAAATAAATAAAATAAATAAAAAAAATTTAAAAAGGTTGCAAAATAATCTACTTCAAAGTGGCTGTACCATTTTGTACTTTCACCGCAATGGGAATTCCTGTTGCTCCATATCTTTGCTAATATTTGGTGTTGTCAGTGTTTTAGATTTCGGCCACTCACATAGATTTGCAATGGTATTTTGTTGTTTTAATTTTAATTTCCCTGATGACATGTGACTGGAGCACCTTTTCATGTGCTTATGATCTATATATCTTCTTTGATGAAATGTCTGTTAAAGTCTTTGGCCCATTTTTTTATCAGATTTATTTTTCTTATTGTTGCGTTTTAAGTTATTTGTATATTTTGGATAACAGTGTTCTTCAGATGTATCTTTTGCAAATACTTTCTCCCAATGTGTTCCATGTCTTCTCATACTCTTAATGTGTATTTTGAAGAGCAGAAGTCTTTAACTTTAATGAAGATATCACTATACACAAGGTCACCTAGATTTTTTTCCTTATGTTACCTTCTGGAAGTTTTATAATTTTGCCTTTTTACATTTATGTCTATGATTCATTTTGAGTTAGTTTTGTGAAAGGTGTAAGGTCTGTGCTTGGATTCATTTTTTTGCATGTGGATGTTCCAGCACCATTTGTTGAAGACACTACCTTTGCTCTATTATATTACTTTTCTTCCTTTGTCAAAGATCTGTTAGATATATTTATGGGGTACATTTCTCGGCACTCTATTCAGTTTCATTGATGTATTTGTCTATCATTAAGTCGATATCACACTGTCTTGATTACCGTTGCTTTATAACAAGTCTTGAACTTAGATAGTACCAGTCCTCCAACTTTGTTCTTCGCCTTCAATATTGTGGTGGCTCTTTTGGATCTTTTGCCTCTCCATATAAACTTTAGAATCAGTTAATCAATGTTCACAAAAAAAACTTGGGAATTTAATTTGGATTGAATTGAATCTATAGATCCAGTTGAGAAGAAATGACATTTTGACAATAATGTCTTCCTATCCTGAGCATAGAATATCTCTCCTTTAATTTAGCTCTTTAATTTCTTTCATCAGAGTTTTATAGTTTTCCTTGTATAGATCGTATACATATTTATTAGATTTATACCTAAGTATTTCATTTTGGGGGATGCTAAGGTAAATAAGATTGCATCCTAAATTTCAAATTCCCCTTGCTCATTGTTGTTTATAGAACCAGCTTTTGATTTTGTTGATTTTCTCTATTGATTTTTGTTTCAATTTCATTGATTTCTGCCCTATTTTTTTAAATTTTATTCCATTTGCTTACTTAAGATTTAATTTGCTTTTCTTTTTCTAATTTCCTAAGTTGGAAGCTTAGATGTTTTTATGTTAGCTACTTCTTCTTTCCTAATAAATGCATTCAATGCCATAAATTTACCTTAAAACACTGCTCTCACTGCATCCCACAAATTTCGATAAATTGTGTTTTCATTTACATTTAATTCAAAATATTATTAAATTTCTCTTGAGATTTCTTCTTTGACCCATGTATTATTTGGAAGTGTGTTGCTTAATCTCCACATATTTTGAAATTTTCCAATTATCTTTCTGTTATTGATTTCTAGTTAATTCCATTGTGGTCTAAGAGCACACATTGTATGATTTTTATCCTTCTAAATTTAAGTCGTGTTTTATAGTGCAGAATGTGGTCTCTCTTGGTGAATATTCCATGTGACCTTGAGGAGAATGAGTCATCTGCTGTTGTTGTAGTCTATAGATATCCTCTATTCAGTTCACTGATGGTGGTATTGAATTCAACTCCTGTTGGATCTTTCCCTTTTTGAGAGAGAGGAGTTGAAGTCTCCAAATATAATAGTGGATTTATCTATTTATCCTTGAAGTTCTATAATTTTTGCTTCACATATTTTGACACTCTGTTGTTAACAAATATATGTTAAGGATCATTATGTCTTCCTGGACAATTGATCTCTTTATCATTATGTAATGCCCTCTTTATCTCTCATAACATTCCTTACTTTGAAGTCTGCTCTGTCTGAAGTTAATATAGCTATTTGCACTTTCTTTTGATTAGTGTTAGTATGGTATATTTTCTCCATACATTTATTTTTTATCTATATGCGTCTTTATATTTAAAGTGGGTTTCTTGTAGATAACATATTGTTGGGTCTCTTTTCTTTTTATACACTCTGACAATCTCTGTCTTTTAATTGGTACATTTAAACCATTGATATTCAAAGTGATTATTGATATATTTGGATAAAATTTGCCATATTTGTTACTGTTTTCTAATTGTTACCCTTGTTCTTTGTTCTCTGTTTTTGGCTTCTACTCATTTTCTGCCTTTTGTGGTTTTAACTGAACATTTCATATGATTCCATTTTCTCTGTTTTCTTAGCATGTCAGTTATACTGTTTTTAGTAAAAGTTTTTTTTACTGTTTTTAGTGGTTACCCTAGAGTTTAGGATGTACACTTATAACTAATCCAAGTCCACTTACAAATAACACTTACTGATTCACAGGTAGTGTGACTACCTTATAATAAAATAATCCTCATTCCTCCCTCCTATCTTTTGTAGCATTGCTGTCAGTGATTGTACTCATACGTAACATAGCTAGGCATATATATATATATTCCTAAGCATACATAGTCAAATACAGTGTTGTCATTATTATTTTGAACAAACTGTTATCTGTTAGATCAATTAAGAAGAAGAAAAATAAAAGTTTTTATGTTACCTTCACTTTATTCCTTCTCTGAGACTTTCCCTTTCTTTATATAGAGCTGAGTTTCTGGCCTATATAATTATCTTTCTCTCTAAAGAATTTATTTTAACATTTCTTGCAAGGCAGATATAGAGGCAACAAATTCCTTAAATTTTTCTTTGCCTGAGAAAGTCTTTATTTCTCCACCACTTTTGAAGGATAATTTCGCAGAGTCAAGAATTCTCCATTGATGGATTTTCTCTCTTAACATTTTCAATATTTCACTACTCTCTCTTCTGGTTTGCATAATTTCTGAGGAGTTGGTTGTAATTTTTATCATTGATCCTCTACATGTAAGATGCTTTATCCTCTGGTTTCTTTCAGGATTTTTTCTTTATCTCTGCTTTTCTATAAATTGAAAATAAAATGCTGAGGTGTAGTTGTTTGGTTTTTTGTTTGTTTTGTTTTTGTTTTCTGGGGGGACATTTATTCTGCATTTATCCTGCTACATGTTCTCTGAGCTTCTGGATTGATCTATGGTTTGGTGTCTATTATTAATTTAGAGAAATTCCCAGTCATTACTGTTTCAAATATTTCTCCTGTTCCTTTCTCCCTTTTTTTTTCTTCTGATAGTCCCATTAGGCATGTTGTACCTTTTGCAGTTGTCCCACAGTTCTTGATTACTCTATTTATTTTTAAGTCTTTCTTCTCTTTGCCTTTCACTTTTTGAGGTTTCTGATTAGATATCCTAGAGCTCACAGATTCTTTCTCAGCTGTGTGCAGTATGCTGATAACCCTATCAATGGTGTTCTTTATTTCTGTTATATTTCTTTTTAATTCAAGCATTTATTTTTATTATTTTTTAATAGGACTTCCCTCTCTCTGCTTCCATTGTTTATTTGTTCTTGCTTGCTGTCTACTTTATTCATTAGAACCCTTAGTATATAAATTCCCAATCTGATAATTTCAACATCCCTGGCATGTCTCATTCTGATGCTTACTCTGTCTTTTCCATCTGTGACTTTTGCTTTTTAGTATGTTTTAAAATTTTTTTCTTGATAGCTAGGCATGATATACTGGGTACCAGATTGCTATTATATATTTTAGTAATATGGTCGTAAGGTGTAGGGGGAGGAGGTCTCAGTCTTATAGCGAGCCTATGCCTCTGGAATGTGAACTTCATACATACTTCTCAGTCCTCCCTCCCCCCCACCCCCATTAGATAGGGCAGGTTGGCCAGAGTGGACTGGAGTTAGGAATTTCCCTTTCTTCAGTTCAGTTAACCTTTTATAAAACCCTGTTAGGTTAAGCTCGACCAAACTAGGTTTCTCCTAAAGGCAGGTCTTGTTAAGAACAAAGTGTGCTGTCCTATCTCATGCCAGAAGCATGAGAAATTTTTCTATATATTTACTGTAGGAACCTGGTAGAGATCCAGGAGGTAAAAGTCATAAAAGAATGAGGATTCTCTGTTGTCTGGGTCCTCTTGGAGTTTTTAATTCTCAGATTTGTCTGCAGTGAACCTTCAGCATTTTGTCAATTACAGTTCTGATCTTTCTACCTCAATCCTGGTTTTTATTGAGGTTTCTGCTCTAGTAAGTTGTGATTCTCTGTATTTGCTTGTTAGTCCCTTCAATTTTGTGGGCAGCAGTTTGACCTATGACCTCATATCTCTTATGAGTTAAGAATTCTTGATTTTTCAGTTTTTTTAGCTTTCTACTTGTTGTTAGGATGCAGTTGTGTCTCCTAAGCTCCTTACTTGCTGGACTAGAAAAACTGATTTTTTAATTTACTATATTTGTTATTTCTCTAATATTTGCTCTAGGGCTAACCATATACATCTCAATTTATCAGAACCTACTTCAAATTTTTACTAACTTATTTCCAGTTAGATATAGAAATGCTACAATATATAGCTCTATTTCCTTTTCCTTCTTTGTGCACTATTATTGTACATATTGCATTCATATATGTTACAAACTGAACAATAAATTATCATTATTATTTTATGTAGTTTTATGTCTTTTAAAGAAACTCTGAGAAAAAGAGAGGGCAAGTATGTATTTATAGTGTTTGCTATATTAAACACCTTATTTACTCTATCAAGTTATCTTCATTTATTCCTGTAAATTCGAGTTACCATCTGATATCATTTCCTTAGTCCATTATAAGTTTCTCCTATCTACCTCCTTGCGCTGTTATTGGCAAGTATATTACATTTTTATATTATAGACCCAAATCAGAATTATGCACTTGTTATTTCACAAATCATTGTTTAAGATAGGTAAGAGAAGAAGGATAATAAATATATGTTTATGCCACCTTCTGTAATTACATATTTACCTTTAGTGTCACTTTTTGATTTTTCAAGCAGATTTGAATTATTGTTTGGTGTTCTTTGCTTTCAGTCTGAAGATCTTCCTTTAGCATTTCTTTTAAGGAGTATGTGTTAGCAATGGATAATCTCAGGTTTTATTTAACTAGAAATGCTTTTCTTTAGTTTTGAAAGATATTTTTGTTAGATATAGAATTCTTTGTTGAAACGGTTTTGTTTCATTTTTGGCACACTTTGAATATATTATCCCATTGTCTTCTGGCTTCAAATAGTTTCGGATGAGAAGTCAACTGTTAATCTTATTATGGTTCACTTGTCAGTGATGAGTTATTTTTCTCTTTCTGCTTCAATATATTCTCCTTGTTTTTGGCTTTTAGGATTTGTACTATGATATGCCTGTGTGCTTATTCCATCTTACCCAGAACCAGATTTCTGTCACCACTTTAAATTCTTTTTTTCCTCTCCTCTCTTCCCACTCTCCTTTTCCTCAGTTATACTATACCCTATACATTCAGCTATACTAACTGGTACTAAAGTAAAGTTTATCTTATCATTCATCTCCTTACCAATATTTCTTCTTCCCATCATCAATAGATTAAAATATAAAATCCTTAATATTGTTTAAAAGTCCGTTTGCATCTGGGCCAGGTCTGAGTCTCCAAGTTTACATTGAATCATTCTTCTCCTTTCTGTTCATGTTTCAGATGTTCTATACTTTCATCAGTTCTAGTGGTACTCTCTTCCTCTAGGTTTTTACACATGCTGTTCCCACTTCCTGGAGAAGTTCCTTAACCTTCATCTCACCAAATTCATTTATTGTGAAGACAATTTTTCCAAGACCAATTAGGTTATACTTCTGTATCTTTGCTTCTAGAGATCTCTGTTTATCCCACATCTGAGGATTCAGCAAACTTTTTCTGTAAAAAAAGTAGTAAGTATATGTTTTGCTGGTCATGTACAGTCTCTGTTGCTGTTTCTTCTGCTTCATCTTCTACTTCTTCTCCTTCTCCTTCATCTGTTTCTCCTCCTCCTCCTCCTCCTCCTCCTCCCCTTAAATATGTAAAATATGTTCTTAGCTGGAGACCTGTACTAAAATAAGCCTTGAGTGAGATTTAGCCCATGGGCCAAAATTTACTAACCTCTGTTTTATCTTAACACTAATCATGCTATGTCACAATTAATAACTTAAGACTCAGTTTTCCCAATAGACGTAAAATTCCTCTGGAATGTGTTCATCTTATTTTTCAGTGTCCAAAGGAGTGCTTAGACTTTGTAGGTGCTTGATATATATGTTGAATGAAAAAAATGAATGAATGTTTTGATGTTGGTGTGTGCCTTTAGACCAAAGTTATCACATATTACTTCCAGAAGTAAATAATTTAACTCTTTACTGCTCAGTATAAATGGTTTGCATTAACACTTACCATATATTTTCTTTAATTGAGAGAAATAGTATTTGCTGATTTAATCTTAGTATATTTAAACTTACTTTCATTGTTAAATTTTGATTAAAACAAAATTTTTTGCTTTACTATCATTGAGTAGAAATTTAAGGAAATTATATCATTGCAATCAGTCAAACACTAAGAATTATGGGAGAACACTGTGTTTTCAATTCATAATCCAGGTAAAATAAAAGCCAGTTTAAATTAGACAAACATTAGCATGGTACTATGAACAACACTAATTAAAGGCAGTTTGGAAGTCTGTTCTTTTCAAGAAATCACCAGGAGTAAAACATTTTGAATCTATCAACTAATCATTTTTATTTTTAGTCATTATGTTCAACTCTCACTATATATGCAACCAGCTTTCTATAATATAAGGCAGTGGAAATGGGATAATGACTGAAAAATATAAGTGTAATCTCCTTCTTACTTTTAAAATTTGTCATAATACACATTGTTGTTATAAATATTTCTGTGAGAAATAATTTCTGAGTATGGTAGATTCTGCAGATTATATTCCTCAATGCCTCTTCCAGACACTTCTAATCTGCCTTCCTCTACTGTGAAGGCTAAGAAAAGCTAAAGACTACACGTCCTGGATACAATGTGGCACTTTAATTTTGATTATGGCCTGAGCTTTGCTTTGCAGATATGCTTATACAACATTTGGAAGTAGTCAGGGAGCAGCTCCTCTTATAAGCATGGTGGTTCTGATTTCACCCTTAGCATTACTACCGATGATTGGCAAGAGACGGATTTCTTCTAAGAGCTCCATGCTGTGGGTGGACTTATTCACTGGCTGATGTTTTTTTGACTCTATAGTTTTGAAACCATGTTCCATGGCTCTTCTATAGCCTTTTAACATCTTCTAATAAAACTTTTTCTGTTTAAATTTAGATAAAAATAGTTTATTGCCTGTATTCAGAAACCAACAGAAATGCCCTGGTTGTGCATTGTATCAAAGATGATCTCCTTTGTAAATAAGTGCTTTTACAGAATTTCTTCTTGACATTTAGTCAATTAATATTTTTACTAAACATTTATTATGTGCAAAACACTAAAGTAGTTGCTTTGTGGAGGTGAAAAGAAATGGATTTAAAATCAAATAAACTCAAGTATTTGAGGAGCTAAATGTAAGGTTTTGGTTTGATCTCAAAGAATTAACAATTAGAAAAAATATATAAAGGTGTGTTTTTTAATTTAACATCTTTATTTGAGTATATTTCCTTTATAATGGTGTGTTAGTTTCTGGTGTATAACAAAGCAAATCAACTATACATATACATATATCCACAAATCTCCTCCCTCTTGCATCTCCCTCCCACCTTCCCTATCCCACCCCTCTAGGTGGACACAAAGCACGGAGCTTATCTCCCTGTGCTATGTAGCTGCTTCCCACTAGCTATCTATTTTACATTTGGTAGTGTATATAGGTCAACGTCACTCTCTCACTTCGTCCCAGCTTACCCTTTCCCCCTCCCCAAGTCCTCAAGCCCATTCTCTACATCTGTGTCTTTATTGCTGTAATGCCCCTAGGTTCTTCATAACTTTTTTTTTTTTTTTTTCTTCTTAGATTCCATATATATGTGTTAACCTATGGTATTCATTTTTCTCTTTTGGACATAATTCACTCTGTACAAAGTCTTGAGGTCCATCCAGCTCACTACAAATAACTCAATTTCGTTTCTTTTTATGGCTGAGTAATATTCCATTGTATATATGTGCCACATCTTCTTTAACCATTCATCTGTCAATGGACACTTACGTTGCTTCCATGTCCCGGCTATTGTAAATAGACTTGCAATGAACATTGTGGTACATGACTCTTTTTGAATGATGGTTTTCTCAGGGTATATGCCCAGTAGTGAGATTGCTGGGGAGTATGGGAGTTCTATATTTAGTTTTTTAAGGAACCTCCATACTGTTCTCCAGAGTGGCTGTATCAATTTACATTCCCACCAACAGTGCAAAATGGTCCCCTTTTCTCCACACCCTCTCCAGCATTTATTGTTTGTAAATTTTTTGATGATGGCCATTCTGACTGGTGTGAGGTGATACCTCATTGTAGTTTTGATTTGCATTACTCTAATGATTAGTGATGTTGAGCATCCTTTCATGTGTTTGTTGGCAATCTGTATATCTTCTTTGGGAAAATGTCTATTTAGGTTTATTTCCCATTTATGGATTGGGTTGTCTGTTTTTTTGATATTGAACTACATGAGCTGTTTGTGTATTTTGGAGATTAATCCCTTGTCAGTTGCTTCATTTGAAAATATTTCCTCCCATTCTGAAGGTTGTCTTTTCATCTTGTCATGGTTTCCTTTGCTGTGCAGAAGCTTTTAAGGTTCATTAGGTCCCATTTGTTTATTTTTGTTTTTATTTCCATTTCTCTAGGAGGTGGGTCAAAAAGGATCTTTCTGTGATCTATGTCATAGAGTGTTCTGCCTATGTTTTCCTCAAAGAGTTTGATAGTGTCTGGTCTTACATTTAGGTCTTTAATCCATTTTGAGTTTATTTTTGTGTATGGTGTTAGGGAGTGTTCCCTTTTCATCCTTTTACATGTAGGTGTCCAGTTTTCCCAGCACCACTTACTGAAGAGGCTATCTTTTCCCCATTGTATATTCTTGCCTCCTTTATCAAAGATAAGGTGACCATATGTGCATGTGTTTATCTCTGGGCTTTCTATCTTGTTCCATTGATCTATATTTCTTTTTTTTTGTGCCCATACCATACTGTCTTGATTACTGTAGCTTTGTAGTATAGTCTGAAGTCAGGGAGTCTGAATCCTCCAGCTCTGTTTTTCTTTCTCAAGATTACTTTAGCTATTTAGGGTCTATGTTGTTTCCATTCAAATTGTGAAATATTTCTTTCTAGTTCTGTGAATAGTGTCATTGGTAGTTTGATAGGGATTGCATTGAATCTGTAGATAGCTTTGGGTATTATAGTCATTTTCACAATATTGATTCTTCCAATCCAAGAACATGGTATATCTCTCCATCTCTTTGTATCATCTATAATGTCTTTCATCAGTGTCATAGTTTTCTGCATACACGTATTTTGTCTTCTTAGTAGGTTTATTCCTAACTATTTTATTCTTTATTTTGCAATGGTAAATGGGAGTGTTTCCTTAATTTCTCTTTCAGATTTTTCATCGTTAGTGTATAGGACTGCAAGAGATTTCTGTACATTAATTTTGCATCCTGCTACTTTACTAAATTTATTGATCCACTCTAGTAGTTTTCTCATAATATCATTAAGATTCTCTATGTATAGTATCATGTCATCTGCAAACAATGACAGTTTTACTTCTTCTATTCTGATTTGGATTCCTTTTATTTCTTTTTCTTCTCTGATTGCTGTGGCTAAAACTTCCAAAATTAGGTTGAATAATAGTGGTGAGAGTAGGCAGCCGTGTCTTGTTCCTGATCTTAGTGGAAATGGTTTCAGTTTTTCACCATGGAAAACGATGTTGGCTTTATATATTGCCTTTACTATGTTGAGTTTAGTCCCTTCTCTGTCTACTTTCTGGAGGGATTTTATCATAAATGGGTGTTGAATTTTGTCACAAGCTTTTGATTTAGATGATTATATGTGTTTTCTCATTCAATTTCTTAATATGTTTTATCACATTGATTTGTGTATATTGAAGCATCCTTGCAACTCTGGGATAAACCCCACTTGATCACAGTGTATGATCCTTTTAATGTGCTGCCAGATTCTGTTTGCTAGTATTTTGTTGAGGATTTTTGCATCTATGTTCATCAGTGATATTGGCCTGTAGTTTTCTTTCTTTGTGACATCTCTGTCTGGTTTTGGTATCAGGGTGATGGTGGCCTTGTAGAATGATTTTGGGACTGTACCTCCCTCTTCTATATCTTGGAAGAATTTGAGAAGGATAGGTGGTAGCTCTTCTCTAAATGTTTGATAGAATTTGCCTGTGAAGCCATCTGGTCCTGGGCTTTTGTTTGTTGGAAGATTTTTAATAACAGTTTCAATTTCAGTGCTTGTGTTTGGTCTGTTTATATTTTGTATATCTTCCTGGCTCAGTCTCGGAAGGCTGTTCTTTTCTAAGAATTTGTCCATTTATTCCAGGTTGTCCATTTTATTGGCATAGAGTTGCTTGTAGTAATCTCTCATGATCTTTTGTATTTCTGCAGTGTCAGTTGTTACTTCTCCTTTTTCATTTCTAAGTCTATTGATTTGAGTCTTCTCCCTTTTTTTCTTGATGAGCCTGGCTAATGTTTTATCAATTTTGTTTATCTTCTCAAAGAACCAGCTTTTAACTTTATTGATCTTTGTTATTGTTTCCTTCATTTCTTTTTCATTTATTTCTGATTTGATGTTTATGATTTCTTTCCTTCTGCTAACTGTGGGGATTTTTTGTTCTTCTTCCTCTAATTGCTTTAGGTGTAATGTTAGGTTGTTTGAGATGTTTCTCATTTCTTGAGGTAGGACTGTATTGCTATAATCTTCCCTCTTAGAACTAGTTTTGCTGCATCCCATGAGTTTTGGGTCATCATGTTTTCATTGTCATTTGTTTCTAGGCATTTTTTAATTTCCTCTTTGATTTCTTCAGTGATCTCTTGATTATCTAGTAGTGTATTGTTTAGCCTCCATGTGTTTGTATTTTTACAGTTCTTTTCCTGTAATTGATATCTAGTCTCATAGTGTTGTTGTCAAAAAAGAGACTTGATACAACTTCAATTTTCTTAAATTTACCAAGACTTGATTTGTGACACAAGGTATGATCTATTCTGGAGAATATTTCATGAGCACTTGAGAAGAAATTGTATTTTTTTGCTTTTGGTTGGAATGTCCTGTAAATATCAATTGAGTCCATCTAGTTTAATGTATTATTTAAAGCTTGTGTTTCCTTATTTATATACATTTTTGTTGATCTGTCCATTAGTGAAAGTGGAGTGTTAAAGTCCCCTACTATGATTGTGTTACAGTCAATTTCCCCTTTTATGGCTGTTAGCATTTGCCCTATGTATTGAGGCACTCCTATGTTGGGTGCATAAATATTTACAATTGTTTTCTCTTTTTCTTGGTTTGATCACTTGATCATTATGTAGTGTCCTTCTTTGTCTCTTGTAATAGTCTTTATTTTAAAGTCTATTTTGTCTGTTATGAGAATGCTCCTCCAGCTCTCTTTTGATTTTCATTTGCATGGAGTATCTTTTTTCATCCCCTCACTTTCAGCCTGTATGTGTCCCTAGGTCTGAAGTGGGTCTCTTGTAGACAGCATATATATGGGTCTTGTTTTTGTAGCCATTCATCCAGTCTATGTCTTTTGTTTGGAGCATTTAATCCATTTACATTTAAGGTAGTAATCAATATCCATGTTCCTATTACCATTTTCTTAGTTGTTTTGGGTTTGTTATTCTAGTTCTTTTTCTTCTCTTGTATTTCCTGCTTAGGGAAATTCCTTTAGCATTTGTTGTAAAGCTGGTTTGGTTGTGCTGAATCATTGCAGCTTTTGCTTGTCTGTAAAGGTTTTAATTTTTCCTTCAAATCTGAATGTGATCCTTGCTGGGTAGGGTAATTTTGGTTGTAGGTGTTTGCCTTTCATCACTTTAAATATGTCCTTTCACTCCCTTCTGGCTTGCAGAGTTTCTGCTGAAAGATCAGCTCTTAACCTTATGGGAATCCCCTTGTATATTATTTGTTGCTTTTCCCTGTTGCTTTAAATATATTTTCTTTGTATTTAATTTTTGATAGTTTGATTAATATGTGTCTTGGCGTGTTTCTCCTTGGATTTATCCTGTATGGGACTCTCTGAACTTCCTGGACTTGATTAACTCTTTCCTTTCCCATGTTAGGGAAGTTTTCAACTATAATCCCTTCAAATGTTTTCTCAGTCTCTTTCTTTTTCTCTTCTTCTGGGACCCCTATAATTCGAATGTTGGTGTGCTTAATGTTGTCACAGAGGTCTCTGAGACTGTTCTCAATTCTTTTCATTCTTTATTCTTTATTCTGCTCTGCAGTAGTTATTTCCACTATTTTATCTTCCAGGTCACTTATCAGTTCTCCCTCACTTTTTCTGCTATTGACTCCTTCTAGAGAATTTTTAATTTCATTTACTGTGTTGTTCATCATTGTTTGTTTGCTGTTTAGTTCTTCTATGTCTTTGTTAAACATTTCTTGTATTTTCTCCATTCTATTTCCAAGATTTTGGATCAGCTTTACTATCATTACTCTCAATTCTTTCTCAGGTAGACTGCCTATTTCCTCTTCATTTGTTTGGTCTGGTGGATTTTTTCCCTGCTTCTTCATCTGCTGTGTATTTCTCTGTCTTCTCTTTTGCTTAACTTACTGTGTTTGGGGTCTCCATTTCACAGACTCCATGTTCATAGTTCCCATTGTTTTTAGTGTCTGCTCCCAGTGGATAAGGTTGGTTCAGTGGGTTGTGTAGGCTTCCTGATGGAGGGGACTGTTGCCTGTGTTCTGGTGGATGAGGCTGGATCTTGTCTTTCTGGTGGGCAGGACCATGTCCTATGATGGGTTTTTTTTTTGGTGTCTGTGAACTTATTATGATTTTAGGCAGCCTGTCTGCTAATGGGTGTGTTTGTGTTCCTGTCTTGCTAGTTGTTTAGTATAGGGTGTCCAACACTTTAGCTTGCTGGTTGTTGAGTGGAGCTGAGTCTTAGCATTGAGATTGAAATCTCTGGGAGGGTTTTCGCTGTTTGATATTACTTGGGGCTGGATGGTCTCTGGTGCACCAATGTCCTGAATTCGGCTCTCCCAACTCAGAGGCTCAGTAGTGACTCCCAGCCAAAGCACCAAGACCCTGTCAGCCACATGACTCAGAAGAAAAGTGAGAAAAGAGAGAAAGAAAGAAAGATAGAAAGAAAGAGAGAAAGGAGAAAAAATAATAACAAATTAGATAAATTTATAAAAATAGAAAAAAAATTATTAAAAAAATAAAAAGAATAATATGAAGAAAAGAAAGAGAGAAAGAAAAAAGAGGGCAACCACACCAAAAAACAAATCCACCAATGATAACAAGTGGTAAAACTTACTAAAAAAACAAAAAAAAAAAAACAACAGACAGAACCCTAGGACAAATGGTAAAAGCAAACCTATACAGACAAAATCACAGAGAGAAGCATACACAGACACACTCACAAAAAGAGAAAAAGGAAAAAATATATATACATATAAAAAAAAAAACGGGGGTTTCCCTGGTGGCGCAGTGGTTGAGAATCTGCCTGCCAATGCAGGAGACACGGGTTCGAACCCTAGTCTGGGAGGATCCCACATACCGCAGAGCAACTAGGCCTGTGAGCCACAATTACTGAGCCTGCACGTCTGGAGCCTGTGCTCTGCAACAAGAGAGGCCATGATAATGAGAGGCCTGTGCACCATGATGAAGAGTGACCCCCACTTGCCGCAACTAGAGAAAGCTCTCGTACAGAAATGAAGACCCAACACAGCCAAAAATAAATAAATAAATAAACCCAAAAGTTAAAAAAAAACAAAAACAAAAACGGAAGAGAGCACCCAAATCAATAAACAAATCTACCAATGATATTAATCTCTAAACACTAAACTATGATAAACATAAACCAGAAACAAATTAGATGCAGAAAGCAAATCCCAAGTCTCAAGTTGCTCCCAAAGCCCACCATCTCAATTTTGGCTTGATTTGTTGCCTATTCAGCTATTCCACAGATGTAGCGTACATCAAGTTGATTGTGGAGATTTAATCCACTGCTCCTGAGGCTGTTGGGAGAAATGTCCCTTTCTCTTCTTTGTTCGCATAGCTCCTGTGGTTCAGCTTTGGATTTGGCCCACCTCTGTGTGTAGGTCAACTGAGGGTGTCTCTTTACTGCCCAGGCAGGATGGGGTTAAAGTAACAGCTGATTAGGTGGCTCTGGCTCACTCAGGTCAGGGAGAGGGAGTGGTGCAGAATGCAGGGTAAGCCTGCAGCAGCAAAGGCTGGTGTGATGTTGCACAAGCCTGAGGCATACTGTGTGTTCTCCCAGAGAAGTTGTTCCTGGATTATGGGACCCTGGCAGAGGCGGGTTGAACAGGGTCCTGGGAGTGGAGGTGTGGATAGTGACCTGTGCTTTCACACAGCCTTCTTCATGGCTGTAGCAGCAGCCTTAGGATTTCATGTCCATCTCTGGTGTCTGCTCTGATAACTGTGGCTTGCACCCATCTCTAGATCTCTTTTAGACGGTCCTCTGAATCCCCTCTCCTCGTGCACCCTGAAACAATGGTGTCTTGCCTCTTAGACAGTTCTGGACTCCCTCCTGGCTAGCTGTGGTGCATTAGTCCCCTTCACACTGTGTTCATGCAGCCAACCCCAGTCTTCTCCCTGGGATCTGACCTCCAAAGCCCAAGCCTCAGCTCTCACCTCCCATCTGCCCTGGTGGGTGAACAGAGAAGCCTCTCAGTCTGGTGAGTGCTGGTCAGCACCAATCCTCTGTACAGGAATCACTCCACTTTGCCCTCTGCACCCCTGCTGCTGTGCTCTGCTCCATGGCTCTGAAGCTTCCCACCTGCCACCGACCTTCCCACCCCATCTCTGCCAGTGAAGAGGCTTCGTAGTATGTGGAAACATTTCCTCCTTCACAGCTCCCTCGCAGAAATGCAAGTCCCATCCCTATTCTTTTGTCTCTGTTTTTTTCTTTTTTCTTTTGCCCTACCAGGCACGTGGGGTGTTTCTTGGCTGTTGGGAAGTCTGAGGTCTTCTGCCAGCGTTCAGTAGGTGTTCTGTAGGAGTTGTTCCTCATGTAGATATATTTTTGATGTATTTGTGGGGAGGAAGGTGATCTCCACGTCTTACTCCTCCACCATCTTGAAGGTCTCCCCTTAAAAGTGTGTTTTTAAATTAATAAGATGATATAAAATAATTATTTTATATCATTATGGGTATATCTCCCCTAGTGTATTTATAATATACAAAGTGTATCACCCTCAAATAGATTTATATGATTTACCCCCCCAAAATTAATAAGATGCATCACAAATATCACACATTACAATAAATTTCAATGTCTCATGGACATATATATTACCTATGAAAATATTCTTAAATTACTATTTTCCAACAGATGCAATAGAAACTAAATGAGAGAGAGGATTTTTTGGACATGGTTGGACAGTAGCTGGGAGTGATAGTTGCAGGCAGGAAAAATAACATAAGTCAATACAGGGTTTGCACATCTTGATTCAAGAGAGCAGTTCAAATAGCCCAATTCAAGTTCATAAGTTAATAAGGTGCTTATTCATCAGCATTGGTAACACAGTCAAAACTATAGAGAATCCAACGCATTTTAAATGCCATATTCATGTGCATGTGCCTAATTTTATTGCTAATGTGGTATCATTAAAGGTTTTGAATAGAAGAGGTCCGAAGAAGTAAAAATTTTAGAGGAGTGAATCAGGCAGAGAAATATGAAGTATGGTTAAAAGGAGAGAGGCACTAGAAAACCAGGAAAACAAGTAGAAGTCTATTTTGGTATGCAAGGGAAAGAGACAAAAGGCAGTAGTGACACTATTAATGGAAGGAATTTATGTGAGTGATATTTTAATTGTTCTAGGTATTGAATGGAATATAACCTTTCAAGTACATTTTCAGTACTCCCTAGCACTGCTAGAATTCTACACCATGTTTTGTTTTGTGTTGGTGTTTTTTTGTTTTTAATTTCAACCAGAATACTTTGTTGCTGCGTGTGTATATCTGTGGATGTTAGCCTATGTTCATACTCCAGTCACCAGGCAGTATTCTCAAGCATGGATTTAAATGAACCTGTGCTCTCACCCAACACCTCACAGGTAGAACAAAGTTCTTCTAGTATTTCCCAGAGGTATTTAAATGCAGACCACCCCATCCCCACTCCCAAGACATTTGTGAATGTAAATAAGCCAATATTTTAAATGTTCATGGGACAGTTGCTTTCTTTTCCTACCCAGAACCCAAGCTAATCATAACTTTCTAAATGACTTGCTGCATCTTTGGACAGATAGTTTTAATTCATGTTATCATTGAGAATCTTGGTATTATGTACGGTGTTTGTTCTTACTCACTACCTTGTAGAAGCACAAAATTTTCCTTCCCTCTAAGTTTGATCATTAAAGCCCAAGCTCATAGGATGTTGCCATCTGCAAATGTTCCTAAAGCTGCTGAAGGACCTGCTTACCACTTGACTTTTAAGCTTCATTATTAATTTGTATTTCTACTAAAGGATTTAAACTGATATTGATCACCTAAAGATACAAATTCAGAATATGTGCATTTTCATTACATAAATTTATTTGTCAAGATCACTTAAGTATAATCCAAAATTTTTATGTTATAATTTCTTTCACAATTCAAGAAACTTCTTTTCCACGAAGCTGCTGCCTCTTTTTTTTTTAAATTGTTTCCTCATGGTGTCATAATACACTTGTTTGTTAGAGTAATAATTAATAATGGAAATGGGTAATGACTGTGTAAAATTTATTAATTTTATTAACATTCTATGAAAAAACCTTTTACTGTTTTTATCATAGAAGCTTTAATAATTTACCTCAAAAATACTATTGCTAGCATATCATTAAATATAATTTTTATTAATATTTTTATTATGACTTTTTTTATTTCATAACTATTTACCCATATAAAATATATGTGAATCTAATTCCATGTAGATGAGATCTTTGAAATTAAGCTTTAAGTTTATTAGATTCCAGATGCAATATTCTGAAAATTTTGCCAGTAGAAAATAAAACACACTGCTATTAAAATCCGAAGATATTTGTTGCTTGAAAAAATCGTTTCAGAGAAGTTCTTATTTGTTTGACATAACACTCATGCTTAAAACATTGTGCACATTTTGAACAGCTTGATCAATACAAATTTAAATATTGCAGTTAGACTATTTCTTTTATTATTATGATAGGAATAAAAATAACTCCCCAAAGATATATTCACTTCCTAATTGTGGAACCTGTGAAAATTACCTTATATGGCAAAGGACGTGGTAATTGTGAGGTTCTTGAGAGGAATTTATCCTGGATCATCCAGGTGGGGCCTATATGCCAGCGCATGTATCCTTATAAGAAGGATGCAGAAGGAGATTTGACAGAGATATAAACAGAGGAGAAGGTGATGCAAATAGATTGGAGCAATGTGTCCAGAAGGCACTAAATGCCAATGCATGCCAACCAACAACTACCAGCTAGGAAAGGGAAGGAATGGAGTATCCTCAAAGGGGAACTCCAGAGGGAGCACAGCCATGTTGACACCTTGATTTCAGACATCTGGCCTCCAGAACTACCAGAGAATAAATTTATATTGTTTTAAACCACCTAGTTAGTGACAATTTGTTACAGCAGCCACAGGAAACTAGTACAACTATACACTATAAAAAACATTGATTTTGTTCTTAATTGATTTTGCAGTTTGACAAAATCCCCACAGAATAAATCCAAACAAACTTTGTAGGAAGTATGCAGTTTAAATTTTTACTCAGAATTTATTTAATTATGGTAAGATAAAGATGAACAATATGTTAAACAATTATGTAAAGTAAAAAACAATTACTGCTAATTTAAATAATTATCCAGCTACTAGATAGTAATAAAAATAAATCAAGCATTTATTTAATTAATGCAAATCTTTGAAAATAGATAGGATTCAATTAAACATCATTTAATAATAAAACATTCCAATTCTATTCACATTCCCAGTAAGTAAATAGAAGTTTTCATGAACAACCCAGGCAATGCTGGAGCTCTTTATGGAATACTTTATCTCTTTCTACTTCCCATATATGACCATTGTATTTTCTATTTTGTCATTACAAACTTATAATCTTTCCTATGAACACAAATTAATTTTTGGCATTCTAGATCATGACATTTAGCAGTAAACCTGTACTTTGCTCCACATAAAAAAAAAAAAAAAATGACCTAGCTCCATTTTCTCACATTTTAAGTAAATCAAGTATATGAAAATAAATTTTATTTCCTCTAAGCAACCAAATATGTGGACACTTAAACCTATAGAAATTCAGAATTATAATACTATTTGCTTTAATCAAAATTATCTCCAAAAATTTCAGAGCAGAATTTCTTTAAACACTAACTCTTGTACTGTAATATAAATATTATTTATAACCAATGCTTCAAAGTATTGATTTTTTTGTACTTTTCAGTATATCAAACATATTCTATGATACCTAGTTATTTTTATAAATAAATAAATAAAAATAATTATAATTTATTTTCAAAAAACCAAAATCAATCTAATGAATAAAAAGCAATCTATATTAAATCTTGTGATGCACCATCCAATCTCCCCACCTGAGGGAGTGCATTAATATAAGTCCTTGCCAGTTTTCATTATATTTGAAAATATATGTTTTATGGAATGACTTCTGTTTGGAAGATTCTTTCACATTTGGAGAGATATGAAGAACATAGACAAGACACCAGAGTAATGGAAGTAGTTAGTTAGGTATTTAGTGTGTGATGTGTTATAGATTTTAAGGGAGAAGAGAAGTGAAAATAAAAAAGAGGTTATTGAGGAGGAGTCAAGTTGGCAGTGTGGGAAGACACAGAGTTAGCATCTCCCCACAACTAGAGCATTTGCTGGCCACTGGTGGGGAACTCTGAAGCCTAAGGAGATGGAAGGAACCCCAGAGTGAAACGGTAAGATGTAGGGACACTGAGGGGTGAGGAGAATTGAAGGTCAGACAAGATTGGTGCTCCTGAGGCCAGAGAGATTAGGAGTGGCAGGCAGGAGGGGCCCTCTGGGAGGAGCAAGAGAAGAGCTGGAGGGCAACTACCCCACCCAGTCGAGCCCAGGGAGACTGCTGAGCTCCCAGGCCGATCCTCTGCCCTCCAAAACCCACTCCAGGTTGGGTGGGTCCTTGGGGACATAGGAGGGAGGCCAGGGAGATCAAGAGGGGCAAGCAGGAGGGGCCCTCCCACACCCCAGACCAGAGGAGCAATAGAGGAGAGGAAGGCATTTGCCTTGTCCAATCAAACCCAGGAAAACTACTGGGCTCCCAGGTGATGTCCCCTGACCTCTGAGACCAGGGTGCAGGGCAAGCCTGGGCCCCTTCTTTTCCTTGAGCCTAAGCCCCACCCCCCACAGCCCCCAGAGTCTCTTCCAGCCCTGTGGGTCCTGAGCATTGGCCCCGCCAACTGTTCAAACCTCACCCTTGCTTAAGCCCCACTCTCCACAGCCAAGGTCGTCCCCCCCCACCTTTTTTTTCTTTTCCCTCCTCCTCCTTTTTACTACTGTGGTACTGATGTACCTTCTGGTTGTTGATTCATCTATATTTTTATTTTTACATTCTTTCTAACATATCTGTTAGTTTCCTAGTCTAATTTTATTTTTTACTTTGCTATTGTTCTTTTCTTTTTCACCACCCCAAGTGGCTTGCTGGACCTAGGTTCATGAGCCTGGGGTCAGGCAGAAGCTCCTGCAGTGGGAACTCTGGGTCTGAAACACTGGAATAACAGGGAACCCCAGACCCCAGGGAATATTCATTGGAGTGAGGTCTCACAGAGGTCCTCATCTCAGCATCAAGACCCAGCTCTACCCTATAGCAGACAAACTCCAGTGTTGGAAGCCTCAGGCCACACAACCAGTAAAACAGGAACACAATCTCACTCATTAAAAAAAAAAAAAAAAAAAAAAAAAGATGGTGAAAAAATATGTAACAGATGAAAGAGCAAGGTAAAAACCAGCAAGACCAAATAAATGAAGAGGAAATAAACAATCTACCTGAAAAAGAATTCAGAGTAATGATAGTAAAGAAGATCCAGAATCTTGGAAATAGAATGGAAGTACGAAATGAGAAAATACAAGAAATGTTTAACAAAGATCTAGAAGAACTAAAGAACAAACAAACAGAGATGAACAACACAATAACTGAAATAAAAAATACACTAGAAGGAATCAATAACAGAATAACTGAGGCAGAAGAACGAATAAGTGAGCTGGAAGGCAAAATGGTGGAAATACCTGCCAAGGAGCAGAATAAAGAAAAAAGAATAAAAAGAATTGAAGACAATCTCAGAGACCTCTGGAACAACACTAAACACACCAACATTCGAATGATATGGGTCCTAGAAGAAGAAGAGAAAAAGAAAGGGTCTGAGAAAATATTTGATCAGATTACAGTGGAAAACTTCCCTAACATGGGAAAAGAAATAGTCACCCAAGTCCAGGAAGCACAGAGACCCATACAGGATAAACCCTAGGAAAAACACACCAAGGCACATACTAATCAAACTAACAAAAATTAAATTCAGAGAAAAAATATTAAAAGCAGCAAGGGAAAAACAAAAAATAACATATGAAGAATCCCCATAAGGTTATCAGCTGATTTTTCAGTGGAAAACTGCAAGCCAGAAGGGAGTGGAAGGATATACCTAAGGTGATGAAAGAGAAAAACCTACAACCAAGATTACTCTACACAGCAAGGATCTCATTCAGATTCAATGGAGAAGTCAAAAGCTTTTCAGACACAGACCTACTAGAGAATGGAGTTGAGGATATGGGGAGGGGGAAGGGTAAGCTGTGACAAAGTGAGAGAGTGGCATGGACATATATACACTACCAAACATAAAATAGATAGCTAGTGGGAAGCAACTGCATAGCACAGGGAGATCTGCTCGGTGTTTTGTGACCACATAGAGGGGTGGGATAGGGACGGTGGGAGGGAGGGAGATACAAGAGGGAAGGGATATGGAAACATATGTATATGTATAACTGATTCACTTTGTTATAAAGCAGACACTAACACACCATTGTAAAGCAATTATACTCCAATAAAGATGATAAAAAAAAAAGCTTTTCAGAGAAGCAAAAGCTAAGAGAATTCAGTACTATGAAACTAGCTTTACAACAAATGCTAAAGAAATTTCTTTAAGCGGGAAACACAAGAGAAGAAAAACATCCACAAAAACAAACCCAAAACTATTAAGAAAATGGTAAAAGGAACATACATATTGATAATAACCTTGAATGTGAATGGATTAAATGCCCCAACCAAAAGACACAGACTGGCTGAATGCATACAAAAACAAGACCCATATATATGCTGCCTACAAGAGACCCATTTCAGACCTAGGGATACATGCAGACTGAAGGTGAAGGGATGGAAAAAAATATTCCATGCAAATGGAAATCAAAAGAAAGCTGGAGTAGCAATACTTGTATCAGATAAAATAGACTTTAAAATAAAGACTGTTACAATAGATAAGGAAGGATGCTACATAATGATCAAAGGATTAATCCAAGAAAAATATATGGCAATTATAAATGTTTATGCACTCAACAAAGGAGCACCTCAATAAATAAGGCAAATGCTAACAACCATGAAAGGAGAAATCGACAGTAACACGATAATAGTAGGGGACTTTAACACCCCACTTACACCAATGGACAGATCATCCAAACCGAAAATAAATAAGGAAACACAAGCTTTAAATGACACAATAGACCAGATAGATCTAATTGATATTTATAGAACATTCCACCCAAAAGTGGCAGAATACACTTTCTTCTCAAGTGCACATGGAACATTCTCTAGGATAGATCACACCTTGGGTCACAAATCAAGCCTCGGAAAATTTAAGAAAATTGAAATTGTATGAAACATCTTTTCTGATCACAACACTATGAGATTGGAAATCAATTACAGGAAAACAAAACTGTAAAAACCACAAATACATGGAGGCTAAACAGTGTGATACTAAATAACCAAGGGATCACTGAAGAAATCAAAGAAGAAATAAAAAAAAAAACATGGAAACAAATGACAATGAAAATATGATGACCCAAAACCTATGGGATGCAGCAAAAGTGATTTTAAGAGGGAAGTTTATAGCAATTCAATCTCACCTCAAGAAACAAAAAAATCTCAAATGAACAATCTACCCTACACTTAAAACACCTAGAGAAAAAAGAACAAAGAAAACCCAAAGTGAGTAGAAGGAAAGAAATCATAAAGATAGAGCAGAAATAAATGAAATAGAAATGAAGAAAACAATAGCAACGAGCAATAAAACTAAGAGCTGGTTCTTTGAGAATATAAACAAAATTGATAAACCCTTAGCCAAACTCATCAAGAAAAAAAGGGAGAAGACACAAATCAATAAAATTAGAAATGAAAAAGGAGAAATCACAACTGACACTGCAGAAATACAAAGGATTATAAGAGAACACTACAAGCAACTATATGCCAATAAAAAGACAACCATGAAGAAATAGACAAATTCCTGGAAATATACAATTTTCCAAGACTGAACCATGAAGAATTAGAAAATATAAACAGCCCTATCACAAGTAATGAAATTGAAACCGTAATTTAAAATCTTCTAGCAAACAAAAGTCCAGGACCAGAAGGCTTCACAAGAGAATTCTATCAAACATTTAGAGAAGAGCTAACATGGATCCTTTTCAAACTCTTCCAAAAAACTGCAGAGGGAGAAACACTCCCAAATGCATTCTATGAAGTCACCATCACCCTGATACCAAAATCAGCAAAAGGTATAACAAAAATAGAAAATCATAGACCAATATTGCTGATGAACATAGATGCAAAAATCCTGAACAAAATACTAGCAAACAGAATCCAACAGCACATTAAAAGGATCATACACCATTATCAAGTGGGGTTTATCCCAGAGATGCAAGGATTCTTCAATATATGCAAATCAATCAATGTGATACACCACATTAACAAATTAAGGAATAAAAACCATATGATGATCTGAATAGATGCAGAAAAGCTTTTGACAAAATTCAACACCATTTATGATAAAAACTCTCCAGAAATTGGGCATAGAGGGGACCTACCTCAACATAATAAAGGCTGTATATGACAAATGCACAGCAAGCATCATAGTCAATGGTGAAAAACTGAAAGCATTTCCACGAAGATCAGGAAAAAGACAAGGATGCCCACTCTCACCACTCTTATTCAACATAGTTTTGGAAGTCCTAGCCACAACAATCAGAGAAGAAAAAGAAATAAAATGAATATAAATTGGAAAAGAAGAAGTAAAACTGTCACTGTTTGTCAATGACATGATATTATACATAGAAAATCCTAAAGATGCCACCAGATAACTACTAGAACTAATCAGTGAATTTGGTAAAGTTGCAGGGTACAAAATTAATGCACAGAAATCTCTGGCATTCCTATACACCAACAGTGAAAAATCAGAAAGATAAATCAAGGAAACACTCCCATTTACCATTGCAACATAAAGAATAAAATACCTAGGAATAAACCAGCCTAAGGAGGAGAAAGACTTGTACTCAGAAAACTATAAAACACTGATGAAAGAAATCAAAGATGACATAAACAGATGGAGAAATATACCATGTTCTTGGTTTGGAAGAATCAATATTGTGAAAATGACTATACTACCCAAAGTAAACTACAGATTCAGTGCAATCCCTATCAAACTACCAATGGCATTTTTCACAGAATTATAACAAAAAAAATTTTACAATTCGTATGGAAACACAAAAGACCCCGAATAGTCAAAGCAATCTTGAGAAAGAAAAACAGAGTTGGAGGAATCAGGCTACCTGACTTCAAACTATACCACAAAGCTATAGTAATCAAGACAGTATGGTACTGGCAAAAAAACAGAAATATATCACTGGTACAGGGTAGAAAGACCAGAGATAAACCCACGCACATATGGGCACCTAATTTATTTACAAAGGAGGCAAGAACGTATAATGGAGAAAAGACAGACTCTTCAATAGCGGTCCTGGGAAAACTGGATAGCTACTTGTAAAAGAATGAAATTAGAACACTACCTAACATGACACCTAAAAGTAAACTCCAAATGAATTAAAGACTTAAATGGAAGATCAGACACCATAAAACATTTAGAGGAAAACATAGGAAACACACTCTTTGACATAAAACACAGCAAAGATCTTTTTTGACTCACCTCCTAGAGTAACAGAAATAAAAACAAAAATAAACAAATGGGACTTAATTAAAGGTAAAAGCTTTTGAACAGCAAAGGAAACCATAAACAAGACAAAAAGACAATTTTCACGAAGGGAGAAAATATTTGCAAATGCAACAACAGACAAAGGATTGATCTCCAAATATACAAACAACTCATGGAGCTCAATATCAAAAAAGCAAACAATCCAGTTAAAAAATGGGCAGAAGACCTAAAGAAACATTTCACCAAGGAATACCTACAGATGACCAAGAGGCACATGAAAAGATGCACAACATCACTAATTATTAGAGAAATGCAAATCAAAACTACAATGAGTTATCACCCCAAGCCAGTCAGAATGGCCATTATCAAAAAAACTAGAAACAATAAATGCTGGAAAGGGTGTGGTGAAAAGGGAACCCTCCTACACTGTTGGTGGGAATGTAAATTGATACAAGCACTATGGAAAACAGTATGGAGGTTCCTTAAAAAACTAAAAATAGAGCTACCATATGACTCGGCAATCCTACTACTGGGGATATACCCTGAGAAAACCATAATTCAAAAAGAGACATGCACCACAATGTTCATTGCAGCACTGTTTATAATAGCCAGGGCATAGAACCAACCTAAATGTCCATCAACAGATGAACAGATAAAGAAGATACAGCACGTATATACAATGGAATATTACTCAGCCATAAAGAGAAACAAAATTGAGTTATTTGTAATGAGGTGGATGGACATAGAGTCTGTCATACAGAGTGAAGTAAGTAGGAAAGGGAAAAACAAATACCATATGCTAAGGTACATATATGGAATCTAAAAAAAAAAAAAAAGGTACTGATGAACCTAGTGGCAGGGCAGGAATAAAGAGGTAGACATAGAGAATGGACTTGATGACATGGGGTGGGAGGGTGAAGCTGGAGTGAAGTGAGAGTAGCATTGACATATATACACTACCAATGTAAAATAGTTGGCTGGTGGGAAGCAGCAGCATAGCACAAGGAGATCGGCTCGGTGCTTTGCGATGACCTAGAGGGGTGGGTAGGGAGGATGGGAGGGAGGCTCAAGAGGGAGGGGATATGGGGACATGTGTATGCATATGGCTGATCGCTTTGTTGTGCAACAGAAACTAACATGGTACTGTGAAGCAATTATACTCCAATAAAGATCTATTAAAAAAGAAAAAAAGAGGTTATTTATTTACTTCCAAATTCTAAGGCCCAGCTCATTACTGTATGAAAGCAAATCACAATTCTTCTATAAGTCTATCCAGGAAAAGAACATGGATTAGACCAAAGGACTCCTTTTGTGTATGGTGAGATCTTGAGTATGTCTAAGAAGATGAAATAAAAAAGTAAGAATGACTCGAAGTAGAAATCAGTGGAAATGTCTATATAGTTTGGTAAGACTGTAATGACCAATGATGACTGAATTCTTTTCCATTGTACTCCCGATGGCTATATAAAGAGAAATAGGATTTAAAAAACGTAAAACTGAGCATATAATTCATAAAGGGTTATAATGTGATTCATATATATATGATTACATGAATCATATATATATAGGATTTTGAAGAAGTATAAATCTTAGAACAATACTGTCTAATAGAAATATAATAGAAGACATATAAATTTTAAATTTTCTAGTAGTGACCTTTAAAAAAAGTAAAGAGAAACAAATGAAATTAAATTTAATATACAGTAGTCTCTCCTTATCGATGGGGGAATAAAATCCAAGACCCACAATAGATACCTGAAACTGTGGAGAGTACAAAACCCTATATATACTATGTTTTTTCCTATACATACATACTTATGATAAAGTTTAACTTAACAATTAAGTAGAATAAGAGATGAACAACAATAACAAATAATAAAATAGAACAATTGTAACAATATACTACAATAAAAGTTATGTGAGTGTTGCTTTTCTCTCTCAAAATATCTTGCTGTCCAAATTTAATACCTTTCCCATCCTAACTAAGCACTTATCGAACACTGTGGCTGTAAATTTTGCAGTTTGAGGTGTGACAGCAAAACTAGCACAAATTTCTTTTTCCTTCCTCACAATTTCACAGACAGAAGATTCGTTCTTACCATAGCAACCTCAGCATAGTATATTTTTTCATTCTTTATTAATTCAGGAACTTTTGCCTGTTCACCAAAAGGAAGCACTTATGGCTTCTCTTTGGTATATCTGAATTGCTAGCATCAATACTCTTGCACCTTGGAGTCATCATTAAGTACAATAAGGGTTACTTGAACACAAGCACTATGATAACACAACAGTTGATCTGATAAGCATGAGGACTACTAAGTGACTAAGGGGCAGGACACGCCCATACTGGGCAGGACAGAGCAGGGTGGTGTGAGATTTCATCATGCTACTCAGAACGAGGTGCAATTTAAAACTTATGAATTGTTTATTTCTGGAGTTTTCCACTTAATATTTTCAGGCCATTGTCGATTACAGGTAACTGAAACCACGGAAAGCAAAACCATGGATAAGGGTGAACTACTGTATTTTTAACTAAATATATCTAATTTCAATCGGCAATCAACATAAAATTACTGATTATATATTTTACATCATTTTATTAAGAATAAATGTATATATGAAATCTTCAAAATCTACTGTGTGTTTTACACTTCCAGCAAATCTCTGCTTAGCTGCTCTGCTTTCCAGTTCTCAACAGGTGCCCATGGCTAGCGCCTCCATGTTGGACAGCACAGATTCAAAACATGCAATACTATTCCTGCTATTGCAAAACATGAAAAGAGGAAAAAATCTTGGTGTAACAGATTTACAGAACTGGATTTTTAAAACTACTGACAGTAAAGATGAACTATATGGCTGCTTTTTAAAAGATCTTATAAATCATTATGACTACTTCCCAAAAAGTGACTATAGCTAAGAAGGTAAACCATGTCATTATAGGTTTGTTTTCCTAACTGTGACATTTGAATGTCCTAAATTTCTCTGGAATTACACACTTACAGATGAGTGAAAGCGTGTGTGTATGTGCATGTGTGTGGGGGAGGTAAGATTACCTCAGGAAAATGAAAATATATTTACATGTAATATTGTATTTTCATTTTTAAAGACTATATTATGCTAATAAACAGATCTAGTGAGATACCACAAAACTTTATCTTCATAGATGTTAATGGCCTGATAAAGTGATATTTATAATATTTCTAAAATTATTAATGTAGAATTTATACAAATGAAATTGTATTCTATAAGCATCAGGGAACTTAATATTAAAAGGCATCCTATAACATCCTATAACAATTATAAAGGCATCTTTTATTTGAGAAAAGAATATTCAAAACATTTTATAAATAATTTTTAAATAAAGGGAAACTTTATTAAGGGAAACTGATATTAAGGAAATCTAAAGTTCAAAAATGTATTTTTCAAAGATTAGACTTTTAGTAAATATCATATTTGAAATCCAGAATGGATTAATGAGAAAATGAATCCTCTTTCCATTATATTACATTATTCCTCCAAGATGTGTTTTGATGTTAAGAAAAGTCAAAATCAACTGCCTATGTGCTAGCAAAGTTAGGTGTGTCAGACTCCAGGCAGCACAAAATTTGTGATTGTGAGCTCTGGGGATTAATCTCCCTTCATCAATGTTTACTACTCTGCATCTGCTTCTGGCCAGACTTCTCTAGAACCCATGCTCTGGTTAGATCACATGCCATTTATAGAATGTACCCTGTTTTCTCTTTCAGAAGGAAACACAAAACTGATGTTTTAAGAAACTTTTATTGCTGTAATAAATACTGAGAAATAGACATATGGTTAAAAAGATCCTCATAACATTCTATCCCCTTCTTTTTTTCATTTAGGCCATAAGAGTGTAGCGTAAATGAAACTATTAAGTCTTTGGGTACACACAAGCCTGAATTAGACTCAAATACTTTACCCAGAAAACAATAGATTGAAGGGAGTTTGGATTGTATATTTGGTAAAGATTATTGGGTCCCTGGCTTGTTTGAGAACAGAATGAGGACAGAAGACTCAGTCTAAATATGAGACAGAGTGATGATTAGCTACGGAAACTACCCCAGACCATAGGTCACCACTGTGTAAACTAAAAAAGGCACAACTTTCTCTTGGCAGATGCAGCCCTATGCCAGGGCACACAGCATGGTGATGGAGACATGAGACGGATTTCAGCCACACTAACCCCTGCAGTGAGGTGGCAGTGGGCTTCCACCCCTCCCTCCTTTTCTCCTTGTACTTGTAACATCACAGCATCATAGACCTGATCTTGGATTAGCATTGTAACTAGGAAAAAATGAGGGCTCTTAATATGGAGAAAAAAATGAGAAACAAAAAACAGTTGAAGAAATAGGTGAGGGAGATTAAGAGGTACAAAATTCCAGTTGCAAAATAAATGAGTCACAATTATGAAATGTACAGTGTGGAGAATATAGTCAATAACTATGTAATATCTTTATATGGTGACATATCACAATGACTTATCGTGGTGATCATTTTGAAAAGTATAGAAATATCAAATCACACTATGTTGTGTAATAGGAGCTAACAGAGTGTTGTAGGTCAATTATAATTCTAAAACAAACAAACAAACTCATAGAAAAAGAGGTCAGATTTCTGGTTATCAGAGGTGGGGGAAGGGGAGGGGGAATTGGATGAAGGCAATCAAAAGGTACAAACTTCCAGTTATAAGATAAATAAGTGCTAGGGATGTAATGTATGATATGTAAATATAATTAACACTGAAAGTTGTTAAGAGAGTAAATCCTAAAATTCTCATCACAAGAAAAATATTTTTGTTTCTGTTTCTTTAATATTGTATCTATATGAGATGATGGATGTTCACTAAACTTGTGATAATCATTTCATGATGTGTGTGAGTTACATCATTTTGCTGTAACCTAAAACTTACACAGTGCTATATGTCAATTACATCTCAAAACTAGAAGAAAAAAATAGTGGAAGTGAAACAAGACATTTTCTTAGCCCCTTGGACACTTGATTTAACTACGTGAATGTTAATATGTAAAGAACATATGCAAATCAGTCATCTATAAGTCA
The DNA here is from genome assembly GCF_949987535.1 of Balaenoptera acutorostrata. Taxonomy (NCBI): domain Eukaryota; kingdom Metazoa; phylum Chordata; class Mammalia; order Artiodactyla; family Balaenopteridae; genus Balaenoptera; species Balaenoptera acutorostrata. The sequence goes on along the minus strand of NC_080080.1, from coordinate 52,203,380 downwards.
GCACTACTTGCAGTTTAAAAAATATAGGTATGCATCAAAAGTTCAATATAATTATACTTTTTATATCAAAATATTTAAAATATTTATGGATTAATTTTATTAATATTATTCTCAAGAAAGGAAGCTTATTTTTACAAAAAATTATTTCTTCGTGCACAGAGACTAGACATAAAAAATGTTATAATGAAAATGATTCATATCTGAATCAGTAAGTATTTACAATATATAAAACCCAGAACTCTTTAGTCTTTAGAAGTAGTACCTGTCCTCACTGAGTTTAGAATCCATATTGAAGAACTGAAAAAACTTATTTAAAGTTATACAGTAAATTGTTGAATTGAAAGCTAGGCATATTAACTTCTAAGAGGCTGAAAATTTATAGATGTACTGGTATGTTAGGACCAGTAAGTGGTAATTTAATTGAAACAAAATTAGAGAATCATATAAAATGACTTATCAGCAGTTTAAGCCTTTTATTTCATTTAAAATTTTTACCACATAGTCCTTATTTCTCATGTTTTGATGGAGGGAGAAGGCCTCTTCATATTAATATGGATCTACATTAGAGATGTGTATGTTTTTTGTACACCCGTGAATTCTAGTATTAATTCATTTAAAGAGGAACAAGAAATAAAATCTTTTGTGAAGAGTAAATTTTGTTTTGCTTTACTCAGGCTCTGATCTACATCTAATTAGGATATTTTCTTTTGCAACTCACAACTGTTAGTATTTCTGATAGATTCATCTTTAGATAGATAGATTCATCTTTAGATTTCATAGAAACATGAACTCTTTCACACATAGAATATTTATTGATTTAATATTTGATAAAATTTTAATTACAATGAAAAATGCAAACAATATGAACAGCATTTGTTAACAAACACAATTGACTGTTGTCAAGAGAACAACTCATTTGATGGTAATTGAAGCACATGAGGCTATTAAAGTACCACTTACTAGCCACAGATATTCAATTAGACAAGGGCATGTGTTATGTTTACAGAGTCACTTAGCTTGGCACACATGTTAAAAGGAGTCTGTTTAAGAGAACTTTGGTTACAAATTTAAGTGATCAGAGCCTAGCAAGGAAGATCAGTGCCCAGGAAGACATTATGGTTTCTAACTTTAATATATTTTATTAGGTATCTTTGCATTTTAATTACAGAAATCAAACTCAGTGAATCAAGAGTAAAAAATAGTAATAAACAAAAAATAATTTATTGATACTTATAACTGGGAAGTTAGGAATTTACTTTTCAGAAATACCTGGATCCAAGATCTGAACTAATTTCACTGTGATTATTTGTTTTAGTCCCTCATTCTGTTTTGCTTTCTGTTTGTTTTCTTCTCTAGCAAGTTTCTCATGTTATGGCAGAAAGAGCTACAGGATACATTTTTGTTACAGCCAACAATCCCTGTGAAAAAGTCTCTTTTCCTGATTGTTCCAGGAAAAATCTGGTATGACTCACTGGCTGGGCTTGAGTTGCATGTACACTCTGAACAATTCACTCTGGATAGGGGTTGGAATTTATTGTTCAGCTGGAGCTGGATCACAGCCCTGCCCCTGGAAAATGGTAAAATCCTCCTTGAACCACTTGGACTGCGAAAGGGGATAAGTGTGTTTCTACAGAGCTGCTGAGACAACAAAAACACATGCTTCATCCAAGTGGGAGTGTGGTATTACATAACTTTCTTTAAAGTATTTATGCAGCACTCAGGCAGAATTAGTGAGAACTGCCTCATTTTGGGCCCAGCTATGCTTTGTCTTCTTTGTGATTCTATTTCCTCATGATCCCAAATCATTTCTGCTTCTTCATCCCCCTGTAACCCCCATAAGACCTGTCATTTCCTGGTACTTAAAAAAAGAGTTATCTTGCTATTAGGTTTCGTCTTTAAATTACAAACTTTCCTCCAAATTTCTCAGAGGCCATGTTTCTAGTGATATGCTTCATGTATTTATATTTGCAACTGCCTTCATATGATTTCACGAAATGTAATCCCCTGCATGAATTTTCTGGAATCTCTAGAATGACTCTTACTCGTGCTTATTATAAGAAGAGCTTTGTAAGCTTCCATGCTTTCAACAAAGGAAAACTCTACATCTATCATCTATATTATTTCTTGGAGTGAGTGATGACTGGAAGATTTTCCCCATTTTTTAAAAGCAAGTTACTCTCCTGCACTTTCTACCTCCTCAAAATGCCATATCAGGGCTTTGAGATAATAATCTATTTTTAACAAATTGATACCTTACTCCAAGGTTGCAGTCTTTTTGCTTTAACTATTTCTCATGCCTGTGTGTGAGTTACACATGCACAACCTTCTTTATTCTTTTAGGATAATAACCACATGATTAGTTTTATCTCTTTAAATATTGACACTACTGAATTTATATCTGTGGTATTGCTATATACTTTGGATCCCAAACAAATGTTTATTCAAGGTTTCCCAAAACTACTAGTTAATGACAAAATGATCAGATTTTCAGCTTCTATGAAATATAGTGGATATTTGCTTGTAAAAAGAAAGAAAAATAAGACTGCTAGGGGCAATCTACCTGTGACTACAGTGTTCTTATTTCCTATTTTAAATTTTTGGCATTTCTACAGCCAATGACAGCCACGTGGGCAATTAATTACTCTTCAAGTCCATATGTTGATTTACAAACTTCAATAAAAAGAGTGTTATTTGTATGTTTTTATTAAACCTAAAATTCTAGAAGACTTAGAAGTTTCAAATACTCCATAAAAGTCCTTTGTTGAAACAAGACAAATCTTGGATCAGTAGAGGGCAGCCATGTCAAAGACCTGTATTTCTCGTCTGATCTCTTTAGGTTCCCAAATTTTACAGGAGCTTTTAGGAGATAGCTACAGCTATGAGATTAATATTTGCTCTGAGAAAAATATAAATTTAGGCTTAAATGCTACAGCGGTTCTACTTAAACTTCTCAAATGGCATACTTTTTTTAAAAATTATTTTTATTATTTAAATTTTCACCATGCTTATGAGGAAAGTGCCATTTTCCAATGTTTATTGTAACACGTAGTCAATTCTTCACTCAGAAAGTTTGGATAGGCTTTATATTAAAATACCATGTACCTAAATTCTATTTTAGACAGGACTAAGTGTTATTGAACTTGAGAGGCTTGCTTCTTTTTAGACATACTATATTAATATTAATCCACTTATGTTTGCTTGACAAATATTATTTTAGAAAATATTGCTGAAACTTATCTGGAGATAATATTGGCCAGAGAATATAAAATATAAATCAAATTTACGTTGCTATTCAAGAATGAATGACATATGTTTGAATAATATGACAATAATTATTCAGGCATTTTACACAGAACAATTTTATGTGCATAAGCAGTTATTCTCAAGAAGTACTTTGGCCCCTTATTTAATTCATGCATATTTAATTTAATTCATGTAAATATTTAATTTAATTTAATTCATGCAAATATTTAAGACACAGTTTTAAAGGGTAGAAATATACAATACTTGAACAAATCTTTCAATCATGAAGGTGCTATCAATAGTTTTTAATGTATGTGAACCACAAGAGTATCACTTATAAAACACCTAAACTACTCATTCAGTGTCTTGCATAACCTGGGATATCTTTAAGAAGAAAGTGATATTTTTGTTTATCACAGGGAGCTCTGATACCTTATATTTTGTTCTGATGTTCTCTTTACTAGATTAAAAAAAGTTACATGCAGCTTTTAAAAATTATTTTTTAAATGGAAAGAGATAGAAAAATAGATTAGTTATATAAATTTAACATTTTTAACAGGTTAGTCACTTTTCCTATAAAATGACATTAGAAAAGATATGTCAGCAATAGAAATAATTTGAGTAATATACATCAACAAAAAAAAAGTCTTAACTTCCATTTTGTTTTATGCATTGTCTGGTATAAACTCTTGTTTTTGCTTTGTCTTTTTTTTTTTTTAAAGACTGATCATAGCAGCCTCTTCTAGAATATTGGAGAGATCCTTGCTGAGTACCAGAAGCACACTGTAATAATATTATGAATATTTTAATATGCCTAAAATTGGTTAATTTGATTAAGTTTTCAAGGAGCAGATGATACCAATGCTCTCTATCAAATTCAGTATAACATGGAAGCTAAAACTGACAAAGATAATTTTTAAAAATGACTATGTAGGGATCTCAAATGTGAATATCAATATAAAAACCCTAAAAGTTAAATTGTAAAACATAATCTAGCAGTACTTTAAAGAATAATACAGCAAAAAAATTGGTTCATTCTAGGAATTCAGTGAGAACTAGCTCAATATTTTTTAAAATGTTATTAGTGTATTTCACTAAAATATAGATCAAAGGAGAAAAACCATAATATCTTCATGGCAGTTAAAAAGCATTTGAGGAAATTCTGACACACATTCTTAATAAGATAAGAATATATGAATATTTCCACAACATGATAAAATTATCTGTCTCAAAAAAGAAGTTAGGTATATTCTTAATAGTAAATACCAGAATCATTCTCATTAAATTAATGAGTTTACTAACATTTTTAAGTAAAGTAAATAATAAGCATGAACTTGAAAAAGAAGGTGAAATCACTATTATTTATTCATATTATTATATAGTTGAATATTTGTGGAGAGTCAATGAGAAAATCATTAGAAAACATGGAATTAAGTGAGGTAATTAGTTGCAAGATTAATATTTAAAATTTATTTCATATTATTTGTAAATTTTAAATGAAGAAGAGGTTACATATATAATAGTCAAAATATCAAATGTATAGAAATAGATAAGAAATATGAAGGTATTTTATAAAAAAATAAATCTCAACTGTGTTACATAAAATAAGAATAAGAATAATTGAGTCATAACTTGTACTTGAATAGGAAAACACATCACTGCAAATCACAGTAAATTTATTAGCCCAATGTGAACTTAATAAGAAATAGCAGTAAGACTTTTTTGAAAGCTGATTATGTTGATACTAATGTCTACAAAATATTAAACGAGTAAAAACTTAGATACATTTAAAATACTGAATGTAATATAAATCAAATATTTTATTAGGTAAGCAGATTAATCAAAAAACTAAGGATGTAGAAAAAATATGGCAATTTAGTATAATATAGAAGAGTTATTGAAAAAGAGTAGAGAAAAGATAGTTTATTAAATGCCTGATTGTTGGACAAATAGTAAACAGAGGCAAATACATTCAGGTGGATTAAAATCCTCTGTGTTATCTAGGATATCATAACACTGTTATAAGAAAACATTGGCGGGCTCCCCTGGTGGCGCAGTGGTTGAGAATCTGCCTGCCAATGCAGGGGACACGGGTTTGAGCCCTGGTCTGGGAAGATGCCACATGCCGTGGAACAACTAGGCCTGTGAGCCAAAATTACTGAGCCTGCACATCTGGAGTCTGTGCTCCGCAACAAGAGAGGCCGCGATAATGAGAGGCCCACGCACCGCGATGAAGAGTGGCCCCCACTTGCCGCAACTAGAGAAAGCCCTCTCACAGAAACGAAGACCCAACACAGCCATAAATAAATAAATAAATAAAATGTTAGTTTAAAAAAAAAAAAAAAAGAAAACATTGCCAAATGTATTTCCTAACCTTTGGTGGGGGAAGCTCTTTTAAACACGACTAAAGAAAAAGGTAAAATACCTTTTTGAAACTGAAATTTCAAAATTTATATTGAAATATTAATTTCAGAGTAATAAAAATTCAGTATTCTGCATGAATATGATCCATAAAGTATTAATATACAGAGAGCTGATAAAGTTGTTGTACACCTTATACAAAAGTTATTTTTAATATAAAATGACTCTTACCAATCAATTGTAAAATCTCGAGTGGTCAAAGAGAGAGAGAGAGAAAGAGAGGGAAAATGAAGAAAAGAGAATGAAAAGACAGTTCTCAATAAGGGAATGAAAAATCCTGCATAATTTACCTTTGCTAACTAATCATTTCAAATATTCATTTTTATTTAATTAACATTTTTCACTTGTCACGTTTGTAAACATTCAAAATTTCACTAATAAAGAAGATTTTCTAGCATTGGTAAACAAGAATCTTATGCACTTTAGATAGGCATATCAGTTGGTACAACATGCTTCAAGACAAATTTGGCAAAATCTATAAAAAATAACAATCTTTATACAACAAATTTTATTTCTGAAAATGTATACTACCAGTAAATGTGTTCTTGTCTATTCAAAGATATATGTGTAGTAATTTTTATTGTACTTTTTTTGCTCTGGGAAGCAAATATCCATCAATAAGGGGATGGTTAATAAATTATGGAACATTAATAAATTATGGTGGGAGTCTGCCACTAATATAAAGAATGAGGGATACCATATATGCAAATGCATAAAGATATCCAAGATACACTGAAAAGTGAAAAAGTGCCAGAAAGTGGGTAGAGATTTATTTTATTTGTGTATAATTATTTACTATATCATATCTATATACAATGATATAGCTATACAAATATTGATAGAATTTGTAATTATATAAATATACATTATAAAATAAAATATATATTTAAAATCATGGCTGGAGGAGGAAGATAATTTGGGTTTGAATTCTGGATGTACTACTTTCTAATTGTGAGGCATTGAGCAAATCATGTAACTTGTCTGTGTATTATTTTTCTCATTTGTAAAATGGAGGTAATAATAGTACTTATCTGAGGGTTGTTATGATAATTTTTTTGTGCTCTGTCTGGCTAGAGATATCTCAACGTTATTAATCTGCTCAAAGAACCAGCTTTGGTTTTCATTGATTTTCCCTATTGTTTTTCTGTTTTCTCTTTCATTGATTTCTATTCCTACATTTATTAGTTCCTTTCTTCTGTGTATTTTGTGGTTAATTCATTCTTTTAGTATCTTAAGCCAGAAGCTGAAGTTTATGTTTTGAGATCTTTCTTCTTTTTTAATATAGCCATTTAATACTATTCTCTCTAAGTACTGCTTTAGATGTATATGCAAATTTTGGTGTGTTACTCTTTTTGTTTTCATCCTATTCAAAATTCTTTTTAACTTTCCATTTTTATTTCTCCTTCACCCATTGTTTATTTGAAAATATGTTATTAAGTTTCAAAATATTATAGATTTTGCCAGCTAATGAATTTAAATTTAATTCTGTTTTGGTCAAAGAACATATTTTGTATGATTTGAATTTCTAGGTTTATTGAGACTTTTTTTTTTTATGGCCCAGAATATGGTCTATGTAGTACATGTTCCATGTACACTTGTAAAAAAAAAATATTTTGCTATTATGTGGTGGAATATTAGTTTTAATTAAATGTGGAATATTTTACACATGATTTCTTCAAGTGCTCACTCATTCTTTTTTGGGTATGCAAATAACATGTATATTAGATGAATTAAACCTATCATATATCTCAATATGTTCTGTTCTGTGTGTGTGTGTATGTATGTGTGTGTTTGATTCTCTTTTTTTTTCTTCTCTGCTCCATTTTGGATAATTTCCTTTGTCATGTCTTTAAGGTTACTAAACTTTTTGTCTGCAGTGTCTAACCTATAAATTATATCTATTATATTTTTCATATCAGACATTTTAGTTCTCATCTCTAGAAATTTGATTTGCATCGTTTATATATCGTCCATGTTTCTACTTAAAATGCTCATTCTTTCCACTAGTTTATAGGATGCATATATAATAAGGGTTTTAATGTCTTTGTCTTCTTATTCTATCATTTATATGACTTCTGGTATGCTTTCAATTAATTTATTTTTCTCTTCATTATGAGTTATATACTCATTGTCTTTTTCTGCATGCATGTTTTGTAATTCTGCATTGTATTTCAAGTATTCTAAATTTTACTTTTTCAGTGATGAATATTTGTTTCTATTGCTCCAAATTTTCTTGAACTTTGCTCAGGGCCCAAGTTTAGTACTTGACAGCAGTTCAATATTTTTATATCTTGCTTTTAATCTCTCTTAGATTTAGCTTGGTTCTAATTATTTCCCCACTAATGAGGCAAAACTTCTGCATATTCTACCTGATGCAAAATAACATTGCTCTGTGAGAAAGAAATTAACAGTAAAAATTGTAGAGTTTGAAAATAATAGAGAGTGAATCAACCAATCAGGAAAGAGATTCTGTGTAGCTTATAAATGTTTGTATTACACTGAAATAGGTGATAAGGTTAATGTGTATGAATCTGTATAATTTATTTTGATGTCCTTTCAGGTTTTTATGTCTTTTTTCTTTTTGAGTAGTAGTTCCACTATTCAAAATGATCCGAATAAAATTAAAAATGATCTGAATAAAATTTTTAAAAAATGTCTACCAGCTTGAAAGTTTCTTAGAATAATGACACCTTCTAAATCAAGTTCAAGTTTCACATGATGTGAACAAAAAATTTTGATTGCTGCTTGCTTTTTACATATGTGGCACTGTGTAGATGTTCTTTTAACTCTTAAAGACATAAATGAAATATTTTGAATTAGAATCCAGTAAATTTCTCTTATATTTACTTTACTTTTCATTTTTTGCCTTGTCAAGTCAACTGTATTTCAGACGTTTTAAAAAACTTGTGTTTGTTCAAGAAAGGAGGTCCAAGCTAATCATTTAATTAAATTTAATAATTTAACTGGTTAGTTTTGTTTCTACAGTTGCATTTTTAGATAGAAGGATGAGTCTTCAAACTTAGAAAAAAACATATTTTCAATACCTCTAGAAATTTGACTAAAATATTTCTGATACTACTTTCAGTTGTCTCTGTAAACACATCTTATGTAATCATAATTTTTGAGTTGCAACAGAGAAAACTATTTTGTCAAAAGTTAAAATTACATGCCATCTACCTTAGGTCAATGATTGATTAACAAGATCTCAATTGAGACTTTTTGTTCATTGGAGATTTTGTGTGTGTGTGTGTGTGTGTGTGTGTGTTTGCATATTACTCAGGGTATATTTTGATGGAGAAGTAATAAAAAAAAACTGTTAATAACTCAGAGGCTAAATCTTAAAAACACTATATTTTTATTGTGTAAGAAACACAAACCATGAGACCTACACAACAATTTTTAAGTACTTTATTGTTAATTATAAGTATAATGTTGTACAACAGATCTCTAGAACTTCCTTGTATGTGATGAGTAGCTTTTTATTGCTGCTTTCAAAACTCTCTCTTTGCCTATGACTTTTAACAGTTTTATTATAATGTGTCTTTGTGTAGGTCTTCTTAGATTTATCCTGGTTGGAGTGAATTGAGCTTCTTGAATTTGTATGTCCATTTTTTCTCAAATTTGAAAAGTTTTTAGCCATTATTTCTTCAAATAGGTTCTCTGCCACTTTCTCTTCTCCTCTGGGATTCCTATAGTGTATATGTTATTCCATTTGATGATGTCCCACAAGTCTGTTAATCTCTCTTCATTTTTTTCTTTTTCTTCTTTTTCTTCTTGCTCCTAAGCCTCAGTAATTTCAAAAGTCCTGTCTTCAAGTTTGCTGATTCTTTCTTTCTTCTGTCTAGTCAAGAGCTGTTAAGGCCCTGTAGTGAATTTTTCAATTCAGTTATTTTATTCTTCAATTCTAGAATTTCTATTTAGTTCTTCTTCATAGTTTCTATCTTTGTTGATATTCTCATTTTGTTCATACATCATTTTCCCAATTTCTGTTAGTTATCTGTCTGTGCTCTCTTTTAATTTATTAAAAACCTTTATGATGGTTATTTTAAATGTTTTGTCTGCTAATTCATATTTCTCCATTTCTTTAGGGTCATTTTCTTGGGATTTAATTTGTTCCTTTGAATATCCCATATTTCCCTGCTTTTTGTATGTCTTGTTATCTTCTGCTGGAACTTTGGAATTTGAAAAATCCACTATTTCTCCCAGTCTTTGTGGCATGGTTCTGCACAGGGAGGAACTTCTTCAGTCAGCCCAGCTGGATATTCTAGAGATTCTTCAAGCCTTTTCTGGGGATGTGTTCTGTTTAGGCTTGTGTGTCTAATCGCCTTGTTGGCCAAGTTCTAATCAGGAGTGCCACATAGTGTCTATATATGGTACTGTAGATTCTGGTGCACACTGAAAAATTTTTGTTCTCACTGGACCTCAACCTGGTATCCTATTCCTGTTAGTGCTTAGATTCAGACAAGATATAAATCAGGCAACCCACTGAAAAGCCAGAACTTTGTATGCATGCACCACTCTTCTCTTTCTCCTGAGGGAGAGGCCATCAAGCTGTTCTGGAATTTGTCTGCTGTACCATGTGTGTTCTGAAGAAGTGGCATGCTACCCAGCTCTTATTTGTTCTCAGAGACCACCAGGCATCTAGAGTATGCTGAGTTCTGTCAATGATCTCAGAGAGACAAGGCAGAATCCAATCCCTCAGGCAGCTCCCCGGAAAGGTCAGAACTTTGTACATACAGTCCAGCCTTCTCTTTCCCTTCCTAGGAATAAATCAGGAGCTGGGAGTTTTCTCCTGATTGTATGGAGCTTCACTGGTGGGGAGAGACTATGGCACGAGGGTGCCATGAATTTTTTTACCAGCTTTGATGCAGCTGGTTTTGTGCTCACCTGGAGTACAAGAGCCTCTTATTTAGTTTCTGGATTTCTCACAAATGGAATTGGTCCATGGATTGTTGTAGAATCAGTGTCTCTGTGGGAGAAATGAGGGTCTCAGGCTTCCTATTATACCATATTGCTCAAAAGCAATTTATTTTTATTCTGTAATTATGGTATACCTCTACCAGAGACCACATTATGAATCAGTTGTTCTAAAATTATTTTAGAAAATGTTTTATTTAATGTGATTATGAAAATAATATATAAACAATGTGTACATTTATTGTACAGAAGATTACAAAGCATAAGTTACTTATAATTATACTCTTAAAACATTGACTGTTACAGATGTCAACCTTTTCCTATATTTTTCCAAGTTTTTAATTCAGAAACAAATGGCTTTTGTATATTTTTAACCAAAGTTGGATACTATAGAGTTAATGGAACTCATTTCCACTGGCCATTATAAAATTAGCATATTCCATGTCAGTAACAGTTTTTAAAAGTTATGAATTTTAGTGGAAACATAATATATCCAATGGATTATCATACTTTATTTAAACATTTCCCTATTGATTGTCATTTAAGTTGCATAAAATATCTTACACACAGGGTTTTGAATACTTATATACTTAAATACTTACCTGATTATTTCCTTAAGAAAAATTCTTAGAATTAGATACATTTCATCAATGTGTTTAAAAGATTACATCATTTTTGACACATGCTGTAAATTTATTTCTTATAAAAGCTCTAACAACTTTTTCATTTCATTCCATTTAGACTGTTAGCTTATAAAAGAGCCCAGTGTATAGGAGAATAGTATATAGTATATAATGGAAGAAGTATCATACATCAGTGGGGAAAGGCTAGTATTTTTTTAAATAAAAAGTGTTATTAGAAAAACAGATTTGTTAACTTATTATGTAGAATATATTAATCAGACCCTACCAATTCTAAAATTCAAATATGGCATAGGATAAAAGTTAGGTTTTGAGTATGTTGAATATATCTGACAAAATAAAAAAGGAAATTCTGTAAAAAAACAAAAAGTGTTAGAAAATAATCTGTACCCATGGGAGAAAACTTTAGTCAGCTATTTAACCTGACATCATGTGACAAAAATTATGTAAGATGGATTAATTATTAAGTTAAAGATAGAGATAACAATAAGAAGAAACTATGGGTATGAAATTTATATTGAGTTGTCTAACATGTGAAAGTAATGAGATTAAGAGGAAAACAATAGTTTCAGAAAAATCAACAAATGATATAAAAGAGGATTAATATAAAGAATTCACAAAATCTAATTATCAAACATTAATATTCCATTTTAAAAAATGAAAATAGGATTTATCACATCTTTTTAAAGTTGTTTTGAAAAATATTAAAAAATAACTTCACACATTTTTCTTGTCAGAATAGTGTGTACAAAAATGAAGCTGGATCACCAGTAGGTGTACTGAAATGCACTTTTGCATAAATATCTTATAGAGTGATTGAACTAATTTGAGTATAAATAACCAGTGTTCTGAAGGTATGTAATAAAATAAATTTCTTTACTCAAACAATTTACCTACACTGTCCAAATTACATTAAGATATACCAAATGGAATATTATCTTGAATCAAAATTAATTATTGTGAAATTAATGAGGTAAATCAGTATTTCAAATAATGAATAAATTTAATTATAATCTGTACTATGTACAAATGTTAAATGCATCATACTATTCATGTACTTTGTTGGCCAGTCCATTTAGTATGTGATTATTAATCTCTAAAATAATATTGCTTAAGTAATTGAACTGAAATCAATGTAGATGTTTAGGTAGTGTCAGAATGAAGTCACTAATCAGTGTATCCTTGTTAAATGGACAATTACCATGGTTAACTATAATTTATGGCTAAAATATATGATTGTCAGGTGAAAACAAAGAAACTTTTTCTACACAAATATGAAAATAATTTTCTTCTATTAATTTATTGCTATTTATAAAGATTATCTCTTTGGTCCTCTAAAGAACACTGTGAGATAACGTCAATTTGCCATTTCAGCAGAAAATAGAATCTGATTCCGAAAGTCAAGCTAAACACATACACACACACACACACACACGCACACACACACACACACACACACACACACATATATATATATATGCATGTTTTTCCTAGCATCATGGTGCTAGGTAAAAGAAAGAATGGTATCAGTGAATCAGAAATATTTTTGGAAGATGATAGTCTTACATTTATTATGTTATTTGAAATGTTTTCTTTTAATGTTTCTGTTTACTTAGCATATATATAGTCAATCATTGGCAATGTCATATAAATTCTTCTTTGGTGATCAACCCCTACTGCATAGAAAGAAATCCTCTGTGGATCTGGCACCTGACCCAAATTTGCTCACTACTACTTTTGTGGAATAAAAATCCTAAGTATGGCAATTATGAAGCTTGATTTATTCTGACTCTGGCACCATAAATGTAATTGACTTTGGGTTAAATGTCAATCCTTTCTTCAAAACTTTCTCTTTTACTACACCAACAAGAATCAATTTCCACTTCTTAAGTCAACAATTCATAATTTATATAAGCACCAAAAACTATGCAAAATAATGGGACACATCACTTAAAATATCAACAGACTTTTAAATGTCCAGAAATGAACTAAGAGAAAAATGCAAACCCTTTATGAGACAAACTATATAATTCGGGGGGATGGTATTAAAAAGACCGGGAAAATAGAAACTAGACTGGAATATGATAAACATATATTTCTACCTAAATTAATATATGAATTGAATAGAATGGAAATGAAAATGTTGTCAGAATACTCTATGGGACTTGACAAGAAAATTCTAGGTATCAGTTGGGCTTCTGGCAGTAAATAGACAGCATATTAGATGGGAATGATGAAAGAGAGTCTAAGGAATGGACTACTTAAAAAAGTGAGGGTAAGATTTTGGGAAACTAGCGAAAGATGGTGAAGCACCTAGGGACTTCCAATAGTAGGAAATCATTACAAAGTCTAAGTCTGAAGGGGAAAGGGGAGGGAGGAATTATCAGCATCTGACTACACATTGTATCTACAGGTTTTTCCTGTGGCAATTGGGGTCTTCGGTACAGGTGTTCAGCCTCTGCTACACAGTAGTCCATCAAAATGGAAGATGGGGGAAATAACTACCTCAAATTCTCTCATTTATTATCTCCTTCCTTTGCCTCTCATTGGCCAAATTCAACAAAAAGCCAACAGAGTAGAGAAAGTTAGAAAGGGAATCTGAAGGGGACAAACATAAATATTCAGCATCATAATTTTGTATGGAAGAGCAAACATTTAATATGTTCCAAGAAAATCTGGTAAAATTTCAGTGGGAAAAGTTATCTCACAGTTATCAAAACATACTCTAATAGTAAAATAATTTAAAAAGTGCATTACAATAAAGTTCAGAAAAACCTTCATAACTTTATATCAATTTATACATGAAATCAAGGACATTTCAAATCAATGAGGATAAGATAGAATTTTCAACAATTGTTTTTGGGACTTCTATCCATTTGAGATGAAAATTCTTAGTTCATACATTATTCAAATTGTAAATTATAGGAAGTATTTAAATGCAAAATCCTATAAATCTATTGAAACCATATATAATCATTTTTATTAGTAATAATCTTCTCAATCCATATGTTATGAAGAAACTCTTAACAGATTTGACCACAAACAAAATCATAAAAATTATGTGGTAAATTGTAAACAAGTAAAATCATTCTTAGGAAACCAGAAGTAAATATTTGCAATGTATATAATGATGAAGATTAAAGAACCATAATATATAAAGAGTTACTACAGATAAAAAAGCCAAAAGTGTCAAAATTGAAAATGGACAGTATGTATGAGCGAAAATTCATAAAAGTATGCAAGTGGTAAATACATAAATAAATGAACTTTAATCCTCAGTAAATATCAAAGGCATGCCAATTAAAACAATATTTAGATTTCATTTTCTGATTTAGCAAAATTTATCAGAATTTATTATTACATGCTTTTTAAGGAATTTAATTTATAGAAAACTGTGCACTTATCTGCAGATGTCCAGGAAGGAAATTTATTGTAGCATATTTTTAAATAGCAAGACTTGGAACCGTTTAAAACCTCAACTTTAGAAAAATGATGACCTAAATTATGATACCTCCATACTATGGAGTCTTTCAAAAATAATGACATTAATTTATACATACTAAAATGGAAAGCTGACTAGGAAATACTGACAAGTGTAAAAGAGGAAAAATTAAAATAGAAGATCTTGCCACAGAAAAATATTAATGGTATGATGCATTTATTTAAATTATGTGTGTTAAGCTGATGAAAGAACTGTAATATATAGCAGGATAGAATGCAGTGTAAAACTATTGTGATAAAAAAAGAGAAAGAATCATAATCATTGTAGTTTGGTTACACAACTTTCTCAGGAAATGAGACACCAAATAGATTAACAACTGTAAACTGAACATTACAATTTTAAAAAGTCAAAATTTTATATACATGAAGAACTCCACATCAACAGAACTTTTTCCCCAGCATGTAAAAAATAAGGAATAATTACAAAAATATATTGTATATAATGGTCACACAGAGTCAAGTGTAAAACAAAACAAAACAAGAAAACTTAAAATTGATTTAAAAGAATAGAAAAAGTATAGTCCCAAATGTTGGAAATGAAATAAATACATGTTGCTGTACCCCACTGATTAAAAAAGGAAATTAAGAAATAACTCTCAAGCAAATCATAATAAAATCACTATATTTCAGAACGTATGAGGTATAGTTAGGCCAGTAGAGAGAAGAAATGTGTAGGGTTAAATACATTTATTAGAAAACAAGAAAAAAGAATTTAAAAAAATAATGAAATAAAGACAGAGATCAATGAACTAAGAAGCAATATTTACACAGAAACAAGCTATCTGTGAAATAAAATGCTGTTTAGAAAAAATCATTTTGGAAAAAGCATTATAAGCACATGAAATATAATAAAGACACAATAAAGATTTCAGAAGTATGTGTCATAAACAAGTCTATTCTAACGTATGGAAAAACTAGACGGAAAGAATACATTTCTAGAAAATATAAAATGTCAAATGAAAGAGAAGTATGAATTAGAAAACTAGAAAATACCAAAAGGAATTGTTGTAATAATCATAAAAAAACCAAAAACACACTCCATCAGTTGATCTAATGAATTTTCCCAAACTTGTAAGAAAAATTTCTATTTTACACAAGTCCTTCCAGAAATTACTTTTGTATTATTTAGCGTTTCATATATAAGCATTTTACATTATGGTAATTCTAGTCTTTGAGGTATTTGGAGGTCTGTATTTATAGTTTTGAGTTTATGCTGACTCTTGCTCATGGTGCTTTCATTCCTTTAGAGATTTTTTATTAAGAGCCCAGATATGGTTGGAATATCTGGAAAGCCTGAGGGTCAAAATTTAGTATGAAAGCAGCAAACTTGCATACAGAATTTACTTTGTGGTAGACACAGTTAAATACATTTCCTATATTTACTAAAGTAATCATCAAGCATGATGGAAATTAAATTCAGTATTACAAATTAGTGCTCCAAATTCAAAGAAAAAGAGAAAACTAAATGTGTGATTCTGAAAACAGCAGGCTCACTAAAGTCTACGTAAGGAGAATAGCAACATTAACCTTAATCTGTATAGCAGATCTCTGAACATCATGCAAAATACCATGAAAAGACAGAGTATATGTAAAGAAGAAACAGAGAAATATGGAATTCCATGAAATATTTTATATACACAACCCCTACACCTATATACCCATATCCATATATTCATACCCCTCGTTTTGAATATCTGTGTTCATAAATATGTCTATAGAAAATCTATCTATCTATCTATCTATCTATCCATCTATCATCTACTGAGAGAGAATGGAAAAGTAAAGAGAATTCAAAGTTGGACACTAACACCAGTTTAATTAAATAAGTCTAAGATTTAATCCAATATTTTAAGGGAGGGGAATTGATGTTTAATACCAGAAAAATACCAGTTTGTCCATTTTTTGGGAAAATGGAAGAGACATTTTTTAGGGAAGAAAAAAACTGACTCTTTCTGTACAGTACATAGAGGATAGTCTGAGGGTATCCTCAGCACTAAGAAAAGGAAGTTCTTATGAGAAGAGCAAAAAAGTGTGTCAAGAACAGGAGAGATTAATTAAATCTGTTGACTACTGAAGATAAAGAGTAGTTAAGGACTATTGGTACGTTGCCTGAAGAGGTGACTGTTTTAATTTTTAAATTTTGATGCAAATAAACTAATATTTAAATTCATGGCCATTTGAAATGTGACCTTAATTATAATGCAAAAAAAAAAACATGTAATGCTAAATTTTAATAATAAAATTTTAGGATATAGCATTAGTTTTTTAGTTTAATATTTAATTAATTTAATATTTTTGTTTGAATTGATTATAGTTTTTCCGAAAGCACTGGATAATTTTGGTAATCAAACTGATTAATTCTGTCTCTTGCTTTTTTATAAATATAGTTTTATTTTATATTTCCTAATTCTGATGTTGCTATAAATGTGTATATATCATGTGTACATAAATACATAAAAATATCTATAGTAATGTAAGTATATGTATAGTTATGTTTATAACAGTATGGTGACTATAATTAATGGTGCTGGTTTGCTAACATATTTGGTAACACATATTTTATTAAGGGCTCATTTTCCCTAAAATAGTATCTTCATATCTGTTAGACTTCTTTGAAGCCTGGATAAACATTAATTTATCCAGAAAGAATTTTTTCCCAGGCATTTAGAGTTGCAAATCAACAATATAATTTAAAAATAAATCTTTGATGCCTCACAGGTGGTGTAGATTCTAGCCCCAATATCATGAGCTATGGTTAGGAATTTTCAGAGAGACTTTCTCTTCTCTTTTTCCATTCCTTTTAGCACCAGAAGTAAGAGAGGAAAATATCTTCAGGAACTCTCTTTGTAAGGTGGGCTTTTTCAAGTTCACCCCCCAAGAATATTGTTCTTGAAGGTTTTATGAAGGAGGATGTCCACATCTGATCTCTCAGACAGACTTTGCCACTGGTTCTAGGGCTTTCTTACCTCTGTGACTGCACTTTCTTTTTATTTCTGGCTTTTGAGGGTTTTTTTGGGGGTTTTTTTGTTTTGATTTGGGTTTTTTTGCCTTTTACCACCTCATATATTTAAAAGTATTTTAGCCAGAATTTTTAGTTGTGCAAGTTGGTTCCATAAAAACCTAAGCTACCATATTCTGAGCTTCCTCTCGTGCTCAGTTAACCTTTTGAGGAAATTGCAATTTGATATTGAGACCTTGCATTTGTTCATCAAATATTTATTGAACGGCTACTTTGCAAATACATGAGTGAAAGAAAGATAAAAATAAAAATCCTTGTCTTGATGGAGCTTGCATTCTAGTGGCTAGAGGATGTAATACACAGTAAGCACAAGAAATAAATCAGTAAATTATATAGTATGTTAGATGATAACAAAACCACGAGGAAAAAAAGCAGAGTAGGGTAAGGGAGCTGGAAAGAGCAGGTTAAACTGTAGGATAAACTAGCAGAGTCATGAGAGGGTGAGATTTGAATGATGATTTGAATCTGGTAAGAGAGTTGAGGTGAGGGTATGGCTTTCTTGGCTATCAGGCTGGGCATCAGATCTCCATAATCCCTTCTGCCCTGACTTGTAAAAGGCTCTAAGCCCCAGTATTTGTCCTATCTTGGAGCGTGGGATGGAGGAAAGGGGAAAATAGGGGAAGAAGGGGAAGGAGAGAGGGGTGGAGGGAATTTAACACCAAGTCTGGACCTTCTTCATCTGCCCTAATTTTCAATAAGTAACAAGCCATACTCTGTTATTTTCTGTGAAATTCTATAAATGTATTATATTAGTAAATTCTTTTCTTGGAATAGTTTCTGAGGTGTGTTCAAAATTTAAATTTCTTCCACCCATATTTCTCTGGATTTCCTCTATCAATAATTAGTACAACTTTTTTCCAAATCTCATGTTTGTGTGATTAGAGAAATGCTCACTTATTTTTAATTTCTTATGCAAAGTGGCAGGTATTTAATATGCATGACAGTATTTTACATATAGTACTCATACTTTAGAAGAATGACTTATCTTAATGTGCCATGAATTCAGAAGGTGTAGTATAAATGGAAATTAGATAATTAATCAGTGTTCAATTTTTCTGATATGCACTTCTATTCAGGATTTGCTTCCATTTAGCCATAAATGCTATTTATCTTCATATAAATATATATTTTAAAATAATAAATAAGTAGTGTTTAATATTGGTTAAAGTTTCATTAGTATGGACCCTTATAGAAATACTCAGTAAATGCAAGGTCCTTTCTAACCAAGATCTTTCTTAACACATTAGGAAAGCAAAAAATATATTCATAAGGAAAACATGTTCAAAAATGCTTCCCCAAATTGACATTAAAATTCAAAAATAGCATTCATTAGCACCTTTTTTTTTTTTTAATATTGTTCTTTTTCTAGTACTCTAGTTTTACAAGGAGAACTGGTATCCATTAAGCTAATGCATGTTCTGCTTGAAGCTGCATCAGTCTTGCTGATACTCAGACACACTTCTGCTCCAAAACTGTGTTTTGGTCTGTTAGGTTAATGGACTTGAGTGTATTAAGTTTATTAAGAAGATGTCCTTTAACAATCTTTCTAATCACTAGTTTCCATTTAAACTGAGACCTTAACTGTCCCAGTGCTGATGCTAATAGCCAGTTGGGAATTATCCTTATCATGACTTCTTCTAACTGATCTGAAAATTGGAATAAAATAGTTTTATTAGACTTGTGACTATTTCCTGGCACATGAAAAATAACAGGAAGGAAAAGAACAATACATGATATTCACTTTCTATGAATCCTTCTGGTTTTCTTCTCTTTCTAATTTACTTTTAAGATAAAGTCAAGTTTGTTCTTTTCATAAAGGTCTAATGCTTTCAAGTTTTAGAATATGAGTTTGAGTTTTGATGAGATTCTTTAAAACCTTATTTAAAAAAAATTATTTTTATTGTGGTAAAAGTCACATAATATAAAACATACCATTTTAACCATATTTAACCATATAGTTCAGTGACACTACATTCACATTGTTGTGCAACTCTCACCATCATCCATCTCCCAAATTTTTCACCTTCCTAAACTGAAACTCTGTTTTTAAATATAAATCAACTTTATTTCCTGAATATTACCTTTAAATAATAATGAATAAAATGTCATTTATATAGTCCATGACTAAATATTTTCATTTAAAATTTTGTTATAATCCTTTGGATCTTTCTATGTTGTTCATAGTTTTCTATGTATCCCAAGAGGAAAGGGTATGGAGATGACAACATTTATCTTGACATCACTGGCATAAGTTCTTTGTAATGGGAAACAGGTTCAGAGGCTGAATGCATAAAATTAAGAAACACAAGAGAAAGGTGTTAAGTCTTTACAGGCATTGGTATGATTCTTTTTCTAGTCAAAAAAGTAATATTTAAAATTTCTTAAGTGTGATGAGACATTTTTTTAATGTCATTAAATTCAGCCTGCTTACCTAGATGAAAATGGTTTTGCTGTGTTGTCTTCATTAAGATAAACATTTTCTATGATTAGTACAGAGACCATAGACAATTACTGAGGCAGCAAATGTCCCCTGTAAGGAGTGAGACTGCCTCATAGATTTTGCTGCAGTGATTCAGCTTTTCCATTGTTGCCTTACTTTTAATACAAATTCCCATGATCTTTATTCACTTTGATATTATGTATACTTCTCTATGATCTATGTAAGGCTTGACTTTCAAGAAAAGATTTACAGTAGTGCAGCTCTAAAAGTTAAAAATAATGGGCTTCTTTACTCTCTAAGTGCATGCTTCTCTTACCTGTAACAATTTCCAGGAGACTCTATACCTTTCTTTATGTCCTGCTGATTGACTAAAAGAAGTAAAACAGCCTCTACTATCATATAACATCTTGGCAAAACACTACTCTTTACTTTTAAGAGTAGGATCTATGAAAAAATTCCCATGTCTATACAATTTAAACATAATTCTACAGCTATATTATACTTTGATATTTGAAGATAACTTTATATTATTATTGTTTGGCTGTAAGAAACAAAATATAAGACAGTAGAAGAGTTACCATAAATTTTTATTTAAGCAAAATAAATGACTAGTGACAATTAAATAACCTTTTATTTATTTTTTTATTATACACTTTGAGTTCTGAAGATCCAAATGATAAATATTCAGAGTTTTTTTGAGCCAGTTGTTAAACCATTGGCAGTTTCAAACTAGCTATGGTAGAAATAACTACACTGTGAAAATCAGCAAATGCTACGGCTTGGGGCTTGCCCCACACTCACCTTCCTCTCCCCCACTATACAGTTTACTAGCACACCATTGATTTTACTGCCAAATTCTTGTCAATATTTACTTCTATATTAGTTGCTGATATAAATATCATATGTAAATTTTTATCACATACAGAGGACTGCCTATAAACTGTCATTCATTAAGAAATTTACTCAATAGTTGTTGAATTAAATGTCAACTTTTATTGTCATAATATCTAAAATAATTTCTTATAAAAATGTGTGAAACAATGAATTGTCTCTTGTTTTCAGTGATAGTGGAAAGTGGAAATATAATCTCTTTTGTGGCTTATATTAATTCTGGATATTGTAAGGTTTACAG
Source organism: Balaenoptera acutorostrata (assembly GCF_949987535.1). Taxonomy (NCBI): domain Eukaryota; kingdom Metazoa; phylum Chordata; class Mammalia; order Artiodactyla; family Balaenopteridae; genus Balaenoptera; species Balaenoptera acutorostrata. The sequence goes on along the minus strand of NC_080080.1, from coordinate 52,182,066 downwards.
AAGTATTGTAGGACTTTCAAAACCACAATCAAGAAAAGTGGTAAGTTTTAAACTTATGTATTCTTTTTAATCAATTAGCCTATCTTAATGAATAGGAGATACTGAACATGTTTTCTTGTGTTTATTGGTCATTTATTACTTGTCTTCTTTTGTGAAATAGCTGTTCAATTTTTGACTAATTTTTCTTGCATTTATTTTCTTCTTTTTACTGAGTTGTAAGAAGCAGGAATGTAAAATAAGTTGTAAGATATATTGAATTGTAAGACTTAGGAACAAACTAGAAGCACATTAAAAGATGCTTGACATCATTATTTATCAGAGAAATGCAAATTAAAACTACAACAAAGCACTTCTATAAGCATATTAGATTGGTTAAAATACACTTAATATATGACCCTGAAATTCCACTCTAGATATTTACTCAAGAGAAATAAAATATATGCTTACAAAAAGACTTACATGAATCTTCATAAGCCAGAAACTGTAAGTAATCTAAATATCCATTGACAGTTGAATGGATAGAAAAAGTGTGGTATATTCATTCATTGGAATGTCATGCCTCAATAAAAAGAATTTATGATACATACAAGAATATGGATGAATCTCAAAGCCTTAAGTTGGGCAAAAAGGTAAACCTCAGAACAGTGCATTCTGTATGATTCCAGTTTTATGAAGTTCTAGAATAGGCAAAGCACTAATACATAGTGACAGAAAAGTTAGAACTAATCCATTTTGGCTGGTTAGGCAGTCTTCAATGTAATTCAATTTAATATGCAGACTTCATTGAATTTTGCTGTACTAGTCATATTCAGTGTAAAGATTTGTCATTTATATAAGTGGCATATCAATTCGTTAGTTATTGGCTTTTGACCCCAGGATACTTAGTAAAGGCTTTCACCTGTTCTGAGTTCTGTCACTGTCCTACCCTGAGGGCTACATTCTTTTTTTTTTTTTTTTTTTATCTTACTGCTCAGCAGCTCATTCTTGTTTTAATACTGTTGGGCTCTCCCTGAAAAGATAATTTGGAGTTTCAATTTTTTCTCCAGAACTATGCATATTGAAACTACTGTCAGCTCCTTTCCACAAAATTCCTTATTTGGACTTAAATTGCTAGTTCCCTGAGTCAAACTCACTTTCCATTTTTCCTTTTTTTATTTATACAAAAAAGTTAGGGTAGAATCTCATCTTTTGCAGTTAATCATCTCATCAGTACCATTCCTGGCACTCTCTGCTTATTTTCATTATTCTCCGTTAGTTCAACAACTGTGCCTTGCAGCTGGAACTGAGGTAACAAATGGTGGTTCACAAAACATACTAAATTATGCTTACAAAACAGTATACTAGGACCTTAAAAAATGGAATGAGTTCAAGATTTCATAAACATCTTGGTGTATTAACACATTTAATTTCTAGATCACTAAAGTACAGTGCCTTCAGCTGTCTTAGATATGCTGAAGTTCTCATCAATCTATTATTTTTCTAATATAATTTAAATACATGTATGAATAAATGTTCTCTGATTTGCCTGAAACTGCTAATTTATTTTAAATACCATATACCAAAATTATTTATCCATTATATGGAAGTGGTTTCATTAAACATCAGTTATCTATATCTCTTACAGAAAAAAATACGAAGACTTGTGTATATGGGTAAACTTAAGGAGAAGGAGTCTTTTGGTGAGATTAGTGTTCTTCTTCAAGTTCCTTTCACATACACAATAGTTACTGGAAAAGACGTTGAGATGGCAATTATTGAAGATAAGGACCTACTTGGTAAATACATAAATGTCTTTTATTTCAACTGTTATACCATTTTATTTGATGAGTTTTTGGTAAGAGTAGACATATTTTGCAGACAAATTGGGACACTCAAGTAAGTATGGGTGTATGCATATTATTTACAGAGACAGCATATCTATAGATAACCCCCTTTATAACTTCATAGTCCATCTGACTTAATTGTGCTACTTTTAGAATATATTAGCAATATTTTAAAAGACATTTTAAATTACTAAAATCTCTCTGCCAATTCCCAAGTTACCATTAATAGCAACATTTTCTCCTTTTCTGGAATTTTTTTTTTTTTTTTTTTTTAAATCATTGCTTAAGTGTTTCTGGTTCAGGTCAAGTGTGTACTTTCCTCCAATTGGTCAAGTGTATATGAAGCTCCATGGATTGCAGTATTTAAACTTTTATATGAAATTTTATTTTATTTAAAAAAAAATTTATTGGAGTAGAGTTGATTTACAATGTTGCATTAGTTTCAGGTGTACAGCAAAGTGAATCAGTTATACATATACATATATCCACTCTTTTTTTTTTTTTTTTTTGATTTTTTTCCCATATAGGCCATTACAGAGTATTGAGTAGAGTTCCTTGTGCTATGCAGCAGGTTCTTATTAGTTATCTATTTTATATATAGTAGTGTGTATATGTCAAACCCAATCTGCCAATTGATCTGCCTCCCCACCTTAACCCCTGGTAACCATAAATTTGTGTTCTACATCCGTGACCATAGTTCCGTTTTGTAAATAAGTTTATTTGTATCCTTTCTTTTTAGATTCCACATACAAGCACTATCATACGATATTTATCTTTCTCTGTCTGACTTACTTCATTCAGTATGACAATCTCTAGGTCCATCCATGTTGCTACAAATGGCATTATTTTGTTCTTTTTTATGGCTGAGCAATATTCCATTGTATATATGTACCACATCTTCTTTATCCATTCCTCTGTTGATGGACATTTAGGTTGCTTCCATATCCTGGTTATTGTAAATAGTGCTGCAATGAATATTGTAATGCATGTATCTTTTTGAATCATGGTTTTCTCTGAGTATATGCCCAGGAGTGGGATTGCTGGGTGCTAAGATAGTTTTATTTTTAGTTTTTTAAAGAACCTCCATACTCTTCTCCATAGTGGCTGTACCAATTTACATTCCCACCAACAGTGTAGGAGGGGCCCCTTTTCTCTGCACCCTCTCCAGTCTTTACTGTTTGTAGATTTTTGGATGATGGCCATTCTGACCAGTATGAGGTGATACCTCATTGTAGTTTTGATTTGCATTTTTCTAATAATAAATGATGTTGAAATTTTAGAGCTCTAGTGATATTAGAATAATAATTGTGCAGTCACCTGTGATTGACCCTCCAAACATTATAAATATTCAAATAGGATATGCAATTGAATATGAAATATAAATGGTTAAAAGATCTAGAAACGTATAGAAATTAACATGGGTGAGAGATTTGCTTTAAATAAGCTCAATTAGAAATTTTTCCATATTACTTGTGTATGATTTGACTGAATTCTCTTTTCTGAATTTCAAGGTTTGTTTTAATTTTAATGTCTCTGAGAATATGTATGCTCTACCTTCTTAACTCTGACTTTGTTTAACTTCAAATTCATGTATCCATTTTTAATAGGTATACATTTGAAATAGCATTGATTAATATTCTTTCCTTCTGTGAAATTCAAATACCAAACCCCTCAAGGTACATATCACTTAAAAATAATTACAGACCACCAGTTATATTTATAATATTCTCACTTGACATAGGCTAGGTTTTTCTTTTCCTGTACTAATTATGTTAACTGCTGCAAGGTAAATAAATACACTGTGGACTCTTTTATGTAAACCAACATTTCACAAATGAAAGTGCTTCTTTCAAGCATGTATCTGAATCTTCTTTGTCATCCGACAAACAAAAATTCAAATAGATGGCGTAGTATAAGCTTCAGTTGCATTTTTCTGTGTGTTGTTCATATTTTAAATTCCATTCTATAATTTGTTCATTTGGGACAGATGTTATAAAGCTAGTGACATGTTTTGTGACTAATTAAACATTTAGTTTTCTAGTAATCCATTTTACAATTCCAAAATTTTTTTACTATAGTTAGCAATCTTTTATAGATTAGAATGTGCAGGCAACGTAATCCACATATGAGAAAAAGACATTTTCTCAGGTATATAGTTCACACTCTATCTGCACCTATATAAAATACATTGAAGAGTTAACATCACTTAAATGATCCAGTTTATCAATAATATTTAGAAAATACCTAAAGGAAGCAATAAATTCACTATACCTCAACCTGGGATAAGTAGAACAGAATCCAAGGAACATAAAAGAGTGCATAAATGTTACATATTGTATCTGGAGAATTATATATACAACTATTTATATATAATCTTAGAAGATGTTCAATAATTAGTTTGACAGTATTTAAAAGGACTTGAAGAGTGATTCCTTTGTTCATTTAGTTGTTAACTTTTGGAAAATAGGAAATAACTTGTTTTGTAATCTGTGTACATGCTTCTCAGACACTACCTTGAGCATCTAAAGAAAAATGAGAACAGGGTTATTAAGTTTAATCAATATAAGTATATTCTTTTTTTTTTCATATAATGCCACTGGTAATTTAGTTTATCTGATCACTACTTTTATGAAGGTAATATATTTTTGTCCAGATGCAGAATTTATACCTCACGTCATTTAGATTAAAATTATGCATACCAACTACCTTAATTTTACTGATATCTGGAATTCTCATGTACCACAATGTTCACTGCAGCACTATTTACAATAGCCAGGACATGGAAGCAACGTAAGTGTCCATCAACATATGAATGGATAAAGATGTGGCACAAATATACAATGGAATACTACTCAGCCATAAAAAGAAACAGAATTGTGTTATTTGTATGGAGGTGGATGGATCTAGAGTCTGTCATACAGAGTGAAATAAATCAGAAAGAGAAAAACAAATACCATATGCTAACATATATGTATGGAATCTAAAAAAAAAAAATGGTCTTGAAGAACCTAGGAGCAGGACAGGAATAAAGACGCAGAGTAGAGAATGGCCTTGAGGACACAGGGAGGGGGAAGGGTAAGCTGGGACGAAGTGACAGAGTGGCATTGACATGTATACACTACCAAATGTAAAATAGATAGCTAGTGGGAAGCAGCCACATAGCACAGGGAGATCAGCTTGGTGCTTTGTGACCACCTAGAGGGGTGGGATAGGGAAGGTGGGAGGGAGACGCAAGAGGGAGGGGATATGGGGATATATGTATACGTATAGCTGATTCACTTTGTTTTACAACAGAAACTAACACAACATTGTAAAGCAATTATACTCCAATAAAGATTTTTTTAAAAAAATTAAAAATAAAGCATAAAAAAGAAAAGAAAATAACAAGTAAATAAAAATTAAAATTAAAAGAAAAATAAAAAAAGAACAACAACAACAAAAAAGAAGTAGTAATATTTTCCTGTGGCCTTAGCTGTCAGTGTCTTTGCCCCGTCAGTGAGTCACAGCCAATCCCTACCTACACAGGAAGTCCTCCAATACTTCTAGGTAGGTCTATGCACCTGCTGTGGCCACTGTGGGTTCAGCTCAGACTCTGATCTGGCCTTACACCTGCATGTACTTGACCCCAAAGTCCACAGCCTCGACTCTGGGAACTCTCATTGTATATTCAGATATTACATAGATGTAGGGTTTACCAAGCCAATTGCAGGGATTTAATCCACTGGTCATGCAGCGGTATTCCGTTTCTCCTCTTTGGTTGCACAGCCCCTGTGGTTCAGCTTTGGTTTTCACCCCGCCTCTGCGTGTGGGCCTCCCTCAGGCGTCTGTTCCCCTCCCAGGCAAGAGGAGGTGAAAGCAGTGGCGGATTAGGGCTCACTTGCTCACTGAGGCTTGGGGGAGGGAGGGATATGGCAGTCACAATTAGGATGTGCAAGGAGTACCTGCGGCAGCAGAGGCCGACGTGAAGTTGCAAGAGTCTGAGGCGCACCGTATGTTCACCCAGGGAAGTTGGCCCTGGATGGCAGGATCCTTGGCAGTAGCTGGCTGCACAGGCTGCTGGGAAAGTGTTGGCAGTGACCTGCCTTGCACACAGGACGCTTGGTGGCAATGGTGGCAGCCTCTGTTGTCCGAGATAACAGCCGCGGCTAGTGCTTGTGCTCACGTAGGTGTTGCCCTGCCATCTGTGAGCACACAGCAGGAAGCTCCTATGGTGGGCCACTTATTGAGCACACCACAACAAAGGTCTCCTGCCTCTCCACGATGCCCAGGTTTTTTCCCGGACTCCGTCCTATCTAGCTTTGGCACACTAGCACCCTCAGGCTGTCCTCATGCAGCCAATCCCAGTCCTCTCCCTGTGGTCTGACCTCTGAAGCCCAAGCGTCAGCACCCAGCCCCCAACCCCCCACCCCGGCCAGCAGGTGAGCAGACAAGCGTCTCTGGCTGGTGAGTGCTGGTTGACACCAATCCTCCGTGTGGGAATCTCTCCGCTCTGCCTTCTGCACCCCTGTTGCTGTCCTCTCCTCCAAGGCTCTGAAGCTTCCCCCCATCCCTGCCAGTGAGGGGGCTTCCTAGTGTGTGGAAACTTTTCCTCCTTCACAGCTCCCTCCCAGAGGGACAGGCCCCATCCTGATTCCTTTGCCTCTTTTTTTTTTTTTTTTTTTTCTTCTTTTTTCTTTTGCCCTGCCCAGTTACGTGGGGATTTTCTTGCCTTTTTGGAAGTCTGAGGTCCCCTGCCAGTGTTCTGTACATGTTCTGTAGGAGCTGTTCCACATGTAGATGTTTTCTTGATGTATTTGTGGGGAGGAAGGTGATCTCCATGTCTTACTCCTCCGCCATTTGCCCCTGGTCCTCATAATACTTTATTTCTCCACAAATATGTGGTCTCTTTCATTTTCTGATACTCTTACATATCAATAATGTATCCTATTATTAAAATTCCTAATATTTTAATGATTTAAGTTCAGTTAATTTACTTACATTAATTTTTCATTAGATTTTCAGAACAAGTTCCTCTCATTTTGTGAACTGGCATGCTTCCTTTTTAGAGACAGTGCAATTCATGATATTTCTACTTTTCCTAGATTCCCAGAAAGAACAATGTCACTTTTGGGACTTCCCTGGCAGTCCAGTGGTTAAGACTCCATGCTTCCACTGCAGGGGGCATGGGTTCAATCACTGGTCAGGAAACTAAGATCCTGCATGCTGCGTGGTATGGCCAAAAGAAAGAAAAAAAAAAGAACAATGTCACTTTGTCACTTTTGACTTTGTGGTAGCTTCCTTACCTAGATAAACTCATGTTATTATTTCTTCATTACTTTCCCTATTTTTCATTTCTGCTACTTTAATCAATTTTAGTTATGATTACATATTTACCTGATAACAGAATTTAAAATATATTTTGAATTTAAAAATATATAAATGCATCAAGTATCTTATATAGAAGTAGATGGATGAATTATTTCAATAGTAAAAAAGACAGAATTTACATATGTTTTTGATTAATGGGGTTGTATATTGGTTGGTATTTTTCTCTCAAGAAAAAAACAAGTGTTACTGGAAACTAGATTTTTTTGAAGATGATGATTAATGACCAGTACTACTTCTACTGACCCAGAATTATAGAAGTATCAGCTCAATAGATTTAGGTGAAGCCACCAACCACATAGGTGATATTGAAATAATTGACCCTGACTACAAATAACAATTTGAAATGAAGCCAGGCAGAATTTTGGCTTTAATGCGTTATCACAAACAGAGTTCATCATGCATCTTTTGCTTACCTGGACATGAAACATTTTGATAACAATAATTAGTTCAGTTTTAGTCTTTAACTTTCATAGGTTTTGAGCCTTCAATCTTATAATTATATAAGACCTTAATCATGAATTTCTTTTCAGCAAAAATTTGACAGATCATATAAAGTTTTAGGCAGTGTATTGTCTTAACATAGAAAATGTTTTGTATGCTTCATAATTGAATTGTAATTGTCTGTAAATTAAATGATATTATTACAAATTTTTTGCTAATAGAATAGGAAATTACCAAGCCTTGCCAGAGTGCCTTGCTGGTTTAGCAGATAATACAATATTAATCAGATATCAAGTTCAAACCTACCCCAAAATTGATGAAAGTCCTGTATTTTTTAAACATAGTTTTCAAATTAGTTCACATAAAATTTCAGGCCAAGTTTTTCCATAAACCGTATGCTTCAATATTTTTAGAAGGGCTCCAAATCTACATATACACAAATGTAATTTTATAAACTTATAATTGGATTACATTTCTGATGTCTTAATATTTATATTGCAAAAGCTTACTTAATTATTGGAAAACAAAATAGTTTATACTTGATTAATTCAGTGTTACAGCTTCTGATAATTCCAAACATGCTTTCATAGTATAGTATTTTTACCTTTTGTCTATTTATATTATTTGGCAAAACTAATCCCCTACAAAATACTGATCTCTTACAAATAATTCATGAAAAAGAAAATCAAAATATAGGCAATACTGTGCTTTATCAATATGTACAAGGCAGTTATATCCAACATGTATTATAGCCACTGAAATATAATAATTAAAGTGAATAGTTATTTTGCATTTTATATGTCTTGTTTCAGAGTGTTTTTCAGAAGTATTTCTGATATTACATCTTGTCTACTAAATATTGGCTGTCACTCATTTTTCAGGAAAGCATTTAATTGAGTAAAATATGTCTTGTAAGTAATTCGATAAAATCACTTTTATGTACAGTTATGCACAAATAATGAAAATACTACATTTTAAAATCTGATTTTTAAACCAACATCCTAATAAGGAAAATTTCAGTAAAAGAAACTATCACTGAGGATTTTTATTCTCATTGCCAATATTTACTTCTTTTACCATGTTCTAGAACAATATGCCTGTGTGGCAGAGTTTGACAGAGGTTTAACAATCTCCCTTTTCTCTTTCTAAGCATAGAGGAAGGTCAAATTCCAGAGTCTCTCTTGCAGTTATGTTGGAGACATGTAACTGGTTCTGGTTAATAAAATAGAGGGAAATTGTTATAGCCTGGTCATGAAAGATATTATCTTTCATGATCTCACTCACTGTCTGGAAGTGAAGTGCTCCAAGATATCAGAATCACATGATGGTGGGAACTTGTACTCTAGGATCCTCTTCTTGGATGGAGCTGCCCATAAGAATAGCTCAGCCAGGAACATCAGTATTAGACTTGTGCAAGTGATATATATTTGTTGAATTAAGCAACCAGAATTTTAGTTTGTTATAGCAACTAGCAAGTGCTACCCTGAGTCTTACAACTGACAACAATGCAATATTTTCTGAGGAGTTCTTAGATAAGTAAAATTTCCCAAATTAGGACATAAAATGAATATGTCTTTCATTATAATTCTTTTATGCTTAGCATTTAAATATGTACTCAAAAATAAGTTCAAGGCACATTTAGGAATAAGAAAATGTATGTACATAAAGAAGATATATGCTAAGTTTTAGAATAAGATTTAGAATTATTTTGGTATACTTTTATAATAAGAACATTGTATATACAAGAGACGGAGGAAACATAAATTCAGCTCTTTAAAAAAAATTAGTTCACTTAAAAATCCCCTAACAAAATATTTTTAAATCAGCTTATCATTTAGTTACATATTTCCAGAACATAACATGTGCCCTAGAGTATACTGTGTGGTGTCTGTTAACACACAGAGAGGTAAGTAGAATTTAGTACATTTCAAAGAGAAAGCAAAAAGTTAGACAAATCAATAATCAAAATTAACCCCAATAGACTATGTCAGATAAACATCCACCAAGGTTTAATAGAAAATGACCTAGAAATACTTGCAGGCAAAGTTATCTGTAAATCTGCTGAGAATGTTCATGATGGTCATCTTTTCCAAGGCATAGAATTCACTGTAAGCAAGTATTTATATTCAGTATAGTTATTACACAGATTCTCTTTTCTTAGGCTGTTATATCTTAAATACTGAATTAAAGCTATTAGATTGAAATATCAGTTTAGAAACCATTCCAAAGTCTCAAAGAAGAAAATGAAATACATTATAACATGCAAAACAAAACTTTCATCCGTTATTTACTTTTTAAATGTCTTAGTGCATATAAAATCCCACAAAATTGCTTATAGTTACCATATATTAGAAGGATAATTTGACTTAAAAGTTTCAAGGTTCATTCCACAACCGTACTTGATTTCTTCCTTCATACTTTCCTGATTTGCTTGTAGGAAATACATTCATGATCCTATGTCCATCTATTTTCAGGCCTTAGATCTACTGGAAAGGTGTTGGTAAGAGGTATGTAGATTTCTTGAAGGAGAAATTGTTCTTTCTCTGTAAACATTTAATAGCTTATCATTTAACTATATGTTGGCTGAAAATGTAGGAAATTATGTAAGGAAAGGAATCATAACATCAAATAATAACAGAGGTGATATTTCTGTGGCTGCTGAGATTCTGTGTTGTGTGTTGTGCTGTGCTGCTGTGCTAGATCTTTCTGATAGGCTTATTCAATATTTACAACAACACTGGTGTGTTGGTATTTTATTGGAACTGGTAAAATAAGACAAATTTGAAAAAAATAACAGAATATCTAAAGATAAATTAACAAATATATAAACAAATACAGGGATTTAGAACTAAGGTGCTCTGGGAATGTAGGCTTTGCTGGGACTTGAGAGAAGATTGAGTCAGAAAGTGAATAGGGAGAAAGCAGATACTCAGTTGGTGAATCAGAGAAGTCAGATGCAGGAATCAGGAATGCATAATAAGAGAATAAGAGTTAGGACTCCAGAGAAGATTATCTGGGAAGCACAACATCAGGAAATGAGATTAAAATTGATGTGGAAAAATAGGTGAATGTCTTGTCAAGGGGCTTGAAAAATCAAAATGGAGCAAAAGCGATAAAACAAAATTTGGTAGTTTGCCGAAGTCTTTGGTGACTGAGATGCTGTCTACATATTTTTACAGAGTATGGTCAGCTTCCAATTCAAAAGGTGAATGAATTTAACTTTGCAGGCAGAAGATGTTCTTGTCACCTGGTCAGAAGGAGTAATTCAAGGGAAAATTAGAAAGACACCTTTTGCCATTTTCTAATTTGCAAATGAGGGTTGAATAAAGGATTTCCAAATTCATCCATCCATCCATCCATTCATCCATCCGTTCATCCATCTATCATTTGGTCAGTTAGGAAATAATTTTGAGCACCTGCATTATCCAGGCATTCTTCCAGGTGCTAAGGGAATGACATCTGAAAAGAACCCCAATCCTATCAGTTCATATTATGATGCGAGAAAAGATAGACAATACACAAGTAAACACAGAAATGGGAAACCCAATGATTATTTCAGATGAGTGAGAAAAAAATAACAGGTGATAGTCTAGAGAATGCTTAGAGATACTTCTTTAGCTGTGGAGTCTTCTTCCTCTCTGAGAAGGTAACATTTGAGGTAAGACCTGCATGTTGAAAAAGAGCTAGTTAGTAGCATGAAGATCTGGAGATGAGCATTCTAAGCGGAAGGGAGAAGCACAGGCACAAAAGTTTTGAGAAGGGAACAATTATGGCATGAATATCAGAAAGAAGATTGAAGCAGTTATAAGGAGGGAGTAAAGAGAGAAGTCTGGAGAGGTAGACAGTGGTAAGAAGATGTAAGGTTCACCAGACCATGATAAGGTATAGGATCACTTTCTAGTTGTAAGGGAAAGGCTCTAAGAGAGTTTAAGAAGGGTTTCTACAGGAACTGTGATCAATAAGCTTGGGAAACTTCACATGCTGTAGAGATATATTTCAAATTATCATATTATAGGCTCTAAAAATTAGTTAAGAAACTATTTAACTTTTAACTCAGGGTCTTTCAAATTAAGAACCCATTTGTTTCTAATGAAGTCTAGACTTTCCAGTTGAGAATGGTACAATTTGTTATTACTTATCTGCATTATGTATTCTCTCCATCTCAAAGCATATTGTTTGATCCAATCAGGTTGAACCCTTAATGTCTCTTCCCCCGTAGCAGACATTCCCATTCATTGCTATAACCCTTTGCTCAATGCTAAAAGACCTTTTTCTCTCCTAACTTCATATCAAAATCATATCTATCTTCTCTCCTCTATGACCTATATAAAAATCACTTCATTAATTTTCTCCTTTGATGAAGACAGTATGATATGGTAAGAATATCATGAGTGTTTCAGTTAAAACTTCAGTGCTCTAATTTGTGTTCTATCATCTACGTGAATTATGATTGTAAGAAGTTACCCTAACCCTTAGAGCCCAACGTTCTAACAGTAAAACTTGGTATGAAATAATTATTTTCTAGAAATATCCTGACACAGGTAAAAACACTTAGAAAAGTGTCACACATTTTAGACATGCATAGTCATATTTGGATAATTTACTAGAAATCTGCATATTAGTAATCAAAATAGCTAACACTAGTGATTATTTACTAAATTAAACTGCTTTATTTGCATTATTTCATTTAATCCTAATGATAATGCTTTGAGTTAAGTTTATTAAACCAATTTTACAGAAGAGGAAACTAATGCTTATAGAGCGTAAGCCACTTGTACAAATAAACAGGAATTTGCAGTGATGGAACCAGAATCCAGGCCCAGTTCTGTCCAAAGCCCATGCTCTTAACTAGGCTTCTCATTTTATAGAGGAGAAATTGGAACCTTAGAAAGAGTAAAAAATTTAACTGAGGACATATGTCTAATATGTGTCAGAGCACATCTTGGATACCAGCTTTCTAGGCCCACAGTTATATAATACTAAACACTGGTATTTATTCATTTAATTTATGTACGGATAGCCCTGAGAAGTAGTATCATTCTACTCTGCATGTAATACAAAAATACATGCTATATTAAATACTATTTATGGGAGTAAAGTGGGTTTTTTTAATAAAAAAATATAAATAAGTAAAAGATTTTGAAATAAAGTAATTTTTGTTTAGAGGAGCAGCTTTAATATAGAGATATTAAAGAGGAGTTCTTTAAACAAGGAAAAATCAATGAAACATTGATATACCATTATATATAACTTTTATGAGAAATACTCATTGTTGTCTATTTAGGGATAATTTACTCAAAATAAAATAATAGATAAAACATATTTCATAATTCTTAAGAAGTTTTGGGGAAAAAAATGTTCCAGAATAAAAACTTTCTGATTGTTCATATATTTATTTTTTTAAATAGGAATAATTTGGTGCAATGATTTTCAAACTGTTTTGAAAGCACAATTTTATCAGGGGAATATTTTTTGAAGGTGTACTTCAATAAATGTATACTTAGTCATATATAATATGTATATGCTATTGTATTAATATATCATGGTCATAATAAAACACAAAGAAGATTGTTTTAAAGTATGAGATTAAAGTAAAAACAAAAGGAAATTCTAATATTTTCTTTCCATACCATATTGGATGATCTTGTGTAGGAAACCAGAGCATACACCTTCCTTCAGAGAGCACTGGTTTGTATATACAGGTAAGAAATAAGAAGCAAAGATGCAGTCAGGTTTTAGCCTAATGATGCAGATGCCAATGTGTTAAGTTTTGAGAAATATAAATTTTGAATTATTGTGCATCAATGGTAAATGAAGAAATCAGATATAAGCATGAAAGTATCTAGTAAGGCTGGTGGATGAGATAATATTTAGAAAGCAGGAAATAGTTAATGATTGTGTACAATGTAGGAAAAGTACTCATGGCAGAAGAACTTGAGCTCTGTTACACACATCTGTGTCTTGAACAGTTGAGAGTTTTACAAATATTTCTGAATGGGTTTGCATATGAGTCAGATAAGGGGAAATCGTAGTGCTCTAATAATAGAATTATGTCAGTGGAGATAACGATGTCTAAAAATGCCATTCCTCAGTTCACCTGAAACAGAATTGCTAGGAATTACTTTTGTCATGTGAGGTAACTGTAACCAAATTCATGTAACAAACAGTAGTTTGAATGGGAATTTCTATTTCTGTACCTGAAATGCCATTGTGTTTATCCAGCTATAACTAAATTGTATCAAGAGAGTGACAGTTCTGAAAAACAAAACAGACTTAGGAGTTTCCTGGGGTTGTGGGGAGGAAGGAGGTAAAACAATTGCCGTGTAATCTATTTATCTTTATTGGAGAGACGATTTAAAGGAAAGAAAGAAGGCAGATGACCCAGTCTAATCTCCTTGGAGGTCTTAAGAAATAAACTATTGATATTTGGTAGGAAGAGTCCTTATCAGTGGGATGCTCTTAGAAGGATGTCTTTGGCTAAGATTTCTTATGGTAAACAAACCTAGGATATGTGAGGTTTAATTTCATGGGAAATATTAAATAAGATCACCTATCTAGATATAAACTAAAAATTCTTCATAACCTTAATGCTTCTTGCTCTGTGGAATAACTGACATATCTTATATGGAAAACTCATCTGGTATTCTGAGTTAGAAATTACATGTCTAATGAATGACATAATGGCCTGGGGAACCGTCATTGATGTCCAAATCTCTCCCTGCTCTACTTGTGCTTGCTACTAGCTTGTATCATTGAACTATTAGTAAACATATAAGTCTGATCTGACAAATATGATTCTTTGGTTAGCTCAGAGGAGAGAAGAAGAAAGAAAATAAAATAAAATGTAAGAAGTGGAAGTAGAATAACTTGAGAAAGAAAGAAACTTGAAGTTGCTAGAATAGCTGACTTAATCTGGAAGAAAATAAAAACATAACCATCTCTATCTTATTGCAAACATAAAAATTAAAATTCTAGATGCTATGTAGAGTTGGCAGTAAAAAAAATCTTTCAAAATTTTCTTTAATAGTGCCTCTTCTTTTCTCTTTTCATTTTTTAGATATTTAACATAGCAACTCACTTCCAGGTATTAAATCCTATTGTTTTTGGAACAAATTACTGCAAACTTAGTGGCTTCACGAGAAAAATTTGCTATCTTACAGTTCTGAATGTTGGAATTCTGAAATAGGTGACACTAGGCTAAAATCAAGGTGTCAGAAGGTTTTATGTCATCTAGAGGTTCCAGGAGAAAATGTTTCCTTCCCTTTTCCAGATTCTAGGGGCCTCTTACATTCCTTGATTTGTAGTCTCTTCTTCCATTTTAAAGCCAACAGTGTCCTATCTTCAAATGTCTCTTTGACTTTGACACTCTGTCTCATTCTTCCACATTGTTTTTAATTACAGAAGGAATTTTATTTATTTATTTATAAATTATTTATACAATTTTTAAAGGTTGCACTCCATTTACAGTTATTACAAAATATTGGCTATATATCTTATGTTGTACAATACTCCCTTGTAACCTATCTTACACCAAATAATTTGTACCTCTCACTCCCCCACCCCTATCTTGACCCTCCCCCAACACTGGTAACCACTAGTTTGTTCTCTATATCTGTGAGCCTCCTTCTTTTTTTATTATATTCACTAGTATGTTGTATTTTTTAGATTCCACATATAAGTGATACCACATAGTATTTGTCTTTCTCTGTCTGACTTATTTCACTTAGCATAATGCCCTCCAAGTCCATGCATATTCCTGAAAATGGAAAAATTTCAGTCTTTTTTATGGCTGAGTAGTATTCCACTGTATATATATATACCACCTCTTCTTTAACCATTCATCTGTTGATGGGCACTTTTAGGTTGCTTCCATATCTTGGAAATTGTAAATATGATGCTATGAATATTGGGGTGCATGTATCTTTTTGAATTAGTTGATGGTGAACTTCTTTTCATGTGCCTCTTGGCCATCTGCATTTCCTCTTTGGAAAAATTTCTATTCAGTTCTTCTGCCTATTTTTAATTGGTTTTTTTTTTTTTTGATATTGAGTTGTATGAGCTGTTATATATGTTGGATATTAATCCCTTATTAGTCATATCATTTGCAAATATTTTCTCCCATTCAGCAGGTTGTCTTTTCACTTTGTAGATGATTTCCTTTGCTGTGCAAGAGCTTTCCAGTTTAATTAGATCCCATTTGCCTCTATTCCAAAAAAATATTGCTGTGCTTTATATCAAAGATTGTTCTGCCTATGTTTTCCTCTAGGAGTTTTATGGTATCTGGTCTTACATTTAGGTCTTTAATTCATTTTGAGTTTATTTTTGTATATGGTGTTAGAGTCCACTTTTGAGGACCCTTCTGATTACAATAGGCCCACCTGGATAATACAAGATAATGCCCCTATTTTAAGGAGGGATGACAAGCAACCTTAATTCCAACTGCAACCTGAATTCTCCCCTACTCCATTGCTATGTTAACATAATATATTCACAGGCTCGAGGGATTAGGAAGTAGGGCTTTTTGGAGGAGAGCATCATTTTGCCTACCAGAGATACCATATCAAAATGGTTTATATTAAAACAAAATATATACATACATATATATTAACTTCTATATTCAAATGAGTTCTTACAATGGGTAGGTGGTATTTCTTGTCACCTATATTTTGTTCATACCCATGGGAGGATTATATGTCTCACTCCTAGTGCCCACTCACTCAGGCATGGTCATGTGCATTACTTAGGCCAATGAAATGTAAATGCAAGGATGTGTGTCATGTGTTAGCAGAAGTTTTAAGTATCATAGTATGTTCCAACATGTTTCTTTTTTCTCTATATAATGATTTCTGAAATATTGCAGAAAATGGCTATTTCACCAGCCTGGGTCTAGGGGTGACACTGTAACAAACCTGTGAGGGATGTGGAGCTTGAGTTAAGAAACAATCTTCTTAACTATTAGCTCTTCAGACAATGCAAAACTTAATGAGAAAAAAATGGGAAAAAAATCACTAAATAATATAGTAATCCTAAAACTTAAAATTGAATTAGTTTAGAGATAATTTCACCCTCAAAAGATGAGCAGAATTTTTTAAAAGCAAATGTATTATTTGTGAATTTATATTAATGTATGAATCTGCTTGTGTATGAAGAATGAAAATAATATTAAAAAAGGAAATAAGGGATCTAAAACAGAATTATAGAAACAAAGGCAAATAGATATTTTCTAGAATCTGGTAGCAATGTCTAAGAAAAATTCTTAGTAAAAGGAAAATACAAGAAAAAATACTTAGATGTGATACAGATAATTTACCAGAAACCAATTGGAAATATCTCAAAAGTGATGGGATGCTGAAGCTATTGTAGATAAACTCTAGATCAAGACAAAAACGTCTAGCATCACCCACTAGTACTTTTTGGGAGATTTTAGATAATATAATAAAACAACAACATGAAATAGTAGGAAAAAAGAACCAACTTTCTTTATATGCTTGCTATGATTACATACATAAATAAGGGTGCTCATTTAATTACTAGCTCAGTACACCAGATCAACATTACCATATCAATATAACTTAATAATTAATACTAAATTTTAATAGTAATTTAATAGTAAAATATTTAAACTTAAAACTTAATAGTTTTTATAATAAAAATTATCTATTTAGAAATGGAAATGACAAGATAAAATATAAAATAAAAATGAGCAATTTAATAACAGATTTTTGGGTCTATATGAAGTAAACTAAAAAAATATTAAAGAATGAAAAAGGAAAGACACATCATTTGAGCTGAGGCTCGGGCTTCAATCGGATCACAGGGAGAGGACTGGGGTTGGCTGCGTGAACACAGCCTGAAGGGGTTAATGCACCACAGCTAGCCGGGAGGGAGTCCGAAGAGGACTGCAGCTGCCGAAGAGGCAAGAGACTTTTTCTTGCCTCTTTGTTTCATGGTACGCAAGGAGAGGGGATTCAGAGCACCGCCTAAATGAGCTCCAGAGACGGGTGCGAGCCGCGGATATCAGCGTGGACCCCAGACCCGGACATGGGACGCTAAGGCTGCTGCTGCTGCCACCAAGAAACCTGTGTGCGAGCACAGGTCACTATCCACACCACCCCTCCCCGGAGCCTGTGCAACCTGCCACTGCCAGGTTCCTGTGATCTAGGGACAACTACCCCGGGAGAACGCATAGCACGCCTAAGGCTGCTGCAACATCACACTGGCCTCTGCCGCCGCAGGCTTGCCCCACATCCATACCACTCCCTCCCCATGGCCTGAGTGAGCCAGAGCCCCCGAAGCAGCTGCTCCTTTAACCCCGTCCTGTGTGAGTGAAGAACAGACACCCTCAGGCAACCTACACGCAGAGGCGGGACCAAATCCAAAGCTGAACCCCGGGAGCTGTACGAAAGAAGAAGAGAAAGGGAAATTTCTCCCAGCAACCTCAGAAGCAGTGGATTAAAGTTCTGCAAACAACTTGATGTACCTGCATCTGCTGAATACCTGAATAGACAACGAATCATCCCAAATTCAGGAAGTGGACTTTGGGAGCAGGATATATTAATTTTTCCCCTTTTCCTTTTTTTGTGAGTGTATAGGTGTATGCTTCTGGGTGAGATTTTGTTTGTATAGCTTTGCTTTCACCATTTCTCTTAGGGTTCGGTCCGCCCGTTTTTATTGTTTGTTTGTTTGCTTTTTAATTAAAAAAATTATTTTTCTTAATAAATTTTTCCTTATTTTTTATTTAAAAAAAATTAAAATTTTTTTCTTATTAATTTTTTTATTTGAAAAAATAAAAAAAATTTATCTTGATAAAATTTTTCTTAGTAATTTTTTTCTTATTTTTTATTTTAAAAAATTTAAAAAAAATTAATAAATTTTTTCCTTAATATTTTTTTCTTATTTTTATTTAAAAAATAATAAATTTATTTTTAAAAATAAAAACAAATTTTTCTTAAAAATTTTTTCTTAATAATTTTTTTCTTATTTCTTATTATAATAGCTTTATTTTGTTTTATTTTATTTTATCCTCTTTCTTTCTTTCTTTCTATTTTTTCTCCCTTTTATTCTGAGCCGTGTGAATGAAAGGCTCTTGGTGCTCCAGCCAGGCATTAGGGCTGTGCCTCTGAGGTGGGAGAGCCAACTTCAGGACACTGGTCCACAAGAGACCTCCCAGCTCCACATAATATCAAATGGCGAAAATCTCTCAGAGATCTCCATCTCAGCATCAAGACCCAGCTTCACTCAATGACCAGCAAGCTACAATGCTGGACACGCTATGCCAAACAACTAGCAAGACAGGAACACAGCCCCATCCATTAGCAGAGAGGCTGCCTAAAATCATAATAAGGCCACAGACACCCCAAAACACACCATCAAATGTGGACGTGCCCACCAGAAAGACAAGATCCAGCCTCATCCACCAGAACACAGGCACGAGTCCCCTACACCAGGAAGCCTACACACCCACTGAACCAAACTTAGCCACTGGAGACAGATACCAAAAACAACGGGAACTACGAACGTGCAGCCTGTAAAAAGGAGACCCCAAACACAGTAAGATAAGCAAAATGAGAAGACAGAAAAACACACAGCAGATGAAGGAGCAGGGTCAAAACACACCAGACCTAACAAATGAAGAGGAAATAGGTAGTCTACCTGAAAAAGAATTCAAAATAATGATAGTAAAGATGATCCAAAATCTTGGAAATAGAATAGACAAAATGCAAGAAACATTTAACAAAGACATAGAAGAACTAAAGAGGAACCAAGCAACAATGAAAAACACAATAAATGAAATTAAAAATACTCTAGAAGGGATCAATAGCAGAATAACTGAGGCAGAAGAAGGGATCAGTGACCTGGAAGATAAAATAGTGGAAATAACTACTCCAGAGCAGAATAAAGAAAAAAGAATGAAGAGAACTGAGGACAGTCTCAGAGACCTCTGGGACAACATGAAACGCACCAACATTCGAATTATAGGGGTCCCAGAAGGAGAAGAGAAAAAGAAAGGGACTGAGAAAATATTTGAAGAGATTATAGTTGAAAACGTCCCTAATATGGGAAAGGAAATAGTTAATCAAGTCCTGGAAGCACAGAGAGTCCCATACAAGATAAATCCAAGGAGAAACACCCCAAGACACATATTAATCAAACTATCAAAAATTAAATATAAAGAAAACATATTAAAAGCAGGAAGGGAAAAACAACAAATAATACACAAGGGAATACCCATAAGGTTAACAGCTGATCTTTCAGCAGAAACTCTGCAAGCCAGAAGGGAGTGGTAAGATACATTTAAAGTGATGAAGGAGCAAAACCTACAAGCAATATTACCCACGAAGGATCTCATTCAGATTTGATGGAGAAATTAAAACCTTTACAGACAAGCAAAAGCAGAGAGAGTTCAGCAACACCAAACCAGCTTTACAACAAATGTTAAAGGAACTTCTGTAGGCAAGAAACACAAGAGAAGGAAAATACCTACAATAACAAAACCAAAACATTTAAGAAAATGGGAATAGGAACATACATATTGATAATTACCTTAAATGTAAATGGATTAAATGCTCCCCCCAAAAGACACAGACTGGATGAATGAATACAAAAACAAGACCCATATATATGCTGTCTACAAGAGACCCACTTCAGACCTAGAGACACATACAGACTGAAAGTGAGGGGATGGAAAAAGATATTCCATGCAAATGGAAATCAAAAGAAAGCTGGAGTAGCAATTCTCATATCAGACAAAATAGACTTTAAAATAAAGACTATTACAAGAGACAAAGAAGGACACTATATAATGATCAAGGGATCGATCCAAGAGGAAGGTATAACAATTGTAAATATTTATGCACCCAACATAGGAGCACCTCAATACATAAGGCAAATACTAACAGCCATAAAAGGGGAAATCGACAGCAACACAATCATAGTAGGGGACTTTAACACCCCACTTTCACCAATGGACAGATCATCCAAAATGAAAATAAATAAGGAAACACAAGCTTTAAATGATGCATTAAACAAGATGGACTTAATTAATATTTATAGGACATTCCACCCCAAAACAACAGAATACACATTTTTCTCAAGTGCTCATGGAACATTCTCCAGGATAGATCATATCTTGGGTCACAAATCAAGCCTTGGTAAATTTAAGAAAATTGAAATCGTATCAAGTATCTTTTCCGACCACAACACTATGAGACTAGATATCAATTACAGGAAAAGATCTGTAAAAAATACAAACACATGGAGGCTACACAATACACTACTTAATAACGAAGTGATCACTGAAGATATCAAAGGGGAAATTAAAAAATACCTAGAAACAAATGACAATGGAGAAATGAGGACCCAAAACCTATGGGATGTAGCAAAAGCAGCTCTAAGAGGGAAGTTTATAGCAATACAAGCCTACATCAAGAAAGAGGAATCATCTCGAATAAACAACCTAACCTTGCACCTAAAGCAATTAGAGAAAGAAGAACAAAAAAACACCAAAGCTAGCAGAAGGAAATAAATCATAAAGATCTGATCAGAAATAAATGAAAAAGAAATGATGGAGACAGCAGCAAAGATCAGTAAAACTAAAAGTTGGTTCTTTGAGAAGATAAACAAAATTGATAAACCATTAGCCAGACTCATCAAGAGAAAAAGGGAGAAGACTCAAATCAATAGAATTAGAAATGAAAAAGGAGAAGTAACCACTGACAGTGCAGAAATACAAAGGATCATGAGAGATTACTACAAGCAACTCTATGCCAATAAAATGGACAACCTGGAAGAAATGGACAGATTCTTAGAAATGCACAACCTGCCGAGACTGAACCAGGACGAAATAGAAAATATGAACAGACCAATCACAAGCACTGAAATTGAAACTGTGATTAAAAATCTTCCAACAAACAAAAGCTCAGGGCCAGATGGCTTCACAGGGGAATTCTATCAAACTTTTAGAGAAGAGCTAACACCTATCCTTCTCAAACTCTTCCAAAATTTTGCAGAGGGAGGAACACTCCCCAACTCATTCTACAAGCCACCATCACCCTGATACCAAAACCAGACAAAGATGTCACAAAGAAAGAAAACTACAGGCCAATATCACTGATGAACGTAGATGCAAAAACCCTCAACAAAATACTAGCAAACAGAATCCAACAGCACATTAAAAGGATCATACAGCATGATCAAGTGGTGTTTATTACAGGAATGCAAGGATTCTTCAGTATACGCAAATCAATCAACGTGATACATCATATTAACAAATTGAAGGAGAAAAACCATATCATCATCTCAATAGATGCAGAGAAAGCTTTTGACAAAATTCAACACCCATTTATGATAAAAGCCCTGCAGAAAGTAGGCATAGAGGGAACTTTCCTCAACATAATAAAGGCCATATATGACAAAACCACAGCCAACATCATCCTCAATGCTGGAAAACTGAAACCATTTCCACTAAGATCAGGAACAAGACAAGGTTGCCCACTCTCACCACTATTATTCAACATAGCTTTGGAAGTGTTAGCCACAGCAATCAGAGAAGACAAAGAAATAAAAGGAATCCAAATCAGAAAAGAAGGAGAGCTGTCACTGTTTGCATATGACATGATACTATACATAGAGAATCCTAAAGATGCTACCAGAAAACTACTAGAGTTAATCAATGAATTTGGTAAATTAGCAGGATACAAAATTATTGCACAGAAATCTCTTGCATTCCTATACACTAATGATGAAAAATCTGAAAGTGAAATTAAGAAAACACTCCCATTTACCATTGCAACAAAAAGAATAAAATATCTAGGAATAAACCTACTTAAGGAGACAAAAGACCTGTATGCAGAAAATTATAAGACACTGATGAAAGAAATTAAAGATGATACAAATAGATGGAGAGATATACCATGTTCCTGGATTGGAAGAATCAACATTGTGAAAATGACTCTACTACCCAAAGCAATCTACAGATTCAATGCAATCCCTATCAAACTACCACTGGCATTTTTCACAGAACTCGAACAAAAAATTTCACAATTTGTATGGAAACACAAAAGACTCCAAATAGCCAAAGCAATCTTGAGAACAAAAAATGGAGCTGGGGGAATCAGGCTCCCTGACTTCAGACAATATTACAAAGTTACAGTAATCAAGACAGTTTGGTACTGGCACAAAAACATAAACATGGATCAATGGAACAGGATAGAAAACCCAGAGATAAACCCACGCACATATGGTCACCTTATCTTTGATAAAGGAGGCAAGCATATACAGTGGAGAAAAGACAGCCTCTTCAATAAGTGGTGCTGGGAAAACTGGACAGGTACATGTAAAAGTATGAAATTAGAACACTCCCTAACACCATACACAAAAATAAGCTCAAAATGGATTAAAGACCTAAATGTAAGGCCAGACACTATCAAACTCTTAGAGGAAAACATAGGCAGAACACTCTATGACATACATCACAGCAAGATCCTTTTTGACCCACCTCCTAGAGAAATGGAAATAAAAACACAAATAAACAAATGGGACCTAATGAAACTTAAAAGCTTTTGCACAGCAAAGGAAACCATGAAGAAGACCAAAAGACAACCCTCAGAATGGGAGAAAATATTTGCAAATGAAGCAACTGACAAAGGATTAGTCTCCAAAATTTACAAGCAGCTCATGCAGCTCAATAATAAAAAAACAAATAACCCAATCCAAAAATGGGCAGAAGACCTAAATAGACATTTCTCCAAAGAAGATATACAGATGGCCAACAGACACATGAAACAATGCTCAACATCATTAATCATTAGAGAAATGCAAATCAAAACTACAATGAGATATCCTCTCACCCTGTTCAGAATGGCCATCATCAAAAAAATCTAGAAACAATAAATGCTGGAGAGGGTGTGGAGAAAAGGGAAGACTCCTGCACTGTTGGTGGGAATGTAAATTGATACAGCCACTATGGAGAACAGTATGGAGGTTCCTTAAAAAACTAAAAATAGAACTACCATACGACCCAGCAATCCCACTACTGGGCATATACCCTGAGAAAACCATAATTCAAAAAGAGTCATGTACCAAAATGTTCATAGCAGCTCTATTTACAATAGCCAGGACATGGAAGCAACCTAAGTGTCCATCATCAGATGAATGGATAAAGAAGATGTGGCACATATATACAATGGAATATTACTCAGCCATAAAAAGAAATGAAATGGAGGTATTTGTAGTGAGGTGGATGGAGTTAGAATCTGTCATACAGAGTGAAGTAAGTCAGAAAGAGAAAAACAAATACAGTATGCTAACACATATATGTGGGATCTAAGGAAAAAAAAAAAGATGTCATGAAGAACCTAGTGGCAAGACGGGAATAAAGACACAGACCTACTAGAGAATGGACTTGAGGATATGGGAAAGGGGAGGGGTAAGATGTGACAGGGTGAGAGAGTGGCATGGACATATATA
This sequence comes from Balaenoptera acutorostrata, assembly GCF_949987535.1. Lineage (NCBI taxonomy): Eukaryota > Metazoa > Chordata > Mammalia > Artiodactyla > Balaenopteridae > Balaenoptera > Balaenoptera acutorostrata. The sequence goes on along the minus strand of NC_080080.1, from coordinate 52,157,968 downwards.
CACTACCAAATGTAAAATAGATAGCTAGTGGGAAGCAGATGCATAGCACAGGGAGATCAGCTCGGTGCTTTGTGACCACCTAGAGGGGTGGGATAGGGAGGGTGGGAGGGAGTGAGACGTAAGAGGGAAGAGATATTTAAACATATGTATATGTATAACTGATTCACTTTGTTATAAAGCAGAAACACACCATTTTAAAGTAATTATACTCCAATAAAGATGTTAAAAAAAAGAAAGACACATCATTTGTGTTTTGAAGGCAAAATTTAATTTCATAAAGTGTGATCATTTCTAAAATATACATGTAATTTAAATACGATCTGTTCAGCATTTTAGTATTTCCATAAGAATATCTAACTACCCACTAGCTAGTAATGAGATAAAATGATTTTATGTTTGTATGGAATAATGAATAACTCAAATTTAGAAAAAGAATTAATAACTAAAAATATATTTTTAGCAAAGGGATATGATCTTACCACAAGAAAATACAATAATCAGAAGAAAGGATCAAGAAATCAATCCATGGAAATATGGACTTTCCTTATGGAGAAATAAGTGCTCTCATATACTATTGCAGGGAATGTGAGATACTTTTTAGAATATGATCTGACATTGTTAGTGTTTTTCTTTTAAAACATAAACCTCCTGACTCAGCAGTGCAATTTTAAGGTTTTCTCCTAAAGGAAAATAATTAATGGAAAATGAATATTTATTACATCACTTCTTTTTGTTTGTTTTATTTTTTGGAGTGGCCTAAAACTAGATGCAACCTCAATGAACATCAGTTAATAACAGTGGCTAAATTACAGAACAACTGTATTATAGAGCACAATGGAACTATCAACTATGAGTTCAATCTATTGTGAACATACATTCTGGTTCTCTTAGGACAGTCTCAGTTTAGAACTGTTGTCCAAATATGAGTTTTAATAGCATAGCCTTTCTAGGTTTGGATGAAGAATTATAGTCATACTATTTGTTGATACTAAGAATTTTCCTAAATAAACTTCAGGATATATATATATATATATATATATATATATATATATATATAATATATAAAGCAAGTGTAAACAAAACATAAAATTTCTATGTAAATATTTATATGAATATACACAAATGGGTGGAAAGATATTCACCAGGTTGTCAACTTCTGTTGTCAGGATGTGGACTGAGTAGCGTATTTGACTTTTGAAATTTAAAAAAACCTATAAAGAATATTTAAAAGGCAAAAAGATAAATATTGAATAGCTGATTTGATCCCCAATTTATGAGATCTTCAAAAGCCTCATAATTTTTCATTTTATTTTAACATTCAATTTTGTAGAAAAGTATTCATTTTTAATGTAACTATATTATGGAGATACCAGCTAATTTAAAAATAATAATAGAATTCTCAACAACTCATTTCAGAAGTTAACCCACATGCCTCATATAAAGATACTTGTTTCAGTCTATCTGTTCATCAGACCCATGACTTGATACCTGGTGCCATGCCCTTTGAGAGTTCTATTAAAGGAGTTGAACCACACATTTATTAAGCACATACCATGCGCCTGGCACTTTGTTAGGTGCTCTAAAAGTGTTTGCTATTCCCCTTTTAGAAAAAAAGAAGTAAGGTTCCTTTATGCTTAACTTTTTCATTATTAGGAAAATAAAGAGTCAGCATTTAAACTAAGGTCTTCTTGACTCCTGATTCTTTCCTTCTTTCCCACAATGCTTCTCATGCATTTATAATTCTGTTATTTTTCACACTATAACATTAATATATCCTTCTTTATGTACACTGAAACCTTTATACTGCAGGAATTCTTCTTTTTTGAGTGGCAGTTCCCAAGTGAAAAATTAACCTGTGCTTAGAATTATGTCACCTTTTTCAATATTGTCAAATGCATATGAGAGAATAAATAGCACCAAGCTGTATCATCTTTGTTTTAAAGAAACACAACCTAATGTTAGAAAAGATAAATGACTTGTCCAGTGGTACAGCCCAAATCATGCAAAGTGAAAAACAGAATTTTGAAGAAGTTAAGGGCTCTTTGGCTTCTTAGTCTAAATACTGTTTATGAGATACCAATGATTCTTTGATTTTAGAACATAGTGATATACATTTTATTGCTTGCCACGACTGGTAATGATTATGAGACCTTAGTATTTCTGACTTGCTGAAAATCAGATTCAAATAAGACTCATTCACTTAGTCTTCAAATTCATTTGACACGTCTTTTAAAGTAGACACACTGCTTGAATAATACAATAATATTGAATGTAAGAGAGAGAAGTTTTAGTTGTGTATTATCTGTATATAACATTGTCTAACAGAATCCTCATAAAATTGGCTATTTCATCTGTAGCCATTAGATAGTCTTAAAATATTTTGTTCATCTTTCAACAGATATTTACTGAGTGCCTGCTTTGTGGAAGGTACTAGTCTAAGTACTAAAGATAAAATAATGAACAAAACAAAAATCTTGTTTACATGAAACTTACTGGGGGAGATAAATACTAAAAAAAAAAAAAGTATGTATATATTAAATGTCAGGCAGTAGTAAGGGCTCTGAAGAAAAATAAAGCAGATCAGAAGATAGAGATGGATGGAGAGATGCTATTTTATATAAAAAGATCAAGAAGGACCCCTTAATAATATGATAATATACCTGAGACCTTAGGAAAGTGCAGGATGTCTGGAGGAGGAAGAATATGTGCAGAGTTAATGGGGAGTATAAAAAATCTAAAGTAGAGCCTGCATAGAATGATTACTGATAAGTTCAGTGTAGTTCAAATGAGTGACCAAGTGGGAAAATTGTAAGAAATGAAATCAAAGTAGCAGCAGGAGAAAAGTTTATGTGGGGCCATTAAACTATGGTAAAGACCTTAGATTTTATTCTGGGTGAGGCTTTGGGGGTTTATAAAAAGATGAGGAATATTACCTGAGAAGTTTTTAAAAAATCACTTTAGTTCCATATGCAGAACAGATTTGAAGGGCAAGGATTCAAGCAAAACAATCAGTTGTGAAGGCATTAGAAAGTCCATGTAGAAAACAATAAAGGCATACTCTCTAAATTAACCTACAAATTCAGCAAAATCCCTATCAAAATCCCAGCCTGATTTTTTGCAGAAAATGACATACTGTTATGAAAATTCATGTGGAAACACAAGAGATGCAGAATAGCCAAAATAATCTTAATAAGAAGAAATATGGAAGACTTCCAAGTTTTAAAACTTACTATAAAACTGTGTAGTAGTGCCATAAGGAAAGACATATGTATCAGTGGAATAGGATTGAGAGTCTAGACATAAACTTTTATAGTTATGGTCAATTTTTGACAGGATGCCAAAATAATTCAAAGGGAAAGAATAGTATTTTCATAAGTGATCCTGGGATAATTGGATATCCACACACACAAAAAATGAAGTTGGACCCCTCTTCACACTATAGGCAAAATTTAACTTAAAATGGGTCATGGAGAACCATAGAATTGAATGTAATAACTAAACTAATAAAACTCTTAAAATAAAATTTGGGAGTAAGTCTTTGTGATCTTGGGTTAGGCAAACCCTTCTTAGTTATGATACCAAAAGCACAAGCAAGGAAAGGAAAACAAACAAAAAAAGATATATTGGACTTCATTAAAATTAAAAACTTTTGTGTTGCAAATTATATTATCCAGAAAGTGATAAGCCAATCCACAGAATGCAATAAAATATTGGAAATAATTTTTATGAAAAGGTGTTTGTAACCAGAATATTGAAAGAGTGCTAACAACACCATTAAAAATCAGTGAATAGTCTGAACAAATATTTCTCCAAAGAGATACAAAAGGGCAATAAGCACATAAAAAGATGCTCAATGTAATTAATGATTAAGAAAATGCAAATCAAAACTGCAATGAGATAACAATTCTTTCCTGCTGGGGTAGCAAAAATTTTAAAAGACAGACAATAAATGTTGTCAAGGATATGAAGAAATGGGAAATCTCATACACAACTGATGGGAATATAAAATGGTGCAACCACTCTGGAAAACAGCTTGACAATTCTTCACAAAGCTAAACATATATTTACTACATGACTAAGCAATTTCACTCTTAGGTGTTTGTAACAGTATTATTCATAATAGCCAAAACATGGAAACAACTCATATTTTCATCAACTGAGGAGCAAAATGTGGTATAACCTTCCAATGGAATACTCAGCAATAAAAAGGAGTGAAGAGCTGATACATGCTACAACATGGATGAAACTTGGAAACATTGTGCTAAGTGAAAGAAGCTAGTCACAAAAGACCACATATTATATAATCCTGTTTGTATGAGATGTCCAGAATAGACAAATCTATAGAAATAGAAAGTAGATTAGTGGTTGTTAGGGCTGGGAGAGAAAATGGGGAAGGATGAAGAGTAACTGCTAAAAGATATAAATTATTTTTGTAGTGATAAAAAATATTCTAAATTAAATTGTGGTATGGTTGCACAACTCTGTAAATATAGTAAAAGTCACTGAATTTTTCTCTTTCAAATGGGTTAGTTGTGTGGTATGTGAATTATATCTTAATAAAGCTCTTAGGTATTTGTTGTTTATTTGCTTATTTTGTTTTGTTTTTAAAGAGATGATGATGGCCTGGCCTAGAATGGTAACATTGAATGTGATGAGAAATGGTCTGATTCAGGACACGTTATGGGTAGACATCATCTATTGCTGGCTTTTAACTTTTTTAATCTAAAAATGACCATTTAAAAATGTTCAACATCATATTTTGAAGGTCTTCCTACAGGTTTTTTTGATGCCAGAGCTATGAAATGACTATAAGTTCTTGGGCAGAGGAATTGAAAAGATAGGGATGACATTAACTGGAATCTAGAAGATTGGGAGTAGAGTAAGATTGGGGATGGAATCAAAAATTCATTTCTACGCAGGTTAACTCTACAGACACTAGGCATTATCAAGAGCAGATTCCAGTAAGCAGATTGGCAGCAGTTCATTGTTTAGGAAAAAGTGGCAAGACAAGATTAGACTCATGCATAGTTCACACTGTGACTTAGACAACTTTTCTTGCTCTTCCGGTAATATTCTACCTCCAGAAACATTTCATCTGGGCTGTGAATTAGATACGATATGATCAAGTAGTCTTAATTCTTTCCTAAAATAACAAAAATGAGGGTTTGCTAGTAGACATACACACTAAATTATTATTTATTAATGTGTTTTATCTAACATGAATTCAAATTTTTAGACAGCATCTAATATATAATCAGAACTAGTCTTTGAGAATTTCAAAGAAATATAAACTATCCTTTCTTTCCCCAAAGAGATTGTGAGGTTCATAGAAAGTAAGTATGATTTGGAAGAAAATGCCAGTTACACCTAAATAACAGGAAATTCAAAAGTAATAATGGATCAATATATGAGATATAATAGACTAAATGGTAAGTGCCAAGATGAGTGTGGAAATCATAAGTACTATACCTTGGAAGAGGGAAAGAAAACTACCTGTGAACTGGCATGATCATAGAATTGCTATAAAATAAGTATGTCTTTTTCCAGATCCCGAAGACAGCAGATGTGAATACACTGATGGGAGAGAGAAAGATAACCAAAATTCAGTGAAGCAATTGTAAGTACAAGTGAGAAGGCTGGATTATACATTGACTATTAGGGAATAGTGAGTAAAAAATATTGTCTTCTAGATTTCTTATAGCCCAATATGTAATAAAGTTACTTGAATAAATGACCAGCTGAATGGAGAAGAGGATCTAAACAACCACTTCTAGGTTAAAGGTATAATAAAAATAAAAATAATAATTAAAATAATAACAACAATAATAATAATGATATCTAATTGTTTATTTTTGTGGGCATGGTCAAAGTGTGCATTTTTTCATCTGTTGATTGGACATAATAATCATCTGTACTGAGTATATTATGAATATGCTACTATACTGGGGACTATTTAAAATCATAATTGCTTTGAATAATTACATTCTAGCTTAGTGCTATAAAATAAGAAGATTCTTAACAATACAAAACACTGATAAGTGCCAAGTAATTGTTCCCAACTCTAAAACTAATACCTGTTTAAATGAAGAGATCATTTATGAGCTGGGGAGTAAAAAGTGGTTGGATTGTTTAACTTTGTATATGTGTATTCAGACCTATTTTTTAAAAATCTTGTTTGCAGTTACAATTTACATTCTCCCTTTTATTCCCTCTTCCTCTCTGTGGCTAATAGGAAAGTCTAGAATAATAATTTATATTCTTTTATCTGCTCTTATCTGTATAACCAAGGCTCTGATGATTAAAAACCTGCCTAGATGGTATATTATAAGATTTAAGAACCTCTGTGTTTTACTTTTCCCGTTTGTGAGTGGCTATCCATATATCAAAAGGGGACATAAATTCTTATTTTTTGGTTATTTTTAAATGAAAACATTTAGCTTAGGTTTCAGATAATTAAACTCATTATTCATTTGATTAAGCCATCTTGATTTTAACTTTTTTATGGCTCTTTCTCTGCTAACTCAGTAAAAAAGAAAATTTTTTTACTAGGGATAAAGAAATACCTGTATTGTTTTCATTACTGCCATGATGAAGCAAATCAAGGTGAGGTATTATTTATTTCCTTTTCAGTAAGGACACTAAACCACCAAATCAATTAATTGAATTACAGTAAAATGATACTGTTTTAAAACCTTGTTCCCACTTTGTTTGCTAAACTTAGATCAACAGCTCAGAGTACTTTGCTTAATGATTTCTCACTTGAGACTATGACAACATAAAATTAAATATATTCTTTGAAGTTGGCATATATGAGTATAGACTCCTTCTAGATAAAGATTTAGCATGAAAATAGTTATAAGTGAATTTAAAGATTCTGCAGATACAGTACATAGTTGTTTGCATGCTTGTGATATCGGCAAGGATTTTTTTGTCAATAACTTTTTTTTTTTTTTGCTGCAATTCTATGGCTTTTCAAATAGTTCTAGAGAAAAGGGAGAGGAACAATTTTTTAAAACTATGCTATACATAATATAACATACTGAATTGTTCACTCATTTAAGAAACATTTATTGATGTCCTAATAGTGCCAAACAATTTTTAAAATGCTGTAATCAACATTTACAACGTAGTTATGAACATAGCAAAAGGAAAGAATTGTTTTGTGTAAAGTAGTGGTGTAAAGCCTTGGTGTGTGCATGTGTCATTTTAACCCTTTCAGAATCTCATGACAGCTAGTGATCATTCTCCTCAGAGGCAAGGCAGGAATGTTACATAGGCTTGCCCACAGAGCATTTTCCATACATTTTAGGAGTTCATAGAGGTTAATGGAAAGCAGATAAAAACCTCATAGTCTAATAAAGGGAGGCTTATGGAAGAAGACATATTGAGGTGCCTAAGTGTATTGATATTTTCCCCCAGCTTATTCCTTCCTTAGGGCTCTGAAGTTATGTTATACAACAACCTTCTTCAATCTTTTGTGAGTGTTTATCTATAATGTGACATGATAATCTATGCAGTCATATAAATTAACTTTCTCCAAACACCACATTATAAGTTTTATAGAACTATAGAAATTTCCTTTAAATCATTTAGCAAACCTCTATTAGACCTGGGATGTTGCCTCCTTTCATTGAAATGTCCATGCTCAACTTAGAATCAGCTGCTCTTTCTCATGGCATCTTAGATATTTGTCTTATAATACTTTTTAATTTTAAATTTTATAGCAAAAGTCTTCAAGGGCAAAAATCATTTTTTATTCCTTGTAAGTCCTCCTTTCTGTAATATATTTTTAAATAGCAAAAATTACTTTTAAAATCGTTATTGTGGGAAAAAAATCAACAATGTACTACCTAAATAGTGAAAATAAATAACATACCTAAAAGTAGTAAAATTTCTCTTTAAATCTCCCCAGTTTCCACCTTTGAGATAAGCAATTCTTTTTCTTTATTTTCTTCACGACTTTAAACACATATTTATATGCTTCTATATAGAGAGGTGAACCTTGAACAACATGGGTTTGAACTGTGTGGGTGTAATTATATGCGGAGATTTTTCAATAAATATATTGGAAAATTCTTTGGAGATTTGCAACAAGTTGAAAAAACTTGCAGACGAATTTCATAGCTTGGAAATACTGAAAAAAATTACGAAAAAGTTAGGTATGCATTGAGTGCACAAAATACATGTTGATACTTGTCTATTTTATCATTTATACCATAAAATATTCACAAATCTCTTATAAAAATTAAAATTTATCAAAACTTACGCATACAAACACAGATCATACATGGTGCCATTCACAGTCAAGAGAAATGCAAACAAATGTGCAGATGCAATGTCAAATCAAAACTGCATAAAATGAACTGCAGTACCTATTGTACTGCTGTCATAATTTCATAGGCACCTCCTGTTGCTATTACGATGAGCTCAACTGTTGCGGGTATCTGCTTAAAACGCTGTGTGATACTAATCATCTCCACGTGAGCAGTTGGTCTCACCAGTAAATTGGTATCACAGTCAAAAGTGATCTCTAGTGGTTCTTGTGTATTTTTTATCATTTTTAGCACAACACTGTAAACGTTGAATAACACCAAGAGACCCATATGAAGTGCCTCTAGTGATGCTGGAAGTGCTCCCAAGAAGTGCAGAAAAGACATGAATTTACAAGAAGAAGTTGAATTTCTTGATATGTACCATAGATTGAGGTCTGCAATTGAGGTTACCTGCCACTTCAAGATAAATGAATCCAGCATAAGGACCATCGTATAAAAACGAAAAGGAAATAAGTGAAGCCATTGTTGTTGCCTTGCCAGCAGGCTTGAAAATCTTGTACTTTTGCAAACTACTTTTCAAAATCTCATATTAAAAATGCAGTTTTGATGTGGGTGCAGGATTGCTCTAAGGAAGGCATACCTGTGGACTCTAATGTGATTTGAGAAAAGTGAAATCATTATATGAACAACTTAAAGCAAAAGGAAGGTGAAGGATCTAAAGCTGGATAATATAATGCCAACAAAGGATGGTTTGATAATTTTAGAAAGAGGTTTGGCTTAAAAATGTCAAGATAAGAGGAGAAGAAGCTTCTGCTGACCAAGAGGCAGCAGATGAGTTCCCAGGTGCCATTAAGAAAATCATTGAGGAGAAAGAATATCTGCCTGACAGGTTTTTAATGCAGACAAAAGTGCCCTATTCTGGAAAAAAAAAAAAATGCCAAAAAGGACATTTATTAGTAAGGAAGCGAACTGAGCACCAGAATTTAAGAAAGGAAGGGATAGGCCAACTCTACTGTTTTGTACAGATGCAGTCAGGTTTATGTTCAGGACTACCCTTTTCTAAAAAGCTGCTAACTCCTGAGCCTTGAAAAGATAAACACCAGCTGCCAGTTTTTTGATTGTATAGCAAGAAGGCCTGGACAATGAGATCACTTTTTCTGGACTGGTTCCACTGATGTTTTTTCCCTGAAGTCAGGAAATACCTTGCCAGTAAGGGATTGCCTTTTAAAGTTCTTTTGACATTGCACAATGTCCCTAGTCACCCAGAACCCCATGAGTTCAACACTGAAGGCATCAAAGTGGTCTACTTGCCCCCAAATACAACGTCTCTAATTCAGCCTTTAGACCAGGGGGTCATAAGGACCTTTAAGACTCTTTACAAAGGACTGTCAACTCTATGGAAGAGAACCCTGATGAAACATCATAAAAGTCTGGAAGGATTACACGATTGGAGATGCCATCACTGTTAAAGTAAAAGCTGTAAAATCCATCAAACCCAAAACAATAAATTCCTGCTGGAGAAAACTGTGTCCAGATGTTGTCCATGACTTCATAGGATTTACAATAGAACCAATCAAGGAATCATGTGGTTTGCAAAAAAATGTGGGGGGTGAAGCATTTCAAGACATGGATCTTGGAGAAATTCAAGAGCTAATAGACAACACATTAAAGGAATAAACAGAAGACAACCTGATGGAGATAAGTGCTTCTGAACCAGTGCTGAAGAAAAGTAGAAGCCGTGCCAGGAACAAAAAATTGACATTGGATAGTCTGATAGAAGAGTTCTGATTATTCAAGACTGCTTTTGACTTTTTAAACATAGATTCTTTTATGATATGAGCACTGAAACTAAAACAGACAGTGGAAGAGGGATTGGTACCATACAGAAGCATTTTTAGAGAAATGAAAAAGCAAAAAGTCAGACATAAACTATGATGTATTTCTGTAAAATTACACCAAGTGTGCCTGGATCTCATGCCTCCCCTTCCATCTCCTCCACCTCTTCTGCCTCTGCCACCCCTGAGACAGCAAGGCCAACCCTTCTTTCTCTTCCTCCTCAGCCTACTCAGTGTGAAGACCATGAGGCTGAAGACTTTTGTGATGATCCATTTCCACTTAATGATTAGTAAATAATCATCATGCCATACAGTGAATAAACTTATCTGTTGTGTATATGTATGTCTTCATGTGGAAATACAATAACTGTGTGGCAAGAACTGTATAAGACTTTTTTCATCATCATCACCTAAGTGTTAATAGTGTAGAACATCATGTGAAACATTTGTATTGAAGTGGATAGCCTACACTTAGGCATAAGGTGAGTGATATTTAATGTAAATTAATAATGTATTTGTTTTCTTAATGTTTTATAACTTGGTTTTCAAATAATTACACTATGTCTACATGATACTTTTCTCTCTCATAACTGGAGAAACTGTGTATCAGCCTATCATCACAGGAGTTTTTTTTAAAAAAAAGTAACATAGCTTCCAATACTGTATTATGAATATGAATGTAATATACTGTATGCCATAAAAGTTTACAACGATTCATTCATTAGTGTTAGGCAAGGCTACTGTGAATCAATCATACAGATCACACTAGGCTACAATAAAGCAATCACATTGCTGCTTCTTTGTTATCAATGCATGAATCATTAAACTGTAAATAAATATGAATTTTTTTCACATTATCTTTTCATTTTTGATGTATAGTGTTAGTAATATGTATAAAATCTATAATATTTTGTATCATATAAGACAATATTAAAGCAAGTCCTGACACAATTCATCCTATAAACAATGTAAATTTACAGTATCAATAAATACAGTCCAGTACTGTGAAGTATTTTCTCTTGCTTATGATGTTCTTTTTATTTATTTATTTATGGCTGTGTTGGGTCTTCATTGTTGCGCGTGCACTTTCTCTATTTGCAGCAAGCTGAGGCTACTCTTCATTGTGGTGTGTGGGCTTCCCATTGTGATGACTTCTTTTGTTGTGGAGCATGGGCTCTAGGCATGTGGGCTTCAGTAGTTGTGGCACATGGGATCAGTAGTTGTGGCTCACGGGCTCAGTAGTTGTGGCTTATGGGTTTAGTGGCTCCACAATATGTGGGATCTTCCTGGACCAAGACTCGAACCATGTCCCCTGCATTGGCAGACGGATTCTTAACCACTGTACCACCAAGTAAGTCCATTGTTTTATGATTTTTTTGATAACATTTTCTTTTCTCTACCTTACCTTATTGTAAGAATATATTATATAATACATATAGCATACATAATATGTGTTACCTCTTTATGTTATCAGTAAGACTCCCCATCAATAGTACACTATTAGTCGTTAAGTTTTGGGGGAGTCAAAAGTTACATACAGGGCTTCCCTGATGGTGCAGTGGTTGAGAGTCTGCCTGCCAATGCAGGGGACACGGGCTCGAGCCCTGGTCTGGGAAGATCCCACATGCCGCGGAGCAACTAGGCCCGTGAGCCGCAATTACTGAGCCTGCCCTTCTGGAGCCTGTGCTCCGCAACAACAGAGGCCGCAATGATGAGAGGCCCGCGCACCGCGATGAAGAGTGACCCCCACTTGCCGCAACAAGAGAAAGCCCTGGCACAGAAACGAAGACCCAACACAGCCATAAATAAATTAATTAATTAATTAATTAATTAAAAAAAAAGTTACATGCAGATTTTCAACTGCATGAGGAACGATACCCCTAACCCTTGCATTGTTCAAAGGTCAACTGTATATTCAAAATTTTAAATATTAACATAAGTTAGGTTCATTAACATAAATTATACATATTGCTCTTCAATTTTCCTTTCTTAGTGATATATGTAAGATGTCTTACTTTTTGAGTATATATAGATCGAAGATATTCTTTTGAAATGATTACAGTATATACCATTGTATGGATGGATGCACTATAATTCATTTTAATATTCTTTTTTGTCTAAACATTTATTTTGTTTATGAAATTTTGCTTTTAGAAATGTTCCTGATATTAGCACTCATATTTATGTTTTATATACATTGATATTTGCATAGGCAAGATCTAGAAGTGGTGTTACTTAGTCATACTGCATGCACATTATAAAATTTGTAACTCCACCAGCACAGTATTCAGATCCTTGTTTCCCCATGCAATATTGAGTATATAATTATTTCAGGCATTGCTCATCAGATGATTTTAAATGAATCTCACTGTCCCTATATTCCCTATTTGTGAACTTGCCTGGTTACTAAAATTAATTTTTAACCCCTAAATCAATATTCATGTTGATTTTTGGATTATTCATAGACATACTCAGGGCAATGGAAATTTGGAATCACCCAACACACACTTTCCCAGCTGAGGAGGAACAAGATGATGCTCAGTTCTCATACTGCAAATAAGTGTAATTTTTGCAGTCTATTTAGTGCCACGTTTTCCATATTTTGTGCTTCTTGGTGATTTTGCTGTTTAAAATGGCCCCCAAGTGTAGTGCTAACGTGATATTTGGTGCTTCTAAGTGCAAGAAGGCTCTGATGTGCCTTAGGGAGACAATATGTGTGTTAGATAAGCTTCAGTAATACATGAGTTGTAGTGCTGTTGGCTGTGAGTTCAATGTTAATGAATCAATTAACAATATTTATTAAATAATATGTCTTTAAACAGAAATATCCATAAAACAATTTTATATATTGATGAGTTGTTGAAAATGTTGTGACTAGATGGTCACAGAAACCTAACCTTGTATTTCCCTGAGGAGTAATTGTTCAGTTTATGTGGCAACTTTATAGAACATAAATACTGTGAATAATAAGAATCAAATGTCTACCAGTTTAATTTGCATTCCCTTAATTATTAATGCTGTGAAACACCTTTTATACATGCATTTGATATTTGTAGTTCTTTTTCTGCTCTTACCTATTTATAGTTCTTGTCTATTTTCATTAGATTGTCTCTTTTTCATACTCATATGAATTTTTCTTATATTAGTAGTACTGAAAGTTTTCCTGTTTTATATACTGAAAATATTTTCTCCAGACCATCCATTGTTGTTTTTCTGGTATTTCAACCACTCCCTTTTATTAATGTAATGAATGTGCTATAGTTTTTATTTGTTTACCTAGTTCTTTGAATCATCTAGAATTTCTTTTCATGCAACGCAGGGATCATTTCTACCCCCAACAATCATGTATAGCTAATTGCCCTAGTATTGTGTATTTTAATAGCCCATTATTTTATCACGGTTTTAGGTGAAAATATTTAAAAACATATATATTTTGTCTGTTTCTGGACTCTTGATTATTTGATTTGTTGCTTTATTATTTGAAAAGTTATCTCTCTGTTTTAATTACTCTTATTTTATAGTGCAACTCTATATTTGTCAGGGCCACTTCTTCCTCTTTTTTTTTCATTTTCTACATATTTTATTTATTCTTGTGCATTATTTCTTCCAGAGCTATAAATTTTACTTACCCATGAATTGAGCAAGTAATGTTAATAATATTTGTATAAGTCAGAGTAGTAAACTGAATCCCATGACTAGAAATGTTGGCATAACTCCTTTAGTGTACTCACTTTCCTAGTTGTATGTGTTATTTCATCTGTCACCTTGATCCAATGCTCTTGCCACTGTGCTGTTATAAAGCCAAACTATTATTTGTTTTGTAAGAGTGTAAAAGTGAAATCATAGCAAAAGAAATGATATTCAAACACTATTATGCCTCAGTGCTGGGAAATATAAATGAAACATAACTCTGCCACAAAACAGAGTTTACCTCTACAGTTTATGTAGTTTACCAGATAGTTCATGGCAACAAACAGACCTTATCTCTTTCTTGGTTAGTGTTGAAGATATAGTAAAATTACAATATAGCAAAATTACATTTTGCATTCATAGTCCTCAGAATTCCATGTAGATTTCCTTCCTTTTATTGAAACATAGAATAACTTCATAGGTGCAAATGTGGTCATGGCTTCAATTATGCTATCATCATAAATTGATGATTAAGTTATAATCATCAATATCCTCTAAGTTTTTAGATGCCAATGTCTTTATTTTATGGTCTTGATTATACCTGTGTTATAGGCAAACACATTTCTTCAAGTATTCCCTTGTTATAGTAATAAATCTGAAATATTATCATATCTTCTTAAATATCTATTTCCTGGAGAAGTCTAAATATTTATGTTTGGATTTTGTTAGTTAAACTTTTTAAGAATTAAACTGTTTTTCCATTTCTGGAATTACCTCATTTTATCCCTATGTGTTGACATATCTTGGGCACTTTTTTTTAGAGAAAATAGATTGCCAGAGAAAATAGAAATTCCCTAGTTCTATGTGAGCCTGTTTGTAAGCCAGCTTGTTTATCTGTATCAAAAATGTAATAAACACTTTCTCTACCTGTTTGAGTTAAGTTAAAATGCATCAAGTATATATTCTTATGATCCTTCTCAATTTTTTAAAGTGCTGTTCAACATAGATTTACTCTCAGTTGCAAACATTTCCATAAAACTATAGATTTCTTGACATAATCCATCTTTCTTTAAACCTGATTCATCCTCCTTTTATTGTATATCAAGCATGCCTTTCATCACTCTAAGTCTCAGGGAGGGCTATAGGGTTGGATATAATTCCCCTGTCTTAGAAGTTTAAATTCACCATGTCAACCATGCTCAGTACATTAAGCTGTAAACATATTTTGCCCGAAGCTTCTACCTGCCTTTCTTAAAGTTTTTCTTATGACTTATCAGCCTTTAATTCTATCATTAATATTCTTTTAGACCAAGAATGACAGTAAATCTAAAACAGACTTACAGATTTTACTGCTGTACTTTCAAACCCACTTATTCGCCTATGAGGAGAAAATTGTTCCCTTAGTGGGGTACTTTTTCTACTTGTCAGATTGTTATTCTTCAATCATTAATTTTTAAATTAAATCAAAGAGATTTCCCCCCCCCCCCGATGTTAAAGATACTAAAATAAAATTATTTATTTCCATTTATTTGTTTATTATAATGGAACAAATATATTTCTGTTTTCTTTTCATGCCTCATTTTAATTATTTCACTAGTTTAACCTGTGATAATTCAATAGACAACAGTTATTTTTGTTATTGGTGTTCCTTTTATGTATAAATATAAATCATGAAAATTAAGTGAGAATTTTAAAGCAGCTGCCAAATATGCACTAGTCTTAAGGATGCTAGGACAAAGGATGTCTGTGTCCTAAGGCATTGTTAGGCTTCGGCAGTATGTATATGTTGATATATGATATGGTTTTAAGGTCACTTAAACAGTCCTCCTAATACCCTTTCCAGTTTTCCCCAGTGCCTCCCCCCTCTTCAATCTGTAATTTTTGTGAGGGAAATTCACTTAATGTGATATAAACTTATCTAGAAGAAAGTAAATAATATGGATTTCGTGTTTTAGAGCTTTGAGTCTAGAATGAGCCTGCTAGGTTCCAAACCCTGGACTCACACTTACATTCTGTGTTGTCTTGAATCACTCTTCAGCTCCCAGTGCCAAAGATTCAGTCAGATGGGAAAAGAATGAGTGTTATTCAAATATTTAACACTTGGAAGAGCCCAACCCTTATCGGTTCGGAAGAAAGTGCTCAGAGCAGGATCTTGAAAGATCCTTGACATGCCAATCATCATGTATTTAGTAGTGGGAGATCTGGGGTCTAGAGCAGCTGAGGTGCTTGTAGGATACTTAGGGTGCTTTTACAATGGTTATCTAACTCAGTTGGTGAGGAAATATTTCAATGTTATAATTGGTTCAGCTGAACTGGAGTAATCCATAACTAATTGTCACTGATATTAAATTATTTACATCAGACCTTTTCCAGATACATTTTTCTAGGGATAAGAGTAATGATGTCAGAAAAGAAAAAGAAAAGATTCTACTTCACAAATTAATAATTGGTGATCATGGCACTGGCAATGTCACCTTATGTAGGTTGTTCCTGTTGCAAGATTCCAGTTAAACCTTACCTTCCTTTGTCCCTACCTGGAGTGATTCTCCAGGACCCCCAGAGATTTTATGAGCTACCAATTACTCTTTCACTACAAGCCTTTTCTGTTAAGCTAACCAGATTTAATTTCTCTCATTTACAACTGAGAATGCTGTTAAAGAATCTGGTACCATGGCTGGCAGTGATACATCCTTCCATGAAGAATTGATTTGCGGAAGGACTCTATTATTACTGGTAGAAAATTGAAATTTTTTTCCATATTTGATTAAATTATGGTTTGTTGTACATTTGGAATAAGAGCAATGTCTTTAAGGACTTGTTAGGAAAATATCAGGATGTTGCAATGTGCTGATTAATTATTATGACCATCATATATATTTTCCAAGAAAGAGACAAGCTTAGGCCTCTCTGGACACAAAGAATAAAGAAAAGACAGTTTTTATAATAAACATTTTCACCGTTGATAATTTGATTCTTTGAATTGTTGGAAAATACATTGTAATCCAAATTTAATGTCTGATAACTGAGACAGAAAGAATTCTCAGAAGATTAGATTACTTAAAATATAAGTCTGAACACTTAAGCCTCTTTCAAATATCTCTGGTTAACCCAGTGGTTTCAACTTTGGCTGCACATTGTTTTTTAAAAAATAATGATGCTTTGCTTCCAGCCCCTGAAATTCTTATTTAATTAATTTTTCTTAGAAAGTAGTTTGAGCATTTTTTTTTTAAATGTTCCTTACGTAATTCTTGAAGAATAATTCTGTCTCATTGAAGAAGTCTCTGGAATGTAGCCTGGAGAATAGAATCATATTCCACGTTTTGATTTATCTCGGTTTGAAGCTATTAATTTGTGAACTAGAGTGTGCTTAGTGCAGAAAGTCTTGCTGTGAGGAAGCAGAAAGTCCCACATTCAAGAACTGTGCATAAATATCATCTTTGGGTGTGGTTCCTAGTCAACTCGATAAACCAGAAACAAATATATTGGAGGCTTATTGAGGTTTTAAACATAATTATATTGAAATAAAATGAGGCTTTAATGTCCTATATTCTTATTCTTCTGACAATTAAATGAAATATTATATGTTAATTACATAGCACAACACCTCACACAACACAGGCCCTCACTGAAGGGAAGTATGTTTTAAAAATTATTATCACTGTTATCTTTATTCCTCCTCCAACTACTATTGAGAGTAAGGGACTGTGTGTTTTCTAAGTAAATCCAGTGAATATCTCGACCACAATTTTAAGGTGTGTTTTTTATGTGCTGCAGCACACATGATTTGTGTTTTCACAGTTCTTTTGGATCCCTGAATGCATTTAATCTAAGGAAAAATTTGTTGTCAATAGTGATTAGGGTATCAGACCCAGTGTGAAAGCCACCTGCTCAACCCCCATCATGTGATTCACTTACAGGACAAATAGTACTATTTCAACAGTAAATGACCATGATTTATCGACAAGGTTTTTTTTTTGTTTGGTTTTGTAGTATATACCTCAAATGTCCTGATCAACCAAGAGTCCTATTAGGGAGTGGATTGCTGTCAGCTTTCTGGTGATGGATCCAGTACAGAACTGTCTGACAAAAGTCCAGCATCAGGGAGGGTATTTGATCAACAGGGAAGAAGAACAGGGCAGGAAGGCCACTCTGATGGAAGTTTTTATGTCAAAAAGTATAGGGGATGAATCTGAGCAGAGGGCAAGGGCATGAAAGAAGAGAATATAATGTTCTTTAGGGTAATATACTTGAGAGAAACATTGTAAGATTATGGGACACAACCATTTCTTTGATTTTTTAAAATATCACAAATGTATATGGCATGTATTTAGTAATAATTTGTTAATGGTTTATTATTTCCTAAAACAGGGTTACAGATTTTCTTAATCTATGATTTTGTGAGATACCTAAATGAGTAAACAACTGCATGGTTTATATTCTAAAACAGTAACACATGGAAGGAATAAAGAAAGGGAGACATCATCAGCATTACTCATGTTATGTACCTTTTGAAAACTCCATTCTTGAGATATAACAATTTACTTAGGCATGAAATGTGATTAACAATATCAATGGCAGAAGGAAAGCCTACATTCAATATTCTGGCTGATACACCCAAGTCACTATTTCAGACATTTGAAACTATCTCAGATTTTATTGTGATTCACATTAAAAATATTAGAATTATTGATGTCTCTTTCACCACTGAAAAGATTGGCTCTGGTAAACAGCAAACATCTGTTACTGGGGAGGAGCTTCAAGACGGAGGAAGAGTAAGATGTGGAGATCACCTTCCTCCCCACAAATACATCAGAAATACATTTACATGTGGAACAACTCCTACAGAACACCTACTGAATGCTGGCAGAAGACCTCAGACTTCCCAAAAGGCAAGAAACTCCCCACGTACCTGGGTAGGGTAAAAGAAAAGAGAAAAAACAGAGACAAAAGAATAGGGACGGGACCTGCACCAGTGGGAGGGAGCCGTGAAGGAGGAAAGGTTTCCACACACTAGGAAGCCCGTTCGGGGGCGGAGACTGTGGGTGGCAGAGGGGGGAAGCTTCGGAGCCACAGAGGAGAGCGCAGCAACAAGGGTGCAAAGGGCAAAGCAGAGAGATTCCCGCACAGAGGATCAATGCCGACCAGCGCTCACCAGCCAGAGAGGCTTGTCTGCTCACCCGCCGGGGAGGGTGGGGACTGGGAGCTGGGGCTCGGACTCCGGTCGGATCCCAGGGAGAGGACAGGGGTTGGCTGCATGAACACAGCCTGAAGGGGCTAGTTTGCCACAGCTAGCCGGGAGGGAGTCCGGGAAAAGGTCTGGAACTGCTGAAGAGGCAAGAGACTTTCTCTTGCCTCTTTGTTTCCCAGTGCACAAGGAGAGGGGATTAAGAGCACCACTTAAAGGAGCTCCAGAGATGGGTGCCAGCCACAGTTATCAGTGCGGACCCCAGAGACAGGCAAGAGATGCTAAGCACGTTGCTGCAGTCACCAAGAAGCCTGTGTGTAAGCACAGGTCACTATCCACACTTCCCATCCTGGGAGCTGGTGCAGCCCGCCACTGCCAGGGTCCCGTGATCCAGGGACAACTTCCCCAGGAGAACACATGGCGCGCCTCAGGCTGTTGCAACATCATGCCGGGCTCTGCCGCCGCAGGATCACCCTGCAAACCATACCCCTCCCTCCCCATGGCATGAGTGAGCCAGAGCCACCGAATCAGCTTCTCCTTTAACCCTGTCCTCTCTGAGAGAAGAACAGACGCCCTCAGGCAACCTACATGCAGGGGTGGGGCCAAATCCAAAGCTGAACCCCAGGAGCTGTGCGAACGAAGAAGAAAAAGGGAAATTTCTCCCAGCAGCCTCAGGAGCAGTGGATTAAATCTCCACAATCAACTTGATGTACCCTGCATCTGTGGAATACCTGAATAGACAACAAATCATCCCAAATTGAGGAGGTGAACTTTGGGAACAGCGATATATATATATATATTTTTTTCCCTTTTTCTCTTTTTGTGAGTGTGTAAGCGTATGTTTCTGTGTGTGATTTTGTCTGTATAGCTTTGCTTTTACCATTTGTCTTAGGGTTCTGTCTGTCCATTTTTATTTTATTTTATAATTTTTAGTATAGTTTTAGGACTTGTTGTCACTGGTGGATTTGTTTTCTGGTTTGGTTACTCTCTTTTTTCTTTTTTTTAATTACTACTTTGTAAATTTTTTTAATAATTATTTTTTTATTTTAACAACTATTTTATTTTATTTTATCTTCTTTCTTTTTTATCTCCCTTTTATTCTGAGTCGTGTGGATGACAGGCTCTTGGTGCTCCAGCCAGGTGTCAAGGCTGTGCCTCTGAGGTGGGAGAGCCAAGTTGGAGGACACTGGTCCACAAGAGACCTCCCAGCTCCACACAATATCAAATGGGTAAAATTTCCCAGAGATCTCCATCTCAATGCCAAGATCCAGCTCCACTCAACAACCAGCAAGCTACAGTACTGGATACCCTATGCCAAAGAACTAGCAAGACAGGAACACAATGCCACCCATTAGCAGAGAGGCTGCCTAAAATGAAAATAAGGTCACAGACACCTCAAAACACACCACCGGACTTAGTCCTGTCCATCAGAAAGACCAGATCCAGCCTCATCCACCAGAACACAGGCACCAGTCCCCACCACCAGGAAGCCTACAACCCACTGTACCAACCGTAGACACTGGGGGCAGACACCAAAAGCAAAGAGAACGAACCTGCAGCCTGCAAAAAGGGAACCCAAAACACAGTAATTTAGGCAAAATGAGAAGACAGAGAAACACACAGCAGATGAAGGAGCAAGGCAAAAACCCACCAGACATAAAAAATGAAGAGGAAATAGGCAGTCTACCTGAAAAAGAATTCAGAATAATGATAGTAAAGATGATCCAAAATCTTGGAAATAGATTGGAGAAAATAAAACAAACGTTTAACAAGGACCTAGAAGAACTAAAGAGCAAACAAACAGTGATGAACAACAAAATAAATGAAATTCAAAATTCTGTAGAAGAAATCAATAGCAAAATAACTGAGGCAGAAGAACGAATAAGTCACCTGTAAGATAAAATAGTGGAAATAACTACTGCAGAGCAGAATAAAGAAAAAAGAATGAAAAGAACTGAGGACAGTCTCAGAGACCTCTGGGACAACATTAAACACACCAACATTTGAATTATAGGGGTCCCAGAAGAAGAAGAGAAAAAGAAAGGGACTGAGAAAATATTTGAAGAGATTATAGTTGAAAACTTCCCTAATATGGGAAAGGAAAGAGTTAATCAAGTCCAGGAAGCACAGAGAGTCCCATACAGGATAAATCCAAGGAGAAACAACCCAAGACACATATTAATCAAACAATCAACAATTAAATACAAAGAAAAAAAAAATTAAAGCAGCAAGGGAAAAACAAATAGCACACAAGGGAATCCCCATAAGGTTAACAGCTGATCTTTCAGCAGAAATTCTGCAAGCCAGAAGGGAGTGGCAGGACATATTTAAGTGATGAAGAAGAAAAAACTTACAAGCAATATTACCCACGAAGGATCTCATTCAGATTTGATGGAGAAATTAAAACCTTTACAGACAAGCAAAAGCTAAGAGAAATCAGCACCACAAAACGAGCTTTACAACAAATGCTAAAGGAACTTCTCTAGTCAGGAAACACAAGACAAGGAAAAGACCTACAATAACAAACCTCAAACAATTAAGAAAATGGTAATAGGGACATATATATTGATAATTACATTAAATGTAAATGGTTTAAATGCTCCAACCAAAAGACATGGACTGGCTGAATGCTTACAAAAACAAGACCCGTATATATGCTGTCTACAAGAGACCTACATCAGACCTAGGTACACATACAGACTGAAAGTTAGGGATGGAAAAAGATATTCCATGAAAATGGAAATCAAAAAGAAGCTGGAGTAGCAATTCTCATATCAGACAAAATAGACTTTAAAATAAAGATTATTACAAGAGACAAAGAAGGACACTATATAATGATCAAGGGATCAATCTAAGAGAAGATATAACAATTGTAAATATGTATGCATCCAACATAGGAGCACCTCAATACATAGGGAAAATATAACAGCCATAAAAGGGGAAATCGACAGTAATACAATCATAGTAGGGGACTTTAACAACCCACATTCACCAATGGACAGATCATCCAAATTGAAAATAAATAAGGAAACACAAGCTTTAAATGATACATTAAACAAGATGGACTTAATTGATACTTACAGGACATTCCACCCAAAAACAACAGAATACACATTCTTCTCAAATGCTCATGGAACATTCTTCAAGATAGATCATACCTTGGGTCATATATCAAGCCTTAGTAAATTTAAGAAAATTTTAATCATATCAAGTATCTTTTCTGACCAAAATTCTATGAGACTAGATATCAACTACAGGAAAAAAAACTGTAAAATATACAAACACATGGAAGCTAAACAGTACACTACTTAATAACCAAGAGAACACTGAAGAAATCAAAGAGGAAATCAAAAAATACCTAGAAACAAATAACAATGTAAAAACAATGACCCAAAACCTATGGGATCCAGCAAAAGCAGTTCTAAGAAGGAAGTTTATAGCAATACAATCCTACTTTAAGAAACAAGAAATATCTCAAAAAAAAAAACACATAACCTTACACCTAAAGCAATTAGAGAAAGAAGAACAAAAAAAAACCCAAAGTTAGCAGAAGGAAAGAAATCATAAAGATCAGATCAGAAATAAATGAAAAAGAAATGAAGGAAACAATAGCAAAGATCAATAAAACTAAAAGCTGTCTCTTTGACAAGATGAACAAGATTGATACACCATTAGCCAGACTCATCAAGAAAACAAGGGAGAAGACTCAAATCAATAGAATTAGAAATGGAAAAAGAGAAGTTACAACTGACACTGCAGAAATACAAAGGATCATGAGAGATTACTACAAGCAACTATATGCCAATAAAATGGACAACCTGGAAGAAATGGGCAAATTCTTAGAAATGCAAAACCTGCCGAGACTGAACCAGGAAGAAATAGAAAATATGACCAGGCCAATCACAAGCACTGATATGAAACTGTGATTAAAAATCTTCCAACAAACAAAAGCTCAGGACCAGATGGCTTCACAGGCAAATTCTGTCAAACATTTAGAGAAGAGCTAACACCTATCATTCTTAAACTCTTCCAAAATATAGCAGAGGGAGGAACACTCCCAAACTCATTCTACAAGGCCACCATCACCCTGATACCAACACCAGACAAAGATGTCACAAAGAAAGAAAACTACAGGCCAATATCACTGATGAAGATAGATGAAAATTTCCTCAACAAAATACTAGCAAACAGAATCCAACAGCACATTAAAAGGGTCATACACCATGATCAAGTGGGGTTTATTCCAGGAATGCAAGAATTCTTCAATATACACAAATCAATCAATGTGATACACCATATTGACAAATTGAAGGAGAAAAACCATATAATCATCTCAATAGATGCAGAGAAAGCTTTTGACAAAATTCAACACCCATTTATGATAAAAACCCTCCAGAAAGTAGGCATAGAGGGAACTTTCCACAACATAATAAAGGCCATTTATGCCAAACCCAACATCGTCCTCAATGCTGAAAAACTGAAATCATTTCCACTAAGATTAGGAACAAGACAAGGTTTCCCACTCTCACCACTATTATTCAACATAGTTTTGGAAGTTTTAGCCACAGCAATTAGAGAAGAAAAAGAAATAAAAGGAATCCATATAGGAAAGGAAGAAGTGAAGCTGTCACTGTTTGCAGATGACATGATACTATACATAGAGAATACTAAAGATGCTACCAGAAAACTACTACAGCTAATCAATGAATTTGGTAAAGTCGCAGGATACAAGATTAATGCACAGAAATCTCTTGCAGTCCTATACACTAATGATGAAAAATCTGAAAGTGAAATTAAGAAAACACTCCCATTTACCATTGCAACAAAAAGAATAAAATATCTAGGAATAAACCTACTTAAGGAGACAAAAGACCTGTATGCAGAAAATTATAAGACACTGATGAAAGAAATTAAAGATGATACAAATAGATGGAGAGATATACCATGTTCTTGGATTGGAAGAATCAACATTGTGAAAATGACTCTACTACCCAAAGCAATCTACAGATTCAATGCAATCCCTATCAAACTACCACTGGCATTTTTCACAGAACTAGAACAAAAAATTTCACAATTTGTATGGAAACACAAAAGACTCCAAATAGCCAAAGCAATCTTGAGAACAAAAAATGGAGCTGGAGGAATCAGACTCCCTGACTTCAGACTATATTACAAAGCTACAGTAATCAAGACAGTTTGGTACTGGCACAAAAACATAAACATAGATCAATGGAACAGGATAGAAAACCCAGAGATAAACCCACGCACATATGGTCACCTTATCTTTGATAAAGGAGGCAAGCATATACAGTGGAGAAAAGACAGCCTCTTCAATAAGTGGTGCTGGGAAAACTGGACAGGTACATGTAAAAGTATGAAATTAGAACACTCCCTAACACCATACACAAAAATAAGCTCAAAATGGATTAAAGACCTAAGTGTAAGGCCAGACACTATCAAACTCTTAGAGGAAAACATAGGCAGAACACTCTATGACATACATCACAGCAAGATCCTTCCTGACCCACCTTCTAGAGAAATGGAAATAAGAACACAAATAAACAAATGAGACCTTATGAAACTTAAAAGCTTTTGCAAAGCAAAGGAAACCGTAAACAAGATGAAAAGACAACTCGCAGAATGGGAGAAAATATTTGCAAATGAAGCAACTGATAAAGGATTAATCTACAAAATTTACAAGCAGCTCGTGCCACTGAATATCAAGAAAACAAATAACCCAATCCAAAAATGGGCAGAAGACTTAAATAGACATTTCTCCATAGACTATATACAGATTGCCAACAAATACATGGAAGAATGCTCAACATCATTAATCATTAGAGAAATGCAAATCAAAACTACAATGAGATATCATCTCATACCGGTCAGAATGGCCATCATCAAAAAATCTGCAAACAATAAATGCTGGAGAGGGTGTGGAGAAAAAGGAACCCTCTTGCACTGTTGGTGGGAAAGTAAGTTGATACAGCCACTATGGAGAACTGCGTTGAGGTTCCTTAAAAAACTAAAAATAGAACTACCATACGACCCAGCAATCCCACTACTGGGCATATACCCTGAGAAAACCATAATTCAAATAGAGTCATGTGCCAAAATGTTCATTGCAGCTCTATTTACAATAGCCAGCACATGGAAGCAACCTAAGTTTCCATCAACAGATGAATGGATAAAAAAGATGTGGCACATATATACAATGGAATATTACTTAGCCATAAAAAGAAACGAAATTGAGTTATTTGTAGTGAGGTGGATGGACCTAGAGTCTGTCATACAGAGTGAAGTAAGTCAGAAAGAGAAAAACAAATACCATATGCTAACACATATATATGGAATGTAAAAAATAAAGAAAAGAAAAAAAATGGTCATGAAGAGCCTAGGGGCAAGATGGGAATAAAGACACAGACCTACTAGAGAATGGACTTGAGGATAAAGGGAGGGGGAAGGGTAAGCTGGGGCAAAGTGAGAGAGTGGCATGGACATATATACACTACCAAACGTAAAATATATAGCTAGTGGGAAGTAGTCGCATAGCACAGGGAGACCAGCTCGGTGCTTTGTGACCACCTAGAGGGGTGGGATAGGGAGAGTTGGAGGGAGGGAGACGCAAGAGGGAAGAGATATGGGGACACATGTATATGTATAGCTGATTCACTTTGTTATAAAGCAGAAACTAACACACCATTGTAAAGCAATTATACTCCAATAAAGATGTTAAAAACAAAAACAACAACAAAAAAATCTGTTATCTGGTAACACGTGGAGAGTATTTAGGGAAATTAATCATCCACTGAGAACGTGAAATTCCTGCACATTTACATCTTACTTTCAGTATATTTCTCTGTGGACCTTGAAGTGGAGCCCTTCTTTTATGATTCGCCAAACTACAAAACTTAGTTTGATAGCTTGTATCAGTTTAAATATATCTTTTTTTAATTAAAACATTATACAATAAAGAGAGATTTTAAAAGACCATTCATTTAAATGACCTGTATCTCAGTATATCATCTAAGCTGTTGATTCCAACCTTTGTTCATGAATGGAGAACATTTTTAATGTGAAATATTTTATTAATATCTATAGGATGATATTATACTGGTAACTATAGATTGACAAAATACCTAATGGCAGAAAGCTACTATGAATTTAATAACAATTTCACTGATTTTGTATCAAAATAAATTCTCCATGTATTTAAAAATATTTTTTGAAAAACATATTCATTCACTAAGATAATATGCAGTTTATATTTGGATTTACATGCCACTGATAGCATCTTCATGGCTACCCATGGTCCACAGCCCCAGATTGAGAAACAGGGTATAAATCAGACTTTTAAAACACCACAGAAGTCCTTGCTTGACCTTTCCCATTTATTTACAAAACCTATCTGCATCCTCAAACTTAATCACTATTCTCACTGGTAATTCTGTAAAGAAGTTTTGCTCATTTTTAAGTTATACATAAGGAAATATAGTGTATAGTTCAGTTTATGGCCTCTTTTGCTCATTATTGTGCTTGCAAGATTCATCTACGTTGTTGCTTAAATCAGTATTTGTTTATTTTTATTGCTGAATGACATCCTCTTATCTGATTATACTATACTTTTTAATCAGTTCTATTGTTGATTGATATGGTCGAGGATATTGGTATTGTTTGTAATTTGGGTTTGTTATGAAAAAATACTGCCATGAATATTTCAGCATTCTAGTAAATGCCTTTTATTGAATGTATTTCTAGTAGTCTTATTTCTCAGAATTGAATTTCTAGGTCGTAGTTTACGCATATGTTCAATTTTAGTAAATATTGAAAAATAATTTTTCAAATTGATATGTACAAATTTTCACTCCACCTATCAGTCTATAAGAATTCTCATTACTTCCAATCCTTGCCAACTCTCTGTATTTTCTGTCCTTGCAGCAATTTGGATAGGAAATAGTTATCTCGTAGTTTCAATTTGCATTACCTTGAAGAATAATAAGGTTAAACAGTGTTAAAATATTTTCATTTGTGATTTGGATATCCTCTTTGACATCCACTTGCTCATGTGATTATTGGGTGGCCTGCATTTTTATTCATTTGTAGATTTTTTTCAGTAAATTTTATACATGAGTCAGATGTATGTATGACATATATTTTCTCCCACTTATTGGCTTGAATTTTCTCTTAATGAATTTCTCTGAATGTTTTCATTAGATGAGAAGTTCTTCATTTTAATGCAGTCCAACTCATCATTTCCCCCCATATAGTGTTTTTTATATTCTTTCAAGGAAACTCATATTACCTAATATTTTTGAAGACAGCTGTCTGCATTGTCTTGTAGATATTTTTGTTTATTGTATCATCTTTCTCCTTTAGTTCTACAATGCAGTTTACATTTTTTGTTTGTATTTTATGGCTTGCATTCTTGGTAATGCATCTTCAAATATTGCTCTACTTCATTGTCTCCTTTCTTCATGGGATTATAACTCTTAGTACATCAGACATCTTCTTAAATTTTTCTCTGTATTTTCTTTCCATGCTTCAAGTTGAGCATTTTCTTCTGAGCTATATCCAATTCATTAATCCTCAGTGTCTAATCTTCTTAATCCCAGTTATCAAGTCTTTAATTCTTGTTAATTTATTGTTAATTCTATAATTACCTTTTGAGTTTTATTAACAGCTACTAGCTAACTACTAAAATTCTTTATCCTGAAATATATTTTTCATAAACCTATGAATCAAAGTTATTATAAAGTCCTTATAACTTTAACATCTAGATCACCTTCCTGAATCTCTATTTTTCGTTTTCTTTTTTTTCCCTTTGTTTGTTTTATGTATATTGATCTTGTGTTGTGATAGCCTGGTAATATATGATTGAATCCTAATTATTGTGTAAAAATACAGTAGGGATAATTTTTATATCTGGATGATCTTATCTTTCCCATAGATATTTACTTTTGTATATTTCTGGCTTATCTCCTGAATCCAGTATTGAAACTGAGCTAATTTAAAGCTGGGTTTCAGTTTTTTTAGGGCTGGTCTATTTCAGATTTGACCTCGTACCTTGAGTTCAGACTTCCAGGATCTGGTGTGTTAATCAGGCTTCTTAACTGGCCCTGAGCTTTAGCTTTGCCCTTCCCTGCACTGTAAGACTGCCAAAAGATCTACATAACTTCTCACTCATACACCAACCTCTAGTTGATTCTCAATCTCTAAGCTTTCCCCTGCTTAGGAATCAGCAGATACCAGGAAAGAAAAAATGGCACGAAGCCACAGTTCCAGCATTTTCCATTCTCTCTGAGATTTTCTCCCTTCAAATCTTGGTTGTCTTGGTAATTTCTGATGCCTCCAAAGAGATTTAATGCATTTTACCCAGCTTTTCTAGTTGTTTCTGTCAGCAGAGTGGGTTTGACATAAGCTAGTCCATCATAAGCAAAAGCAAAGTCCCAAATATAATGTATTTTTGATAGGCTTGTCATGGTCTGTTCTACAAGAATCTGAAGAAACATTAACTTTCCATTTGCATGATGTCACAACTTTCTTTTCTAACTAAATAGCATCAATTATTTTTACTTTTCCTCATAGGGCTTTTTTTCTAGTTAGCATTGTCTTTGCCAGATATCTTCCTGATTTACTCCCATTTTGAAATGTAGGGCCCCATACTGACCACGAACTTTTAGTGTATGCCTTACTAATACAGAAAATAATAGAATTTTAACTCCTTCTACTTATATTTGAGGTTCCATTAATTGAAATGCCTTTCTGAATCCTTTCTGAGAGCTTTGGGCTACTTTTCTCTTTCTATTCTGCTCTCCCAGTATTTATTAGAGGATTTTTCATATTTTATTTTAAGTATTTTAATTACTTCTCTATCACTAGTGTATATGGCTATCCAAGGTCATAGCTATGTTTTATTTATCCTTATTTCTGGCACACAGTTGAAGCTAAAATTTTTACTGAATGAATAAATAACAGAAGTCCTTACAGTTCCATGTTTAACTTTCAATTTACTAAAAATACAACTCTTATTCCTTCTATAGCTAAGCTCAGGCATTTCACAAGCAGGATTAGTCGAGATTAAATATATCTTCATTTCATTCACACACATATTTAAAAGCTCATTGTACAAAATTCTCACAAACATTGTGCTATTACCAAAAGATGCTGATCTATAACCAACTAGAAAAGTTCTTAAAAATATATTAATAAACACAAAGTAAATAATAAGCCACCCACCAGAAGATGATTTATTAAAGTTTTATTGATGGGAATTTATTGACAATTTTTTAGCCTTCTCCTGACATTCATATCTTCTATTTTTTATTTTAAATATTTTTACATACATTTCTGTTGTAATATATACATCACTGTTTACTAAATTCCCACCAAGTTATGTGTACTGAGACATTTCCTGTAAATTAGCTGAATTTTCCCATTAAAACAACCACAACAGTAATGTGACAAATGCTATCTTAATGACATTAAAATACTATTTTCCCATAAATACTAAGATGAGTGGCCATGAAGTGAATAGAACTCTAAATAATATTGTTTAAACAGTATGCAATTTTCAGAAACAGATGGTTTTAATTGTATAGGGAAATATTTGACATAAAGTGTTTTTTTTTTTTTTTTTTCCTCTCTCATTATTGCAACTGAATGAAATTTTATGAGGATTACCTCAACATTCAGTAGTGCTTTCGGGCGCAAATCCACTGGATTGCCCTTTACTTCTAATCAGAGGTAACTTCAATACCTTAGATTTATCATACAAAAAATTTCAGGAAAAAAATTAAATAACTTGAACTGTTTTTTCAGTTTAAATTGAGATACCCGTATCCTTCATTTTGTCCATTTTGGCAAATTAGGAAATGATATTCATGTTTGTTTTTTAAAAATATAATGACTGTTTTCTTACAACATACCAATTCCTCTGATATACTGTGTTATTTTATATGTTCCTTTTAAATATTAAAACTAGGATGAAGTGACATCTGCAAAATATAAAAATAACAAAAGCAAAACAGTTAATACAGTATCAACATATCACTTCTGGCCAACCAATATGTCTAGGATTCTAGTCTCAAATGTTAGACAAAAGAGAAAGATGTGCCTAAAATGTACAAGTAATTTTATTAAGACATGCTTATGTTCTGATACTTTGAATAACAATCATCTGCATGTTTTCTGTTCAAATATTTATTTTCCAAGTTCACTTGAATCTAGACCTCATTATGCTACAATTACCAAGAAAAATATGAACTTTCATAATATACTAGGAGGCACTATGCTTTCATATTTGTGTTTCTTGCTACTTTAAATTCCTATACCTGTATTTTGAAATATTCAAGTTTTCATTCACCTGAAGGATTTTTTATTTTTAGCAACTAGTATCTTTTAATTTTAGGTATTTACCTTGGTGGATTTTACACTCTAATTTAATTATAACCCTTGAATTTTAATTGGTAAACCTAAACAGTTTAGCCACTGCTCGTATAAATGTTTATGTTATTACTATGCTTGTCAAATGGTCAGATTTCTTTTTTTTTTTTTGCTATTTTAATGTGCCTACCATATGCACACTTGGAAATGAATAATATGTACTAGATATGTGTGGGTAGAAGCTTAGGAAAGGAGGAGTTCATAGATACATACTAATAATATCATACCTTAAGGTAAAATACAATAACTATTAAAGAAACATTACTGATTACATCACTATGTATTTTTCTTTATACGTTTAGTTTTTTTTCAAAATGTACTGCTACTTCTTTATAACAAATGTAAACAAGTATTTTCTCATTATAAAAGTAATTTCTATAATGAGAAAATACTTGTAGTACTCGGTGATTTTGATCTCATTTTGCAAGCTGCTGGGAGTATATTTTTTGAATGGAGAATCCATTTTTTGATGATAAAGCTGAGCTTCACAAGCATCACAAGCAGCACCTCCCCAAATGAGTTACAGGTGTGTCAAGGAACTGTGGTTTTTCTCAGCCCTCAGGGGCCTGGGTGCCTGATGCTGCAGATCTGTTTCCTCCAGCAGCAAGCCACTTGTCAGATTCTCCAAGACAGGCAAAGTGGAGAGGGATCTGCTGAGTTCCTAATAATCCCTGCAGATGGCCAGCAATGTGAGCAACAACTGGCATTCATTGCTACACAAGGATCTGAGCACAACCCAGGAGTTGCCGTCTCATGTGGATACTGACTGCACCTGCTTTGGAGTATGTGGCATTAGTTTTCTCCATAGCAGTAGTTTTCTCCATGAACACTAATGGAACTCCAAGAGCATATCAACTACTGGCTCTCAAACTCAGAGTTTCTGATTCAGTAAGTCTGGGCTGTGGCCCAAGAAATATGTAGTTTTAACAAGGAACCAGGTAGTACATATACTGCTGGTCTGAGGATCACACTTTGAGAACTACTGCCTCATAGGATCTTTTGTGGCTATAGGTTACTTCTGAAGATTGCCTTAAAATGTCCTGTTTTAGGCTCCTAAAATTTTATACACTGGTAAAATTGCAGGTATCACTATCAAAGAAGCAGTCTCAGAGCACAGAATTTTCAGATCCTGATGAAGATCATCTGTTGGGAAATTAGGTAAGAAAGAAAAACAATATCCTTACTGGAATGGAAGAATTAACCTTATCTCTCTTTGCTGATGACTTAGTTGTGTATATAGAAAATCCTTAGAAATTCACAAAAACTATCAGAGTCAATAAATGAGTTCAGAAGGATACAAGATTAGTATATAAAAATCAACTGTATTTCTATGCCCTAGCAATAAACAGCCTGAAAATGAAATTAAGAAAATAAGTCCATGTATAATAGTGTCAAAAAGAATAAAATACTTAGGAATAAATTTAATAAAATAAGTGTTTGCCTTGTACACTGAAAACTACAAAGCACCATTGAAATAAATTTAAAGAAAGACTAAATAAATGAAAAGACACCGTGTATTCATGGATTGGAACACCTAATATTGTTAAGATGGCAACACTCACCAAATTGATCTACAGTTTCGACGTAACTGATCTACAGGTTCGACATAGCCCCTATCAAATCTCAGGTCTCTTTTTTCTTGCAGAAATCAACAAACTGATTCTAAAATTAATATGGAACTACAAGGAACATAGAATAGTCAAAAGCATCTCGGAAAAGAAGAGCTAAGTAGGAGGACTCACACTTCTGGATTTCAAAACTTACTACACAAACTACAGTAGTCATGATTGTGTAGTAGTAGCATAGGGATAAATTTTAGAGGAATGAAATATAATTAAGAATCCAGAAATAAACCCACATATTTATGGTTAATTGATTTTCAACAATAGTACTAAGACAATTTCAATAAATGGTGCTGGGAAAACTGGACATCTATAAGCAAAAGTATAAGTTTGGACCCCCCTACCTCCTACCATATGCAAAAAATAAGTTAAAAGTGCATCAAATACTGAAATGTAACAGCTAAATTTTGTAAAACTCTTAAAAGAAAACATAGATGTAAATCTTCATGACCTTGCATGGGGCAATGGTTTCTACATGTGATACTTCAAAGAACATGAAGCCAAAGAGAGGATAGATAAAGTTGACTTCATAAAAAATTTTAAAGAAGACAAAACTTTTGTGTGCTTAAAAGGCACTATTTAGAAACTAAGAAGACCACTCACAAAATGGGAGATATGTGATTTGCAAATCATACATCTGATTGCAGTCTAGTATCCAGGATATATGCAGAACTATTACAATTCTACCAAAAAATCAGAAATAAACCAGTTAAAAAGTGAGCAAATAATCTTGACTATCTGTTCTCCAAATTAGGAGAAATGCTAAACAGAAAAATGTGATGTCACTTCCATCCACTAGGATGGCAAAATAAAAAGCACAGGCAATAATAAGTGTTAATGAGAATGTGAAGAAATTGGAACCCTCATACATAGCTGATGGGAATGTAAATGTATTGGAAAATAGTTTGGCAGCTCTCATAAAGTAAACCACTGAGCTTTCATATGGCCCAGTAATGATACTTCTAGGTATATACCCAGAAGAACTGAAAACATGTCCACACAAAAACTTTTACATGAATGTTCCTAGCCCCAAAGTGGAAACAAATGTACATCTGCTGATGAATGACTAAAGAAACATGGCACGTCCAAACAAGGGACTTATTCAGCCATAAAAAGTAATGAAGTATCAATTTATGCTACAACATGGTGAACCTCAAAAACATTATGCTAACTAAAAAAGCCAGACACAATAAGCTACATATTGTATGATTTCATTTGTATGATGTATCCAGAAAAGGCAAATCCATAGAGGCAGAAAGTAAATTAGTGCTGCCAAGGGTCTAGGTGGAGGTGGGAATGGGGACTGAATGCAATTAGGTACAACATTTGTTTTCAGGGATGAAAATATTCTGGCATTAGACGATAGTGATGGTTGCACAATTTTGTTAAGGTACTAAAAAATACCAACCTCATCTCAAATAAAATCTGCTTTTGAATGAACACTCTCTCCTAGATTTTCTTTTTTTTGCTATTCAAAATCAAATACAGTTTAAATGGTATGATAACACTATAGGCACACCACAAACTGCTTCCTAATTTCAATTTAAATACATATTCTTTTCTCTGATATAAATTGCTTGATATTCTAAATTATTAAAAGCAACAACATGATATGGGTAATCTAAGGTTGGTGTAAGAAAACATGAATAATAATATAACATCTATTATGGCAAAATGATGTTCTTATACTTTTACACTGGTAAAATTGAGGGAAAATCCATACAATTCTGGGTTGTGCCTTATGTTAACAAAAATCAATAGCCATATCTGTAACTTCTAATAAAGTAATTATCCACTTTTCTACCTTTTTATCAAGATAGACAGACCTTGGCTAAAATTCTGGCAATGACGCTTGCTTAATTGTCCTGAGGCATCAATTTCTCATTTGTATAATTGTTGCCAGAAAATCTGTCTTATTGAAATTATGTGAGGATTGTATTAGATATTACGAAAGTTGTCTGAGGGGTGCCTAGCATTTAATATGCCCTATCAAATTCAAATTTGCTTGACTTCTTTCTTGTACCAGACCTCTTCATTTTCATGTCCCATTCACAGGCCCAGAAGTGAAAGTTTCTTAATCAATCTCTTCTAACTGAACCAGAGGTAGACTCTTAATCTAATGTAAACAAATTTATAGGTTTGGACAAACCAATTATCTTTTCTCAATAAGTAAATTCTGTTATAAACACTAGGGCCAACTTGTAGTATCCTGAATTACAAGATTATGTAAACTTGGATTTTGGGTTTCCTCATTAAGAGACTGTGTGGGAAGCCAGCTGATAATGTAAGAGGGTTCAAACGTAGCAGTATGAGAGGCATTGTGTTATTCTCAACATACAAAGCTAGCACCCTTGTTTTCTGATATTTCTGAACTCAGATTCAATTCTCACTACGTCCTTAGAACTTGCTATATTATTTTGTATGTCCTTATTAGGCATACATCGTTTTTACTCTAGCTGGTTTAAAGTGTATTCTAATCATTACAATCAAATGAATGTGTTATAAATTACTCCACTGCTTTTAAAATTCTGTTGTTTAGAGCAAATTTGTTTAGTTTTCAAGATATTAAATTGCATCATAGTTTTAAAATTAATATTGATTTTAAGTAGACTATAAGATTGGTTATTGATATCATGTAGTGTGTTTTGAAACTGACATTTTACCTTAAAAATTAGCGGATTCGGGCTTCCCTGGTGGCGCAGTGGTTGAGAATCTGCCTGCCAATGCAGGGGACACGGGTTCGAGCCCTGGTCTGGGAGGATCCCACATGCCGCAGAGCAGCTAGGCCCGTGAGCCACAACTACTGAGCCTGCGCGTCTGGAGCCTGTGCTCCGCAATGGGAGAGGCCACGATAGTGAGAGGCCCGCGCACCGCGATGAAAAGTGGCCCCCGCTTGCCACAACTAGAGAAAGCCCTCGCACAGAAACAAAGACCCAACACAGCCAAAAATATATATATAAAAAAATAAAAAATAAAAATTAAAAAAAAAATTAGCGGATTCATCATAAATTCCAATATTGAAGATAAAAGAGAATATAAAGATTACATATGACATAGGAGGAAAAATTATTAAAACAAGTTTGTCCAATAGTTGAATGGGTTGTGCATGAAATACCATGGTCCCAAATTTCATTACATATTAATATTTATAAATATATTATTTAGGATGCTTTTGATGTGAGTAAATAAAAACAGCTAATTAAAGGAATAAAACTATTTATTGTGGAAGAAGAAGCAAACTATTCAACTATGTCAGAAAAGATTCCGGCTCTTTCTGTTTTTTCACTCAGCTATCCTCAATGTGTTGGCAGTAGTCCCTTTCATGCATCCAAGATTCTGCTTCAAGTTTTGTGATCCAACACAGCTTTGTTCAAAGCATAAAGGGCAGTTGCTCAACCTAGATTGTTTTTATATCCTGGAATCTAGATATTCCCAAAAGTCCCCTGGCACGTTTCTACTTCAGATGTGCTCTACTGTCTAAGCAGAATTATGAATACTTCCCTTTTATTCTCAAATGTGCTCCCATTCGGATGATAAATTATGACTACTTTAGTTTTGGTCACATGGTTATAACTTAGGAACATCGTATCCTATAAAAAAGCAAATGTCTGATATTTTTAGCTTCTGTCATGGAAAGTGACTCTGGCAAGGGATAAGGTAATGGCTTTGGGGTAGGCAACCAATAATATCTGCCACATGTGAAGTACTATACAATTTCTAATTTCTGACTATGAAGTTAGACGTTGTACAAATTAGATTAAATAATTCATGCTTATGGTTGTCTGTGAATGTGAAGTTAAGAAGAAGTCCCAGTGTTAATTTTATTATTAGGGAAAATCCAATATTGTCTTTTATATCAAAATATTGGTAAAGGTAATACTAACAACTTAACCACTTTTTGCTTATTTTTTATTTCTTTTGATGATATTCTAAATATTTTGTTTGCTTTTCCTCTAGCATTAAACCCAATAACCAAGAAACTTATGCTTCAAACAGCTAAACCAACTTTTGGTCATCTGTCAGATATAAGTAGAATTTCAAATTATAACAAATATTGCTATTCAGGGTAATTAAATGAAAGCATTTATTATGTTTTAATGTTTAGTTGCCTTGCTACTAAAAGTGACTTCATATCATCCATCCTAGAAAATAATGGAATAGGATATTTGTAAAAGTTCTTACAATGATCCATCCACCTACTTATGTGTTTTAATGTCACTTATGGAAATATTTTTATAATGTGGAGATTTATAACACACTACAAAAACTTTTACAGCCTATCTCAACAGAAGTATACCATGTAATCGGTCTTACAAAAAAAAAGTTTCACCTATTTTTCTTCTAGGAGTTTTATAGTTTCAGATTTTATGTTTAAGTCTTTAATCCATTTTGAGTTGATTTTTGTATACGGTGTAAGATAAAGGTCCAATTTCATTCTTTTGCATGCCTGCTATATGGACACATAGATGAACTTTGAGGATCTTAGGCTAAGTGAAATAATCCAGTCACAGAAAGACAAATACTGCATAATTTCACTTACATGAGGTATCTAAATTATACTCATGGGAGCAAAACATAGAATTGTGGTTGCCAGGGCTGGGGGAAGAGGTAAATGGGGAATTGCTAATTAATTAGGCTAAAATTTCAGCCACACAAGATGAATATGTTCTAGAGATCACCTGTACAACATTCTGCCTGTAGATAATACTACAGTATTACATATTTTAAAATCTGTTAAATGGGTAGATCTCAAGTCTTTTTAACACAATAAAATAATTTAAAAGTTTCACATTTTTCAAGAGCAGTACAAACATTTAAACAGATATTTCAAAAGCTGTAGGCCATTTTATTTTTAGTTTGAGCATATTTTTTTCATGTAAACAAAATATACTTATAGTTGCAATAAATACACCTTATACCAATCTCCATAAAACTTACATTTACAATGTGCTATAGAATGCATAGAGGACCATTGTAAATTAGACAATTTAAAATATTCAGTTATTGCATGCTAGAATATTTAGTGACTTATACAAGAAATGAAAAACCTTGAACAAGTTTATGATATAATGAAGAATATGGAGAAAGTTTAAATCAATAACATTATAGAGATGTCTGGAGAAGGCCAGATGGCCGATGATATTGCTCTACATGAAAGGAAGGGAGAACCCAAGTCCACATGTCTGGAGTGGGTATTTGTAAAAGTGGCAGACTATGATGTGTGATATGAGAAAATGGTGGAGAAGTCAAAGGGAAAAGGAAACAGATTGGCATTTTAACCAAATAGGATCTTTGAGGACCAGAAATTCCCTAAAGGGATTTTTAAAGACTAACTTGTTTATAGTGTGGTGCTCAGTGCTAGCCCTCCCCTCCATCTCCCCCACAAAACCCTTAGTGAAATCCATTTAACTCATTCTAATGATTTCAGTGTTTCCTTATGGTTGAATTTGAGCACACATTGAGTACTCTTTTAAGACTAAAGTGTGGTGAGAATAGAAGTTTCCCAAGGGGATAACATCTGGGTTATATTTTGAGAATTCATCTGGGATTTATGAATTAAGGTGCAGCTCTCAGCTGTGTTTTGGATTAAATCATCATGATGAAAGTGAGACAAGAGTGTTTCTTCACTATGGCTGCCAAATGACACAGACCATGATGGTAATTGGCATATGACTGAATAGAAGAGGGACATTATGAGATGAACATTGTGCACAGTTTAGTACTGAAAGATTCAAATAAAGTGCTAAATACATGAACCATTCTGTGTATTTGAGTGAGAGAATTAAGAAACATCATTCCGAAGTTTTAGGCTAGTAATGAGTATATAATTGAGCCATGCCAGTTAACCAAATCTTAAGATATTAAAGTATTTCCAAGATTGTTATAAGATGTCCATAGCAGATGTCACCTGTAGAGGTGGAATCCCCTAGAGAAAGTACATTATTGGTGATTTGGTCATCAATCAAGTATTAGAATGATTTGTTTAGGTCAAAAACTGCCAGAAAATAGAGAAATGTATTGGGAATGTAATGCCAGTTACATGAGAAAAATATTTTGATTTGTGCCTAGAATATGCCACTGAAACTCTCAGGAGGAGTGGGTATAAAGTAGAGACATGAAAGATTTTACAAAATCATTTGTAAGACCAGTGCTAGGACTTATATAAGGTGGACATGTCTCTGTTTTGGTGGCATTATATGATAAAGTGGAAAGTAGCTGGGATCAAGATGACAGGATTCTGATCATAAGTCAAAAAGACAAGTAATAAAATACTTTTACACGTATTTTAAAAACTCAAGAGACTTTGTAATAAGCCTTCTGAAATATGATGTGGAGAAAACACTGGAACTACCCAGAAATAGTTATTTTAAGAGCAATTTATAAATTAGCTTTCCTGGAAAGATCTTGAAGTCATTAAAAAAACAAACTTTTCCCTTTACAACTGTCTCTTAGTAAAGCTGTTTCAGAAGGAAGAAGACTAAAGGTATGAATGCCTGCCCTCAGTAGATAAAAAGAAATAGCAGACTTGAAACTTCAATTGTCAGTTCAAATTGGCCCATCTTCAGATTACTAACATGTGGCTCAGCTGCCTGAGGTCATATGTGTTGGAGAACAGGAAAAAAATTGGCCTCTGGAACTTGCCTTTGGCACTGGAATTGCCCACTAACTTGATTCTGGTCTGGTGGTTGTCCTACATAGAGCTGGAAGGACCACCTGAGACAGGAAGAAGCAGATTTTGGAAATAAAAGCAAAGGACTTTCCAAGACCCTAGGAAATAGAAACACTTAGCCATTCATTTTGGTTATTTTAAGGGTAGAAACCATAATCTTGTCTTAGAGAAATTAAGCTCATGAAATGAGAGGGTTTGAAAGTAATGCAGAGATATCAGTATTAGGGGCTAAAGATGTTTCTGGTAGCTGGGCTATGGCTCTGAGGATAAAATGTGCTAAGTTGGTGAGGACTGAACTTTTAAGTTTACCTCTAAACCTCCCCTTCTGTAGCAATAATAATTGGATATTTCCCGAATTAAGAATACCTACAGACCTCTGCTGACACAAGTATA
The DNA here is from genome assembly GCF_949987535.1 of Balaenoptera acutorostrata. Classification (NCBI taxonomy): domain Eukaryota; kingdom Metazoa; phylum Chordata; class Mammalia; order Artiodactyla; family Balaenopteridae; genus Balaenoptera; species Balaenoptera acutorostrata. Next base: position 52,118,918 of record NC_080080.1, on the reverse strand, counting down.
ATTTTGCCTGACTCGACTGAGAGAGGGACAAACTCAGACTCAAAAGAAGAGAATTTTTTCACAGTTAAGTCATCAGACTGGGATAGGAAACACAACCCCAAAAGAGGACGTTGAGAAGGCTCTGTTATCTCTTGGTTGGGAGAGGAGTTTAAGCAAATAATCAATGGAGCCCTGGAAACAGCAAGTAAATCCGGGTGTTGCCTTCTCCTTGAGAAGATTTTTTTTTGGGAAGGATGAAAATATTTTTCTGTAAGAAATATATAAATGAGAAAGAAAGAATGTTTGTTATTCATCAGGGTTAGTGGATATAGGAAGTGCTGGGAAGGGCTGGTGAACTGGCTGGAAAGGCCAGCCCTGTGAGCAGAGATCTAGACCATGCAACCTGGGGATCTGAGCATAAAGGGGAATGTGATGTGTCGGAGGAAAAGACAGCAGAAAAAGCAAAGTGTGGCAAGGAGAAAATCCTCGGTTGGAAGTGTGGCCAAAGAGAGACTTAGAAGAAAATACACATTTATAAGTAAGTTGTTTACAGTGGCAGGTTTAAAGTAAAAGTTCTGTTTTCCCTCAAACATCTTCAACTGCTCACTAATGATTTTGATTTTTTTTAACACTCAGTTGCAAACTCCAACTTCCAGTTTAGTGGGAGCAAGAACAGATGCTGCCTACAAAGCAAACCACGTGTTAAACCATGTAGCACAGAAAAATAAAACACACTTTATTTTCCAAATGTGCTAATAATCATGCAAGTGTTCATTTTTAATTCTGTGTATGTCACTATGTGGTTTTGTGACGATTCTAAAGCTGCTTCACATTTTGCCTCCTTCAGGGGCATCTATTCTGGTCCTTTTCACAAGCTAGAATTCTTTTCTTAACTAATTCTGGCAGAATCAAAACTATATGAGCAGAATACATATCTGAGTAAAACACCTGTATTCTCTATGTATTTTTTTCATGCTGATCAGCATTTTTCTGCAGTCACAGAACTATTTTGACTACTTTGTAAAAATGAGGTGTTTCAGACACAGCTCAGTAGTGTCTGTATAATTGTTGGAATTTTCAACAAAGCCAAATTCTCATGCATGGTGCCACAAAGAGCCGCCTTCAATATTCATCTTGGACCTTCCTCCCCACTCATCTGCTCAAACTGTGTTTAATTCTCCTGTGTTTACTTCTAAAAACCTCCCTTGTTTTAATTTTCACAATTAACATGAAGTTGGCTTTTGAGAATGGTAGGAATTTAAGGTCAAGTTTTTTGTTTTTGTTTTTTGCATATGGATATCCAGTTATGCCAGTTCCATGTAATGAAAAGACCATCCTTTATCCACTGAACTGCATTGCCAATATTGATATGAATCAGGTGACTATATATGCATGTCTATTCATGTAGTCTCTATTTTTTAATATAGGCATATTGTTTATTCCCAAACTAGTGCTACAGTGGCTTAATTTTTGAGAATTATATATAAATTATGGGCTTTTTGCAGATTAAATCCTTCTACCCTGTTCTTCTTCATGATTGCCTTATCAATTCTCTTCCTCTTTGAATTTCCATTAAAATTTTATAATAAAATTGACTTATCAATATACAAAAAGTAACCTGCTTGGATTTTGAGGTTTCCTAGTTGTCTTTGTTTTTCAGTAATCCTATTTTGATGTGCCTCCCTCTGGTTTTCATTTTATTTCTTTTTATTCTGTTTCAGTGTTAGAGCGTTTTCAATCTATAGGTTCACATCTTTCATTAGCTTTGGAAAATTCAGCTAGGATTGTTTCAAATAATGATTTTGCCTTGTTCTTTTTTCTCTCCATCTCAGACTCCATTTAAATATATGTGAGAAATTTTCAGTCTATGTGTCTTTTTCCTACATATTTACTTTATTTATATTTCTTTTTATCTCTGCTTCAGTGTACATACTTTCAATTGTTCTTCTTTCCAGTACACCAATTCTGTCTCTACTCTTTAATGTGCTGTTAAATCTGTTGACATCTTAATTTCCAATTATATAGATTCCAATTATCAGATGATATCTACAATTTTTCATCCTTTTAATTCATCTTTTTCCATTATTTTCTTGAACATATTTGTCAAAGTGATTTTCTTTTACTATGATAAGATCACTTCACATAGATTTACCCTCTAAACAAATTTCTAAGTGCCTATATGGTATTGTTAACTATAGGCACAATGTCATACAGTAGATCTCTAGAACTTATTTATCTCGTATAACTGAAACTTAACACCTATTGAACAGCAACTCCACATTCTACTCTCTATTTCTATGAGTTTGACTGTTTTACATATTTCGTATAAGTGGAATCATGTGTATTTTTCCTTCTGTAACTGGCTTATTTCACTTAGCATAATTTCCTCCAGTTCATCCATGTTGTTGCATATGGCAGAATTGTCTTCTTTTTTAAGCTAGAATACCATATTTCTTTACCTAAATATTGATGGACATTTAGGTTGTGTCCATAGCTTAACTATTGTGAATAATGCTTCAGTAACATGGGACTGAAGATATTACTTTGATATCCTGATTTTAATTATTTTGACTGTATGCCCACAAATGGCATTGCTGGATCATATGGTAGTTCTATTTTAATTATTGAGGAACCTCCATACTGATTTCCATAGTGGCTGTACCAATTTACATTCCTACCAATAGTGTACAAGAGTTCTAATTTCTCCACATGTTCACCAACAGCTAGCCTTTGTTTCTTGATAATAGCCATCTTAACAGGTGTGAAGTGAAATCCCAGTGTGGTTTTAATTTGCATTTCCTTGATGGTTAATGATGTTCAGCACCTTTTCATGTACCTATTGGCCATATGTATGTTTTCTTTGGAAATACATCTAAGTTGTTTTCCCTTTTTTGTTTTGTTTTTTAAACCAGAACATTTATTTAGTGACTAATTATTCCATTCCTTATAATGAACTGGATGCTGCAATAGCAGGCCTCTCAGATCTGGGTATGGTTTCTTCAGGGACTTCATGCCTGAATCTGCGGTAGAGTGTACAAATGGCATTTTGTCATTTAGTCTTGGTACTGGAGTTATACTATTTGCCACAGGTCCACTTCTTAAGGTGGTCAAATCACAGTGACATCACATCATATATACCTTATTGTGATACTTTCCATTCCATTTGTCATCTTAATTCTGTGGCTTAGTCCAAAAAAACCATTATTTTACCTTTAAAGGAGCTAAAATTCTCTTCATTATAAGCATGGGCACTTATCTGGATATATAATCATTAGTTTCTGTCACTGTTGTCTTCAGAAACAAATAATAGTAATGCAACAAATTTTAAACAATATGTTAACAATTTTTCTTTTTGAAAAATTATGAATTTAATCATATATAAGATGAGATCTGTAATTTAGAATATTCAAATTTCACTTACTCTGAATGTAAGTTACTCTTGATAGACTGGGTAGAAAATGTTTGTCTTATTAACTAAGAATTTATGTATATGTGTGTGTGTGTGTGTGTGTATGTGTGTATGTGTGTGTGTGTGGCATACTAACAACAAAATAGTTCAATAAGATTGTGATTTATGTTTGCCCATTTTTAAATCAGTTCATTTAGGGTTTTTTTTTTTTTTTTTTTTTTTTTGCTATTGAATTAGGAATGAGTTCCTCCTAATATATTTTGGATATTAACCCCATATCAGATATATGGCTAGCCAATATTTTCTCCCATTCTGTAGGTCATCTTTTCACTTTGTTGATTTTTTTCCTTTGTTGCAAAGAAGCTTTTTAGTTTCAGGTAGTCTCACTTGTCTGTTTTTGCTTTTATTGTTTGTGCTTTTGGTGTCATTTCCAAGAAATCATTGCCCAGACCAATGCCACATAACTTTTCTCCTGTATTTTCTTCTGCAGTTTTAAAGTTTCAAGTCTTACATTTATATATTTTGAATTGATTTTTTTATTTATGGTGTAAGATAAGGGTTCAATTTCAATCTTTTGCATGTGTATATTCAGTTTTCCCAATACCAAATGTTGAAGAGATGATACTTTCCCTATTGTACATTCCTGGCATCTCATTGAAAGTCAGTTGACCATATATGTGTGGATTATTTCTGGGATCTCTATTTTCTTCCATTGGTCTGTATGTCTGCTTTTAGGCTAGTGCCATACTGTTTTAGTTACTGTAGATTTGTAATTTGAAATGAGGAAGTGTGATGACTCCACCTTTGCTCTTCTTTCTCGAGATTGTTTTAGGTATTTGAGGACTTTGTGGTTCCATATGAATTTTAGGATTGTTTTTACTATTTCTGTAAAAAATACCATTGGGATTTTGATAGGGATTACATTGAGTTTGTTGATTACTTATGGATATTTTAACAATATTAATTTTTCCAATCCATGAACACAGGATGTCTTTCCATTTATTAGTGACTTCTTTAATTTCTTTTATCAATGTTTTGTAGTTTTCAGTGAAGCCTTTTACCATCTTGGTTAAGTTTATTCCTAAGTATTTTATTCTTTTTGATGCTATGGTAAATGAGATTATTTTCTTAATTTCCTATTTAGGTAGCTTGTTGTTAGTGTATAGAAATACAACTGATGTTGATTTTGTATCCTGCAACTTTAAAACCAGATAAATCACTACAAGAAAACTATAGCCCAATATCCTTTGAGAACACAGAATCAAAAATCCTCACAAAATACTAGCAAACCAAATTTAGCAGCGCATTAAAAGGATTATACATCATGATCAAGTGGGGTTAATTCCTAAACTGCAAGGATGGTTCAACATAAACAAATTAATTACTGTGATACACCAAATGTACAGAATGACAGATAAAAATCACATGATTATATCAACATATGCAGAAAAAGCATTTGATAAAATTTATTACTCTTTCATGATAAAAACTCTCAACAAACTAAGCGTAGTAGGAAGGTACCTCAACATAATAAGGGGCATGGCAAGCTCACAGCTAATCTCATACTCAATGTTGAAAAACCAAAAGCTTTTCCTCTAAGATAAGAACCAAGGTAAGAATGCCCATCACACCACTTTTATTCAGTGTAGCACTGGAAAATCCAGCCAGGATAATTAGGCAAGAAAAAGAAATAGAAACCATCCAAATTGGAAAGGAAAAAGTAAAATTATCTGTTTGTAGATGACATGAGCTCATATGTAGAAAATTCTAAAGGATTCACACAACACACACACACACACACACACACACACACACACACACACACACACACGGAACTGTCAAAGTTATTTTGAAGTCCTGATCTCTGAACTTGACATCAGAATAATCGGTCAGTCTAGATCATGTAATTCTTTTTTATTTTTTTTTTCTTGGTTATCTGTCACATTGTCTTTCTTGTTGCCATTCTTGGGAATTTTCAATTTAATGCTGGATAATTTGTACAAATATTTTTCAGACTTCAGGTGATATCTTCATTTCTTCACTGAGCAGATGGAATAAGGGTTTCAACACTTTAACCAATCAGAGAATTGAGGCTGCATCACACTTTTGGTAAAGCTCAGTCTACTATTGAATCCCTGTTGTTCTCCAGAGTTTTCAGTGGAATTTGAAAACATCATGTGGGTCCTTCCCTGACAGTTCCTGAGCTCAATTTTTGTCTATTTAGGAAAGAATGCTGAAAACCCAGCTTTTTCCAATGGTTTCGGCTAAAGTTTTTAGGTTTTTGCCTGGCACAGATTCGGGGGGGGACAATTTACCTTGTGTTTTGGGACCCAAAAGTCTTCATTTTTGTCACTATAGACACAAGAGATCACCAAAAGCTCAGATAATTTCTCATTACTGGGAGACAATGACCTTCTATCCAGGTAAATTTCTCAAGCAGTACCAGTAAATGACCCCAAAGTAGTAAAATCAGCTCCACATTGAGAGTTCAACTCCAGATTATCAGATCTTTATGTCTTCAAGGGATTAGCAGGTATCTGAAGCCTTTAAAAAAATAATTTTCCCCAGATTTTCTAATTGTGCTCAGCAGGAACAATAGTCAACCGCAAAGTAATCCACTATACCCAGAAGCAGAAGTTCTGTGTATATTTTTGCTAAAAAATATGAAACAAAGCACTTTCCCTGTGTTAATTTTATTTCCATATTTTCTTTGGCTCTACCACTTTTCTATGGTTTTCAATCTCAGGGATATGACTACTTCATAGTACCTTTTTAAGCAAGTGTTTGACAGTATTTTTTCCCAATGAATGGTTCGAATGCCTATCAACCCATAATATCTGGAGACATTCAAATTGAGTCTCCCTTGCACCCAAGTGTCTTCCACCGTAGGAATACCTTTACTTATGATAATTAACTATCCTATCTTTTAAACATTTATATTCTAAGATGATACCATGTGAATGAAGTAGACATTCCTTTTCTCTCACTTTATTCTTTGTGGAAAGGCTAGACTTCAAGCAAGGTACTTGACCATGATTTGATAAATAAATGAAGCCCATGGAGAACAATGGAAGTCTGGTAGTTACTTGAGAATAACTGATGGAATGCACAAAAAGAGTTTTAAATACAGAAAGACTATAGAGACATTACTTCGAGCTAGAGTTGACTCACACAGGCTGAAAAAAGCAGAAGGAGCAGAGAGAATAAAGAAAAACATTTAAAATATTGAGTCCAATTCAATAATAGACCAAACTAATGACGAGTTTTACCCTCAGTATAGAATGTTGCATTCAGTGAAACATATTAGGAATAATAAAACTAGGTATTTTTAAAATGGAAAAATATAGTCAGAGACCCTTTATAGCTGGTGAAAAGCCATTCTGTTATTACTCTTGTGCTAAATCAGGTTTGTAATAGAGCAGAACAGATTTAATTTTTAAAGATAAAAATCAAAAATTTCACTCTAGAAATTTAGAAGATGTGGTAAATGGGAAATCAGAAGGAAAATTAAGAAATTCTTGGGGCTTCCCTGGTGGCGCAGTGGTTGAGAATCTGCCTGCTAATGTAGGAGACACGGGTTCGAGCCCTGGTCTGGGAGGATCCCACGTGCCGCGGAGCGGCTGGGCCCGTGAGCCACGGCTGCTGAGCCTGCGCTTCTGGAGCCTGTGCCCCGCGACGGGAGGGGCCGCGATAGTGAAAGGCCCACGCACCGCGATGAAGAGCGGTCCCCGCACCGCGATGAAGAGTGGCCCCCACTTGCCGCAACTGGAGAAAGCCCTCGCACGAACCAAGGACCCAGCACAGCCAAAAATAGAATAAATAAATAAATAAATAAATAAATAAATAAATAAATAAATAAATAAAGAAACAAATTATTATGACTCTCAGTCTTCCATCCCACTAACCACAGTCCAACATTCTACCACGTTTCCTGTGAAACCATTCCTGGGAACCCCCTTGCAAAAAAAAAAAAAAAAAGAAATTCTTGTTTATTCAGTACTTCCTTACTCCTTAGGTTCACCTGTCAGAAAACATACTTTCTGAAATATTCTGAAAATCTATGTAAAAAATATATTTGTGTTGTACAAGAAAGTATTAATTAAATAGTCTCTAGAAAAGTCAGTCTTTAATGCTTGTTTTGATGTTTCCCATTTTAACCTGACTGAAAACATATTGTGTGTGTAATATTCTGCCCAGTGGTACATGACTGCAATCAGGAGCATAGCAGTGGTAAAGCAGACACACAAAGCCACAAGAATGCTTAAGTCCCAAATCTCTGCTCCTGGCATTTCCCACTTACCTTAGTGGTTGATATTCAAAGGCAGAAAAGGCAATGTGATAGCAAAATGAAGAAGGTTTGTAGGTGTAATTTTTCTTTACCCCACAATGTATGTGCTTTATGAATCTTTTCCAGCTTCTTTTTGGCATTTGACTGGGGGACCAGCTACAAAATGGACTGAAATTTAAAAGTGAAGAAAGGAATTATTTTAGTTTTTGTAATATTACTATTTAATATATTTGGAACAAGTTTGTGATTCTCAACCTAGAATACATAATAGGATTACTTGTGGAAATTTTTGAGTAGTAATATTTACTCTCTTCTTATTCTGCAATTTCTAATTCAGAATTTTTGAAATGTATGTCAGACACCTGCATTTTTAAAGTTTCATAAAGGATTGCATTACAATTCCATTCAAGCTTGGAGACATTTACCTGGCATTAATCCAAAAACATGTATTTTTTATACTTGGTTGTTTAGTCCTGAAATAAAAAACAAACTGCTTTTAAAAGACCATTAGGCTAATCCAGGTTGTCTGTTCAAGTGTATGTGTTCCTCATCAGCACCATTACCTTTAAAAAAGATGGTGGTGTTGATCATCTTTTAGTTCCACTAACTCTTAAAATAATTGGTTTTGTACCGGACAAGAAAAAATAAAATATTAATATTACAAAAAGCTGTCAGGAAACAAAACATGGAAGTAATCCTCACTTATTCTCACTTATTTCAGAATCAGTGATTGAGGATTTCCTAAACAATATTCAGTCTAACTCTTTGCTTAGATCTGGAACTTTTCAAACTGTTCTTTAGAAACAAACCAACAAACAAATTTCAAAACTCTTCTACATATTATGCCACAATATATAAAGCTGGAGCAAATATAACAAATTATTAAATTTTTGGTTGGAATTGGTAGTGGATCTCTTTTTATCTATGTGCCCATGTATATTCATGAGCACTCACATGGGCACACAGGACAGCTCCTGAAGTAAAGTGAAAATGTGAAACTTACTACTTTAGAAACTCTGCAGTGGATTGTTGGGTTAAGCCATGGCACATGATAGTTGTGTCCATCCAAATTAGATTGCTTTGGCTTTGCTGAATTGTGTTCTGTGTCATAGAACAGCCTAAGTTGAGAATGCTATTACTAGAAATGTCAGAGCACTTCTGACTGTACTATATTGTAAGGATGTAGGTATGGTTGTAATTTCTAATATTGTTTTCATTAAGACACATGGGAAATGTTTTTATGGTTATAGTGCCAGTAATAGGTCTTTTCCTGAATGAGTACTTTGTTTTCATTTCAAGGTTACTGTGACCCATTACATGAATCATTGATCCTTCCTTGTGTTGACTACTAGAAAGCTTTGGGCTAAATTTGTGTCCCATCTCCAGCAGATACACAGGAACAGTTGGTATGCTTTCAGTGTACTCATCTCACTTCTGACATCATCTCCTTTTCCTATCCTCATTTTCCCTCTGTTCCAATTTTCTCAGTCTTGATTTATTTTATTTGCAGTGTTGAATGTATTTTTATAAGGAGTCTGTTTTAAGATATATCTTTTAACCAGAAAAGTAAATAAATTAAGTTCAAGTTAATCATTATCACATAGTACCAACCACCTAATTTAAATAACTTTACCTTTAATCAATATATATATAAATGATATACTTTTGCAATGATCAAAATGATATAATTTTGCAATAATATTCTTTTGATAGTATATTATTTTATTCATGGTTCAAATAAGAACATAAAGCAATATATAAAAATGACCAAGATTATTACCAGAGAATGTTAGGGAGAGCTTTCATTTTATTTACTAGCTTGAATTAATGTATGTTAAAGAAAAATGTACAAAGGGAATAATTATAATATAGTAAGTCCCCTACGTACAAACCTCCAAGTTGCGAACTTTAAAAGATGTGAACATGCATTCCATCAACATCAGGCATGAGTGAAATTGTAGCTTGCCCTCCATCTCCTATTGCTGACGATCCTTCTCCTCTACTATCTCCCGCCTCCTCTCTCTCCTCCAGTCAATAACTCTTCTCGCCTGTTCACTTGATGCCAGCCCCTGTATGCCAGCTGTTGTACTGTACTACTGTGCTTTTCAAGGTAATGTACTGTAATATTAAAAATGTTTTCTTTATTTTTTGGGTTTTGTTTGTGCGTGTATTATTTGTGTGAAAAGTATTATAACCCTATTACAGTACAGTACGATATAGCCAATTGTGTTAGTTGGGTACCTAGGCTAATTTTGTTGGGCTTACAAACAAATTGGACTTAATGTATGTGCTCTCAGAATGGAACTCTTTAGTATGTAGGAAAATTACTGTAGTAATATAATTCAGAAAAAAAAAATTAATTAAATGGATAAAACTCGATCTTTGCCTTTAGATACTTTATGAATAGACTAAATAGGCTAACATTTAATTTGATTAATCATTTGATATGGTCAATTTATTCTATTACATTTCCAGTCCTAAGCATCATGATTGCTGTGGATCATCGATATTAAATGATACTTGATTTTTAAATTCAGTTGAAACTGAAATGTTTTCTAAAAGAAATATAGATATTAACTATAAACCCAGAGGAATTTTAAAAAGATTTAGTGTGACTACCATATTTAATATTCTTACCAAATCAATTATGAAAATAAATTTTAGGAAATAAAAAGCAAATGTTTTGTTGCAATATGAAAATTACTCTGCTTCTCATTAGAACAAATGTTATGGTCTCTTAAAATTACTCTTGATTTAATATGTTTTTCTTTTCATGCATAATTATTGTGAGAAATCCTTCTGTTTGTAATCACAGTTTTCCAAAAGAAATAAAACCATAAAGCAAATTTCTAGAACATGGCAATAATTTCTCCCTTTGAAAATGGGTTTTCAAATTTTCTAAACATTTTTCTTATTGGAACAACTATTTTTTCTTGCATTAATAATTTAAAACTAATGAGCATTCGAGGTTCTCTATTATTTTAATGAGTTATATTTCTGAAACAAAACAAGAGAGTCATGCTATTGGATTTATGAGTCTTTCATTGTTGCCATTTACTTATGTGTATGAGATGCAATATATTTTTGCTCATGAAATACACAAAGTACAGATAACTGTTACTTGATGTATAATTAATGTTGCTAGGTTTTTCCTATTGTACTGTTAAGTCAATCAAGTACAAATAATTCGATCTATATTTAACAGAGTAGTTTACCAAAGGTGTACTACTCTTATGTGTTGACAACCCCCAGTGAGCTAATGACCCCGGAATTTCTACCACAATTATCTTTATCTCTTAGGAAATTAGAGCACCATGTGATCTATTTTTTTCATTTCATAGAAGTAAATTGACAACCTAATATGCAACATGTTCTATTGTTAACCACACTGACTTAATTTGATGCTTATCATTGCTGATAGGTCATAATCTTCTAAGGACTGTGCATTTATTTTCAGGACCAAAGGGTTTAATTCTAAGGAAAGTTAAGATTTACTACTTAAGAATAGAATTCCTTATTACTATGCATTTTCCCCTATTCCTTTAAAGGTTACTGTTTTTCATATTTAGTAGGTTTATCCAAAATCTTTCATTACTTAGGTTTAACTGAAGTCTTTCATTATTTAGGTTTTGTTTCAAATTAGTGATAGATATTTAGTTATTTTTACATCTGAGGACTCATATAATTCAGGATTAAATTGCATAATGACTCTAAGTATACATATGTGACAGAGAAAAAGAGATAATAGAGTTTGAAAGATGGCATCTAATATTACATGGCAATCATTACTAATTTGATCTATAGTTAAACACACTTGTAAGACAAATTCCAACATGTTTTCCTCTATAAATTGACAAGTTGATTATAAAATTTGTATAAAAATATTCAGTACACAGAACAGCTGAAACAATTTAGAAATATATGAAAACATTTAAAATAAATGAGCACAATTTAGAGAAAGATGAATCAAATTCCAAAACATACTATACAGCTACAATTAATACATGATATTGACATATAAGTCAATAGAACAGAGACTACAAATAGAATTAGACCCATACATACATGGTCAGTAAAGTTGTCAAGGCATTTTGAAGAGGAAACATGGTCATTTCAACTTATTGTAATGGAATAAGTATGAAAAAGAAAGAAAATAAGGCTTGTCCCTTACCCTGTTTCATATACACAACTTAACTAAAGAATGTCAAAACCACAAATTTCAGAAGAAAAACATAGGAAAGAACTTTTACAACTTCGAATAGACAAAGATTTATTAGACAAGAGACAGAAAACATAAAACAAATAAAGCCTGCTTTTCTAAAGTTAGATAGTGTTGATCATTATACAACTCTGAGAATATATGAAAAACTAGTGAACTGTATAATTTAAAAGTATAAATTTTATGGTTTGCAAATTATATCTCACTAAAACTGCTATAAAAAAGCATGTTTAAAAGTAAACCATATATTAAAACATATTTGCAAAATATATGTCTGATAAAGGACTTTTATCCAGAATATAAAAACATCTCTTACAAAGATGGGAAAAAAAGGAAGAAAAACTAATATGGTCAAAGTTTTGAATACACACTTCACAAAACAAGATATACTAATAGCCACAAGCACATTAAATCAGTCTTCAAAGTAGTAAATAATAAAACTATAATGAAATATCACTATACAGGTAATACATTTAAAAGACTGACAATACTAAGCGTTCACTAGGATGTGAAGCTACTGGAACTCTCATATATTGTTGGTGGGAATGAATTATGATACAATTGCTTTGGAAAACACTTTGGCAAAATTATAGATGCTCTGAATGATGTTACTTTCCTCCAGAAAATTAAGTTTTCTGAGAGCAGAAAGGTCATGGGGAGATTACCTTGATTTAATTAAGGCTGGTCTATTTTCAGGTCCTTGGGGTTCTTACAACAGAATCTTCTCCTTCTTGGAGCTGTCCATTCTAACATTGTTCCTGACATGAGCAATAGGATTATTAATGTCACAATCATTTTCTTCAAGTGACTCAGGATTACAAACAGACTTGAACATATCTAAAATTAATAACTGTAATATAATAGGAAAATTAGTTTTATGGCAGTTGGGGAAACATGAAGTCACTTACATACTTAAGTTTTCAGTTTTCTTGACTTTAGAGTCTGAAATTTTGAAGAAATTATCTTCTCAAACTCTATTGCATCTGGGTGACCATATGGCCCAGTTCTAGTCAATGAAATACTTATAGAGTTTTCTGTAGAGGGCTTGACTTCTAAAGGAACAGACAATATCTCACTAGTAAAACGTTTTTGGTCTTTCCCATTATTCTAGCCTGGAACACAAGTTGTGAGAAAAGAAGGTGTTGTAGCAAGGAGATAGCAAGAGCCCATTTCCTTGACTACATCTGTTAATTGGGCAGCCTACCTACAGATTTCACATATCATTGATCCAATCAACCCCCAACTTCTTTAAGCCATTGCAGTAGGGCTAGCATATATTCTTACTACAAACAATGAGACAAGAGAAAAGAACAGCTTATTTTACATACAGAAATTACAGAGAAATATAGATGGAGTGATTCTACATGAAAAGTGTATCATTTTATCTAAAGCTGCTTGAAAAATGAATAGGCTTTTTCAGATGTAGATATTAGGAAATGGTGAGATGATTTATACTTTAAGCACCACATGAAGTGTAAGGAAAATACAAAGTTGAAATGAAGAAAATATGATGCACATTTATGGTAGAGAAGTCTGAGAAGTAATTTGGTGTCGTACTTTGCAAGTGGCTTGATTTTTATATAGCCAGATCTTCTGCTATGGTCACTATGATTCCTTAAGTAGGAAGGTCTTTGGGGGTTCCTGGACCCAATTTCAAAGCACACACACATGTTTGTGTGTGTTTGTATGTGTGTGTGTGTGCCTGCAGAGGCTTCCCACACCAAAAAGGAATTCCCAGACACCAGCAGGGTGTCCAAAAATTCAACTAAATTTAACTCAGTTCTGACGCAATCTACCCTGAGATAGCATCAGATTCCACCGATAAAGGTTTCAGTCCCACAAGATGGCCCTCCACTTCAGAGGCCAATTGCAAGCCCTCTGCTTCTGACTGAATGGCTGTACATCAGAAGTTCCCATGACCCCCTCCATGGGTTCAGTTAGTTTGTTAGAACAGCTCTTCAGGAAACCCATTTACTTACTAGATTACTGATTTATTATAAAAGATATTAAAGGATAAGAATAGCCAGATAAAAAGATACATAGGGTGAGGTCCTGAGCAAAAGAACTTCTGCCCTCATGAAGCTTGGCCCAGCACCTAGAAGGTCTGGTTCCCCAAGCTGGAAGCTCTCCAAATCCCTCTTTTTGAGTTTTTATGGAAGTTTCATTACATAAGCACAGTTGTATAACTCATTGGCCATTGGTGATTAATTCAATCTCTACCTCTTCTCCCCTCCCAGGAAATCAGAGGGTGGGATTGAAAGTTCCAACGCTCTATTCTTGGTTGGTTCCCTTGGCAACCAGCTCCTATCCTTAGGTGTTTCCAAAAGCCCTCTTCATTAACATAAGCCTGAGAGTGGTGGAAAGACATTTATTATGAATAAGAAGACACTCATTTCACCTTTATGGCTCCACAGAATTTTCAGGAACTGAAGACAAGAGATCAAATATTTTAACAAAAGATGTTTCCATTGCTCTTATTGCTCAGGAAATTCCAAGGGTTTTGTGAGCCGTAGATGAAGGACCAATTAGAAGCTGTGTATGAAAACCAAATATATATTAGAAACATATTTTGATCATCTGAATGACCAAATATGTATATATTTCTTATAAATAATGGTAATGCAGAAGGTATGCAGTCAATATTTCATAAAAATTACTTATGTGGAAAACATATTGGGGGTATGAGTATAGGAAGCGTTTGATGCAAGTAACTCATCCCAGGTATACTTAGTTCTGTGACTTCCATGCAAATTTATTGAAATGATGTAATGTAATTCCTCAGTGATATAATTCAAATGTAATCTTTAAATCTCCATTATTAGAGTGGCCTTTGATTTTTTGGAGGGATATCAATATCTACATACAATTACAAAGGGTAAAATCAGCAAGAGTGCTCCTATTAAGAGTCTTAAAGCGTTTAGTCTGTTGAACATGTTTTTTTTCCCTTGACCTGACAGCGCTCCAGTTCATTGAACTTCTGGGCACAAATCAAGGGACATCTGTTCAGTTGAGCTTTTCTTTATTGATATGCTAATTAAAAATGACTTTTAGCTTTTAGCATTTTGTTTATTTTTCTTGATACATAGGCTCCGTGGCATTTAAAAATGGGTGTTGTCTTAAAATTCTCAAATACAAATAAACAAAGCAAGCTATTCATTATTGCTTCTGGACTTAACATTGTATATGATGTAACTCTAAGTGCTTTCTTTCATCTTTCTCTGGACAGAATATTCTGGGATTTCCTCCAGGATAAAGATCAGCTCAGTGGGATGCATGCATCTGTCACATCTGGACTATCTCAGTGTAGCCTAGTCAGTGTGCACAGAGGTGAGGTGAAGGTTGCAGTTTTCAAAAAGTACAGCAACCTGCTTATATTGATATTTTGCAGCCAAAAGCACAAGCATATTACCAAACTCCCTACTTTCTAATGCAGGATTCTGATACATTATTTTTATTACTTACACTAACACTAGTCACAAAATAATCAAGACAAATTTACACCAAGCTGGAAACCAATCAGCATCTCTGTGGCATGCAGGAGAAAGACTCCCAGCCTTTCATTTGGAATCATGGCTTTTAAACAGATATGATATATAGCTTGTGACAAGATAGTAAATCTATAAATAATAACATAACTGCAGAGCAACAACCGAAACCTGCAATGAACCTGCCTGAATATGTGCATAACCTGTTGGGATTTTCTTGTTTTCCTTTCCTATCCAGCCTCTAGCAGAGGTGTTATCCATTTCCAAAATGCTGAAGGTTAGTGGAAGGAGGAACTGAGCTAAAATAGTATATTAGACAATTGGGTATAAAAAAATGAATATCAATGACATTTTGTAGACATACATAGATAGATATAGATGTAGATGTAGATAGGTATAGTATATTCCAATAGGATTACACTTTTACACTTCAAGGTTAAACATAATGCTTAATATTTCAGTATGGACATATTTATACTAGGCCCACTTGATAATATATATTTATAGGTAATAATATACACCAAGCTGAAAAAATCATGAAAGTTAACATTATCAGAAAAAAACAAAATGATGTGTTTAACATATAATTGTTATAATTTTAACCATCAAAATAAAGCAAATCTGAATTTGCTGATTTATTTAATTCTCATTATAACAGCAAAAGTACTTTAATAACTCATTATAAAAGTAAAGCAAGTGATGACATATGAGATTTCATTATTCTAAATAATTTTAAATTGTTCTAAAACATGATGAAAGGATATTTTTTAAACAATTAAGTTTAGAAAAGATGAATATCAAACAAAACCAACACCTTACTTTTTCATAAGTTTTGTGTTAAAATGTCAAAAGCAAAACTTACCTTCCTAAAAATTTTAGCTGTGTCTTTAGCAAACTTCTGTAGAACACCTACATAGCACAGGGAGATAAGCTCTGTGCTTTGTGACCACCTAGAGGGTTGGGATAAGTAGGGTGGGAGGGAAACTCAAGAGGGAAGAGATATGGGGATATATGTATATGTATAGCTGGTTAACTTTGTTATACAGCAGAAACTAACACACCATTGTAAAGCAATTATACTCCAATAAAGATGTTAAAAAAAAAAAAAAAAAAAAGAAAACTTTATCCTAGAATCTAGAGACTGAGAGATTTAAAAATACATTTAAAAATTCCCTTCCCTTAGCAGATTTTGTAATCTATTTGGGAATAAATTTACATAATAATTTACTGGCATGAGTAGTGGTAAAATTTTAGACATTCTGATGTGTGGTGATTTCCTTGTTTTCCTGCCTCTGGCATTGATATCTTCACCCAAACTGCTGGTAACTATACTAAGAGTTTTGCATACATTATTTCATTTAAACTTTGTGACAATTTTAGGATTATTATTCTCACTTTACAGATTGGGAAACTGAGGCCATGATTGTCTTTGTGATTTTAGAGGCAATGCTTTTAACCTCTACAGAGACATTCTCTGTACTGTTTTCAGAGCAATCTATTTAAATAAACAATTTCTGATTGTGACAACTTCCAAGCTTTTCATTTTTCCAGTGACTGTCATTTGCTTACAGAAACAAATGTAAATTTCCTAACGTGGTATGCAAATATTGATAGATTTGTTCCTGCCCATTTCTCCTGTCCCTTATCTTTCTTCACTTAGCAATTTAAAACCTCCTTATCTTAGCATCCTGGATTCCTTGTAGTTTCCAGTATGCTGGCTTGTGTATCTGTGTCTTATGTTTCTTGCTCTACTTTGAATTTCCTTTTTCCTTCAACTTGCAACATAGACTTTTTCTTTTTCTTCATAATAAACTCCAGTGTTATCTGCATCCAAAAAACTTTGCTGACCCTTGATGTCACTGACCACCTTGCCCGTTTGCTTCTATATCATTCTATGCACACATTTATTGGAATGTTTTAACTTGTGTATCTATCCCCACTCTTATCAGACTGTAAGCTCTCTTACAGAGAACAGAGTTTATGTGTTTAGTTCTGTTATCTTTGTGTATGGAACATAATAGACCAACACAGTAAATGTTCATTAAATGACTAAATTAATGACTCCCTTTATTTATTTAATAGGTAAAAGAAATATGATGAGGAAGCTGATCTATCCTATATAAAATAATTACTTAGTATGTCTAAGATAATGTTATCTTGATCTCCAATTTAATTCCCTGTTTATTACAACACTGTGCTACTCTTAAGATCTAACATGGGTTTTGTCTTTCTGGGTTCTCTTATGTCTCTAGTATCTAACATAGTGCCTGGTAAATAATGATTAAATGAATGGCTGACTTGAAATAACAAAATACTAGACAGAGGAAGAATAAGAATGAAGTGGGAGGAAAATTACTTCTTGAAAACAGGGATGTCTTCTCCAGTTCTTACTGTGATAAGTTGCCTGGTACATACCGGGCTTTCAATTAGTATTTAATCAAATAATTGAATGAACTTGCCAGACATTTGTCACGTCAGATATCTGGTTACACACGTATACTAGAAAGAACTCGTACATTACCTTTGACTACTTTTAACAATTAATGAAGAAGAGAGACAACATGTTGTCTTTGATCAGAATTTTCTACTGATTTTGCCTCCTCTAAAATATGCTCTATTGGTGCAGCAAATAAGCCCAACCAAACACTGAGCATCCCTATACACATTCTTTAAACAGCTTCCTTCCTTCTGCAGATAAATCTGATGGTACAAGTGAAAACTTTTCAAGCTACACATACATTTGGAGAATTTTATAAACTGTTTATGAAACTTTAGCTTTCCATATAGAAAACTTAAAGAGAACTAAACTGTTTCTCTCCTAACAAATATAATTATTATTTTGTAAAAATAAAGTGTTTCATTGCTTTGTTAATAATAAGTGAGGTATTTCCAGAAGCAGAATAGGAAAAGAGAAAAGAGACTCAAGGAACAATGTACAAAGGGATAAAATATGGATGTTGAAGAAGGGGCATATTGGTTTCAAAACATTCTTCACATTCCTCCATCTGCCTAAATAAAGTCCAGTCTTGTTTCACATCTTCTGTCATCCTGACGTCTTTGTCCACAAACTTTTAGACATTACATGTGTGTATTCCATGATAGATGTTTGAGATCTAGACTCTTAAGTATAAACATTGTTCAATTTTAAAATCACTTTGCTTATGAATAGCTAGAATTATAAGGTCAAAGATTTAGGAGATGGATAATTTGGTTTGCAAGGTTCTTGGAAAAGTTTCTTGGAGAAGATAAAATTTGAAGATAAGTCTTCAATAATAGAACAGAATTGGAAAGGAAGCAAACAATGTTGATAGCTTCAACAAATAATAAAAACGATAAAGTAAAGAAGAAATGCAGTATATTCATCCAGTTTGAATCCTTGTATAAGGATTCGGATTGTTATAGGTTGTGTAATTTTTTTTTTTTTTAATTATGTAGTGAGACATAATAACATTTTCAAACTCTCTTTCGTCATAACCAGGCATTATAAAAAACAGTAAAATACAGAGTGCATTATAACAATTTCCCTACAGGTCTAAGAATGATAATAAAACTAGATAACCTGTGATATCACAGATATTACCTTTTTTTTTTCTGAATCACACACGTGCTTCATTTTATTGACTTCATTTTCTTGATTTCCGTTTACCTTCTTTATTTACTGCTTATATGATACTACAATTAAATATGTGTAAATGTTTGTCTTTATGCAAGACAAATAGCAAAAACAACAGTAAACAAACAGTAGAAACAACAACATAACACACACACATGCACACACACACAGAGAAAAGAAGAAAAACAGGCAAAAGAAAAAACTAGGGAACAAACAAACAAAAGAATTCTAATATGAGAACAGTCAATAAAAACTAAACTAACAAAAACAAAGAATGAAAAATAAATCAAAAACAGAAAGCAAACAAACAACAAAAAAAGCAAAAGAAACATAAAATGTACACATAAAAACAATAAGAAAAGAAAAGAAAATTAAAAATAAAGGATGAAAACAAGAAAAAACCCACAAAGCAACAAAAAGTAAAAATAGAAAAATAAAAAAGTTATATATATTAAAATTTTTTAATTAAAATTAAAAGATTAAAAACATCAAAGCAACAACACCAACAACTGAACAAAATGAAATGTACAAAAAAAATAATAGTAATAAGAATATTTTCCTGGGCCCTCCTCTGTCAGTGTCCTTGCTCCCATAGTGAGCCAGAGCCAACCCATGCCTCCCCAGGAGGCCCTCCAATACCTCTAGGTAGGTCTCTGGACCTGCTGTGGGCACTGTGGGGCCAGCTCAGACTCTGACCTGGCCAGACTCCCACATGTACTTGCCCCCAAATTCCAGTGCTGAGAAGGTTAGACGGGTCTCAATTGTTGAAACACTCATCTATTCAGGTATTCCACAGATGCAGGATTTACCCAGCTGAGCTTGGGGATTTAATCCACAACTTGTGCAGCTGTCCTCTTCCTTAGTCTCACTGGCCCTGGGGCTCAGCTTTGGTTTTGACCCCACCTTGGTGTGTGCAGCACCCTAAGGCATCTGTTCTTTGCCCAGGCAAGAGGGAGTGAAAGCAGTTGCTGCTTGAGGCACACTTATTCACTCAGGCTGAGGCAGGGGTACTGCGGCCACAATTGGAGTGTCTGCAAGCTGCCTGTGGCAAATGGTTTCAGGATAGTGTTAATTTAAAATTTCTACTGTTATCTTTGAAATTCTTTTGCTTTTAAAATACCCATCATAGAAATTCTATGGATAACTAAAACAAATCTGTAGCTTAATTCCTATACCATTTAAAAAAAGAAAACATCAGTAAAAAGAAGACATTCACATTAATTCAAGTATGAAATAGTGTGCATACTGATATCCCATCATTGCTCTGATGATTGTGGACTGCGAAGACATTCAGCATCTCATCTTTTAATAAAGTTTGACAACACACTCCTGATAATTTAGACGTCTCTGGTTTTTCAACTTATTCCTGAATTTATTGCATTTGAAATTTACTGATCCTTGGCCAACCTTTGGTAACAAATGGTACCATAGGGCATGATGCATTCAAGACAGTCCATCAAGTATTCAAATATTGTATTAGTCTGTTTTCATACCCTTTAAAGACCAGAAGGGCTCTGGGACTACATTGGAAACTCACTGAATGTTTAACTGAAACTTCAATTTTCTGTTGAAAGGGGTTTGGTTCATAGATAAACTAACCTTTTACCTATTTACATTTTATTCCATGCAATGTCATATTTGCAATGAGTTCTGCTATTTGAACTAAGGTATTCAATTTTCTCCATTGTTAAGGATTCTATGCCCTCCTGTCCATCAACAGATGAATGGATAAAGAAGACGTGGCTCATATATGGAATGGAATATTACTCAGTCCCTTCCAATTCTAAAACCCATTCATTCATGTTCCATGGCTTACAGGTTAGAGTCCAAGTAACTTAGCTAATACCAGCTCATCCATGACTCAGCCCTTACAGACTTCTCCAGCCTTTTACTCTTTGTTGTAATCAACTAATGCAAAATTGCTTGAAAAATTTTTTAGTGTACCATCTTATTTCTTGCCTCTGTGCCTTTGTCTATGTTGTATTCTTCTTTTATTAGCCTGGGGAGTTCATCTTTCAAATCCTGTCCATGGGATATTTCTTCTTTAAAGTCTTTCTCAATGTTGTACACCTGCTGGGAAGATTCTTCTCTTGCTCTCCTGTTCTATGCTGCTTTTCTACCTGGTGCATTATTTAATTTTATTTGTAAGTCATTTGAAATTACCTCTCCCTTCTACTAAAATGTAATCTCTTTAAGTGTGGAAGCAGTCTTTCTCTATCTTTAACCTCTGCTAAGGAGTTGAGGTGAGGTGAACATAAAAATCTACCTAGTCCACCTGCCATGTTTTATAAATTAAGACTGATTGCTATAAATGTTAAAATGCTATTTTATATTTAAAAATTTAATTTATATTTCATTTAGAATTTTCAAAGTATAAATCAGAAAATACTTGGTAATGAGGTGAATATTCTTATTCAAGTAATACATTTTTGTCTCAGTTTTGTATTGCAAAAAATAAAAAGTCCCATATTCTGATTATGCCTGTTCTTATAAGAATTAGCATTGAATTAGTCTGATTTTTTGTCTTGCAACAAGAAAATCACATTATTCTTTCAAATCCTCTTGGTGCCCTTCTGAGTACAGTAATATTTTTGACAGCATATCTTTATAAACCTACGTCTTTGATATCATAATTCCAACCTGCATGTTCTAGAACTTGTCATTGTAGTCTGTCAATGGTTAGCTCTAAGGTATGAAACGTGATTGGAGAGAGTAAGAAAAAGAAAGGGGGGTTATTTTTATTTTATATACTTTTATGCTTTTTAAAATTTTACAATAAGGTGAATTTATATTTTTATTTTAGTAAATAAAGAAAATAAATAGCATATCTGACTAAATATGGTTCAAATGTTTAATTGAGTCCCTTAAAATGTATTTTATTATTAAAAGTTTTGAAATAATTTGGGGTTGAACAATGTCTTCTTTATACATTGTCTTTAACACTCTTGACCAGAGATATCAGTTTCTTTTTTCAAAATCTTGACTCATATGTTTCAAGAATGAAATATACAGAAGACAAGTGAATAAAAACTAAGGTCCTTTTTGTCCTCTAATATTTTTCCTCCTAACACAAAATAAAGCTTAATATTTCTATTGGAAGTCTATGAACAGGAACCACAATAAACATTACTCTTTGATCCAGATACATGCTTCCATTTTCCAATACAAATGAATTTGTAAATACAAACAGATATGACCTAAATAAAATATTCATATTTCTGTTTTACATCCCATTTCATCTAATGTTCTTCTTTAATTCATCTGTAAAGTTAGTGCAGAATTGTTAGTAATTTCTTAAATCCTGCCTCTATTTTCTTAACAATAATTTCCTAATTTAAATGATTCAAAGCCACATTTCCAATGTTGATAGTATTTATTTTTAGATTTAATTTTAAATTATTTTAAAATTTTAAATTTCTTCTCTGTTTCTTATTTCTTCCAATGTGCCTTTCTCTCATTTGGATTTTTTTTTTTTAATGTCTTCATTTTTGTATGTTTATATACCAAAACGTTTTATTTTCAACTCACATTTGAATGCTAGGTTAGTTGGTTAAATAACCACAGCTTCAACATTATTGTATTGCTTCATTGTTCATTATACAGATAAATAATCTGAAGCTAACCTCATTTTTTTCCTGTGTTTTATTTTTCTTTTAAGTTTCTATTTGGACTCTCCTTTATTCTTGAAGTCACTAATTTCACAAGAAATATTTCTAAATGTGGATCCTCGTCAATGAAAGTTGGGCTTTTTCATTCTGAACACATTACTCTTTCTAAAGTGTGGGAAAATTTCTTTGATGCCTACCATTCAATATTCATTAATTAGCTTATTTATCAAATATTTATTAAGTACTTACGAAGTTCCAGTCAGTATCTGAGTACAGAGGGCAGAGTAGGTGACAAAACAGCAAGTGTCAGCAGTGTGGAGAAGGATACCAACAATAAAACATAAATAAATGATTTTGATTGATCAACATTGCAGGGATAAATATAGTAAAGCCAGGGAAAGATGGAGTGCCCTGCGTGAGGCATGTTATTTTACAAAGCATAGATAGGGAGGGCCTGTAGATATGTTGATATTTGAACAGAGACCTGAAAAAGCTGAGGTAATGAGTCTAACATTTATTTACACGAGTGTTCTAGACAAAGGGAACAGACATAGCCAAAAGCCCCCCTCTTATTTGAGTTGAGAACATGCTAAACAACTGCAAGGGATAGAAAGAAAGCCAGTGTGGCTAGAATGGAAGGAGCAAAGATGAAAGTGGAAGGAGATGGTTCAGAAAAGTAGTTGTGGCATCTGAACACTTCACCGGAATGTGAGTGTGGAGAAATGCTCAATCAATGCTTGTATTCTTCAGTCATGTTAAATTGGATATCCCACTGGATATTTTCTTCACCTAAAAATGATGCACTCTCCAGCTTGGTGCACATAAACAATAGATGATAAGAAAAAATTAAGCAGGAATATTTATATTCTTGAAAAAGCTTTCCTCTAGACATAGTTCTGAGTGGGAATGTATATTTGTCATTTCTTTGATAGTAAGTAGGTATATACAATTAAAGGGTAAAGACTGACATCTTATTTTTTTCTCTATTTTTCCATTTCATAAGTACTCATTTTTTCCATTTTCATTTTTGTGGTTCTTAATAGAAGGAAGCAAATTGATTTATTTTTCTACAGAACAGTGAAATATTAGTCAAATAGGTTAGTCTCTGAATAAAGAAAAAATCTAATACTAGATCTTGAAATAAATACAACTATTTACTTGATAAAGAGTACATTTTTCAGAAGCTAAAAGAATATTTTCCAAATCTTCCTCCACATTATCAAATGCTAAGTAGGTGCAATTCTCATAAGACCAAAGTTCTTGGCTAAGACAACTCGGAGACTTTTATGTCTTATTACTTTGACCATTTTTCCTTTAAAAAATATATACATTTGCATAAACAAGTTTAAAATGCTTTACTGCACATAAAACATTTTCCAATAATTCAAATCCTATTGAATATTTTGCTCTAGTAACACATTACATTTTTCCTTGAGAAATTAAGATTACCATGCCAAATTTCATGAGATAACAAGATCACCATTCATTCAAAAGAATAAATACAAGTAACAGAATATGAACATAACACGACTTCTGTTCAAAATTGCATGAGAGATCTGAAGTTCAAGGATTTCATTATTGGGGTGCTGCACATTTTTAAGTTAAAAATAATATCACAAATGCCAAGTATGTTGTTTCTCATCTTATACATGTTTTTCTGGTTAGGAATAGCACAGACATTCTGAAAGGGGAGCTGACAATTTAGTTAGCAATATTAGAGAATTGGTATAAAGAAAGGTGCTCAGAATAAAGAAAATAAGACAAGTTACATTGTATCCATCATCATTATTTTAAAATATTTTATCTAGAAGGTGTAAATGTATTCATCATCCAGGTCATAGAATAAGAATTAATATTTGAAAGTCATAGAAATTTTGTTTCAAGTCAGTATAAGACAACATTTTATAAGGTCCTGTATAACCAGCAGTGGCCCCTGCTCACCTGTGAAGTAGTGTTCAAGCTAAGACTGGGATTCCATGTCTCAAGAAAATTATAGAGGAAATTCCAGTACTATTGTGCTAGGTAAATTATGCCTAAAGTTCCACCTAAAAAATTCTATAATCTTTTCCTAAATGTTGTTTCTATACAAATACAAGGGTCAAAAGTCATGTGTCTTTGCTTCAGGTTGGATTAGCTCCTTTAGAAAGCTTGTTGGTGTTTTGCTTTTGCTGAACAACAGATTTTTGCTGTACTTGTTAAGTAATCACTCCCACTCATTCATTAATAGTACTCTAAATTAATTTCTTCCTAAAATTATAAAAATTGGACAATATAATTTGATTATTATTTATGCTTTTTTAATCTGTCAGACAATGTTGCTACTTTCTTGGAACATGAATGTTAGGTTTAAATTATAAGAATCTTATCTTCCTGTGATTAAATTTCACTGTAAACAATTAGTGATGATTTTAAAAAGTGTACATGCAATTACCATTTTCTTTCTTTTACTCCAGGTGCTTTGTTTTTTTCAGAGACAACATTTGGTGATAGGTTTGAGACCTTAAGTGGATGATTAGAACACTTTAAGTAGAAAGAAATAAAGAGTTAATATTTGCTACCTAAGTGTAATATCTTCAATATCTTAAGCTGTAGATGATTTCATAGGTCCTCTATTTCTAACAGCACTAAAATTGGATGCTTTCTTAAGGGTTATTCAAATAGGAATCAAAGTAAATGCATGTTGTATAGAGCTGCCTCATGTAATCTCCTTTTAACAAAATCTGAACAAATTATTACAATATATTGCCTACCAAAAAAAACTTGTCAGTTTAAAAAGTCTCAACGTGGATTAGAATTTCTCTATTATTGTTCAATAACTTATATTTCCACTTTGTAAAAACAACCCATTATTTAGTTTACATACACTTTACAAAAATTTTGTTTATATCTATTTTTCTTCTATATGATCAACCATAAACTATCCTTGCAGTTCACAAAGACTTAAACATAATGTTTGACAGAAACTAGCTGTTTATACAACAAAATCTTCTTACTTTCCTCCTGAACACACAGCTAGATTACATTTTTCAGATTTCCTTGTAGTTTTCAGATTCCCCACTCATGATCCTTCCTTCTCCATCTTCCCTTGTTTGAGTCTGGATTCAGAGGATCTAGAGAAGGACTCTGAGGCCTCTGGAATGAAGGAGCCATTCGATGGAAAGAGTCTGGGTCCCTGAATGACTATGCAAAGCAGAACCACCACCCATCTCTACCAACCTGCACTGGAAATAAACCTTGTAGTTTCTTACAGTTCTTTGCCTGTCATTTCTAATGGTAGTCAGGTAGACATAATTTTTATGGAATTTTATGGGAAAGCATCATCAGTATTTATCATTCAAGATGGAAAATATCTATTTTTAGTGTAACTTCACTCTGATTTTAAATGAAAATTATTTATTTTCAACTTAGAGGGGCCTCCTTGCAGAGGGGCAGCGGGTGCCATGTCAGAGCATGTGCAGCATTAAGGCTGATGTGGCGGGCTGGTGCTGAGTGTCCTAGACTTTGCAGCTTGAGAAGGTTGCCCACTTAGGAGGGCTACCCCATTTAAGGAGTGTGATCTGGAGAGGGCAGAGGGCAGATCCCTTCCAGAGGGTTCGGAAATTCCATGCAAAGTTTTGGAGCTTGAGGAGAGAAGCCTTTCGCTTGCATAGGGTGTGGCCAAGCCCTAGCATTGGAGCCTGCATGGGGTAAGAAAGACTGCCTTGAGGAAGGGGACAAGGTGTATCATGCCGGGTACAGTGAAGAGGTTGTCCTCTGTCCATTAGGAGGGATCCACCTGCGTGCGTTGTGAACGTCCAGGCTTACTGAGGAGGGCACCAGGATAGCAAGAGTAGGCCCGGAGTGGGATGTCTTGAGAGGGAGCTTCTTCAGGAGGGAATCCGCTGAGGGAAGTGGGCAGGGGTGGCGATAGGAAATTGGTCACGTACAGCAGATTAATCAAATGTGTAAATATGTTAGGATAACTCAAGACACGTTACTCACTATTAGAGAAGTTAGTTACAATTTGTAGAAGAGAAAAAGAAAACTAGAACGAACCCTGTAGTAGCTCACTGGAATTAAAAGTATTGGATATTGGTTAAAGTGTGTGTGTGTGCCCTTGGGACAGTGACACTCCATAGCAATGAGCACATGTAGCAGCCGCCTCTAGGATTCTGAATATATATAATATTGACTCTATGTCTATCTATATATATTATGTATAAAATATATATCATATATACTATATATTATATATCAGTATATAAAATTGATTAAACTCTTTGAATAAAATTGAAAACCATGTTTCCAAATAAATAAATGGAGCTGAAAATGTAAAGAGGAATAGAGTATTTCCAAAGTAACTCCCCCATAAAATATGTCCTAATTACAAAGGGAGGGAAGTAATAATGCAGTGGAAAAATCAGGCAGACACCTTCCTAACCAAGTTATCAGAGTTTCCTGGTTTTTGATGGTTGTAGTATGAGCATGTAGGAAAATGTCCTTGTTTGTAGGAAATAATAAGGTATTTAAGAATGATGGGTAGGATTGTTCAAAAGAAAAAAAATAAATCTAGAAGTTTCAGTAAGTATATAATATAAATTTAAGAAACTAACCAATAGAAGAACTACTACTAATAATAGTATGACAAAAATTGTGAGGAGTAGCAAAGGAAAAGTGGTAATTATGTATATGTGCTAAATTTCTAACTTTTTTAGGGTAAGTAGAAAATATGTAAATTTGATTGTTTAAGAAGACACAGATTCTTATAACCTATGGAAGTCAATTGGTATATCAAGATTAAAAAGGCACATGTCTACTGATCGAGAATTTCCACTTTGGGGAATTTTTCACATGCACTGGAACACACATGAAATGATGTATGTTAAAAGTTTTCAAATGCAAGATTTTTGTAAGAATAGAGAATTTCGATTGCCTAAATGTTCCAGACCCTGGTTAAATAAGAGTGATAAATTCATTAAAAGCATACAAAAATGAAAAAAAGAAATAAGGTATTTCCCAATGTGTCAATTTAGAAAGAACCCCTAAATATTATTTTTAAGTGAAAAGGCAAGGAACAAAGCAGTGCACATCATATGCAATGTTCAGTTGTAAAAAATGATTAAGATAAGAATCTATATTTATAATTGCCTATACATGCACAAGGAAATTCCAAAAACTAACTTCTGGAAATTAAATAAAAATAAGATTAACAGTTACCTAGGAGATATAGGAATGGAACAGAATGGGGTTGAAAGAAAGAAGGGAGCTTTTTCATTATCACCTCTTAATAAATTTAATTTTTAAACCATGTTCACAAATTACCTATGAAAAATTAAATTTAATAATTGGATAGAAAAAACCCAGAAAATAAAAGTCTGAAAGATAAATGTGGTAGACAGAATAATAACACATCCTAATTCCTAGGACCTGTGGATATGATATCTTACATGACAAAAGGACTTTGCAGATGTAGCTAATGATATGGACCTTCACAGGGGGAGATTATCTGAGTGGGATCAATCTAATTTTATGAGTCCTTAAAAGTAGAGAACTTTTCCCAGCTGTGATCACAGAATGTTTCTATGGAAAAAATGAACTTTATCCGCTGGCTTCCTTCTACACGAAAGAAGAATCCAAGACAGGTCAAACAGTTAAACATAAAACCCAGAACCATAAAGCTTCTAAATAAAACATAAAAGAATATGTTTATGACCTTGACGTTGGCAAATATTTCTTAGGACACAAAAATCACTGCTAAAAGTTTATCTAAAATGATAAAGTGGTCTTCATCAATATTATCAATATCTGCTTATCAAAAGATATGATTAGTAAAATCAGTAGGATATCCACCGACTAAGAAACATAAGCACAGCACAGAAGTCTGAATAAGGCCACATATGCAAAAAAATGTAAATTACTCTTCTATCAGTAGAAATAAAATTGAATACTCAATTATACAATAGGCAAAGGATTTGAACAGACACATCACAGAATAAGATATGAGAATGATCAATAAGCACTTGAAAAAGTGTTCAGTATCATTAATCATTAGAAAAATCCAATTTAAAACCACAATTAGGTACTGTTTCATATGCAATAGAGTGACTAAAATTTAAAAAGGAAAATACAACTGAATATTTCTAGGGAAAAAAATGAATTTCAACCTTTAACCTCACTCTATAAAAATAAAAATAAAATAATAATACTAATAATTTAAGACAGATAAAAGAAACATAAAACCTAGAATTTCTAGAAGAAAGCATAGGAGAATGTCTTTAATGACCTTGATGTCATATGTTGGCATGTAGCAGGATGGGGAGCAATCAGAACTACTGTATATTGTTGCTGTAGGTATAAAATTTTACAACCATCTTGGAGAAATCTTTGACCATTTCCTATAAAGTTAAGGACACATCTACCCTATGACTCAGTATTTTTACTCCTAAGTATTTAACACAGAGGTCAATGAATACAAAAATATTTTTACAAGAATGTTCAAAGCATTCTAAGTTTTAATAATAAAAAAAAGGAAAAACATAAGTGTCCATCAACAGGAAAATTAATCAACCATCTGTGATTCATTAATACAATGGAATACTGCTTGGCATAAAAAGTAACAGACTGATACACATAACAACATAAAGAATATTACAGATATTATGCAAAGTGAATAAAACAAGAAACAGAAAAGGATATATTGTATAATTTCATTTAGCAAAATAGTAAAAAATAACCTACAGTGGTAGAAGTCAGAAAGCAATTGCCACTGTGAAAAGGGATTTGACTGAAAAATGTTATGAGGGAAATTCCCAGGGTGGTAGAGAAATTCTTTATTTTGTTTTGGGTGTTGGTAGTACATGTGTATGTAATTGTCAAAGCTCATCAAACAGAAAATGTAAGAAAGGTACATTTTATAGTGTGTAATTTATACTTCATTTTAAAAATAATGTTGGCTGAAATTTCACTTATAAAAGTGCTAGTTAGGGTGGAGCCTTAATTCAGTTGAATAGTGTTTATTGCTTATCAAATTCAGGGTACTGTGGCACTGATTAGGTGAGGATGACACCTTACCCACAAAAA
Organism: Balaenoptera acutorostrata; assembly: GCF_949987535.1. Classification (NCBI taxonomy): domain Eukaryota; kingdom Metazoa; phylum Chordata; class Mammalia; order Artiodactyla; family Balaenopteridae; genus Balaenoptera; species Balaenoptera acutorostrata. The sequence continues at coordinate 52,089,258 of NC_080080.1, read as the reverse complement.
TGAGGAAGGAAGGAAGGAAGGAAGGAGGGAAGAAAGGAAGAAAGTAAGGCAAGTAAACAAATGAAAAAAAAACTTGATTTTTTTTTCCTCTTTCATATAGCCAACAAATATTTATTCAACACCTACTATATCCTCTATTCTAGGCACTGGAAGTATAGTGATAAACAAGTCAAGTGACTCAGTGCCTTCACAAAGCTTCTAGTAGGGAGAAATACATAAGTGTACAATGTCAGATATTCCACTTGAATTGAACCAGGGAAGTTCACACTGAAAAGATATTTGAGTAGGCTAAAAATGAATAATGAAGGAAGTCACTTAGAATTTTTGGACAAAAGAAATTAAGTTAAGAATTTATTTTGATAGTGCAGATGAATTATCTTTACATGTTATAGTTTTTTATTTTATGTAGAAATAGTATGAAACTAATAAAACTAAATGTAGTTTTTAAAATATAATGTATCATTTCTTTTATTTTTGAAAGAAAAATAGTTTTGGCATCAATGTAGAGATTGGAATGTGGGAGGATATTATTATCTAATACATAAACAAAATTCTACTCTTACAAAGCTAAATGATGCTGCTAGGAAATCTTACACTCACTGGTCAGAATTTCTTACACACGAGAGGATCTAGGGTTTCCATTCCTTGCATATGTTTAGTGTGTCACCCTGGACATCTGCTAATGTTGAACATCTGTGTTTTGTTTTCACTGAAAGATGTCTCATTTGGACTGCCAAAAAGAGAATGGGATCATTAGTTATCCAATAATGTGAAGTTATCCAGCAGATTATCCCTGTATGAGGAATATTAATGTCAGTAAATTCATATCCACTACAATTAATCCTAAGGTTTGCTTCATACTGGCATAATTTCAAAGGAGAATGCCAAACTATCACAAATCTCAAAATAAAAACAAAAGCAGTTTTATATAGCATTTATCACCCAGGAATCATTGTAAACTGATATTTTATGAATACTAAAGTAAAAACATAAGTAATGAACAAGGTAAATACTTAGATGCCTGCTGAATTCCCAAGGTTTGAATTATATGTAGTGTTGCTTGAGTTCATATATGTCTGGTGAAAATGAATACTCCATGTGACTTACTCTCTATTAATTTATTTGATTATTTTGTTAATTACAAGTTATTAACCATCATGTTGAACAATTGGAAACTTACAATTTTATGTGAAAGACCGTATTCCAGAAGAGAAATAAGCTGCTGTACATTATATATCATTAATACCTTATTATATATGATAATGTTTAAAACCTACTCATTATCATTTGAATTATTTTGATCATATATAGGCCATAAGGTACTATTACAGGTTTTGATATGAATAGTTGGAATGTTAAGTTGTTCACTCTTTTTTCTGCTAAAGAAATCTGTTTTAATATTCATGTGTTTGTGCTCTTCTAAAATGTGTAAATGTAATAGACCTGTAATCATGTCCTTCTAAAATGCAAAAATGTCCTTTTACATTTGGTAATTAAAAGCTCATTGGGAGACTTAGTAAGATAGTTGTTGATTTTTAATGTTTAATTTTTAATTTTTATAAGTATTTATTCAACATATATGTAGACCTATATTCACTCACTATGTTCACGATTTAAATTTAAAAGCAATAAAAACAAAAAGGATTATATTCACAGAAGAAATGGAATAATAACTTAGTGTTATATAGCACCATAGAGATCATGTTGACCATATCTTTATTTTAAAATGGAACAGTACTAATGTTATTCCTCTGTTTCTTAGTTGTTTTGTATTTTATAAAATGGAAGTTTTATTAAGAGAAAAGAATGCCTGGAAAGACTATGTGCGTGTTTGTGTGCTTGTGTGCTTGTGTGTGTGTGCGTGTGTGTGCGTGTGTGCATGTCCCTTTATATAAATATAATTAAATTGTTTATATATTTGGTAATTATTCATTATAAGCTACCAGTAAAACTTTGTTTCAAGACCCTCTTTGTCTTTGAAGATGTGGCTCTGTATTCCTATCTGAGGCATTGCTCAAATAGTTTATCCCGTATCTTTTTACCATATGTCTATTCAACTTCTCTACTATTATTTAGAGCTCTCCAGTTATACATGTTCAAGGTTTAATTACAATACAGAATAGTAAATAATTGAAAAGAAATGTTGGCTCATTTAATCAATTTAATCTTATGTTTTCTTATAGGAGGATGTCAAAAATGAATATTTGCAAAAGGAAAAAAAAGAGGGAATGGACACATTTCAAGGTATGATACCATATATTGCAACGAATATATAGGATAACTAATCATTCTTTAAGCTGTGTTAAATTAGTGAAAACTTTTTCAGAGAGTATGGCTATTAAGGAAAATGAAATTTCATTACAATAACTGGATGTTAAAGAAAATATTTCTACTAAAAAATTCATTGATTAGTTCATTATAGATTAATATTGTCTTGTAAGAAACATGTAAAATAAATTTGTAGTAACTCTATTTTTTTCTCAGAGGGAAGATTATGCATTAAGTACCTACTGTGTGCTAAGCAGTTTATGTATGCTGTACCATTTAACCCCAATAACTACAATGATTGCTTTTCTTATTTTATGTAAGAAGAAACCAAGGACTGGAGATTAAGGAACTTGTTCAAGTAACAGAGATAGTTAGTATAACTTCCAGTAATGCACCTTGGGTTTGCCCAATTCAAGATGCAATGAGTTCTTTGTAATTTTATGTCTCTTTCTATGGAGCTATAGAATGCAATTAGCAAGTGAGGATAAAACTATATTTTGTAATATATATGCCAAAGGAAAAGTTATTGACTACAGTAATTTTCATGTTGCTATGAGATTAACCCAAATTTTTGACACTTTGAAAAACTGACTGCCAGAATCATCACTATTATTATCATCATCATTATCACTATCTCCACCATCACTTATCCAATACCATCTGCAAGATACACAGAGTGGGTGAAACAACTTTAAATATTTCATTTGTGTATATCTTTAAATGTGTTTAGAAATGAAAATGGGGTAACTCTGAAGATTGTGTCACAGTTGAGACACATAATCTCTGATTCATGTGAAAAAATTAAAAGGAACACAACATAAAGTTCTAAGACAATGTACCACCTTTTTAAAGTAGCAACCTCTCTTTATTTTTCTGGCTAACACAGTAGATTATTGTGGTATGAGACACCACTTCATCAATATAAAGTAAAAATGACAGAGATTTTAACTAGGACATTTTATTTTTTAAAAATATACCAATGGACTCCTCAAGTAAATAGAAGAAAGGGTAAAGTTTTTTCAAACAGCTCAATCCACCATAGGTAAGTGCTGCACAACTACTGTATGACTTTAAGCCCAGCATATATTTCTCCTTTGTGTTGTAGTTGTGTGGGGTAGGGTGGGGACACTTACCATTTAGAAAGGATGAGTATGTCAGAAAGAATTTCCAAATATTTATTTCTGTTAAGAGAAGAACAGTGAAATAAAGAGTGGAATGAATTCCCACATCAAAACACTACCTTCCATAACCGGGTGCAATGATGCAATCTTTGGCATAGTGAGAGTTTGCTCTTGCCATGATAAATTTCTAATTTTGTGTTCCAGATAAGCTAGTTCTTATAAGTTTGTTCATATTCTTGTCAATGAGTTTGATTTTTCTCCCATCAGGAATTTGTATTGCTCCAAATATTATAATTTACTAAAAAAAATAAGGCTAAGTCTATTGTTGAAATACATAGTATTTTTTTTCTTTTAAATTCTAGTTCTTTCTAAAATAAAATTTGATCATTTCTGTACTCATACACAAAATAAAAATAAATAAGTAAAACTATTTTAATACTTTCCAATTTTCCTTAAAGAAATCTAGATGTTTTTAAAAATTTGCATGTGATTTTGTAAGAATTTTGTTCTTACAAAAATCTCCTGCCTACTGAACTTTCAATTCTCTAAAAGGCCATTCTCTCTCTTGTCTGAAACACCTTTACCTGTACTGATTTGTAACTGCTTATTGTCAGTTTCACTACTGCACTGTAATTTCAATAAGGGAGAGAGATTGAGGCACAGTGCCTGTCACATAATGAGAACTCAATAATTATGAAAAATGAATGAATGAGTGAATGAATGAATGATACACCTACTATCAGTAGAAGCTTTTGCTGATGAAATGGTCCAGAATAAAGGTGCCGTAACTTTGTTGATGTCACCCCAAACCTATGATGAGGGAATCCTTGGAAAATCTGGGAGTTCAAGGCCCTTCATTCAAGCTATTTTTTCTCTAATGATTTCCTTCTGTAAAAACACTGCTATTGTGAAACCACACTCCTTCTCAGATGGGACTTAACTCAGATTTGGACTTGAACCCAGAATCCCTGGCTTAGGAGGGGACTCAAACCCACTGTCTTCTAATTAAAATTGCTCACCTGGTGTCAGGACTTACTGAAGCCCAGGTTCTTTTGTCTCTTCACAGAAAGAATTCAGGGTGAGGCAAAGGCATAGGCAGAGAGTGAGTTTATTAGCATAGTATGCTTGTGAGAGATACAAGTGGGCAGGCAAGGGGACACAGCCCAGAGAACAAAGAGGGAGGCATTTGTATGATCAAAGAAAAAGTAGGGAGGGGAAAAGACCACCTTCTTCCACATTCTTGGTTAGACATAAAAGCTTACATCATTAGTTTCTCCTTTGACCCTATATGGTCTAGCAAGGACTGTCTTGACACTATTTAAATCATATGTATATTAGCAAAAGGGTGGTAACATACTAAAGTATGGTAATTCATCTCAAGTTTCGGTATAATGTCCCCTATCACCTAGTTTCTTTCCCCTTTCACTTACATTCCTGTCTTGGCTACATGCAGAAATGTTACTCCTCAAGGACCATTAACTCCCTGACTTCATGTAACAAGATTCAGGCCCCATAACTATTGTCTTGTGTTTTAACTATCAGGATTTTGGGCTTGAGTGTGCCTGCCGCTTGAATGTGCCTGTTCTTCCTTCAAGGTAGAGTAGATTGTTGATAGGTTACTGGATTCTTACCTTGATTGGTCATTAGCTTACAACAGTCTCCCAAACTCCCTTAAAATTCCCTTTCTGTCTTTAATCCCCTAGTGGGATTTCTAAACTAACTATAATATTTAATTATTCTGCTCAATCCCTATCAATTGCATATTTAGAAAATGATTCATGGAACTTCTAGCTGGATATATAAGACTATCAGATTTATTAAAATTATTGTGGAAACAGTTTATGAAGAGCAGTTCACAGAATTGTCCCTGAAGTTGTTACTCAACAACTTGCTCTTCTAGAATAGAAGATTTCTGTTCTAGAGCCAAGGAGTTGCTATGGCTCAACCCTGATTTCTTTCCTATATTAGAACACCTAGGCATTTAAAAAACAAAAACAAAAAACATCCTGTGAGAGTGGGCACAGCAGATTTCATAGTTTGTAGACCTTATATGTACACTAACAAGAAGAGATTGTGAACTTTCATATTCATGCTTTCTAGCCCCGTAGCCTTAAGCAGTATATATACTCTATAGACATTCTTCTGGTTGAGCCATAAAAACTAGAGCTAAAAACCAATTGGAAAGTGTATGGAAAAATACATAGTTGTACACAATGGTGTGTTAATCAATGTTTAGCAAACTACTCCCCCTCCCTCCAAAAAAACAAAGCAAAACAAAGAAACAAAGCCCCTTGATTTGTAGCATTTGCAAATTTTCATGGTGTAAATATTCTCATCTTAGCCAATTTCAAGCTCCTAACGTGATGTCATTGTTCATGCAGTTTGGAAGAGGTGCACACATTGGCACACATTTGGCTCTCATGAGACATGAACTGGTCCCAGCACACAAGTGGTTCCTGATGTCTGTGAGATTAGGTGTTTACACAAATCTGACTTAACCACTAGGTCCAGAAAAGTGGTTTTAATTTAAGAACTTCCAGAGAATAAAGAAAGTGATGATGAGATAGGGAGCCATTCCACCAGGATTGGCTAAGCCATTCCCCACACCTCCTGAGAAGTGAGGTAGCCACTTAGCACTATTATGGAAGATCAAGTAAAAAGTAGAAATTTGGGGGATACATATGGTCTGTAATTTACAGTTATGTACTTGTTTATATACTGAAATATTATTTTATAAATGTTTTATACATGTGTCTCCCTCTCTCTTTTATTTTAAGGTACTTACAAATAGAGACCATACAAAACAGAATAGCATTGAAACAGGAAAATAATAAAAACTTAATGCTAACTTGAATATAGAACTGGAAAAAGAATAATTTGATAAATTTCTAATACCTTTATCAGATTTCAATTTCATGTTTAAGATATTTGAATCCTTTAGTAGTTTGAAATAAAAAAATGATAATAATGATTACAATTTATATACTTCACTCAAATTTATTCTCAAGATAGGGATTTTGGGGTATTTTGGTTTTGGTTAATCAAATAGGTAATTTTAAAAATTATTTCATTCTATTTGGAATAAAATAATGAAATGATTATGAATTGAAGTAGAATTGTGAGTCAGAGTAGAAATCCATTCTAACATAAAAATATCTAAAGCAAATAAAAACACTACAAAAAATTAGAATAAAATTGCATTTCAAAATATCTGAAATAGTGACTCCTTATTAATTTTTAAACTATTTAAATTTTTTAATGTAAATATTCAATAGGTTGCAGAAATAGTAGTCCAAATCTTGGACTCTGGTCCACAGCTGTAATTTACATGGGTTAAATGGTTTTATAAATTTTGGAAAAGGGGTACAGTGGACAGGAGTTGGTAGTCTCATTTTCAGTGGACATATTAAATGATCAATGTTATTTGTTACAGTTGTTTAGATTTGTTTAAAACAGTATACTTAATAAGTCTCTCAGATTAATCAGAGTATTAATTGCTTATTACTTTCAAGAAGAGACACAATGTACATAAGTTATTGTATAACTCCAAATTGTACCCAAAAAGCACAACTCGAAAAACAAGAAATTACTCCACAAAAATACAAAAAAAAAAAAAAACACAAAAAATTCTCACTCAGTTATAGCTAATGCAAGTTATTGCTTGCCCATAAGTCCAGAGCCAAAACCACATAATTCTATGGGGAAAAAATTTCAAGTAAACATAAGTGTCCAAATGCCCTACTTGCATATGTATTGCTGATTATTGACACATATTTAAGTCAGTATTTGCACGAGTTATTTGACTCCTAATATCATTCCTCTACTATATCCGTTCAAGCAAAATTAAATATCATCTTACTCTTCTCTTCTCTAGGCTATATTTCATTAGTTCCTCCAGTTCCCCTCATAAATGCTATATTCCTTTTTTTTTTTTTTTTTAATTATTGTGTTGCTCTCTTCTGGACCCTCAATGATTAATATAAGATTATTAAATTAAATTTCACTTGTTACGCCTGAGTCTTTATGTACCAAGTTATCATACTAATTGACCTGGTGCCTCAGGCTAGTCTTCATGACTGAAATAGAGTATCTTATTGAGAAGTGAAAATCTTTTTCTTTTCCCATTATACCAAGGTTTATCTTTTTACCATAAAATTAATATTTCTTTACTCTTCCCATTGGCATTATTATTAAAAGAAATATTAATCATTAATCACATGTCTAAAGCTTTTAGATGGAGAATTGAAGTTTTTTTTTTTTTTTTTTTTACACATCTTTCTCATCTCTTTTTGAGAACATTATCTCATTATTTGACATTGTCCTTCTGTTTGTTTCCTGCTCTAGATTTTAGGTTCTTTGAAGGTAAGATCTCTTGTTTACATACATTTATCCGTAACTAAGCATGGGAATGGTATATAGAGAGGCCTTCAGTAAGCATTAGCTAAATGTTGAAAATGGATGAATATCAAAAAAAAAGACTATCTTCTGAAATATAAAAAATGAAAAAAAATTCTTATAATTTGCTACTATTTATTGAGCACTGATCTGTGTCAGGCAAAGTAATCAGGGGTAAACATAGTCATTCCTTTTATGGATCTTCTGGATCTCTTTGATGGAGGATACAAAAATTATAGAAACAAGGACACAAGTAAGTGTATGCATAATACTGTGAGAAGTTCTCTAAAGGATGCTGTAAAGGAAAAGAAATAGTCATATGAGATAGAATAAGAGGTTCATTTAACAGTTTTTCCTTTGACTTATTGGAATTTGCTTTATTATCTTATTTAAGACTAAACCTAAAACCTTAGTTATATTAAGATAATTTGTTATTTTTGATGCAGTTCTGTTTAGCACTTTTTATATTTAATATTTTAATTTTTTATTGAAGTGAAAATCACATAATATAAAATTAACTATTTTAAAGAGAGCAATTCAGTGGAGTTTAGTACATTCATAATATTATGCAACACAACTTTCATCCAGTTCTAAATTATTTTCAACACCCCAAAAGGAAACCTCATATCTACCAAACAGTTATACCTCTTTCTCCCCTTCCTCCTATCCTCTAGCAATCACTGATTTGTTTTCTGTTTCTGTGAATTAACCTATTATTTTCTATATGTGGAATCATACAATATGTTACTTTTTGTATCTGGCTTCTTTCACTCAGCATAGTGTTTTCAAGGTTCATCCAAGTTGTAGCATGTACTCCATTCATTTTTATGGCTGAATCCCGTGCATGTGTATATCACAACATGTTTGTCCATTCATCTGTTTTTTTCTTCTGGTTTTATTGAGATATAACTGACATAAACCACTGTATAAGTTTAAGGTGTACAGCATAATGATTTGACTTACATACATTATGAAATGATTACAGTACATTTAGTGAACATCATCTCATTATAGATGGGTAATATGGTGTAAGATTAGATTATTTTTTGAGACTTTTCTTGTTTCCTGAGGTAGGCCTTTATCACTCTAAACTTCCCTTTTGAACTGCTTTTGCTGCATCCCAAAGATTTTGGTACATTGTGTTTCCATTTTCACTTATCTACAAGTTTTTTTTTTTTTTTAATATCTTCTTTGATTTCTTCAATGTCTCATTGCTTGTTTAGTATCATGTTGTTTACCCTCCATGTACTTGTGATTTTTGTAGTTGTTTCCTTGTAGTTGATTTCTAGTTTCATAGCATTGTGACTGGAAAAGATGCTTGATATGATTTCAATTTTCTTAAATTTACTGAGATTTTTTGTGGCCGAGCATGTGATCATATGAGCATATGATCTATGCTCTCCAGAATGTGAACCTGGAGAATGTTCTATGTGCACTTGAAAAGAATGTGTATTCTGCTGCTTTTGGATGGAATGTTCCATATATATAAATATATATATATATATATATATATATGTGTAAAGTCCATCTGTCTAATGTGTCATTTAAGGCCCAATGTTTCCTTACTGATTTTTCCGTCTTGATGATACGTTCATTAATGTAAATGACATGTTAAAATTACCTACTATTGTGTTACTGTCAATTTATGTCTCCTCTTAATATTTGCTTTATGGACTTAAAAGTTCTCCTATGTTGGGTGCATGTATGTTTACAAGTATTATATCTTCTTGTTGGATCAACCGTTTGATCATTATGTAATGTCCTTCTTTGTTTCTTATTACAGTCTTTGTTTTAAAAACCATTTTGTCTAAGTATTGCTGCTCCACTTTCTTTTTGTTTCCATTTGCATGGAACACTTTTTTTCCATTCTCTCACTTTTACTGTATGTGTGTCTTTAGATCTGAAATGGTTCTTTGGTGGGCAGCATATATATGGGTCTTCTTTTTTTATCCGTATAGCCACTCTATCTTTTGATTGAATCATTTAGTCCCTTTACATTTAAAGTAATTATTGATAGGTATATAGTTTTTGCCATTTTATTAATTGTTTGAGGATTGTTTATGTAGTTCTTTTTTCCCTTTTATTCCACTTTTGCTCTCTTGCCTTGTGATTTGATGATTTTTATTAGAATTATCTTCTCATTCCTTTCTCTTTTTTGTGTGTGTGTATCTATTACTGGTTTTTGGTTTGTGGTTACCATGAGATTATTTTATAATGACCTATGTGTATAGTAGTATATTTTAATTTGATGGCTGCTTATGTTTGAATCCATTTTAAAAGCACTAGATTTTTACTCTCCCCTCACCATTTTATGTTTTCAATGTCATTTTTTACATGTTTATTTTGTGTATTCCTTAGCTAATTAATGTAGATACATGTGATTTTACTAGTTTTGTCTTTTAACCTTCATACCAGCTATATAGATGGTTGATCCACTATGTTTACTATATTTTGCCTTTACCAGTGAGATTTTTCTTTCACAATTTTTATATTTCTAGTTATGTATTTTCTGTTTAAATAAATTCTTCAACCATTTCTTGTGAAGTCTCTTTAGTGGTGGTGAACATCTTCAGCTTTTGCTTGTTGGAGAAACTTTCTATCTCTCCTTCAGTTCTAAATGATGACCTTACTGAATAGATCATTCCTGATTGTAATGTTTTTCTTTCAGTACTTTGACTATGCTGTACCACTCCTTTTTGGCCTAGAAAGTTTCTGTTGAAAAGTCAGCTGGTAGTCTTATGGGTGCTCTCCTAGATGTAACTACAGGCATACCTCAGAGATACTGAGATTTCAGTTCCAGACCACCACAATAAATAGAATATCACAATAAAGTGAGTCACATAAATTTTTTTTTGATTTTCCAGTGCATATAAAAGTTATGTTTATACTATACTGTAGTCTAAATATGCAATAGCATTATGTCTAAAAAACAATGTACATACTTTAATTAAAAATAATTTACTGCTAAAAATTGCTAACCATCATCTGAGCCTTTAGTGAGTCTTAGTAGTGTCATCAAATTTCACTGATCACAGATCACCATAAAAAATATGGTAGTGAAACAGTTTGAAATAGTGTGAGAATTATCAAATTGTGACACAGAAACATGAAGTAAGCAAATGCAGTTGGAAAAACAGTGCTGCTAGACTTGTTTAATGCAGGGTTGCCAGAAAATTTCAATTGGTAAAAAATTCAGTATCTACAATGCATAATAAAGTGAAGCACAATAAAATGATACATTCCTGTAGTTTTTTTTTTATTATTTTACTGCTTTTAAGATTATCTCTTTAACTTTTGACATTTTATTTATTTTTTTAACTTTTTGTTTTATATTGGGGTATAGCCTATTAACAATTTTGTGGTAGTTTCAGGTGCACAGCAAAGCGACTCAGCAATACATATATGTGTATCCATTCTCCCCCAAACTCCCCTCCCATTCAGGCTGTCACATAAAACTGAGCAGAGTTCCCTGTGCTATACATTAGGTCCTTGTTGGTTATCCATCTTAAATATAGCAGTGTGTACTGTGGTACATATATACAATGGAATATTACTCAGCCATTAAAAAGAATGAAATAATGACATTTGCAGCAACATGGCTGGACCTAGAGATTGTCATACTGAGTGAAGTAAGTCAGACAGAGAGACATATCGTATGATATCCCTTATATGAGGAATCTAAAAAGAAATGATACAAATGAACTCATTTACGAAACAGAAACAGACTCATAGACTTAGAGAACGAACTTATGGTTACCAAGGGGGAAGGATTGGGGGAAGGGATAGTAAGGGAGTTTGGGATTGACATAACTTTTGACATTTTAATTATGTTTCTTTGGCCTTTGTTTGGGTCTCTTTGGGTTCATCTTGTTTGGGACTGTATGCTTCTTGGACTTGGATGTCTGTTTGCTTCACCAGGTTAGGAATATTTTCAGCCATTATTTCTTCAAATAGGTTTTCTGTCTCTTTATTCTCCTTCTGGAACTCCTATAATGCTAATGTTAGTACACTAGGTACTGTCACAAAGGTTTCTTAAACTATCCCCTCATTTTTTTTGTTTCTTTTTTTTGTTTGTTTTTGTTTATTTGTTTTGCTATTCTCATTGAATGATTTCCACTAGCCTGTCTTCCAGATTGCTAATCCTTTCTTCTGTATAATATAATCTGCCACTCATTTCATCTAGTGCATTTTTCCTTTCCATTATTGTATTTTCAGCTCTGATTATATTTTCTAAGTCTTTGTTGACATTTTTATTGTATTCCTCCATTCTTCTCCTGAGTTCAGTGAGTATCTTTATGACCATTACTTTGAACTCTTTATCTGAAAGTTTGCTTATCTATGTTTCATTTAATTCTTTTTCTCAGGTTTTGTCACATTCTTTTCTTTGGAACTTATTCCTTGTCTCCTTATTTTGCCTAACTCTCTGTGTTTCCTTCTATGCATTAAGTACATCAGCTATGTCTCCTGGTCTTGAAAGAGTGACCTAGTTTAGAAGGTGTCATTTGAGCCCAGTAGTGTGGTTCACCCTGGTCACCAGAGCCAGATGCTCCAGGAGTGGCTCCTGTGTGTACTGCTTGTGTTCTACTGTTTTGGCTGGGCCATGTTTATGCAGGAACACTGGTATGTATGGCTGTCCTCTGATACAGCTGGCTGTAAGGCCTGGTCAAAATTGTTATGAGTGCTTTTGTGTGTGGGTCTGGCCTACAGGGTGGAAGCTGCTTTGAGGGATTGCCAGTGTAAGCGAAGGGCATCCTCCAGGTCTAGTGGGGCATGGGCTGCTTTGGAGGGTCTCTGCTGACCACCAGTAGTGTGGGTAAGTAGAGTCAAAAATGGCAACCCTTCCAGCACTAAATCAGCTAGGTAAAAGGTGAGCCACAAGCAAACAAACAATCAAAAACAAATGAAAACTGGCACCTACCAGCTCCTCTGTATCCAGAGTAAATTTCAACAGATCCCTATACCTTGGGCACATACTCTAAAATTATTCAGTGAATCTCCTTTATGTATGCCCCAAACACTTTTCAGAATGTTGCCTCTGTACTGGGATTCAGAGAGAGTGAGTTTTTGCACATACCCTTTAAGAGCGGAGTCTCAGTTTCCTATAGCCTTTCAGCTGTCATGGACGTAAACCCCAATGGCTTTCAAAGCCAGATGTTATGGGAGCTCATTTTTCCAGTGCAGATCCCCTGGCCTGGGAAGTCTGATATGGGATTTAAATCCCTCAGTCCTCAGGGGAAACCTTCAAGGCTGTGATATCCTTCCTGCCTATAGATCACAGTACTGGGAGTGTGGTTCTTGACCAGGCCAAGTCTCCACCCCCCAAGCCCATCTCAGTGTGGCATTTCCTTTTTATTTTTATTTGTGGAAAATATTTTCTGGTAGACTTCAAGTCATTGTCAGAGATAGTTGCTCTATATGTAGTTGTAATTTTGGTGTGCCGGTGGAAGGAGTTGAGCCCAGGATCTTTCTACACTTCCATCTTGTCCTATCCCTTTGTAACACTTCATAAATGTGAAAGTGGCTAGCTATCATGAAGTTTTTTCTTTCAGAGCTTAAAATTTATTTTAGATCTCAATATGTAATGTGGAACTTGTGGAGTAGCAACATAATTCAAAGTATTCTAAAGGAAGCAATTGCAATTCCCTTATTTTTCTTTTTGGTATGGAAAAAAGTGAAAGAAGTTTTAATGTTAATTTTGTGCATTATATATTGTAATGTCTTATCTTAAATATATGTAGGTATGTGATTCTTCCTTTAATGTAAAACCCCAATTTCCATGATTCTTAATATAAAGATATAAGTATTTCTTCAGACCACTGTAATTCAAAAGTTGTTTCAAACAGTGGTTAATGAAATAGCATCTGTCTAAGTTGTGCATAGACCAATTACATACATTATATGCAAAGGCTAATGTCCATTTATCAGTGGTAGGAGGATAAAATATTCAAGAATTGAGCAGTGGGGCTGAACAGGTAAATCAGTTACAGCTATAAGGTCACTTTATATGCAATGGAGAACATGTCATTATCACAAGTCTTGAAGTGAGAAGCCAGCACATCATGCCCCAATGAAAGAAAGTGTTTCAAGTCCATGTAGGGATTCAGTGTTTTGACAATTCTTATTTGTTTGGTTGTTTGCTTTGGATTTAGAAATCCAAGCAGACATAGAGTATGAGGGAAAAATTGACAAATAATTATATATAAAGCAGACTTCAGCATGGAGAAGTCTAATCCAGGACAAAAATGGAATCTCTTTATAGGCAAACCTTTCAGTTTAGAATCCAAGATGTATACTCCCAAGCAAAGGGTAGGAAATATGTTATTGGCATAAAAATTTACACATAAATAAATGGAACAGCCTAGAGAGCCCAGAAGTAAGCCCACATGGATACAGTCAATTGATTTATAACAAAGGAGCCAAGAATATTACAATAGAGATAGGACAGTCTCTTTTAATAAGTGATATTGGGAAAACTAGACAGCCACATGCAAAAAATAATAATAACAAAAATTAATTACTGTCTTTCACCATACACAAAAATCGACTAAGAAGAGAGACCTGAATGTAAGACCTGAAACCATAGGACTTTTAGAAGAAAACACATGGGGTAAGCCCCTTGGCATTGGTTTTGGCAATGATTTTTTTGATTTGACACCAAAAGCCAAGATGACAAAAGCAAAAATAAACAAGAAGGACTAATTTAAAAACTTCTTCACAGAAAAGGAAACTATCAACAGAATTAAAAGGCAGCCTATGCAATCGGAGAAAATGTTTGCAAATCCAATAATTTTTATAATAAGTTTGTATATATAAGAAAGGTGGATGAAGAATTTACAAACATCTATTAAACAACATGTTTATTTTATTAACACATAAATAGAGGCATATCTATAGGTATAACATGCACACATTCTGTGTATTTTATTTTTGTTTTGAAGGTGATACATTTATTGATGCATTTGCCCCATACATTTCAAAGATAAAAACACAAACTAAGTTTGTAAGCAAACTATTCCTGAAGAAACAATTTGCCATCTGATGATCACTGATTTTTTTTCCATCTTTTGTTACATGAACTTAATGTTATTCTTGACAATCCAACCCCAACAACTGCCTGGCTGTCCTTCCCTTTCCCATAGTGTTTGTAGGTGACACTGGTCATCATAGCTGGACTACTTTTCTGATGCTGAGTTTGCCCATTTCTCAGCTGCTGCCTTTGATAAAATATGTAATCATATGGGAAATATAAATGAAATTTCTGGAGAGAGCCAAGTCCTTCTCAGAATGATTGTCTGGTGGGTCAAGTTCTGTCATCAGAAACTCACAGGCAATTCACACTGTAATACATGTGTAAGGATGTGGGAATATGCAGACAGATTTTACCATTTGTGTTTAACTTGGCAGTCTTCTTCACTGCTCATTTTATAACAATGGCATCTTCTTACATGATTCCCATGACTAGATTTTTAATAGAAAAACCTGCTGGTTTTCATAAAATTTGGGAAAAGGAGGTTGGATAGGGAGGCTGTTACAGTTTCTGTCCATTTTCAAACCAAGCAATAAATCTGAAAAGCTCTGTGTCTAATGTGAACCTGAAATGAAGAGGTGCTGAAAAGTGTTCAAATTAATTTTCCAGTGCAAATGGAAAAAAAAAATGCAAGTTCTGTACTAGCAGCTTCTGCATTTTCTCTTTTAGCTCCCCCAAATTTCTATTTCTCTCAGTTTTTTTCTCTCTCTTTCTGTCTATCTGTCTGTCTCTCTCTCTCTCATGACAAAAAGATACACTTTAATTTACTGTCCACTAAGCTTATTATTTGCAGTTCCTTTCCGAGTTTTGTTGCTAAACATGCTCATGGTATCCAGATAAAGAAAAGTTCTGTAAGAGAGAGTGAGGATCTGTTACATGCTACAATATGGATGAAACTTGAAGACGTTATGCTAAGTGAAATAAGCTAGACATAAAAGGGCAAATATTGTATGATTCCACTTATATGAGATACCTAGAATAGTCCAATTTTATCTTACATTCATAGAGACAGAAGGTAGGTTAGTGGTTTATCTGGAGCTCAGGGGTGAGTGGAATGGGGAGTTATTGTTTAGTGGGTACAGAGTTTCAACTTGGGATGATGAAAACCTTTTGGAAATGGATAGTGGTGATTGTTACAAAGCAATGTGAATGTACTTAAAGTCACTGAACTGTACAACTGTAAAGGGTTAAAATGGTAAGTGTTATGTATATTTTATCATATTGAAGAAAGAAAGAGAAAGAGAGGAGAGGGAGAATACAAGCATAAGACAAATGAATACATTTTAGACCATAATTATTTCCCTAATTTTGGAAAGAGATAATTTTATTTTTCCATGTTATCTGTATTTGATAATTAAAATGTAATGGCTTAAATTGAACATGTAGTAACACAATATATTACCAAATCTAACAACAATAATAAATCAACAGAGCCTAACTTTGAGTATTCTTAAGACTTAGCCCTTTAAAAAACCTATACCTAACAAAGTAAATTACTAAGAATAAAAAGAATAAAATGAAAGTTACTAGCATCTGTTTTTTTCAACTCCCAGCATTATTGTGTTTATAGTGGAGTTTCAATGGGAAAATATTCATCATTAATCCAGAGAAGATATAGAGAATAATTTCCATGCGGTTGCTAGAAGCTGAAAGCACAGAGGGGTATTTGAAGAACTTTTAAAAAACTTTCTGAGTGAAACTGAGTTTTATATGTTCTATGAAAAAGAGGACTTGTGCTAGCTCCCCCACAGTACCAACGGAGGTGACCCACTTGAGAGAGAATGTGTGGTAGACCTGGGGAGGGTGGACTACAGACAATGACATCTTACAAGTGATAGAGTCACCCAAGGTTAAGGCAGAGGTGGGCTCAAAGCAGAGCATGTCATTAGTGACCACACGTATAGACCACATGTTCCCCCTCAAAGGCTTAAACTACATCAGATCCATGACATTTACACTATTCTGAAAAGAATGAAACAGATATCAAGAGTGACTAAATTCAATTTCCTGTAAATCCAGAGTGAATTTTTCCGAGTAGGTTAAGTGTAACTTAGAAAAATAAAAAGGATTGCTTCTTTTTTGTGCTGTACGATAGGGTAAATTTTAGGACCATTGAATGAGTTTACTTTTTCCTGAAAAAACTGTTATTAAATTTATGCTATATTGAACACCAGTGGGGACTAACTATACTTTGAGGAATAGATTTGTTTTATTCAGAAATGGAAGCCATGAAACATAAAATGTCATTGTAACTTAGCTGCCTATAAAGTCAAATATGTTTGGTGCTAAGATGCAGTAACTTCTATTAAGCAAGTGTTCATATTTTGTTATTATTTTCCATATGTCCTATGAACTGTCCTCTTACCTAGCTTTATTGGTCTTCTTTGCTTTTATTGCATCTTTTATTTACCTCCAATTATTTTTGAAAAAAATAACAATATAAATAAAAGATAAGTAAGCAATCATAAAACAGTTTAATGCTAATTCCAACAAAATATTATTTATGTTGATATCAGCCTCTGAGAAGAAAGAATCCATGATTGTATTTCTCTGATATTCTGCTATCTTTTTTGGCCAACAATTTTATTCATTTTTACTTTTCAGTCATTAATATCAGATCATTAGTTTTGTGGGGTTTTGAACTATTCACTTTAAACAGGGTTATGCTATATTTAGAACTTTTGTGGTAACATAAAGAGAAAATTGAATTGGATTCAAATCTGTGCTTTACCATTTTTGAGCTGCATGACTCAAAGATTACTTAACATTTGCAAGCCTTAGTTTGGAATTTTTCAACCTGTGGAACACTCATTCCTTATGCTCTGTAAGTTCAGATCCCAGTAAAACAACTGATGTCTGTATGGTATCAGGTATCTCTTATTTTTACTGTAAATCTATATATTATTACTCCCTGTTACTGTCAATGTTAATAGAAAAATAATATAAATGCTTCCTGAACTACTTGTGTTACCACTTTTAAGTATCTGTTTACTGCCCTGAGGTTCATTTTCTCTCTCTTTAATTAGTACTGCTTTAATTATCAGTACTTTTGTGGAAAAAAGTTAACAAATTTAATATGAAATTTTTCCTTTGTAATAATTCAATGGAAAACAATGTAATGGTAGGACATTAAGTGGAAAAAAAGTTTTTCAGCCCTGCAAATTAAGAAATGAGGTGTAAGAATTAAATTAATATGCTGCACGCAATAGTCTAAGCATACTGAACTAAAAACAAAAACAAACAAAAATCTTATGCTGTAATAATCAATACCATATTTATTTCCTGAAGCATGATATAACTTCAGCTTAACTATAGCATCTTTCAAATTAAATTAATGTTAACTTGAGTATTATTGATTTCATAGTTGTTTTTATGGACATTTTCTATGTTTTAATAGGTGCAAAATATTTATGCTCTAATAATTAAACATAATTATATTATTATGTATTTAAGTAATGTGTAATTATTCACATCAACCCTTAAAGTCAACCAGAATTTTTTTTTATTAAAAACTGTCTTAATTTCTTCTACTAAAAATTAACCAAATAATCCCCATCTTTCATGTTTGTTGTGAGGGTTAAATGGGTCATAGTAGACAGTCAACACAAACTCATTCCCTTTACTTATTTGTAAATATCACCTACTTTCTATGGCTTTTATTTTATTCTCTGTTTTCATAAATAAAGTCAATATAAACAAAATTAAATTAAATTCTCTGGTTTCATAAGTAAAGTCAATATAAACAAAATTATAAATTAAATTAAATTATATTAGAATAATATGTTTTTAAAATATTGATGTAATCTTCCAGATTAGGCTAAATTTTGCCATGTCACAAATGACTCCCAAGCCCTCAGTGACTGTCAGCAGCAAAGATTCACTTCTCACCCACTTGCCCAGCATAGCTTGACTCCTGTCTATATTATACTGCGACTCAGAGTGCTGCTGTCACATGGAGAAAAGAGAGACAGTGTAGGAAACACCCAATGGCTCCTGAAGCTTCTTTTTGGAAATGGCAACCCCAAGTCTCATTCTATTAATCAAAGCAAGTTACACAGCCACTGCTGGCATCAATGGAACAGAGAAGTCTAAGCCACTTCTAAGGAGGGACACCATAGACAGTTACCCAAATTAGGAGGTTCCAAAGAGAGTCATTAACAATTTAATTATAATACAAGCTCTTTCAGTTATTATAATAGTTTATGAGCTTGGCAAATAACAAAAATAGGGCAAATAATTCCTTGTTTTATCTGTTTAATATCAGTATCAAGATGATAAACTAAATATCATGTATAAGAATTTTCAGGAAAAAGAGCATGCTTTATAAATTCAAAGTATAATTTCTCCTCATATTCTCACTTTAAAAACTTTAAAAAAAGCTCCACTGAGAAATAATTTATACATATAAAATTTTATTTAATAGAAAATTGTGTATAAATTGTATTTTTTATAGATTTTGCTTAGGTGAAAATTCTATCTAAAACAGTTTTAAGAGATATTCATATGGTTTATTTGTTTCTATTTGTTTTTATATGGAATTTATGCTATTATAACTTTTAAAGTTTAGGAATGATAGAATTAATTTTTTTTAAAACATCTTTATTGGAGTATAATTGCTTTACAATGGTGTGTTAGTTTCTGCTTTATAACAAAGTGAATCAGTTATACATATACATATGTTCACATATCTCTTCCCTCTTGCGTCTCTCTCCCTCCCACCCTCCCTATCCCACCCCTCTAGGTGGTCACAAAGCACCGAGCTGATCTTCCTGTGCTATGCGGCTGCTTCCCACTAGCTATCTATTTTACATTTGGTAGTGTATATATGTCCATGACACTCTCTCACCCTGTCACATCGTACCCCTCCCCCTCCCTATATCCTCAAGTCCATTCTCTAGTAGGTCTGTGTCTTTATTCCCGTCTTGCCACTAGGTTCTTCATGACCTTTTTTTTTTTTTTTTTTTCCCTTAGATTCCATATATATGTGTTAGCATACTGTATTTGTTTTTCTCTTTCTGACTTACTTCACTCTGTATGACAGACTCTAACTCCATCCAACTCATTACAAATACCTCCATTTCATTTCTTTTTATGGCTGAGTAATATTCCATTGTATATATGTGCCACATCTTTTTTTTTAATTTTTTTTTCAAATTAATTAATTAATTAATTAATTTATTTATGGCTGTGTTGGGTCTTCGTTTCTGTGCCAGGGCTTTCTCTAGTTGCAGCAAGTGGGGGCCACTCTTCATTGCGGTGCACGGGCCTCTCACTACCGCGGCCTCTCTTGTTATGGAGCACAGGCTCCAGACGCGCAGGCTCAGCAATTGTGGCTCACGGGACCAGTCGCTCCGCGGCATGTGGGATCTTCCCAGACCAGGGCTTGAACCCATGTCCCCTGCATTGGCAGGCAGATTCTCAACCATTGCGCCACCAGGGAAGCCCCGCCACATCTTCTTTATCCATTCATCTGATGATGGACACTTAGGATGCTTCCATGTCCTGGCTATTGTAAAAAGAGCTGCAATGAACATTTTGGTACATGGCTCTTTTTGAACTATGGTTTTCTCAGGGTATATGCCCAGTAGTGGGATTGCTGGGTCTATGGTAGTTCTATTTTTAGTTTTTTAAGGAACCTCCATACTGTTCTCCATAGTGGCTGTATCAATTTACATTCCCACCAACAGTGCAAGAGGGTTCCCTTTTCTCCACACCCTCTCCAGCATTTATTGTTTGTAGATTTTTTGATGATGGCCATTCTGACCAGTGCGAGATGATATCTCATTGTAGTTTTGATTTGCATTTCTCTAATGATTAACGATGTTGAGCATTCTTTCATGTGTCTGTTGGCAATCTGTATATCTTCTTTGGAGAAATGTCTATTTAGGTCTTCAGCCCATTTTTGGATTGGGTTGTTTGTTTGTTTGTTGTAGAGCTGCATGAGCTGCTTGTAAATCTTGGAGATTAATCCTTTGTCAGTTGCTTCATTTGCAAATATTTTCTCCCATTCTGAGGATTGTCTTTTGGTCTTGTTTATGGTTTCCTTTGCTGTGCAAAAGCTTTTAAGTTTCATTAGGTCCCATTTGTTTACTTGTGTTTTTATTTCCATTTCTCTAGGAGCTGGGTCAAAAAGGATCTTGCTGTGATGTATGTCATAGAGTGTTCTGCCTATGTTTTCCTCTAAGAGTTTGATAGTGTCTGGCCTTACACTTAGGTCTTTAATCCATTTTGAGTTTATTTTTGTGTATGGTGTTAGGGAGTGTTCTAATTTCATACTTTTACATGTACCTGTCCAGTTTTCCCAGCACCACTTATTGAAGAGGCTGTCTTTTCTCCACTGTATATGCTTGCCTCCTTTATCAAAGATAAGGTAACCATATGTGTGTGGGTTTATCTCTGGGCTTTCTATCCTGTTCCATTGATCTATGTTTCTGTTTTTGTGCCAGTACCAAACTGTCTTGATTACTGTAGCTTTGTAATATAATCTGAAGTCAGGGAGCCTGATTCCTCCAGCTCCATTTTTCATTCTCGAGATTGCTTTGGCTACTCAGGGTCTTTTGTGTTTCCATACAAATTGTGAAATTTTTTGTTCTAGTTCTGTAAAAACTGCCAGTGGTAGTTTGATAGGGATTGCATTGAATCTGTAGATTGCTTTGGGTAGTAATTATTTTTAATAATCTTTTTCTTTTTTTCTAGGATAAGACAATGAAAAACCCCTTGTATTACAATGGAATCATTCCAGGCTTTGAAAAATGGAACCACTCCTATAGAAGCATTTGTAGGCATCTCAAGGATACTCTAGTCAGTTATTAAAGATATCATCTCAAAAGAAGCTGGGGATTTCAGCAAGAATTATTAATTCTTTCTTTTTCTTAACTTGAAATCACTATCAGTGTCTACAAAATTACCTTACACCTCTATTTATTCCTGTTGCCCAGCTTCCTAATAATTTATATAAATAAATTCCTGTTAATATACTTATATTGGACAACTGAATCTTCTTTCAAATTTTTTTCATGGTGTTAGGGTCTTGTATCATAAAAGAGTTAAAAATATTTTCCATAGCAATTTTTAGAGGACCAAAAATTGTAAAATAAGATTTCTGGTCATCTAAATCCCAATAGGTAATTAAATACCATGCTTTGGCTCATAATATTAAGTATAAAATTGAAATAAAAATATATATATATATTTTTTGCTATTTAAAACCTATAAACAATAGTTTTATTACCATCTTAAATCTGTTTGCAAAGCATAGCCTATTTTCTGTGGATTCTATAGTATATGTATGTAATATGGCTTAGTCAATTTGGGCTGCTATCACAAAGTACTACAGACTGGGTAGCTTAGAAACAACAGAAATTTATTTCTCACAGTTCTGGAGGCTGCAAAGTCCAAGATTAAGACACCAGTAATGGTCACATTCTGGTGAGGTCCTTCTTCCTCATCTATAGTCTGCACCGTCTCCTTGTGTCCTCACATGATGGAAGGGGCTAGGGAGCTCTATGGGGTTCTTTTTTACTAATCCCATTTATGAGGGCTCCACTCACATCATTAAACACCTCCCAAAGGCCACACCTTATAATATATACTATCACTTTGGCCATTAGGATTTAAACATATGAATTTTGGGAGGACACAAACATTCAAACCATTGTATAAGCAAATAAAATTTCTACCCAATATATTTACAAAATATCTTTCATAAAGGTTAACCTCCACATGATTCCAAAATAACCCATTTAAAAATTTATAGCTCTTCAATATTTATCATCACGATTTTGATACATTTTCTTTGATGCTATGAGTCCTTCTAATTCCTGTAACATCTCCTAGAAAAAAGCCTACAAGTCATCATGTGGCATATCTCATTGCTTTACCATTGCATGTTCAAACTTATTATTTCTGTTAATATTTAATATGTGCTTTACAGTAATAATTTATCCATACAATATCTGAAAACTAATTTAAGCAGAAATAATGATAGAGATGGAACAGTTTGTTCAAAATATCAGTAGAAATATGAAAATCTCTGTTGGTTCCTTCGCCCTAGTTGGAAGCAGGGAATTGATAAATTCAGAGCAGGTTTTGAGAGTGACTATGCATGACTTGCCTAATAGAACATTTTAAAATTCAATTTTGATGATTCCAAATGTCTTCAAATACAAAATAGTTTCAAATTCCCTCAAAATCTGCATCCTAAACAAACTTTTAGTTTGACCTAACATTATATGGTAAGTCTTGACACTTAGAACATTCGTAAGCATGCAAACAAATATTAGTAGCTCACTACTTCAAAATATTTAGAATTGTTATAATATATTAATCATTCAAAAAATATTCACAGAGTGTTTAATACATGTCAGGCACTGAACTCAGCATGGGACATTAAAATATAGTTAAAATATAGACCATTCTATTGGGGCTAATCCAGGTTTAAAGAAAAATATGTAAGTAAAATCTATAATTATGTAATAAATGCAACCATAAGTATACACTAAGTATGATGGTGTTATCCAGAAAACAGTGATCAAATTGTTAAATTTTTCAGAGCAAGTTTCATATATTAAGAGATAAGAGTTGAGTCCTTAAGAAAAGGATGGGCATTTTTCTGAGCAGATCCAGGGAAGAAAGGCTTTCGAGACAGAGGATGAAAGGCATTGCAGAAACATGGAAAGGCAAAGCACAATAGATAGTTCAGAATCTATAATTACTTATGCATTCTTAAACCTGAGGGCACTTGCGAAGAAATGTCAGAAGATGATGTGATAAGTGGCAAGTGAGATCAAGACCACACATCATGTGTGTGCTACTTGTGCAATAGCAAACGGCCTCATGTTTAGAAAATCCCAGGCTAAGTTTAATGCTCTTCTCATCACCTTGAAAGTCTTAATAATTTATGAACAAGTGGCCTCACATTTTAATTTTTCACTGGACTCACAAAATTATGTACTTGGTTCTGAATGAAATCTACATTATGGTTAATCATATATGCCAAACCAAAGGCTTGGGTTTTACCCTATGAGGCCTACAGGGCATGGAATGGTTTTATGTAAGGAAATGATGCCATAATATTATGCCATAATATTTATATTTTAGGGAAATCACACTAGTGGAGAAATTAGAAGCAAGAACACGATAAGAGAACAATAGCAATAGTCCAAGTGAGATATAATGAGGGCTTGAATCAAGCAATGTTTGTGCAGTTGGATAAATGTATACAGATTCAGAGGTATTGAAGAGAAAACTTAAAAGGACTTGGGTAGTTATAGGCAGAAAAGAATACAAGTTTCTACCAAGTTGATTCTACCAAGTTACTTTCACATATTTTAACCATTTAACCTATATTTTAACCATGAACCTATGATGGGAAAGTGTGATTAGTTCTTGTATCCTTATGATGCAATCTTTAATGATGCAAGCATTAAATCTTATCTCTGCCCTACTGTCTACCCGCAAGCAATTCTGATAAAGGGTACTCCACACTGTGGAAATGTGAAAGCCAGATCTATTCTGAATCTTGCAGGAACTCAAACTTGTTCCAGTTGCAGATCTTAATTTGTTTCAACGACTAACACAGAATTAGAGGTAGAGTTGGAGTTATATTTAGCAACAGAAATATATTATTTATAAATGACACACATGTATGTATATATATATAGAGAGAGATACATGATAGGTAGATAGGTAGGTAGATGATAGATAGATAGATAGATAGATAGATAGATAGATAGATAGATAGATAGACAGATAGGATAGATACATTTCTGGGAATTTTGGTTTTTACATTTTTTGTTAAAGTGAAGAGTGTCCCTCTTTTATCAAAGTCGAATACACAAATACATCCACTTGTTCTGCAACCCAACCCCTATAACTTAGGCAATTAGTTCCTTACCTTGCTTATTCTCTCTCTTCTTCACTATCAGTATCTTCCACCATACTAGGTAATCTTCAGCATACAAACTTGCAATATTCTGAATGTTCCCAATTACAACCATAATAACATCCCCCAAATCCCTCATTGGCAATCATTAGCCCTCAGTTAACTTCACTGTTAATAGACTTTTTTCTTTAACACTGTCTCCATTCTCATAACTCACATTCCCTCTTTTATATTATGAAATATTCAAACTCATGAGTACAGGTAAAAGAATGATATAGGGGACATTCATATGCTCTCTATTCCTATTTAACAAGTAATAGCAGAATATAAGCCCTTTTTCCAAAAGAATCGGGATCAGTAGTTAATCAACTAACGGGGAAAGTTTGTCATATTGAAGAATTATGGATAATTACGTATATATATATATATAATGTATGTATGTACACATATATTAAACATTACAATATTAAAACATGAAATGAATTCATTAGATTTTGAGTCCCATGATTAAGAAATTGAAATTCTGTATCATCTTTCTGGCATAAACTACAAGCAAAGCAGCTTCTACAACATCCCGGGTTTTTTTTGTTTTTTTCAAGTAGAGCAAAAGGTTGAAGAAAGTTTCAATAGGATCTAAAAACAGAATGCCTCTATATTTTTTAATCAATTTTTTAATCTAAGTTTTTCTATCATTTAATCCATGATTAATACTGTGACAATACTTTAGGGGATCATTTATCTCTTTTTAAATATTTGAAAGGTACTCAACAAAACTTCCATATGAACAACATCATTTTCATAACATTAACACATTTACTGAGTGATTACATTACATAATTGCAACATGTACAATATGCATAAAAATGTTTCTAAGATTTTGGAATAATCAACTGAATGTAAGGGGAGCCTTCTAGCCACATACATTTTGGTTTGCTTTGTATATCCGTATATTTTTATGCAAGAAATAGTTAATTTGGTGAATTTATTAAAGAGTTATTAGTTAAGAAAGCTCTTACAACAATAACAATTTTTAACATAAGTGAGAACTTATTATGAGTCTTTAAATGGCTAAACTCAATTCTCTCAAAAACCATATAAAGGTTTTTATATGGTTTAAACCATATAAAGGTTTAAACCATATAAACCATAGGTTCTATTATTATTCCCTACTGTACAGATAAGGGAACGAATACACATGGAGGTTAGTATTCTAGTAAATGTTAATAAATGTTCTTTTGTGATTGTGTGTCAATTTATTTTTGATGAGAATCATAAGGAAAAATCCAAATCATAATAAACTAACTATAGATATTTTGTCAAGGCTTTAATATGCCTCTAAATTTTAATAAAGCAGTTTCTGGCTGTGTCAAGTGATCTCATTCATTATTGCAGAAAAGAAATGTCTTTAGTGGCTCCTAGAAGAGGCCTATAGTCCTCTGCCACCATCCTCAAAGTGTGGACTTGTGTTTGATCTGAAAATACAATAAGCTATAGAGGCTGTTACTAGCATTCTACTGCTTTTCTGTTTTAATTTCTTTTATGGTGTGCTGTTTCATACCTTCCCTTTATGAATAATGCGGCCTTATGTACAGTTCTTTTAAATCTTTCATGCTTAAAAAACCTTGAAAATATATCAGATCATGTACAAATTGCTGTCTGAAGGTGTTTTCAAGCTCTTGTCTTATAAATGAAATAAAATGCAGGAGTTGATGCCTGTTCACATAAATGGAGAATATTAACAGTATAAAGTGGTTTGAATTACCATGAAAGTATAGAATTATAAGATAATAGAACTATAAGGGCCATGAGAAATCTTCTGTTTAATCTGCCTGTCTTTAGGCAGGTAAATTTCTAAAATACTTTGTGAAAATATTTTTCCAGTCCCTTTCTGAATAGCTCCAAGCAGAAAAACTCCAAAACCCACCAGAGAACCTGATTTAAATGATTTTTTGGTTACAAAAGGGGAAAAAAACCCCAAAACTTTTACTTATGTACAACAAATATTGCCCCTGATTTCTATTAAATGAAATTTATTTTTTTTTTCCTTTGACTAAAAGAAACACAAATCTTTTCATGCTACTTCTTAAGACCTCACTATTATCTTTTTGATCATTTTGTTACTTGTCACTGTCTCTTTCTAGGTTCTTAGATAATTTTTTCAAATAGAATAGCCAAAATTGAAATTTTTACTAGTCAATTCTTGCAGAGTGATGTCACACAGTAATGTTGTTGCTCAATCACTGTGTATTATGGTGAATTTGAATAAAACTTAATTGAATTTTGGTATTTTTTATATATTCCTTCCAATTTTTGTCTAACCTCAGTGCTCCCACTGTATTAACCATAATTAGAACTGAAATGCCCTCAGGATAACCAGACCCCAGTTGTAATAAAAAGTTATTTTGATCAAAACAGAAGGTTATTTGTGTATTTATATTTACTTATGTGTATTTTTAACTGTCCTTAAGTTACTCATCTATGGGTTTATTGAAGCATAACATTGAAATGGTTAGAATCTGCACTTGGAAAATAATGTAAAAAAAATGTGTTACTAATAGTGATATCACTTAATTATTATTCTAATTCTTGCCACATAAATTCAATAACATTCTTACTTCTGTTTTATACATTTTTCTTGGTGTTGTTTGTTCCCTTCCCTCATGAATTGACTTTAACAAGTTCCTGTTGAATATTTCCACAAAGTTATTACAGAGATACCTCAGATTCAATGTATTCAAAACTAAGTTCACAATTTTCTTCTGAAAATTATCTCTTCATCCTGTGTTTTGCTGTTCAGCTAATGGCATCATCATCCATTGAAATGTATTACCTTAGAAGTTACTCTTATTTTCCTTTTCGGTTCCCAAGTTAAAAATCCTGGAAAAAAATACCATGTCAAATTTCATAAGGTATACCTAGGGTCAATTAGATGTGGTCAAGACATGGGCTATAAAAATATGACAGCTGTCATAAATTTGAAATAGGTAGAGGAGTAGTAAGTGGTATTCCCAGAAGTTGGGAGTGGTAACAGGATGATAAATTAATTAATGTCATCTGCTACTGGAGTCTTGATTGATTAATTTCACCAAGGCAGGAAAAGGAGCAGGTTTAAAGGAAAGGTGCTGAATTTAGTCTGGGATAAGTTGAATTTTCAGTTTCTATGGAAATACAGATGGACATGTCTAGGAAAACACTAGATATTTAGAATTCAGGCATTAAAAATGGGGATTTGGGAGTTGAATTAGTGAAAACTTAAGTCACATAAATTAGATTGGGCAAGAAGTTTATGAAAACCCAGTGAGAGAATGGCAGGGATATAGCTAGGCCTTGGGAACAACTAGAATCCAAAACACAAATGCCACTCTTTGTAACCATATCCCATATCTTATTTGTATGAAAATCATTCTGTGAAAGTTTTCTTTGGCAGACTGTATTTTTCAAAGATGGCCATATCAATGTATTTCCCAACTTACATGGTTTTTTTTGTTAATGTAAAACTGAGACTTTACTCAGTTTTACTTTACTTTTTACTTTACAGTTTTACTTTACTCAGACTTTACTCTCATCAAAAAGTAAAGTCTGTATTCCCTCACCTTGAACATACCTGACCCTTTGCAACTGTTTTGACCAGTAGAAAGAAACAAAAATGATACTGTATTATTATAGAGGGTAGGTCACAAGTGATAATTAGAGTTCCATGTGACACATTCCTGCTCTCTTTCAAAACACATACCTTGAGGATTCAGAGCCAAAACATGAGTATGGCTACCCTCATGCTGTCATGCTTGAGACATCTGCCATTTGGAAAGAGATCCAAGGAAACTCGGCTGTTCAAATATTCTCAGACCAGGTTCCAAACATGTGCATGAAAAATCTTTATGATGAGCCCAGCAGTGGCCACCATCTTACTCCAACTCGTGAGAGACTCTGAGGCATTCTTGTTTATTTACTCTCTTGGAGGTGGAAAGGGTTTCTGTCATTACCAAAACTTCTGCTTCCTGTGAAGTATCCCATTGCCCTCTGGTTACATGTCTATTGAGGCACTGGGCTGTCTTCATTCTTTTCCGATTGGGGCAGGTATAGTGGTTGGTGAGAGTGCCTTAGAAGCTGAACAATACCAAGTTCCCCTCTGACGGGCATGAGGAGTTTCTGGAAATGCAGTTCTACTGAAAACTTGCTTAGCCATTTAATTAATTTCATTTGGGAGAATTCCACTGGATAATATGTGAAGTCAGAAATCTTGTACTGGTACGTAAATTTGGATTTTGTATCTCTCCTGGCTTTAAGCAATAGGCCTGTAAGTTCTGTCTATTCTTTAATATTCTAGTTTAAAAGTGGCTTATTTTACTTTATCTTTGAGTATTGGAAAATAAGTTATGTAGATGTGAAATAAAGTTCATTTTTTGTAGAAGACTACTCCTGACTAACAGGAATAAGGTGCAAACTGGAGATGCTAGGTTGGAATATGGAAAACAGAAGATATCCTCAATTCCTCTGACTCTTCCAAGGTGGACGCATTTAAAGTTCTAATACAGCATTTCTTACTGGGCAAACTCACCTTTCCCAGCACAAAAACATATGATTTTTTTAACCTTCAACAGTCATGGATCCTCAGTCATAGACATAAAATGGCTTCTCAAAACAGTGTATGCTCACACAGCCTGGTCTTTTCCATTTGTTTCAGATGAGTTAGCCATATCCTTTGATACTGTTTTATAGCATTCCATTAAAAGCCACATAAAGTAGTCACCCTCATTCAGCTTCAACTTCAGTGGGTATGGTAAATATCAAAAGATGTCCATTTTACCAACTACTTACATATCATTAAATACTATATTTCCAGTACATAGACATAATAATAAATATTTACAAGAATAACTCAGCTAATTGACTGCCAGATTTAGTGCTGTATAATATAAATATATAAAATGACCGAATTTAGGTATTCATCATAGGACATGGGAACTATGACTATGCCGATTTACAAAGAAAGGAATTTGGGCTTATCCAAGACTAGGATGACCAACCATCCTGGTTTACCCAGGATTGAGGGGTTTCTCAGGACAGGAGACTTTCAGTGATAAAATGGAGACTTTCAAGGGCAACCTGATATAGTTTGTTACTATATCAGCAGTTAATGCAGAGTAAAAATCAGCTTTACTGAGTCCAACGGCCAAGAATATAATTACTATGCAATTTTATTTCTTAAGGGATATAAAGATATTTACTATTCCCCATTCATTTTGAAGTTAATCATTTACAAAATTTTGATCCTCTCACTTGAAATTTTTTAATTCCAGAAACCAGTTTCTCCCTCAGATGGGATTTGTTGTTGTCAGTAATTAAAACCCAACAAAAACTAGGTTAATTCAAGGAGGCTTTAGCATTTCATCAACATTGTTAAATGGTAAAAAGAAAATAAGTAATATAATATATAAGATTCACTGAAATTTTTAATTATTTAAAAAAGAAAATTTTTAAACTTTTGGGTCAACAGTTTAACAGTCAAATAAAAAACAGTTTGAACCTCCAAATTAATAATGAGTAAACTTGTAATGCTTTTTGCTCAACAAATATTTGTAAAAGTTCCCAGTCAATGCTTACAATCTCCCGGTTACTTTTTCTTAACCTCAGCTCAGAACCCTGCTCGGAAATTTTCTGCTCTGCCCGGAAACTCTGAAGCTTCCTCCATGCTGGTAGTATAGAGAAAATACAATAGTGGGAAGACAACCCTCCCCAATCCAATCCAAGCACTGACAGAGCTTTAGTGTTACTGAAGCTTGGGAAGGGGGATTATAACACCTGACAATTAGATCTCAGACATCACGTCTCAAAAAATCTATTGGACATGTCCAGTCCAATAATTTTCCCTACTATCCCTCAAACTTTTCTATCATCTGGACATGCTTCTGAGTCCTGCTCCCTCTCATTTCAGAACCTCTTTCTCACATTCCCTGTCCCCTGAGGCCCAAACACCAGGGAAACCTACAAATCAGTTATCATCTTAACAGTGACACACCCAAGTGAGACACGTCTTTATCATTATATGGTTACTTGATGCCTCACCAACTACCTGTCAGACTAGATTATGGTCTTTATCCTTATATATACAAAAAGTTCAAAAATGGTATTTTCAAAATTGAGGTTAGCCATCACTTAAATTCTGTTTTTCACCATTTGGGAAAGTAGCTACAAGAAACATTTTAAGATACATTTTAAAAATTCTTAGGAGGAAGATGAATTGCTATGATTTTGGTGAAAGCAGCTGGGGAAAGTAAAAAGATATTGGACTACACTTTCAGGAAACTTGGCTTAGATGAAAAGTACGTAGATTTGGCATCAGCTAACAGGGGACAGGTTTTTATTCAAGGTTTATTTTCTTTCCTTTTCTTTTCCTGTTTCTTTTCTTCACTTTGAAATATATGGGAGACTTGAACATGTTTAAGTTAAAGATGTGAAAGTAAAGAATGTTAAAAAAGGATATATAAAGGTAAAGGAAGTAAAGAAGGGTTTTTTGAGAGGCAGTGACTCACCACTTTGTTTAGTAGTTAGTTTTCTCTTTAGCTTAACAGTTCCAGGATAGGAATAGAGAAATGGCAGTTTGATTGATTCAGGCTGCAGAATTTATAGAGCATATTTAGCAAAAGTATGAGGGAATTAAGGGGATTTTCAAAAGAGGAACAAAATCAGGGCTCACCTAAGGTACAAGTAGAATAAAGAAGAAAGTAAGGCCAAGAAAAGAACAAATAAATGGAAATAAAATGAAGAATAGTGAGACTCTAAATCCCAATGCAATTGGAGTACACATAGTGAGAATAAGAAAAATCAAAAGAGCTGGAAGGAGAGGAAACAGCAAATAGATGGTAAGGATATCCAAGTTTAAGATTCAGAACTTAGGACTCCTACAGTTCAAAGACTAAATATTATTTATATATTTCAGCTATGTCTAGCTCCTAGAAAGTGGCATGATCAAAAAATGTTTATTGAATGTAATTGATTAAGTTTATCAAATTTTAAAAGAGTAATAGGACATTGTGATTATAAAGGAATATTTTGGAATACTGCTTTTGGACTTTTAAAAAAGCAATAAATTTCAAAATTATATTAAGGCAACATGAATCAAATATTTTCTACAAGTGGTACAGTTTTACAAATTGAAAAATCAATAAACAATAAAAATAATGTAAAATTTCCTTAACACAGAGAAGAATGACCCTGGGTTTGATATGTTCACTGAGTAAGAACCCCCATCTAAATCCATATATACCACCTCACTATAGAAACTGCAAGCCATACAATTTATAAAGTTTGTTTCCATGAATTAACTCTAGTTTTCAATCAAATTTTTGGCTCATCTTTTAAAAATCACTGTAATGAGGGAAAATATCCTCCATTAAAATTATGACTTACAAATGTAATGTAATAACTTGGAAAGGGAAAAACAATCAAACATGTTATTGGTTAAGGTACTTTGAGCTTCAAGTAACCAAATCTCCTACTAAATTGTTTAGCATAATGATATTATTTTCTCACAACAATGTATCCTGAGGTAGAAAGGCTCCAAGGTTCATAAATGCAATGGCCCAGAACCATTTGATCTCTCCTATGGCCTTTCTTGGCATGTCAGTTCAGTCATCGAAGACCAAGTTCCTTTAGCAGATTTATTATCCTATCAGGTTTTACCATCTGGATTTGGAGATGTGACCAGCCTCCTGTGAAATGTAAGTCTATGTGGAAAAGGTGTCTATCTGTGTAAACCTGCTGTTCTGGTTGGAAAGATAAAGAAGAGAGGGAATGTATTTTGGATGGGAAAGCATCTTTTCTGCCAGCCTCCAATCTGCAGAATTTGAGTAGCAACTGATTCTAGAAATAAGACAACTGGACAAGAAGAACCCAGAAAGACTGGGAACAAAATATTTTGTATAGGCCCAGAAGCAAGAAGCACCCAGGAATTCCCCAGAAGTCTTCAGTTAATAGAATGTTTTATAGAAATTAAAGATGGAGTGTATGAAAAAAAGCAGAAAAAGCAACAAAAACTTCAGAAAAAGAGAGTTGACTAACCATAATATGAGATAAAGTATGTTGGAATGTTGGTTGATTGATTCATATATGAATAGTGAGAACAACAGAGGAGCAAATAGCTACATAATTTCAGAAGTTGGAAGGCAGATGGAAGAATTTTGTGACATAGAACATCTAGAAATAAAAAAAAAAAAACTCTACACTAAGAATGAGGAAGGCCAACATTTAAATATTCTTCAAAAATGAAACCCCAACAGGTTTGGGAGCTGACATCTCTAGATGATTTCTGAGAGGGTGCAGGGAGAGTCCTAAGATGAGAATGGTTGTTTGACAGTTACTTAAGAACTTAAAGTCTTAGATCTTCTTCTACACTTTGCTGGTTGATTTTCCCTCCAACACCACAGTAAAAGTCTAAATATTTTTTCCTAGTAGAGGGTAATAAAGAAGGCCACTGGGCTGGGGACACCAAACACATCAAGGGACTTTATATCATACCAAAAAATTCAAGAAAAAAAATCCCAGAATTAAAGGACATACATTTCCAGGAATTAGGAGGCCCAACACAGGAAAGGAAAGAAAAGAGGAATCTCTAGGATGATTATTGAAGGATATTCTAGCATAATAACTTTGTAACAAGAAAAGAGGGCAGCCTGTTCTTTTTAGATACATTTGACATAAAACAGATATGCTGAGGGCTGTCTTCACCTTGCCTTGATCATTGTATGTCATATTTGTAACATAATGAAGCTATTCGAGTTTCACAAAACAAGGGAGTTAATAAAGACAAAGGTGAAAATAAGATCCAGAAAAAAAAAGACTCTGGTTTAGGAGAGAGATACAGGAAATTGTTCTATGATGATAGAGAAGGAAATATTGTGACAACATATTTATAGCAGACCTAGAGAGTAACAGAAGTGGGTAGAAGTAGAATGGAGTTTTCCAGGAAGATGTCTCAAAGAAAAGAAATGGAATCTGTAAATTGCCTGATGGTATTTCCATTGAGGAAAAAAATTACTGAGAAACAATTGGAAATAGGGGAAGAAGTTACAAAGAAAAATAACACAGGAAAACAAAGAAATTACGGACTTTAGGAAAATCACACACCTACTAGGATGGCTATTATGAACAAAACAGAGAATAAGAAGTTTTAGTGAGATTATGGAGAAATTGCAACCTTCATATGTTACTGGTAGTGATGCAAAAGAGTGCAGTGGCTGTGAAAAACAGTTTAGCAGTTCCTCACAAGTTAAACATAGAATTATCATGTGACACAGCAATTCCATTCCTAGGTGCATAATATAAAGAATTATAAATAGGCACTCAAACAAATACTTGTATATGAATGATCATAGCAGCACTATTCACAATAGCCAATTTGTAGAAAAAACGCAAATGTCCATAAATAGCTGAATGAATAAACAAAATGTGGTACATAAGCACAATGGAACATTACTGATTAATAAAAAACATCAAAGTACTGATATATGGCACACCATGAATAAACTGCAAAAATATTATGTTAAATTAAATAATCCAGACACAAAAGATCACATATTGTATGATTGTATTTACATGAAATATTCAGAATAGGTAAATCTATAGAGACAAAAAGTAGACCTGTAGTTTGCAGGGGCTTCAAGAAGAGGGGTGAGGGTGCAGATTAATTGCTTAACGGGTACAGGATTTACTTCTGAGGTGATAAAAATATTTTGGAACTAGATAGTGGAGGTGGTTTCACAATCTTGTGAATATACTAAAACCACTCTTTAAAATAATTTATTTTGTGTTACATGAATTTCAACTCAATTTTTAAAAAATAGAAAAAAAAGAAAAACAGAAAACAAGAAATTAATGCAATCATGATATGCTACAATCTAAGTATGAATCATAATTTTTGTATAAGCATAAGTAATAGGAGGCCAATAGAACATTTCTAAAAATAATGATTAAAAGGGGAACAGAATAATCATGTTCAGCAGGAATATAGAGATGCATAAATACACCAAAAATTTGAAATAAGTCTGCCTTTTGGGAGAATAACCAGGGGGAGTGTGGAGGAATGGGGCAGAAACTGCTAGATCTTTCTATAAGCTTTTGGTAATATTTGATTTCCTAAATAATGCACATTTATTACCCTGATATATATAATAATTAATATTGTATTAATCATTAACGGATTAACTGTTGATGTAGGAGTCATAACTTTGACTACATAATGTTTTTAAGTTAAAGCAAAAGAAAAACACCATAAAATTATAACTATTTTGAACAAGACTAATAGCCTTTTGGAAAAATTCAAAACATTGAACATGCAATTCATGGAAACAAATTTCAAGTCATTAAGCTGTGAAAGTCTCAACTTCACTGACAGTTGAATAAGTTTATTTTTTCAATGATGTGAAGCTATGATTGCTTGGAATACTACAAAATAGTAAAAAATATTTTGAGAGAAACTAGATAATATTTATTAAAACCTTTAACATCTTCAAATTTCAAATCACTTTCTAAACGGAATCTCAGTTATACATGCAGTCTCTTATAACAAAATCCTACAACTTCCTTCAAAGTAAAAGTCTCTGCTAATACACTTGAACAAGTAGATAAACCTTTAAATATAAAGATTTTTTTCAATAATATTTGTAACTGTGTACTGATTAAATTATAGTCAATCATCAGATAGACTACCATGCAGCCATATCAAGGATGCTCTTAAAATAAAATTCATGTACTGACAACAGAAAGACAGTGTGAAAAGCAAGTTACTAAATAATATGTATTGTATGAGTCTATTTATTCATATAATGTAATTTAAATATTTGTAGGCAGATACTGTACAGAAATATATGGACAATTGTTAACAGAGGCTACTTGAAAGGGACAGGCTACGAAGAGATAAGCAATTTGAATTTTCCATACAAATTGGCAAGGTTTTCCCAATGATAATGTGTTAGTTTTCTTAGTGAAAATAAAATAGCATCAGAAGAGAAATTATTCATGTGCTTCTTGTCTGATGAAAAGTCAGTCTTGGAGAACTCACAAGACTAGATCATATAGATGTGAGTAAGTGGGAGCAACAGACATTAATGTACAATTAGTTTATATTGATCACTTAATAAACATAATCATAGAGTAGCAAAGGTAGAAGGGATTTAATTGACTACTTGTTCTAATTCCTTTAGTTTACAGATGAAAAAGCAGAAAACCATAGTCATTAAGTGAGTTTCCAATCACCAGGTTAAACAAAAGCACTCATGGTTCACATCCTCACATCTCTCATGCCACAATTTGGATCTATATATCTATATATCCCTTTTTTACTTGGATTCTTCTGGTGTAATTGAATCATTAATTCAATTTGACCTGTTTTTCCATAAGTCTTCCACCAAAAATCAGCTATTTCATCTTTAAATCAATACTGGAAACAAACTTTGGGTGCCATATCCCATTTTCAGATTTTTAAAAATTTCTTAAAGAAATTGAAAGCTCTGAGGATTTTCATGTTTAACATCACCTGATGCAGCCATTCCGTTAGCTAATATCAGAGAACCAATATTTCTTGAAACACATCTTGGCTGGTTTATCTCATTACTAATATTCATTCACTCAATCTTTATTTATTTGTTTTCAATTTCTCACATCATGTCTTTCTAGTATTGTAGAGAAGTTGATCAAATAATCTCAATTTTACACCTGAAATTTTGGGTGCTAGTCGTCTATAATCTCAAAAATATGAAGAGCATTTTAGGCAAACTAAAATAATTTATTGGAAAATTATAACTTTTTAAGCTTACGTAACTATTTATAATAGTTACCAGACAAAGAAATAATAATTTGGAGCAATCTATCTGATTAAACTTAAAACATATGCTCATACAGCCACGATTTGCTTTCTAGTGCTCTCTCAAAACAAATCTGCTTTCTCTTGGATATATAAGCCAACAGAATGAAATGCTTTTCTTGGTCAGAAGCCTTATGTAATATTTCAAACTTATTCTCTGTTGTACACCCAGCCCTGTTACAACACAACTGTTCTCTTTTATTCAAAGTCAAGATCTCCTAGTTCTTATTCAGGAAACCAGCCTTGAAACAACCTATGACAGCTCTAAGGGCTTTGACTGTAGGTGGATTTAGGCTGTTTTGACTTTTAAAAGCTGGAGTTGATGTTGTTTTAGAGAAATGCCTTGAATATCAGCTTATTCTCTCTAAGCCTCCTGTCTTTAATTATGCACAGAATGAAGCAACTAAACAAACTCTTTTATCTGTGCTGCTCCTGAAACGACCCAGGTTTGTGTCTGTGCATGTGTGTGTATACACACATCTAGCATTCAGGCTAGTCCCCATCCCTCAGTATTTCTTTACAATTAGAACAGAAAAGATAGGTAAACTGATATAAGATGAGCCTGATTCAACGACACTGTCGGTCTACTCATTGACATTTATATTCCTCAGTTCATTTCCATTCTCCCGGCAACCAACAGTATTCCATAAGGTGTGCTTACTACTTCCCAGTTTTTACAAAGCAATATACATTTTACAATTTCTCTGCTTCAGACCTTTCATGTTCAGTATCTTTTCAGATCAGGCTCCTTACTAACTGACATAATTCTTTCTTATTGATTTTAAAGGATCTAAAACTCTTCTAAAAAATTAGATGTTTGTACAAAATATAGATTTTTTTTTTAGAAAACAGTTAATTAGTGTACTCTTCTGCACAATGTAGCTTTCTAGATTTCTCAATTTAATTTCAATCCCATTAGCATATATATTTGAATATATTGAATTCAATTATTGAATTGAAGTCAACATTTTTTTTCTAGAGGAAAAGCCATCAAAAATTAAAATAGTTATAGAGCCATTTGGAAAGATATAGACCATACAAATTTAAAGGAATCCATGAAATCATTAAGAACATTTGAGTCATTTCCATAAACAATCTTGATACCTCAGAGATCTCAAAATGTGTTAGGATTTTAAAAATTTGAGAGTGGATGGATACAAAATCTAAATGTACCATACATTTGCCACTACTCTCTTTTATATGGGCTTAGTACGATTTAAATATGTTTTTTGGTCTGAATCCTTGAACAATCTGCCAAGTTCTTTCATTTCAAAACAAATTGTTTTGTTGCAAAACACTTTGGCATTTCCTCCCCCTTAATGTCATAATTTTTTATTGATGATCTATATAACATTATCTCCAACAGCCATCTTAATAATCACATATCAGTTATTTGTTTTACATCATCTTTTAAAAATAAAGGCTTTAAGAAATTTGTTTGATCCTAGATATCTAATAGTCGTTTTCTACAGTTTCATGTACTTGTAAACTACAAGGAAAATGAATGTGAAAGGCATGCATTTCTGCTGGCCAAATGTGTGGGTGTGGTAGAGATAAGCTTCTTGGTATAGTAAGGATTTCCATTATTTTTTCTTCACATATTTCACACATCCATTTTACTGATAGTAAGTCCTTAGACACTTATAAAGGCAACATTTCAATTGAACCATATGTGAAACAGGTAGCTTTAGGCAATCAAAAATTTTGACATTGGTTATAAGGTAGATATCATTGATTCTACTTTTAGACATTACTATAAAGAGTTTCCAATTAAAAAAAAAATCAGTTTGGACTTTTGGCTTATCTAAGTATTGGAAGTGCTAAACAAAACAAAACAAAACAAAACCCCCTGTTCTTGATTTTTCTTATGGGTGAACTCTGCTTGTCTAAGACAGTGTTTCTCAAAATATGGCACTATTATCAGAAACATCAACATCATCTGAAATGTACTAAAATGCAAATTCTGGGTCCCCACCACAGACTGACTGAATCAAATTCTAGGAGTGGGGCCCAGAAACATGTATTTTAAAATCTGTTCATGTGATTCTGAAGCACACTCCAGATTGAGAAACACTATTGTGATAGAATTCTTAAAATAAATTTTAGTTTTCCTAGATATTTATTAGAAAACTTCCTGGAAAAGGGACTTCCCTGGTTGCCCAGTGGTTAAGAATCTGCCTGACAATTCAGTGGACATGGGTTCGATCCCTGGTCCAAGAAGATCCCACATGCTGCAGAGAAACTAAGCCCATGCACCACAACTGCTGAGCCTGTGCTCTACAGCCCACGAGCCACAACTACTGAGCCCACGTGCCACAACTACTGAAGCCCACAAGCCTAGAGCCCATGCTCCGCAACAAGAGAAGCCACCGGAATGACAAGTCCATGCACTGCAATGAAGAGTAACCCCCGCTCCCCACAACTAGAGAAAACCTGTGCACAGCAATGAAGACCCAACGCAGCCAAAAATAAATAAATTAATTAATTGAAAAAAAGAAAGAAAAAAACTTCCTGGAAAAGATTGCTAAGGGGAGATGGTGTCACAAAACTAAATTCATAGGTGACATTGTTACAGAAAGTATTTTATCACCACATTTGTAGCTCCGAAGAAGACAGAAGGAGTATACATTGTTCCAGATACTCTACTTACAATTCTTGAACTGATCACTAAAACAGAA
Source organism: Balaenoptera acutorostrata (assembly GCF_949987535.1). NCBI lineage: Eukaryota > Metazoa > Chordata > Mammalia > Artiodactyla > Balaenopteridae > Balaenoptera > Balaenoptera acutorostrata. The sequence goes on along the minus strand of NC_080080.1, from coordinate 52,050,026 downwards.
GTTTTGGAACCATTATATTTTAAGTACAACAACTATAGTAATGAATGATTAACTTGTAGTTTGTAGGTATTTCAAAATGCAGATTGCATTTTACATACATGCTGTTCATTAAGATGTAGAGGCTAAAAATGCATAACCATTTTCAGGCATCTTGATAAATTATCATACTGGAATTTATTAACTACAAAATGCTTTGATCCAAAAATATATTTCATATCATAAATAAACATGGGAGCTAAATTTCTTACTCATCATTTTCAAAAGCTTAGCCCTTTCCTTCTATACATACATTACATTACATCATAATCTATATGACCAATTACTCTATTGTTCTTAAATAGTTTGTGTCCATTTTGGCAAAATAAGCTATGGAAAAGAAAATAGCTTTTCCATATATTAAGATAATTCTGTATAAATCTTTAATCTTATCAGTAAGTGAACTGCCAGTTTAATTGAATTTGTCTCTAGCTACCTCAATTAATTTTTCACGAATAGATTTAAGAAATTATTTGTGTAAATCTGAATGCTAAAAATTTACATCCCAGCATAGTACTGTTTTTACTAACATGTATTAGAAATATTAGTTTTTTGTTCAATAGCAAAGTTTTACTTTCAAATACATAATACATTTTTGAAATGTATTTTCTTCGAAATTGGCTTTACACTATTGAACATTTTGAAGTTTTAGATAAATATATAAATATTGATTTATTTATTTTTATTAGAGTATAGTTGATTTACATAGAACTATTAGTTTTTAGTGGATCAGTGATTAATGTAAATTAGCTTAATGCAGATTCTTTGCACCAAACAGTAAAACATTGTTCAAATAAGTGTTTCATGGTTTTATTAGGTAAAAAGAGCTACAATTTCAATGTATATTTTATTAACTTCTCTAAATCTTGACTTTAAAGTGGACATAGCACATACTGCCAGGATTATTGTAAAACTCTATTGAGAGACTTGATATGAGTCAAGTCTCTCATATTAATACACTTATATAACTCAACGAACATGAGTCGTATAAGTGTAATATAATGAACATATAACTCAATGAATATATAAGTGTATTAAAAATGGTTGAGCAGATCACATAATTCTGCAAAATAATGATGAGTTGGAGCATGCAAATGTATATAATAATAAGACAGATAACCTATTAAATAATACTAAAATATATCTATCAAGAAAGAAACAATGTATCTCTGAAAGACAAATGTATATATAATAGAGCTAAACATACAGAATTAAAGAAGGAAGCCAGGGAGTTTGGAGAGGAAAACACAAATAAATATGGGAAATAGAAATGAAAAATGGTAAAAGAATGCAGGTGTGAATAACTAGTATATGATTAATCAATACTAATTTATATTAGCAGATGATTTAAAAATATTTGCTAAGTGACTGCATGGTTACCAAGATGTGGGATTTGTTGATATTATGTCTCATCGGAAAGGAAACAGTCAAAAGAGAACTCAAGTGTTTATTATTTGATGATGAAAAGTTTCCCAGCTCAGCAATTTGTGAGGTCTCTATTTTTAGCCTTTCTCCTCTGTTTTTAAAATCTTTGCGTTGATGTTATTCCTCCATTCGAGCTTCTTAAAATAAATAAAACAGCCATAAAGAACAAATTTTAAAAATAAGAGACTTATTAGGGTGATGAGAATAAAATATTGTTTCATCAAGTATACAATGTATTAGTTGTAATCAAGGTGTTATAGTTATCTCTTAATTTGTATTTTCTGCTACTGTTGAATAAATACAAAGGTCTGTATTTGTCTCATATTTCATGTGATGGGCAGTCAATTGAGGATGGGAGCTTGTGTCCTTGCTGGCTGAAGAACTGGATCTTGATTCTCTTCATGGTTGATTCAGAAAGTACTTCTATAAAGCCTACGCTTCAGCAGCATTTGTTCTAGTAGAATGGGGCTTGCCATTAACTCATGAAGTGATTTGAGCATGTGATCTGGTTGCTCAGCTAATCAGTAACAAACAAAGAGGGGGAAGCGAAGTCATCTTCTGGCTGGATAGCAGACAGCAGAGAATACCTAAAATTGTTGCCTGTCTGGTTTTAAACTGCTACACAGTAGCCCTGAGAATATCTAGTGAGTAGAGGAATGTATGAAAATTATTGCTTGTATTGGATCTGTGCCTTTACCTTTGATAGATAACATAAGAGCAACCTTTGGTCTGAGACAGCAAAAGATTTCCTACTAAAATGGCCTACATATTAAGTAAGGGTATGAGCTTGGTACAGTGAAAAGATCTCTAGGAGAAAGTCCAGGGGAGAAGCAGGGTGGTAGATGGAGGCTGAAGTGAGGACGAAGGTTATACAAATAGAAGTAAGCTTTGAAATAATCCTTTCTTACCATTGGAAGGGGCCTTGGATTAATTAACACTAAGTTATTATTTAATTTTTCCATTTTAATTCCATGAAGGAAAAGAATGAAAAAAACAAATTTCTCATAGCTATTAAGAATGGAGGGAAGGCAGTGCTGAATTAAGAAAAAACTCTTATGTACAACAGTAAACAATTTAGTAAATTTATCTAATCCTCAATTTCTTTCATTGTTTGGTAGAAATAATAATGCATCTGGCTTCATAAACTTGTGGAAGCAAATTGATTAATAGTGTGAAGAACTTAGAAGAGTGCCTGGCACTTACTTAGGTAAGATTTCTTCTACTAGTATTTGGGCTTTCAGCTGTGGAAGCCTTGAAGAGTGGGGATCCATGAAGTTGGTCCCACGAATAACCTCTATCTGTTCCACTATAGCTACTCCGTTAATCTGACCATTTGCCACAATGGGGTTGGTTCATGTCAAATAGCAAAGACATTCTGTTTCTGTCTGCTTGGTTGTTCAGTGACTCACCACGGAATATACTCTTTGGTGAGCGCTAACATGTGAAACATAGATCTTCTCACTTCATGACCAAACCTATATGTTCACCTACATATTTCTTCTCTGGAACTCTTTATCCCTAGTCTTCCAATAGTTTTCCTTCTAGGCCTCTGAACAACCAGCCAAGCCATTAGTCACTGCTTATGAAACTGTATATATTCTTACTTAAAGCCAATTCTCTTTCCACACCAGGTAGAATTTTCATTTTCTCCTGACTGATCATAAGAAACCCTCCATAGAGCAATAGGAGCTGAGGGAGATTTATCAGTGCCACAGTAGTAGATGACATGAGAATTCAGGCCAACTTAACTTATTTGTGCCCTCTGACCCTGCTCATGCCTAGTCTATATGTACCAATTCCATCTTCACTGTGTTGCTGCTGGGCCTGCCTGACATTATGACTTGGTGGTTCTGACAGAGATTAGTGTGTGATTGATACTTGATGTCCTGTGGTCAACTGCTCCATTTCTATGAGACAAGTGTCATGCTATTTCACGTTGCCTTCTTAATACAAAATAAAATTAGTTTATTTGCCATTTTATGTATCACCGAATTTTGCATTTAGAATTGTGAAAATTGACCTGCAATTTTCCTTTCTTGTAATACTTTGGCAAGTTTTAAAATTGAAGTTATGCTTGCTTATATACTCTTAAGTAGTTTGTATAATTTCTTTCTTAGTATTTGGCAGAATTCATCACTGATGCTGTCTGGATCCAGAGCTTGCTTTCTGTGAAGAGTTTTCTTGATGGTTTTTATTTATTTAATTGCATAAGAATAATCAGGTTTTCTATTTATGTTTTAGTCACTTTAATAAGTTGTGTTTTTCTAAAATGAAGTACGACCTCACAGCCGTCAGAATGGCCATCATTAAAAAAATCGACAAATAAATGCTGGGGAGGGTGTGGAGAAAAGGAAACCCTCTTACACTGCTGGTAGAAATGTAAATTGATGCAGCCACTATGGAAAGAGGTTCCTCAGAAAACTAAAAATAAAGTTGCCAGCAATCCCATTCCTAGCAATATATCTGGACAAAACTATAATTCAAAAAGATACATGCACCCCTGTGTTCATAGCAACACTATTTACAGTAGTCAAGGCAGAGAAACAACCTAAATGCTCATCGACAGATGAATGGATAAAGAAGATGTGGTACATATACACAATAGAATATTACTCAGCCATAAAAATGAATGAAATAATACTATTTGCAGCAACATAGATGGACCTGGAGATGATCATAAGTGAAGTAAGCCGAAAGAGAGGGACAAATGCCATGTGATATCACTTATATGTGGAATCTAAAATATGACACGAATGAACTCATTTGTGAAACAGAAACAGACTCACAGACATGGAAAATAGGCTTAAGGTTACCAGAGGGGAAAGGGGGTGGGGGGAGGGATAAATTAGAATTTTGAGATTAACAGAGAGAAACTACTATATATTTAAAATAAACAATAAGGATTTACTGTGAGGGTAATTCTGGAAAAAAAAAATGTGACTTGAAATATAACTTTGCTTTGAGAAAGCCAGCTCTTTAGCCCCAAACTAGCTGATAGAAGAAAAGGTTTGTTTTCCAAATACAAGTGTGTTACATAAACACCAATGTTATAGTGCATATAATGTTAGCATTAAACATTTTTCTACAAAATTCAATTTCAACATAATGTTCTAGTCAAAGGTTTTCTATGCTTTCAAAACGTAGGTATTCTATGTTATTTAATATTTTCCAATAAATTTTAGCACTTTTTCATAGAAGATACACTTAAGCAATCAAGTTCTATCAATTTAGAAATGTAAATGCTGCTGATTGGGGTGCTGAATTTTATAGAATACAGTACTGTCTGTAGAACCCTTCCTCCTCCTGTCAGCCTCACTACCATTGCTCATTGCTCACCAGGGTTTCTCTAGTAATTGCACATGTGATTCTTTTATTCACTTCCTGTTTCCTCCAATCCAGCCTTGAGTTTTGTTTTTGTTTTGTTTGTGTTTTTGTTCTTTTTGGACATAAATTGGATCATTTTGTGATGTGAATGCAACTTTCAGTTATTCACCAAATATTCTGAAGTTAGAATCACATTATGTGCATACGTAGTCTTCACAATTTCATCCCAATAGATTTTGTCTTTTTCATCACTTCCCCACCCCACCCACACATGTACACTTTTTGCACAATAAAGAATGATTTAAAATTTCTTGAATACCCTATGCTCTTTCATACTTACATACATTTAAGAATACTCTATTTTACCTTGAATTCTTGTTCTTCTTTCTGTGATGTAAAGTCTTGTAAAACCCGTCTCAAAGGTTATCTTCTTGTTTAAATCCCCTCTGATTATTCCACTTAAAGATGAAACCTGTCTCTCCCTTTGTTCCCATTAAAACTTGCTCATGTTTATTATATTCCATTAACACTTGCTTTGGTTGTTTTTGATTTTTTTCTTTGCATATGAGCTTTCAAGGACTAAGACAAGGTCTATTTCATCCCTGCATATCCGTGACTGTTCATGATAAACCCTAAAACAATACATTAGGTAACTATTGTATCTTTCGTGCTAGTTTTCAGGAACAAGTTTAGCAATATACCTTTCAGGATTTCAAATAGTGGGGGGAGGTGGTTGGTCTTTGTTTTCTGTTTTCTTTTCATTCAATTGAAAGAAAATAGAAAATAGAAGTTTCCTCTATCCAAAACTTACAGAAGAACACAGACTCTGATATTGTTTACTATTTTGCTACAAGTTGACAAATAATACATACTCTAATATTTCTACTAGATTAAGATATGGCTCTTATTTTGAATAAACTCATTTATCCTGGTAAATACTGTGAAATCAATAATTCTAACAATGTGCTTGGTTTGATTTTTCTTACTGTTGAAATCATGTCTCTCATTCAACTTAAATATTTTGGATAACGTGAATAGCATTTAAAAAATATTTTTCACAACATTGTGAAACATATATTCTTGCAACAATCCCAATTTCTTAACTCTCTATTCCCATTCCATTGTGTTTCTCCCACTTGGTATTACTGTGAAAATGATACTTCAAATGATTGTCTGCCTAAATTTCTGCAGAGAAAATGTTCCATGAATATCATGACTTCAAACTTCTTTCACTTGCACCTCTAGATCTTTCATAGAATGTTTACTACTAAACTTTGTCATAACACCTTTTAACTATGTTAGAATCAGCACAAACTTTCCTGTGGAATTAGACTGACCAAATGGCTTTGAGTGGAAGATATTCCTCATACAATCTTCCCTCAAAGTGGACACATTTCCTCCTTGCCATTTTTCTTTGGTATGAAAACTGCATCCTCAGTCCAAGTGCTTGATGGTGTATGACATTTTTATGGCATTTGAATGAACCACGTAAATTCAGATCATGAATCTAACCAGTCTAATCATAATTTCCAGTTATTATAATACTAATTTATAGTTTTAAAAGAATGCATGGCTTCAGTAGCAGAAGATTTAGAATATTCCTAGTGTTTTTAGACTTTTGAAACTTTCTAGAAAATCTTCTAGACTTCTAGGCTGAAATTGCAGTTAGTTACGTAACAGCCGCTTTCCCTTCATTGGTGCACTTAACACAACATATTTACGGTGTTGTGTTATTTATATGTGTTAGGAACTGAATATATGGGGGTAAACAAAACATCTATGATGCATTACCTGAAGTAAGAGGGGTTGTGGACATTCCATGAGAAAATAAATGATTATAAATCTTAATTTAGAATCAAAAATCCAATGGGGACAAGCTTACTAGAAATGCTTTCCATATATTAAATTAATTTTATATAAATGGTAAATTTGGAAAAAAATTCTACCATGTGAGGGTTTTGTTTTAAAATTAGATCAGATCAAAAATATAGATAATTGTTCCATATATCCTATTTAATATCAAACTATTATGTAAAATAAAATAAAGTCAATTTACTTTAAAAATTTGGGAAAGTTTCCTGATGTTTCTGTGTTTTTTTAATAAAATTTCTTCAATTTTTTTACCTCCCTCAGTGCTCTGGACCTGAGTTGTACGGGAATGGCTTTAAAACCATTCCTTCAAAAGAGCTGCTGAAAATGGTCTACTCTAGATATCAGGTTCATTCAATTTATGCACATTATTGAGTGGTTACTATGTGTGTTAGCCACTATGCTAAGCAGTGAAAGTTATTGCTGATATTACTTAAGCTCTTCCTGGATTTTTATAACTGCATAGACCTCACAACACTTTAAGAGGTATTTATAAATACCTGTAGGAAATTCCCTAAGGATTCTCAGAATTAAATAGCGAATAGTACAAGAAGTGCTGTATGACCTGTGACACTAGATAGATACCCCAATAAAAGATTAATTATATATATATAGTATGTATACTTATGGGATGTTGGTCTGGAATCAGTATTTATAGAAATAAAAACAAGGATAGAATGAAAAAGACACTCTGATAGGAAAAAAATATTAGGAATCATTAAGCCTGATGATGGGAAGAGGAGAAAAAAATAAAGAAAATATATTATGCTGTTGTAAACTCAAGAAATGAGAAATGCAATGGCCCCACATTTCTACCACATTTTATTCATATATTTTTATACAATCAGCTTGAAGACAGAGTTTGGATTTCCTTTGCTTTGTGTGAATTTGTGAGTCCTAATTGTAGATATATTAAAAAGAAAGGGGCAATTCCTTTGTATATATTTGAGTATGTAAGAATGGTCCTTCAGAAATGATGCATTTCCAAGGATGGCTCAGGGCCAAGAAGAGAAAAGAGCTAGTGGTTTGTGGCAGCTGGTTATATTTATCAAGCCTGGGGTTCCTCTTGTGTGGTGGCTTTGCCTGAGTTTTTAGTTGTATGGTTAGCTAATAATATGAAAACAGAATATGATGGGAGAGCCAAAAAATGTTCAATTCTGTAGCCAACAAATGTTATATTTGTGCCAAAAGATATGGCTTTTTTACATCATACATTATAAAAGTATGATATCATTTCAAATAAATAGTGTGGGAAAAAAAGAGAATGCCTAGTAACATATCTTGCTGACACATACAAGGAATATTTTTTTACTAATGTCAGCTCATGCTCTAAAAAAAAGAATAAGCCATACATTATTTTTAATCACTGAAAATCAGTCACAGCAAGAAACAAATTGGTTTTCTGTCTACATATGCATTTTTCATTATAATCATGGAACATATTTTTTCACTAACAGTTTGATTTCATTCAGTGCCTGCAAAGTGCCTTAGCATCATTTTTATGAGTTTTTTCCTACAAAATTTAAATGTATTTGAGGGCAGATGCATGTGATAAATAATCATATTGGGAGGTATAGTCAGGAGAGGAAAGAAGAGGCAGATTCTGAAACCCTGGTCTTTATTTCAATGAATAAATTTGATTTCATAAAAGTTACACTGTAGTAATTCAACCTTGTCATGCAGAGTTTATGAATCATACCCACTTTTTATCTTCCAACACTTCACTTTTGAGTAGGGGGGTCCTGGACATTCTCTGTTGGTTCTTAGAACTTTACAACCCATCTACAATTTCCTCAGTATTAGGCGCTAACTGTCTGTAACAGTTTTGAGAATCTTTGCCTCCAGGGTTGCATGTACAGTTTACATTGCACCAACAAGATGGATTCACAGGAGATGTGGTAGGCTGAAAAGAAGCAGACACCACTTTCTTCTTTCTAAGGCCGTGGGCTGACAGTGGAACGCTGTGATATATCAAATCTCTGACCCCTCTGCAATAAATCTGAAACTGGTGGTAGATCTGACTTTTACAACTTTGAATTCTCCAGTCTGCAACCATTTTCTAAATGTCTAATTGTTTGCATAATATACCTTCCTTTGTTAAAATCAAAGATAATTTCTGTATTAGAAATTGAACCAAGAGTGATAGATGTGGCTATAATTTTACATAAAATTTTAAAAAGTCATTGTAATGTAGAAAGTAGCCAGTCTTTGACCTGGGGTATGAAATTCATTTCTGAATTAAGACCCAGTTGAGAGTTGAAAAACCACAAATAATTTCTAGCATATTAAAAATATGTTAATAATCATGTCAAAAATATATTATCAGCTTTTTTTATCAGTTCCTGATTTTATGCCGTATGGAGAAGTCTCCATTACTAAAATATGCATGGAGTTGTCATTTCGGGAGGCACTGGTAAGTTACTTCCCGTAAGTTAGTTTTTAATTTTTAAAATAAAGTAAAACTTAAATATATTTCATCATTAAGACATTTTATGCTTTCTTAATATTATCTGTGTTTTGTTTTTTAAAAAGTGAAAGCAAACAGTTATATTGAAATATAGTGAATACAAAGTTTGGCTCTAACATCTTTGCCCTCTCTCTGGCATTTAACTAATATAAAAACTGACTATGTTATGCCAGAATAAGTTATCTGTATCACTAATATAAATACAATAACTCTGCAAAAAATAGAATAGCTCTACCTGGAATGGATGTGAAACATGTGAAAAGAATAAATTATATTAAATCAAGAACAGAATACAGAGTACCAAAAACAAATGTTCCTGTACAAGAAGGCAACAATCTAAGGAATATAACTGCACTTACTAACTTATCTCATGTCAGAAAAATAATTGCAAATAAGAACTTCTAAATATACTGTTGTATTTACAAAAGAAAATGTATTAAGTTTCATTTCTCCCAAAAGAGAGAAGTTATAGTTCATAATCAGTAGGAAGGCTGATCTTCTAGAGACTAAAGAAATAATTTTAAATTTGGGAGAAATCTTTAAATGACAACTGTTTTAGCTCAGGCTTCAGTTACAAAATACCAGACTGGGTGCCTTAAACTACACACATTATTTTCTGACAGTTCTGGAGGCTGAGAAGTCCAAAATCAAGGTGCCAGCAGATTGGATTTTTGATGAGGGCTCTCCTGGCAGGCAGACTGTCACCTTCTCAGTGTATCCTCAAAAGGTGGAGAGAGGGCAAACTCCAGTCTCTTCTTCTTCTTATGAAGACAGAACCTATCATGGGGACCCACCTCCTCTAAACCTAATGAATTCTCAAAGGCCCCACCTCTAAATACCATCATATTGGGAGTTAAAGCTTCAATAAATAAATTTTGGGGAGGCAAAAACATTAGTTCACAGCAACATTTCTATTTATAAAATGGTTACTAAGTGCAGCAATACTTTTAGTACCATAATAAGAACATCAGAATGCATATTGACAAATAAATGATGTTATATTAAATTGTTCTCAATGATTATGAAAGATGAAGAGGCTACTAAATAATACAAACATTGTTTAATAGATACACAAACAGCTGAAAAATCTTATAAAGTATAAAAAGACAGTGCATTTGAAAAGGAACCATTGATAATAAAGTTATTTCAAGAGGAATATAGGAGACAGTGCCAGTTATAATGTCACCACTTAGCATTACTCCAATCACATTGCATCTCTTCTCCATAAGATTATAGCAAGCTCTTACACCATAAGGTCAGTAAGTTGTACAATAAGAGAACAAAAGCTAGTTTTGGTAGTCTTCTAGATAAGGTTTTATTTCTGGTGGTTTTACAAGGGAAATACAGTAGTCATTATTTTCCATAACTTCTTTCATTTCTCTGCATTTCATTGTCCTTCCACTTTTGAATATATGTAGAAAAGATTAAATACATATGTTTAAATGCTTATTTGTTTTCAGAATATCTGTTTCAGTCCTCTCTAGTATTTGTCCTTCTTTCCCCCTTTGGATGTTATTCCTTTAGTAGGATATTTTACATATTTGAATACGTCTCTTTTTGGTAAAATGTGTTACCAATATATTTTTCCACTGTATGATTTGTGTTTTTACTCTCTATGAAAACTTATAAAGAAATTTTAATGTATCGGTATTTTTCTTTTTGTTTAGTACTCCTTACACCATGTTTATGAAATCTTCCCTACTCTGAAATCATACAAATGTTTCTCTATAATACATTCTAAAGTTTTATTGCTTTGCTCTTTATATATAGGCCAATCTGTAAATTATTTTGAAATATATATATATATATATATATATATAAAAAAAACATCTATTTCTTGATATTTTAATTTTCTAATCTTTATACCTTTTGAATTGCTGAGATAGAACAAATTTTGTCGTAATGCCCCTTATTATGTGGCAATATGGTAGGTCACTAACCCAATGGTGCCCTTGGAAAAGGAGAAATTTGGAGACAGACACACATGAACAGGGAAGATGCCATGTGCAGAAGAAGGCAGAGACTCAGGTGATGCATCCACAAGCCAAGGGTCAGCAAAGATTGCCAGCAAACCACCAGAAACTAGGACAGAGGCATGGAATAAATTCTTCTTCTCAGCTATCAGAAGAAACCCTACCCTTCCCACAGGTAGAAAATCAGCTGTCACTCTACTGCAACTCATTTGAAGGGAATTTATCTTTTTCGTCAGAGTGCTTCAGAGACTTTCTTTTCTTTCTTTTTTTTTTTTTTTTTTTTTTTTCCTTTTCCTGTACAAAGTTTCACTATGAAATGTTTAGGTTTGGACTTCTCCTTGTATATTTGAGCTAGATTTTGTGGACTTCTTAAATTTGTGAAATAAGGTCTTTCATCAAGTGTGGAAAATGTTCAGCCTCTATCACTTCAAATATTTCTTCTGAACCATTAATCTCCTCCTTCCTCTGGAACTTCAATTAAGGACACATTAGTCCTTTTTACTCCATCTACTTTGTCTAATATATATCTTGCATTGTCCATTTATCCTCAGGTTGAATTGTGGATTATTAATTTCAATTTATTTTCTAATTCAAAAATTTATTAATTTAGCTGTTTCTTATCTGCCTTTAAACCTGCCCACTGATTTTTTTTTAAACATCTTTATTGGAGTATAACTGTTTTACAATGGTCTGTTAGTTTCTGATTTATAACAAAGTGAATCAGCTATACATATACATATATCCCCATATCTCTTCTCTCTTGCGTCTCCCTCCCACCCTCCCTACCCCACCCCTCTAGGTGGTCACAAAGCACTGAGCTTATCTCCCTGTGCTATGCTGCTGCTTCCCACTAGCTATCTATTTTACATTTGGTAGTATATATTAGTCCATGCCATTCTCTCACTTCATCTCAGCTTACCCTTCCCCCTCCCTGTGTCCTCAAATCCATTCTCTACATCTGTGTTTTATTCCTGTCCTGCCCCTAGACTCTTCATAACCATTTTTTTTCTTTTTTAGATTCTATATATATGTGTTAGGAAATGATATTAGTTTTTCTCTTTCTGACTTACTTCACTCTGTGTGACAGACTCTAGGTCCATCCACCTCATTACAAATAACTCAATTTTGATTTGTTTATGGCTGAATAATATTCCATTGTATGTGCCACATCTTCTTTATCCATGCATCTGTCAATGGACACATAGGTTGCTTCCATGTCCTGGCTATTGTAAATAGAGCTGCAATGAACATTGTGGTGCATGACTCTTTTTGAAGTATGGTTTTCTCACGGTATATGCCCAGTAGTGGGATTGCTGGGTCTATGGTACTTCTATTTTTAGTTTTTTAAGGAAACTCCATACTGTTCTCCATAGTGGCTGTATCAATTTACATTCCCACCAACAGTGCAAGAGGGTTCCCTTTTCTCCACACCCTCTCCAGCATTTATTGTTTGTAGATTTTTTGATGATGGCCATTCTGACTGGTGTGAGGTGATACCTCATTGTAGTTTTGATTTGCATTTCTCTAATGATTAGTGATGTTGAGCATCTTTTCACGTGTTTGTTAGCAATCTGCATATCTTCTTTGGAGAAATGTTTCTTTAGGTCTTCTGCCCATTTTTGGATTGGGTTGTTTGTTTTTTTGATATTGAGCTTCATGAGCTGTTTGTAAGTTTTGGAGATTAATCCTTTGTCAGTTGCTTTGTTTGCAAATATCTTCTCCCTTACTGAGTGTGTCTTTTCATCTTGTTTATGGTTTCCTTTGTTGTGCAAAAGCTTTTAAGTTTCATTAGGTCCCATTTCTTCTTGTTTTTATTTCCATTTCTCTAGGAGGTGGGTCAAAAGGATCTTGCTGTGATTTATGTCATAAAGTGTCTGTCTAGGTTTTCCTTTAAGAGTTTTACAGTGTCTGACCTTACATTTAGGTCTTTAATACATTTTGACTTTATTTTTGTGTATGGTGTTAGGGAGTGTTCTAATTTCATTCTTTTACATGTAGCTGTCCAGTTTTCCCAACACCACTTATTGAAGAGGCTGTCTTTTCTCCATTGTATATTCTTGCCTCCTTTATCAAAGATAAGGTGACCATATGTGCATGGGTTTATCTCTGGGCTTTCTACCCTTTTCCCTTGATCTATATTTCTGTTTTTGTGCCAGTACCATACTGTCTTGATTACTGTAGCTTTGTAGTATAGTCTGAAGTCAGGGAGCCTGATTCCTCCAGCTCTGTTTTTCTTTCTCAAGACTGCTTTGGCTATTCGTGGTCTTTTGCATTTCCATACAAATTGTGAAATGTTTTGTTCTAGTTCTGTGAAAAATGCCAGTGGTAGCTTGATAGGGACTGCATTGAATATGTAGATTGCTTTGGGTAGTATAGTCATTTTCAGAATGTTGATTCTTTCAATCCAAGAACATGGTATATCTCTCCATCTGTTTGTATCAACTTTAATTTCTTTCTTCAGTGTCTTATAGTTTTCGGCATGCAGGTCTTTTGTCTCCTTAGGTAGGTTTATTCCTAGGCATTTTATTCTTTTTGTTGCAATGGTAAATGGGAGTGTTTCTTTAATTTCTTTTTCAGATTTTTCATAATTAATGTATAGGAATGCAAGAGATTTCTGTGCATTAATTTTGTATCCTGCTCCTTTACCACATTCAATGATTAGCTCTAGTAGTTTTCTGGTATTGTCTTTAGGATTCTCCATATATAGTATCATGTCATCTGAAAACAGTGACAGCTTTACTTCTTCTTTTGTGATTTGGATTCCTTTTATTTCTTTTTCTTCTCTGATTGCTGTGGCTAAAACTTCCAAAACTGTGTTGAATGATAGTGGTGAGAGTGGGCAACTTTGTCTTGTTTCTGATCTTAGTGGAAATGGTTTCAGTGTTTCACCATTGAGAACGATGTTGGCTGTGGGTTTGTCATATATGACCTTTATTATGTTGAGATAAGTTCCCTCTATGCCTACTTTCTGGAGGGTTTTTATCATAAATGGGTGTTGAATTTTGTCAAAAGTTTTTTTTCTGCATCTATTGAGATGATCATATGTTTTTTGTTTTTTTAATTTATTTATTTTATTTATTTATTTTTGGCTGCATTGGGTCTTCGTTGCTGTGCACGGGCTGTCTCCTGCTATGGCACGTGGGGGCCACTCTTCGCTGAAGTGAATGGGCCTCTCACTGCGGTGGCCTCTCCTTGCAGAGCACGGGCTATAGGTGCTCAGGCCTCAGCAGTTGCAGCACACGAGCTCACCAGTTGTGGCTCGTGGACCCTAGGGTGCAGGCTCAGCAGTTGTGGTGCATGGGCCCAGTTGCTCCGCCGCATGTGGGATCTTCCTGGACCAGGGATCGACCCCATGTCCCCTGCATTGGCAGGCGGATCCCTAACCACTGCGCCAACAGGGAAGCCCGATCATATGGTTTTTATCCTTCAATTTGTTAATATGGTGTATCACATTGATTGATTTCTGTATATTGAAGAATCCTTGCATTCCTGGGATAAACCCCACTTGATGTGGTATATGATCCTTTTCATATGCTTTGGATTCTGTTTGCTAGTATTCTGTTGAGGATTTTTGCATCTATGTTCATCAGTGATACTGGTCTGTAATTTTCTTTCTTTGTGACATCTTTGTCTGGTTTTGGTATCAGGGTGATGGTGGCCTCGTAGAATGCGTTTCGGAGTGTTCCTCCTTCTGCTATATTTTAGAAGAGTTTGAGAAGGATGGGTATTAGCTCTTCTCTAAATGTTTGATAGAATTCACCTGTGAAGCCAACTGGTCCTGAGGTTTTGTTTGTTGGAAGATTTTTAATACCCACTGAGTTTTTACTGTTGTTTATTTATTTATTTTTTTTATTTTAGAAGTTATATCTCATTCTTTATCATTTTTCCTGTTCCACTCTTTGTAGTTCCTATTTGCTATTGGTATTTTAATATGTATTCTCTGTATCTTTAAAAGTGTAAAATGAAGTTATTTTATAGTCTATGCCTGATTCCAACATATGATGTCCTTGCAAGTCTGTTTATGTTGTTTCTGGTTTCTCCTAGTTATAAGTTATTACATTTTTTTGTGTGTTTTTGAATATTTTTACTAGATATTGACATGTATGAATAATTTTAGAATTAATTGATAGCTAGGTGACGATACCTTCCTCAGGAGAGGATGTGTGTTACATTCTTCTAGAACAGCTTTAAGACATGTACCATGAAAGACACAGGGGTTTCAAATCATGTGAACACTCATCCATTTCTTATCTACCATCAACCTCAGGGTGCTGGATTTTGAAGACACAGCTTAAATCAAAGTTAAAGAACATATTAATGAACAGTGACACTGATAAAATTTTTTTTGAATTACTTATGCAAGTGATTGATGACATTCCTTTTGGATTGTACTAAAAGAGCTCATTGAAATGTACTGCAGTTCTCTTATGTGTATTAGGACAAGATTCACAAGATGTCAGGAAATCTGTTATATTTAGGATTACACAAAATGTTTTGATTTCTTGTAGCTAAAGTTCACATCTGATAAGTAGAATTAATTTTAGACAACATCATCCAAAACTTTTAAATGGTCATTTTATAATTTCCTTACCCTAGTACAGATGTCTCAGGGAAAACAAGAGAAGGCCTTTCTCAGCACAATTCACTCCTAGTCGTTTGTCCTATACTAAGCACAAGCTGTTCTCTTATCTAGTCATACTTATTTTTTTGACCAAATATGAAAGTTTAAATAAAAGTATATACAGGAAAATAACTATCACTTCTGAACAAGCACCCAGCCAGAGGGAAATCTTATCATTTTGGCAGAGAGGTGAAATAAAAGGAGACAAAGAGAGACATTTTGACCATTTCCTATTTCCTTTCTCTTTTATAAAATATTCCAAACTGATAACATGTTATAACTCTGCTCCAATATAATTTTGATTTCAGCTTTTATCTCAGAAGAGAATACATAAAATGCATTTCTAAATCGTATAATATTTTAACATGGAACACTTTTGTTCCAATAGAATCTTGGTTAAATATATATTAAAAAACTCAGAGGTAGAAGTTCACTATTATTTGTTTGAAATAAACATTCACTTTTGTGGTGGGGTAATTTTCTCATTCTTATTTTTTTTTAATTTTTCTAAAGGTTTTGTCATATATTCAATATTATGATCATTGTAGGCTTGCTTCATTTGACTAGCTGCTGTGATATGTTTTGTTACTAGATTGATTAATTCAAATCTCCACTGAGTTGATTTGGGGACAAATTATGTTTGGCCATGGTAGATTATTATCTTAATATTCAGTTAAATTTAATTTAATATATTTTCATTTGTAGTATTAGTTTATAACTTCTAATTGAGGTCTGTTTTACATATTTTGGTATCATGAAGCTGCCAATATTAGAAAATGCATATGAATATTTAAACATTTTATCTGTCTTTTAGATCTTATCTACGATTTTTGGAAATTTCTTACAAAAGTAATTTTCATGCTGTCATGCCTGCTATGTATGAGTGAAACAGTTTTTTTTACCAGTAGCAGTTGAGAAAATCTGAAAACAGCTACTTAGTAACCACTGAGGAAATTTTAACTAATTACAGTTCCTGTGTCTTCTTTATATTAGTATTTTAAGCGTAATAGATGTTGTTAAGAACTGTCAAATATCTTGAGATTTTACCATTCTTGTAGGCTAACAAGTTAGTCTTCTAGAGTTTCATGGATGCCGAAAGAAGACGCAAGACTCCAGGGTCAAAGACGCAGGACTTTATTATTCAAGGCATAGTAGGCAGAATGAACTTCATGTTTGTATCAGTCCCATAGGAACAGTGTGCAGCTGCCCAGGTAGGTGTATACACTCAGTAGGCCATGTCACAGCTGAGAGACCCTGAGCTTAGAAAATTCTAATCTGTGACAGACGTGCTAGCAAACTTGCTCCACTTTGCCTCAGAGGGAGACAATATCTTTATTATTCTGGAAAGCAAACATATCTGCCTTTGCCGCACTGGGAGACACTACCTCTATCTCCCATAGCCATTCACTATAAAACACATTCTTAAAAACTGCCTGTTCTGTGACTCAGAAGCAACTCAAAAGCTCGGGAGATGGGAAGAAATACCTATGGAGAACTATCTTCCAGCAGTTGTTTTATCACTATGTTTCCAAACATATCTTAAGTTTTGTCTCCAGTATATAATCTACCCTTTGCTTGTACCTTTTATATCTCATTTTTACATTTACATCTGTTTCTGTTTCCAATATAGATTCATTTGTATTATTTTTTTAGATTCCAGATATGTGAGATTATTATTTTTTTTTTAACATCTTTATTGGAGTATAATTGCTTTACAATGGTGTGTTAATTTCTGCTTTATAACAAAGTGAATCAGGTATACATATACATATGTTCCCATATCTCTTCCCTCTTGCATCTCCCTCCCTCCCACCCTCCCTATCCCACCCCTCTAGGTGGTCACAAAACACAGAGCTGATCTCCCTGTGCTATGCGGTTGCTTCCCACTAGCTATATCTATTTTACGTTTGGTAGTGTATATATGTCCATGCCACTCTCTCACTTTGTCACATCTTACCCTTCCCCCTTCCTATATCCTCAAGTCCATTCTCTAGTAGGTCTGTGTCTTTATTCCTGTCTTGCCACTAGGTTCTTCATGATTATTTTTTATTATGTACTTTTAATATATTCTTCCTCACTGGACTGTAAGATCCATAAGAACATTGACTAACCTTCTACTCACACATTGCCAAAATGTAATTATCCAACCATATAACTCATAAAAATAGAACTTCTCCATATTTTAAAATATTTAATTTTTAGTTCCTCAAACAAAGCGGACTTGTTGCCTCAGTTTCTTACAGTATACTTAATTTATTTATTTGGCAAGTTTTTCCCAGTTTTTCTAAAAGGGAGTCAGAATTTCTCTTAGTCTAAAACATACACCAGAACAAATTATTACACATATAAAAATATTACCCCTCAACAATCATTTAGTTTTTCCAAGATTAATTTGAGTCTCTTTCCTTTCTCTTAATTCATTGTGACTTCTCAACTCACTTGGAGTATTTCTAAGAGACAGATAGTTATTTATCATTTATTTCCTGGTAGCCAGAATTATGTGTTTTTTTTTTTAATATATAATATCATTTAACCATTTTAAAGACTTTGGCTTTCTTTTTCCTTTAATGTATTTAATTCCAAGTACAAAGTTCAAGATTGTTTACATTAAACCCCATACAACTTTCTGGAATCAAGATACATCTTCTACAACTATTCTATATGTGCCTTGTACTCTAGCCACTAAAGGTCATTTTTACTTTTTAAACTTTATATATATATTATGCTTTCATATCTTTGTCCAACCCTCTCCACTGGCTGTAGTAAAATAATTAATGATTAGAAGAGATGACAGGGAAAGGAAATTAACCAAAATGGTATAATTAAGAACTGTTACAGAGTCCAAGCTCTTACTGCTCACCACAGAACAGTAAATCAAGAATGAGGTGCTGGGGCAAGGAATAGCAACTTTATTTGGAAAGCCAGTAGCCCAAGAAGATGGTGGACTAGTGTCCCAAAGAACCATCTTACCCAAGTTAGAATACAGGTTTCTTTATTACTAAAAGGCGAGAGGGTGTAGCTGGTTGTCACAAACTTCTTCGTGACAGAATTCTTTGTGCCTGCAGCTGTCTGCGTAGGTCTGATCATAATGTTCCTGTAAACTTCCAACAAGACAAATGTTATTCTCTGTTCTGAATGGAAAAGGGTTATACATTTAACGGTCAAACCTGAGAGGTAGAGCATTGAGAAAGGGCTATTACATATATTTCAGGCTATAGGTCATATTCTTTTACAATGGTGCGGAGCAAGCATGACTAAGCACAAGAAACAGAGCACAAAGATTAGAGTTAAAGGAATAGATCCAATATGGAGTCAGGTTTGTTCTTCTCTGTTGAAGAATGTAGCAAACAGATAAATTGAGTGACATAAAGAAGAATTAATGGAATAAACACGGATAGCCTTTGTAAACAGGTTAAGGGAAAATAAACATTTAAATTCACAGAAATAGGAGGATTCAAAGAATATTGAATTCCCTGAACTGTCTGGAAACAAAAGAACTAAAGAAATAATGAGAAAGAAGGGTTGAAATAATCTAAGTAACAATTATTAAAGTTTTAAAAGAAGTTATTCCCAAGAGCTATTATGAAAACAGTAATTTGAAATTGGGCACATAGCCATGAGTCTGGAAGCAAGATTTCCTAGGTCATTACAGGAATTCACTATCAGGTTCACAGGATTGCTACTGTATAAGTCACAAGTTGAAGAAAAATGCAAAAGAAGTTTTTGTCTTAAAAAGGGAGAGAAGTGTCTGACTGTGGCTGCCTTCATATAGATTTTAGGCACACGAACTAGTGTTCAGTAACAGTAGAACATTCTAAACATGAACCAATGTGCTAACTAATTGACTAAAGTGTTAATTTTGATCATAATTTTCAAGGGATATCTAGAAAAGAAAATAATAATTGATTGAAAGATGCATGTGACACAAGTTTAGAGCACGTTTCAAGAAGGAACCAAAGTAAGGATTCAAATAGGATCTCATTTTATTAAATTTTGTGTACCTAGACTCCAGAGCCTTAGCACAACACCTGTTGATTAATAAGTGATCAATAATACCTGAATAAATGTTGGATGAATATAAGACTCAGATTCATACTCTTGAGATTTATAAGCTATTTATTTGGAGTTTGAACATTGAGTTGGATATTTTTGTGGAATAAATGAGTTCATGGCTGATAATAAGCGCTGTTAAGTGTATGTTTCTTTTCTTTATTTTCTCTCTCTCTCTGTCCTGTTTTTATTTTTATGTTTTGCATTTTACCAGAAAGAGGAATTACAGCAATTTTCAAAGGAGAAAGGAAGGAGTTTTGCAGAAGTGGATATTCACAGAGATTTCCAGTGTAAGCCTTCACTGCTCTATTCCTTAATATGATATCCACCTCATCTTATGATGTTATAATAAATACAATTACATGTGACTGTATGTAACTAGCAAACCAGGAGAAAAATTAACATTCCAGAGTTCTAGCAGCCTTTGTTTCACTCAATTCACTGATGTATATATCTTAAAAAATAATCTACTTATTACTAAGTTTGTAAAACTTGACCTAATTCTGATTTTTAAAAATGGAGCACTGTTATGTCTTTAAAGTAAATCCTTCATTACAGGAACATTGAATTAGGGATTTTAAACAAATTGGGATATGACAGAGCATACATCTATAAAAAAATGTACACTTTACTGGAGTCTTATTCTTTGCATCCCCTTCTATAGTTCTGTTTAAACAGATGTATCATAGATGTGGAAACATCTGGCAGGTCAACACAATTCTGTCATGCCCATACTCAGGTTAGGATTGTACATTTTTTGAATCTAATTGTTAAGTAAGGACCCTTCCCTGGAAAAAGTTTGGTACATTGCATCAAATGATATATTTCCACTTGCTTCTCCTTTCTTTCCAATAAGTGTTTTCACATGTGCTCACTAGAAATATTCTGGTAGCCATGGTTACTTTTTATTTGTTTTAGAAATGTATGTATAATTCTCATTGACCTTTAAGTAAGCACCTACTTAAGTGTTAGGACTAGGTTGAATTATAATCAACAGATTTTAATTTCATTTGTGGGCCTATTCAAATTACAAGAAAATTGTTTCAGTTTTGCATGGTTAAATATATACCAATCCATCGAGTTCTTGAGTCTTCTTTCTTCAGTTATGTTGCATATGTCAAGGAAATGAATGAGACTTCTTTTAACCTTATACCTAATCACAGAAAAGACTTCATTTGGCTTCTCTCTTTTATTAGCATAATATAGAGGACTGAGTATACATATAATGTATGCTGAGTGTGTATGTTTGTAATTTTAGGATTTTATTTGGTAGAAGAGGGTATAAGAAATTAGAAGACTATAGATTTTTAAATTTTATTTTTGTAGTACACATTTATAAACTTAGCAGTAAAAAGTTGCAATGTTTACTTTAAATCATCTCTCTGCATTTATGAGCCAAAAAATAGTTATGAGACTGAAGAAAATACAAAGTTCAGGGTTTGAATATCTATAATTTTACCCAAAACAGAGCAAATTAATAAGATTTACAGCACTTTGCAGAGAGTGTTAGTAAATCCTGAGGGGAAAAGCAAATTGTAGCATTTCATTCAGTGCTGGGAATTTGGGTGATATGTGGTGACAATAAGAGACTTTTCACTCTTGAAGAGACTGAGGCTCTGTGACCCCAGTGATCAGCATGCACCAAGGCATGCTGTAAACCACATCTAATATTTATCAAGATGTGCAATGTAATGAAAACATCCTGAAATCATACACCACAAAAACAACTTTAGCGCAGGAATAGGATAGCAGAACAAGGACATTTAAGGATAAACTAGGTTCTTAAGCTATGTTTCTCAGCACCATTTGTTTAGATTCATCAGCTATTTGTTTATTTTTCTAGCTACTTTAGAATTTCTTATTGAAGTAGATTTATTTTCAAATGCATAATGAAATACCAAAATTGCAAGGCTCTTGTTTGTTTGCTTGCTTGTTCTCCTTCAAAACATGCATTTTCCTGAAAAGTCTACTTTTTGTTTGTGTTTAAAATCAACCACCCATCCACAGTTTAATCAGGTTATGGAAATCTTAAATATTAACCCTGCCTCAGAAATTCATGACCACTCCACACCTACTTGGAGGATCAACAAACATAAACCATGAGTTTACACAGTATCACCACAGGACAAAAGCACCGTAAGGGAACGTTCGAAGTTGTGAATATTCTAATCTAAATTTTTCCATTACAGATACCCACTGAAAACAGATTTTTTCACAAAACCAGATGATTGTTATAGAGTTGCACTAAAGAGGTCCAGAAATTCTCACAAAACAGTCTTCATGGCAATCAGCCCACAATGGGCTTCTAATTCCTTCACTATAGAGGCCAAGTCTAATTCCAAGTTTCCAACCAGGATGTTTGCAATGTGCCTCCCCCCATTGACAGCTGTTAAATGCCATAAGGGTTACAAAAGCATGCGCTGGGAGTACTCCAGATGTCTTCACACAGTGGTAGGTCCATTTCTAATAAAGACAATGAGAGAGAAATGCTGACATAATATTTATAGTAACTTCTTAATCTCTAGTGTATTGTAAATGTTTACAGTTCAAGGTGGGGGAATCTGGCTGCTTACCAAGTGTATTTTTTCACCTCTGAGTTTAAGCAGCAGATTATATTTAAATATTTCTATTCCCTCTCACTATCCATATTTATGTCTCTGTCTCAAGTCTGAATCAATCTCTTTCTCTTTCTCTTTCTCTTTTCCCACAAATATTTACTGTGCAATTTTTCCCAAGGTGTATTTAACTTATTCCTGCCAATCTCTGGCAAATAATAGAGTTTCCATCCTTTGGACCTGTCTATATACCAAAAATGCTCTGGACTGATTCAATGTAACATTGGCATGTTTTTTAAATTATTAACCCATATAGAAAGATGCCTTATTGAAATCCTGAAGCAATTTAATTCCTAAAGAGTAGTTTTCCATTAGACCTATTTGATTTTGACCACAACCACTGTGTGCAGAAATGTTTCTTTGGTCTTGCCCTACTCATAAGTTATAAGAGATGAATGAAGAGAGAATTATTTTAGGCCAATTGTTGAATTTAAAAAAGAGCTAATGAAAGATAGGAAATTAGTAAAAGATGCTGAAGAAAACATCACAAAATGTGATATTGGGCTAATTGCAAGCTTATTTTTGAGGCAGTGGGGAGTGGAGTTCTCTCTCTTTTGTAAAAGGAGAGAATTCAGTTATATTTTTATGGTTTCATCCAGTCCTAAAATTTATTAATCTCTGGTACAACATTTTTTTGAGCCTCTGGCTTCCTACAGCTCTCATGAGCATGCCCACCTTAATATCTGATATCACCTTTCATATTTCTTTAAAAGTAATCTTGTTCTCACAAACTCCCTTCCCTTCAACCACACCAGAAAATGAAAGTAGAGAGAAAAAACTGATAATAAAAATAGAATAAATTTTTGGTCTATCAGGCTATGTTTTAGACTGAAGATACTAAACAAGGTATATCCTTTGATCACTTTCTTTTGGAACTACAACATTATCTTAATTACTCAGGGCAGAAAAAGTTACTACATGAAAATAAGCAAATTGTGCTTTGATTGTGGCAGCAAAATCTGATTAAAATAGCTACAGAAAACAAAAGTCTTCAATAGACTAAAATTAAGATCTATTGCATATCCTACTAATTTGTATTTATTTTGATTAATATTAACACAAAAGTTAGTGAATGGTTAGTATCATTTAGTTAATGAAAGCTGTTTTGTTTTAAATTTGGAAGTATAGGAGGAAGTACACATTCGTCCTTTGATTTGCTCATTTATAAGATTTTTCAACTCAGAACTGCTCTGTAATAATGACCACCCAGTCACCAGTTAATCATTAAGAATGCTTTGCTATTTTTATTCTAAGCAAATCACCAACAAGGTACTTTAAATTCTAAAAGTTCTTTTTCTACCACTTATTTTGATAATTGTTTTGGTCTTATGAACAGTACATCTGCCCACTGGTAATTTAGGTATCTAAAATTAAATAGCCATGTTATGACATTTAAGACAAATATACAATTAAAAGAAAAACTAACCGTATTAATTTTTTTGAAGGGGGAACAACTAAGATCTAGTCTCTTAGCAACTTTGTTGTTTGTAATACTGTTGTCCCCCATTATCGGAGGGAGATTTCTTCCCAGACGCCCTTGGATAGCAAAATCCGAGGATGCTCAAGACTCATATAAAATGGTGTAGCATCTGCTTCTAATCTACTCTCATTCTCCCATATACTTTAAATCACCTCTAGTTTAGTTTACTTACAATACCTAAAGCAATGTAAACACCATGAAAATAGTTGTAAATACAATGTAAATGCTATGTAAATAGTTGCCAGCATCCGGAAAATTCAAGTTTTGCTTTTTGAAACTTTCTGGATTATTATTTCTTAATTAATGTTTACAATCTGCAGTTAGTCAAATCCTTGGATGTGGAGGCTGCTGATAACAAAGGATCAAGGGTACCGTATTGTTGACTATAATCACTATGCTCTGCACTAACCCTCCAGGACTTATTTATCAACTAGTTTTAAGTTTGTACCCTTAAACAATATATCCCCAATAGCATTATTATTTGAAGAGGCTTAAGACATGAGTTAGATTAGTTTATCAAACATTGGACAAGTATAAGAATCACCAGGAGTACTGTTTAAAAGAAAAAAGATACCTGAGTTGACCTTAGGCTTCCTATTCAGAACATAAGGAACTGAATTTTAACCAGCTTCCCAACTGGTTCTTATGCACACGACTCCTGAGAAGCACTACACTACTGCCAGCAGCAAGGGATCTAACTGGTCTGCCCTTTTTGGATCCAGGATAGGAATAACTGAATTGCCAGAATGTATCCAGTGGGTCTCAAGATAGAGGCTCTGGCTTCCCCACCATTGTGAACAACCTTTGCCTTTCTCCCTCTTCCAATGAGAAGGAAATAGGCCTTCAGAGGGAGCAAACTACCTGTTCTGCTGGTCCCTCAGCTTCAGGTGTAATCATAGATACTAACCCTCAATTATTCAGCAACAGCTCTACCACATGGCCAATGCTCTAGGATACTTCAGTGTTGCTAACTAGCATGGATATTTATTTATAAAGGAAAATGCATGCTCTTTTCCTGTAAAAAGAAACTCCCAGCCTCCCATAGCAAGCATAAAATAATATAGCTTGTTTTATCCCACCATAAATTATTTTTATAAAGTTTAGTTAAATATAAGGGGCACATTCTAATAATGAGGGGTCTTAATAATTAAGATTTGTCAACTGAAAACTTATATTAAGATTTAGACTTACTTAAATGCAAGGTCTGAGGTCCTGATTTTTAAATAAAAACGACTTACAGCTTCTTTCCCTTATATTATTTATTTCCTAGTAAAGTTTCTATTAATTTAATATACTCTTATTAGGTCTTGAGAGAACAAGCACTAAAGTCATAAAGGTTAACAACTGTTATTAATTTAAAGTTAAACTGAGCTTACAGTAACTGAGTTAACATTTAATTAGTCAATCATATTACTGGATTAAAATTCTAGGCTCTTCAGTCCTGACGGTTGCAAATTTTTAAGTAAAGTTTGTATTTTCTTATGATTCTTGCTTGGGGTATATCTCAAGATTGAATTTAATTGTTTAAATATTTTAATTTGGAAGGATTGAATTGTATGAAATCTAACTTTCTCCCTCTATCTCTCTTTTCTCTCTGTCTTTAATAATGTTTTGCATTATTGCTAACCTTGTGGTTTGTTTTTGACTAAATTTTCTAACATAATAAGGAGCTTAATATTTCACTTTCTAGGAGCAGGAATTCTACCATAGGGTAAGGACAGAATGGAGTACTGAGATCTAGAAGTAGGTTATGGCACAAAGGTACAGAATTAGTGGGAAGAGAAGAGAAGTTGAAAGTCATTTTCCATATGGATGACCTTATTGGATCTTTGTGTAGTCCCTCCTTCAAACTGATTCTTTTTTCTCTCCTTTGTGTCCTAAGCTGCTGATATATTTATATATGATAGACATATAGATATATCTGGAATATATCTAATTCTGGAATGATTTTTCCATTCAAACAAAGATGGATTTTGATGTGTTTCTATGATATCGGAATTAGATTTTTTATACAACCCCATTTGAAATGGGGTTTATTCCCTATACTGATTAATTTCTAATAATTTGTATTTAATAATCCAAAATGAATTGTGTTATTGCTGTTGTTTTGCATCAGTTGTTTATACCACCTGTCACAGTACGAGATAAGAGTTCACTAGAAGCTGGGGCATTAGTGTAGGAGGCACCAGTAGGAATAACAGTTGGAAATTTCTCTTCACCACTAGAATCGCTGCTCAGACTGAAGGATCAGACATTTAACATGGTGCACAAGCTGAAAACTGGAGATTACTAGATCTTCAGACTGCAAGCTGGAGAAACTGGAGATTACTAGGAACTGATCTAGAGGTTATCTAGTTGAAAATCCTTCCTTTACTGATAAAGTGTTATCTGGAAATGGTAGGTGATTTTCCTTAAACACATATCAGATAATTATCTTCTGCAAACAATTTTATTTAGTAGAATGCTGGAGTTCATTTAGCAGAATGAGTGGCTTGGTGTTGCACCACCATTTCATCTGTGACCTCAGCAAGTTCATTACCCTAAGTAACTCAGTTTCTTTATCTCTAAAATAAGGATAATGATAGTTCCTACTTTGTAGAACTGACTTTAAGATTATTTAGAACAAGATATGTAAAGCATTAAAAAGAGTAAAATATAATAATGTATTTAGTAAAACAATGTGTTAGTTATAAATTCTATTAGAATGTATATTCTAATTTTTGAACTTTAAAATAATTGGTTTTTAATTTAAGTTCAGTTCATTATGAATGCCAAATAATATAAAGTTTATAAATGCCAATGTTCTTATAGTTTAGGCAACAAAATCCTAGAGCTGTTTACACTGCCAGAAAATCTAAGATATATATATATATATATAAAACAGTGAACATATGGGAAATTATTTTCATTCTGTTTATTTCAAGGAAAAAGCCTTTACTTATTTAATGCCATATTTAAATATTTACTTTAATTGGGAATTTTTCTTCCTACTTTTCATCTCAATAAACATTCAGTCTTCATCAAACTGTATTGGTCATTATAAAATATCATTATCTTTGCATTGAACTATTCATATTTTTTACTTTAATGAAGATTTTGCAGCATCTTCAATATTTTTCCAAATTTTGGAGTGTTTTTTTAATACAACTTGGTAATATGCTGATAATTATATTCAAGCCCTTTATCAAAATAAAAACATGCCCAAAACTCATTGTTTTCCAATTTATGCTCTTGTTCCATTTCTGCACTAAATAAAAATAATAATAGCACTCTGAATTTAGTTTAATACATATTCTTTAGTAGCCAGTTTGTTTATAATGATCGAAAATTTTCTTTATTTTTAAAGTACATTTACTGTTTTTTTTAAAAAAAATGTTCTTTGCATAGAAACAGATGAGTTATTTTGCTTTCTAGCCTCATCTTAAAATTGTTCTTGTTGTACACTACCTAAAATATCTAACCTATCATTGTACTTTAGATAATTTCAATTTTGTCAATTTTGGGAGAGCTTTCATACTATATTAATGAATTATTGACATATAAAATGTTTAGATGTCTGTTGTAATTTAAGATCGATTTTCTTGTCACATAGTTTTCTCTATTTAGCCACAATAAAAGAATGAAAAATCCTGGCCAAAGCAAGCCTTCAAATCAATGTTTTCGGTAAATACATAGTGTTTATGTATACGAAGTGTTTTTTATTCTACTAAATTATTCTGCAATAACAAAATACATTAAAATTAAACTACAGTCTAGATTAAAATCAAACTTTAAAGAGTTTTGAGGTCAAAGCAGATTTTGCAAGGATTGGTTAAGGGATTCATTAACTAAAGCTTGGAGATTAGAGAGTATTCTCAATAGACCACTTTGGTTCAAGTCACCATTTCAAAACCAACCCTCTGTGACGGAAGTGGCAAAAGGACCATGAGGATACAGTGAGGGAAAGCACAATTTACTGAAGAGGGGTTGTACTGTTTTAGAAGATGAGGTGGATGGCAAACAAATGTAAATAAGAGTCTACTCTAGTCCATTGCTTGACTTCCCAGCAAACACACACTTACACACAAACTGGTACACACTCTTCTACAACATTTCCAAAAATATTCTCACCCAACTTGATGCAGTGTGTATCACTCTTCCAAAAAGAGACACCCCAAACTCATTCCAAGCTTAAATACTTGCGGATCAGTGATCTAATAGCCCAGATTTTCTGACATTAATTTTATTTTGTTTTGTTTTGTTTTATTTTATTTTATTTTATACTATTCAATCTTGGGCAATTCCAGATCCTGCTTCTTATACATACTGCAACTAGTGAGCTATAATACAAATATAGAAATCCTGAAAACATTTGACATATAAAGTAAAGAAAATGAAAAATATGCATTAAAACTATTTGCCACTTCATCCCCTCCCAGGTGTGGTGTAGTCATAGCAGAAAGCACTTTGGAGTGGAAATTGATTCCCGATGTATGTAGGAGTTTCTGTAGTCTCCTTTCCTAATTCAAGATCCTACTATTTCCTATCTTACTCATTAATTTTAGGATCTGGTAAAGAATCTATCTTCTGCAGCTAAGTAAGGTGCACAGCCCTTAATAGTTGCACATTACTTGCCCTAGGCAGACATGTCCCTTAAAAACTTATATGGTTATTTTCCTCTTGTCTCTCTGCTTTTAAACATGCCAGCTTGGAGTGGAACTTGTTTTCTTATAATATCTCAAGAAGGTTACTAGAAATTGGTTTAGCACTCCTCTCTCCAGTTTTCATGATGTACAGTGTTCTCTGAACACTCCTGCTCCATCTCCCCAAAAATAGATGGATTAAGCAACCACCATTGATCCATTTTTCTCATTTGGATGAAATAAATCTACCTAATCACTTAAGCCTTAGGAGACTGATCCCTCATTCCTTGTCCACATCAACCAGTGAAAAATAAAGACTAGATAATGTTCCAACAACTCAAACTCCTTTTCAGGTAGGTAATTCCAAGGTCAACAGTGGGGCACAAAGTGTTAGTAAACCTGGTCTAGCTGTCACACTTAGCTGTGCCCTGTTACCCAGTCTTAATAAGAAGCAAGGGAAATATTTGTCTTTTTTATCTAATGACTATCTTGTATTGTCTCATATTTGATTCAGAACTCAGGCAGGAAATAGAAGTGGTATTTATGGGACTCCCTCAAATACTAAAATTTGAAGGAAAATTAGGGAAATATTTAAGCAACTTTACTGAGGGTTTGAGATATCAATTTCACTAGCTCAACTAATAGGTACTGATCATTTTCTCCACACAGCAAATATCTGTCAATATATAAAGAAAATTTATTCAAATTATGGATAATATTGAAAGTAAAGGGACAATATTTTCTTTATTCTCAAAGAGAACTCACATTTTCTGCTTGGGGGTAGAAAAGCAAGAGAAAAAGTTTTGAAATGCCAGGGGTATTTTTTAATCCATTTCATTCTAAATGATTGTAAATATTTTGCTTCTATTTCCACCCACAGGTCTTTTCATTTATCCAATGCATTGGAAGGTGGAAGTGTGGATGGAAATAAGTAGAAGGTGGAAGAATAGAAATGGAAGAGCCATAACACTATAACAGTGCCCCTTTTCATGCCAAGGTTGTAGTTTAACTCCTTTTCTCCCTTTGAGTCCTATTTTGGTGATATGCGGCTATTTTATACATGAGTATAATAATTTTACTTTCATTAAAATGGATAGAGCACTTGATCCATGCATCAATTTCATCTATAATCATAACTTCAAAGAAAACTGGAGAACAAAGTAAATTTTTCAAATAATCTAGAATCATGTTTTTATATATCAGTGTCAAGATAATTGACAAAACATCACAGACTTCAATTACCTCCAAAATGTATTTTGATTCTCTTGGTCATTTGGAATGTTTTGATGTGGGTTTGCATTTAATCCACTTTATTTTTATTATTTTATTGTTATTTTTTAAATATATTTTTATTATTGTTTTTATTCTTTTGTGACTATGTCAACATCTTTTGTAAATATTTTGCCTTCTGTGCTTCTAAAAATCCAATCCAAGTATAGAAACAATAAGCCCATTTATTGTAAGAAACTTCAGATTTTCAAACGCACTTATTTTTTTTTCTTTCTTAAGATTTTCTGCAATTACAATGAGTCAATATTCTGATACTTTTTCCCAAGTTTCTATTTTTCTGGTATCTCATATCTACCAACATGAGACAGGGAAGTAAAAAGGCAAAGGAAAATCATCCATAGAGGAGCTTTCAGGAAAGGAGAAAGAATGCAGAACCCAAACAGAAAACAGGGCTTCCATCAAGAGTCAGTCTCTGTGAATCAGTCAGCACGGGTGAGAAATCTGAAAGGAAAAAAAAAAAAATTGTTTTATTGCCATATTTTAAAATCTCATTTCAAGTACTCATTATTAACAAATGAATGAAAAAGAAATGGCCTTGAAATATAAGCCTTCCAACAGAAAGACGGGTGGGGTAGATATCTTCCTTTGAGGGCAAAAGTACACAATTTTTCAGGGAAGTAATTACTTTCATTTCAACTTCTGGGTCTTACACCAGCTTTCCTCCAATGACACTAAATAGCAATAGTGATTGCAGTAGGCAATACTGAAAATAGCTCTGCTCCAAAATGCTCTTTCCTTTGAATGTAGGACATAGAGAAGCACCAGAAAATCTGGTGAGTGTTTGGGTCACCTCCATATCTCACACATCATTACTTTGTTAGTACCAGTGGCAGGACTACTGCTAATGCAGCAAAAGTCCTCAGGGAATCTGTCTCTGTATGGGCTGAACATAAAGAATTCTGAGCCCAGTTAGTGAGACAAAGCCACAAGATTACATATAAAGCATCATTTTTCCTCTAGCTCTTCACTTAGTATAAATAGTCTAGGCAATTGTTTGAGCAATAATGAACAAAATCTCTTCTTTGTAACATTTTAGATATTTTTTAATATATAAATATCAAATAGAATCCTACTTTTAATAATTATTTGTGTTTTTTTCTTCTTCTGTTTTCCTTTTAGTCTGCCTATACTGGAAAAGGTTGTTTCATTACTATAATTCATAAGAAACTGCTTTACTTTTCTCCTACGTTAACATTTCAAGAGTGGCAATATAAATGTGTATAGAATTTCAAATGTTGTTAACTGAGTGAACTGGACATTGCCTTAAGGAAATATTTCTATTTGCCATAATAGAAAACCCAGAATCCAAACTAAGTAATAATATACTACTATTATCACTAATGGTGTATAATAAGTTACATTTTTATACTTTTATTTACCCCTTGGTTTTGATTTGTTTGATTGTGTTCTGAGGTCTTTTGAGGGAGCAGAACTCTATCAATAAGGGACTATCTTTGCTTTAGCTACGTAGTTCTCTAAATGGCTCAGTTATCTATTTATTGCCTTTTGTGGAAAACAAAGAAAGGTGGATAAATTACAATGATGCAAACTTGAAATATATAAGTATCACATGAAATTACAAACATAAACACACTTGATCATGAAAAAAGTAAGCTAAGTACAAGCTATTATCTCAGAGTTTGTTCAATTATTTTGCATTATAACAGACACTGTGTTTGAAAAATAAAAACATTATTAAAATTAATAACTTCCTACCCATTTTCCTGACATTTTAAAAACCAATCGTGTGTTTACTTGTAATAATGAAACATCTTTGTTCAGTTAATAATATATCAGTCTTCTAGAGGAGTGTAGATTGAAGTCACTATATAAATGGTTTTAGATAATATTAAGTGAGTAATAAAAGTAACTGAAGGGAGATGTTATTTCAAGATTTAGATAGGACCAAAGTAAATTCTTAAGACAAATGCAAAATTTTAACCAAATGCTTGAAAGATGACAAAACATTAATATATCTGTAACTGTAGTACTTTCAAATAGAGATTACCATTATTTATAATTAAATTTTTCAAAACTTATGTCTCACAGGATGTAGATGTAGGAATGACCTCAAAATAAATCTAAGTAAATGAGTTAGTTGAAGAAGCTCTTTATTAAAAAGAGTTGAAAGTATCTACATCTTTTTATTGACATCATATTTTGCCTATGAATCATTTCTCATTTCTGCTTCCTATTACCATCCGCTCATCATGGAGCCGTGGTTTCATGGGGATTGGCAGCTCCCAAATACACAGGAGATATCTTAATCCATCTAGGCCACTCATGCCACTTTCATTTCCCTTTACCTATGACTTGTTTAGAATTGGGTGTGGACTCCAGTTGTGGCCAAAGAGACAGGAGGATAATTTTTCTTGGGGTCTTTGTAGGTACACTTCTTTATCTTCAAAAATAACTGAAAGAAAAACTGTCTTCTTCTTCTGGAGATTGCTGTCCTGGGAAGTGATATCTAGAACTGCTGTAGCTACTTTATAACTCTTAGAAGAAGGAATATTGAAGGGCAAGTATTTAACACATTAAGGGTGACAGAGTAGAGAGAGGAGGAAAAACATCTGGATTCTCAATGATATTAATAAATTTCAGATTAGACCATGGCAACAGCCTGCCTTAATTCTGGCTTTCTTCTTCAGTGAGATGAATAATGATGATGATGATATTGTTCAAGAAAATTTGTACTGAGTTTTTTATCTCTTCTAGCCAAAATATTCCTAAAATATACAATTTCTTATGCATACCAACAAGCCCTGTCTGATGACTTACATGAAATCAAA
Source organism: Balaenoptera acutorostrata (assembly GCF_949987535.1). NCBI lineage: Eukaryota > Metazoa > Chordata > Mammalia > Artiodactyla > Balaenopteridae > Balaenoptera > Balaenoptera acutorostrata. The sequence goes on along the minus strand of NC_080080.1, from coordinate 52,017,465 downwards.
TTAAAAGAGCTAAGCGTACACCAAGTAAAAGGAAAAGAAACAGTACTGAGACATTTATTCATGATTGTTTGGTTACACCACAAATAACCGAATGCTCATATACACACAACCTTGAAAGAAAAAAGGTCTAATTTCAGAATCTTTCCCCAAAGCATCTAGTGAGGCCAAAATAATTAGTTACTTTGATGGCATTTATATAGCAGCATTTATATCAGTTTGGTATTATGCAGACCGGACAATCAGTAGATTGATTTCATTCCAAGTGTTTTAGCATAATGAGGAATAAATAATCTAGGATAATTTTGGAAGTTTGTTTTGGGACAAGGATTTCAGTTCTAGTTATCCAGTAAAATATATTGATTGAGTATATATACCATATCCCATAAAATTGGAGAAGTGAATAAAATATAGACCCAACTCTAACATATCAATGCATAATTCAAGGTGTTAGCAGTTGTAATATCTCAGGTCTTTCTCCAAGGTATGGATAAAAGAAAATGGAGTAAATCTCATACATATACTTCAAATATAATCTGTATTTCCAGAGTAACAGTCAAAATGGAAGAAGATTTTTTGACTAAATATGTTTACAATGAAGATTTTTGGGGAGCATAGTTTGTGGATGATCTAGTTCATAGCATAATTGTTTAATTTTGCTTTGTAGGTCTTTTTTAATATCTAATAGAATAGACATGAAAATCTAATTCAATCATTTGCTTTTATTAAAAACTCACTGCCAAAAAAGCTTCTTTCTTAATGTTATCCCGTAACATCTGAGGATCCATTTTGGCTCACATAATTTTAGCATGAAGAGCATGAAATACATTCAATAATGTGTCCATGGTATGTTGGCATTAAAAATGTTAGGCTATTTATTGTTGTGAGGTGCTCGAATTTGAAAGGGACAGCTGATAAAGATGTAATTAGAATCTTGCCTGTTAAGAAATCTTATGAATTATTAAAATCCAGATCCTATTATTCCTTCTTAAATTATTCTTTTCAGCTTCTTGTTGCCACATGTGCCATCCTCCCTCAAGTGTTAAGCAATTATCCTTTCTAAGGTCAAAGAAGCACCTATAGGGCCCGTCTGGAAAGCTGAGATAAGGGCCTGTGGTTCAGCCAAAATAGCTCTTTGACCGAAATATTAAGATGAGGTTGGGGAGTAAGCCATTACCTTGGGGTTCTCTGAACAGATAAAAAAGATTTATTCTAATACACTTTACATCAATTCTTGGATGCCTGTCTTTATTTTTATACAGCTTCATTTCCATCTAACTTCAAAACGTTGACTTTGTATTGACTTATGTGAAATGCTAGATTGAAAACTGGAGACAATTTTTTAGACTTAAAAATATACTTTATGAAAGATGGATTAACTGTCTATTAATTTCATTAAAAATGTTAAATAGAAATGATCCTTATTCAAACTGTTCAAACTTAAGGTTTATTTTAAAGCAAAACCTCTTTTATATATTTATTTTTTCTGAAGAAAATTTCTCTGTATTTCCAGAGGAGAGAAAGTTTTATTTAATCAATGCTTAAGTTTAAAAATACTCATAAACATTCCATCAAAGGAATTTGCTAGGTTAACACTATGATTGGGCCTTCATAGAATCACTGACATAAACATATCATAAATTCAGCTTATTCTTTTACCTATAACATTGAATGTTTTCAAAGATAAGTTCAACTTTGGCTTGTGCCCTGTTTAGACAGTTACGTCGGTACCTCCACTGAGGCTGGATTCTTAGATGCTGATGATATAATAGATCCTTGGCCAGGGTGGAGTAGGGATGAACAACGCCACTGCATGACTATAGCAGGAGTTTATGAAAGTAAACATTTTACTCTGAACTCAGCCCTCCATCAAAGTAATTATACATCATTAACTAGAAGTTTTGATTTTCTTCATACATAGGTAAGAGCAGAAACATTTCTAAGTATTCCAGAGTTAAAGCAGATAGGGGCTAAAACACTTCATTATGCCTCCAGCTGGATCAAAGCAATAAAATAGGTGGTATATAAAATCATTGGTGAAAACATGAAATACATTTACATAGTCATCTGAGCATAGATCCTACAGATAAATGTTGATGTGACAGTGTGGATTATTATTATTTTAGCCAAAACCCTAAATCTGAATGGCTATTTTAACCATTATGCAAGAATTCTTCAGATGTGTACTACTAAATTTTCATCTATGTGTATATCGTTTATTTTATTGTGACAATATATGTCATGGAACATTTCTTTAGTGAGTCATGCAATGTAATAGAGAGCAAGATTAAAATTATATATATATATATATAATATTATATATTATAATTTTATATAATATATATAATTTGAGGGCCATATACATACATTTATTAATAATTTACTCTATGGTACCAGGCACTGAACTAAGCATTTTTATGTATTATCTCATTTAATATTTTTTTAAAAGTCTAGAATCTGTAAGTAATGTTATCATTACTGTTTTTCACATGAGGAAATTGGAGTCTGGGTAGTTTTAAGTAGGGTTACGTTACATGGCTAGTAAGTGGAGGGATTATGATTCTAACTCTTGCAACAGAAAAAGCTGTATAGTTGCTACAATAAGTGAGAGTTTTGTCTTCTAATTATATGTGAGGTCAGGGATAAAGAGCAACCGTGTGATCATGTGATATTTATTAATAAATTTGTATACATTCTAAAGCAAAATAATCATGATTATATCATAATTATCGCTTCCTTCCTTTTTTCTGTTTTTAATTTTTTTAAGTGTGTTGTAATAATTTCAAAATCTAGTGTGGTCTCTCTAGTTCCTCTAGCTCAATTCAGGCCCTAAAAGATCTGCATTTACTTATTTTAAATTGTTCTATGTATGAGCATAGAAAGTTGAGAAATGGATATCCTCTTTAACATGAAGGGTAAGGAAGGGGTGTTGAAAGTTCTTGCAGTATATGAATTCAGACCAATTCATTTATCAATTCTTTCTCCTCATTTGTCATTCAAAGAGAAAATTAAGCAATCTTGATCAGGGAAAGCAAAAGCTGGCTGAGTCAGTTCAACTGTCTTTACAGAGTTGAAACCATACTGTAATCAAAATTTGAAATTGAACATTCTCAATATCTTACTGATCATAAAAATGCTGCCTGATTTTCACCCTCACAATCCATGTTCTTTGAGAGGAAAGTACAAAAGTTGAGTCTCATGGCCTATGATGGAAGTTAGCCAGTAAGGGCTATAAAATTAGATCATAAAGATCTATACAGGAAGGAAGGGAGGAAGGGGGAAAAAGAAAGGAAGAAAACATATTACTTTGGATGAGTTTTTTAATAGCAAATAACAATAATGTTTACTGAATAATTATTTCATGAAAGGACAGACCTAGATTTTTTGGGGGGCTGAAAGTTATAAAATCAGGGGCCCTTTTAAAGAAAACAAAGTTCCAAAAATAATATAACCATGGTCAGTCCAACACAACTTGACATGGGAAATCATATACAGAAGGCCTTTATCTGGGGATTGGGCACTTCTGAGTAAAAATCCCAGAGGCTTAAGCTCCAAAAGCTTCAGGTGAATCTGTCTCTGATTAAAGATTAGACTGCATTGAGCTTATTTAACACCCTCGTCAAAAAAAAATGAGGGTGGAAACTGAGGCCTGGAAAGGTTGAATAATCTCCCCAAGAACCAAGATGCCCACTAGTCGTTCAGATGCCAAAGCACATGTGCTGAACTCCTCTAGGCCTTTTCTGCAGATCTTATTAGTATCTGCAAATGTATGTTATAAATGCAGCATGGAAAGAAAGGAACATCTGGTTAACACCAGTACTTTCATGAAGGTTTTAGAAATTGTGTATGTTTATGTTATTTCTTTTTTCTACTAAGGTTGACTTAACAGTGTTTCCTAAAGGGTACAGTTAGACTGCATCAGATCCTTTATTATGGTGGAAATGTGTTAATAACAACAACAAAACTGAATGGAACCAAGAAATGGTCCAGAGAATAATATGTTAATTATCTGAGGAATAGAGACATTTTCATATTGAGAAGAAACTAAATTCTCAACATTTATTATTCCTATTTATATTCCTTATTAAATATGAAAAGATATGGAAGCTCATAAATAACCTGAAACTTTTTAAATGGAGGATTTGATAAATAGATATTTATCCAACTGTATAGATAAATAGAACAAATGGGAAAGTATTAATGCTATGAAGAGTTGGGGCCAGAAAAAGGAAAATAAAGTGTGTCTTTACTCTTTGAAGTAGTGGGAGGTAAAATAATACAATATGTTATCCTTAGAAAGGGATTTTAAAAATGTTTTCATTGGAACTCTAGGAATTTCAAGACATTCCTGGACACTGCCTCTCTACCTCAGACACATCTCCACCTATATCATGTATTCTAGACACATTTTTGAAAGAAAGTAAAGAAATAAAAGCAGACTGTGTTTATGGAGAATCCCCAGGAATCAAGTCCTACAGGTACAAGTAAGGAAAAATAATAACATGCTGGTTTTAGGGGTTTATTGATACATGTGGAACTAACTAAAATCAAATCAACAAAAGTTTTGCCTATACAAATAAGTCCAGACTGGGTATGTATGTAATGGACGGGTGATGCTCTTAGGAAATCTAACTTCAGATCAACCAGAATAAATAATAGTTCATGAGTAAGAAATCCTATGATGATGATACATGTTTTGAGTTTAGAATTTAAATCATTGGAAAATTTTCAGACAGTAAAATTCATTTTCTAATACCCCATCAAGTTTGAAAGAGCGTGTTCTGACACTCAGTGCTTTGCGTCAACTCTAACAATACAAACAACTCAACAGTAATGTCATTATTTCATTCTTTCAAAAAAAGTCTGGAAGTTATAAGTTTTGTGAGTAAAAAATAAGAAAATTTTGTTTGTTCTTAAGTCTTGGTTTAGATGTGAAGAAGGGATACTAAATCATTGCCAGACATAATAAAATAGAAATGCTAGGGCAAAGCATGGGGAGTAATACAAGCACAGTAATGTTAACTGAATGAATAAAGCAATGAATTAATTAAATAAACTTACCAGTAGGGAAAGAGCATTATTCTTGTCTTGAAATTCACTGAGAAATCTTAGCAACTGTGCCAAGCATAGCTTCATAAACACTGATTCTTGAACTATAAACTTTCCAAGATATCACAGAAGTGATTTTTAAATTGCTTTGAAGAAGCCAGGGGGTCCAAGAGGGTTTTTTTTGTTTGTTTGTTTTTTGTTTTTATTTTGATTAAAGATTTAAACTTTTCAAGGAATCCATGTTTTTTTAATATGTTTTGTGAATTTGTAATTCTAAATAAAATTTCAACATAAAAATACTTATTTCTTAAAAGATGACAATCACCACCATAAGATCTTTGAGCACATATGAGACAACTCTGGAGAATATCATTAACGTGGCACAGAGGGAGTTTGCAAGGGGAATGAGGATACTATAATCACAAGTGAGGGCTTAACCAGCTAAACTAGCACAAATGCTAAGACATCATTTATACAAAAGACTGGTAAGGCCTGAGGATTTTAGATTGGCGAAAAGATTCACTTCACTTTATCTTCCAGATTTATGGATGTTGAATACCACATACTGATACTCTGAAGCCTGTGGCAGTAATTAGGCATTATTGGGTTGGGCTTGAGTATAATGTATCCAATTAAACTAGAAGAATTATTTCTGAAATAAACTGCAGCCAATACATTCTATTATGATTAAACTCTTAACTATGTACCTGTAAATTCATGAAGCCATGGTCCCAATCAACCCCATGAGTGAAGGAGAAAGAGAGGTATCAGGATACTGAACATTGCATATTATGACTTTATTAGAATAACCATGTGTCAACTTGAATTGCCTTTTGAACTGTGGTGGGTTTGCTGAGAATTAGGTTGGGGAGTGAGAGGCATTTTGCCTCATACATACATTATTAGCTTTTAATAAAGCAAGAAAAATTAAACCAAAGTGTAAGTAAAACCTCTGCATAATTTTTATATAAAATGTGATCATATTTTCATTTTTATGAAAAATGAAGTTATTTAATGCCTTATGGATCCCACACAATAATAGGCAGAATCCTGTAGACAACAACATAACAACTTGTAATTTGAGATTTGTTGAGACAGAAAACATGTTGGACACTGCCAACTGGAAGAATTAGATGAATCTTTTGCTTAGAGGCGTTACAAACTAAGAGTAATACACATTTTAAGAGAAAGGACCTAAATGTACATGGTTTAGTACATCAACTGTCCAAGTGGAAAATGGCTCTCATTTTTCCTATTGAGTTCTGTGTTTTATATACAGGAAATCAAATTCTATTTTGAATATTATATTAAACTTAATGGCACATTAGATAATTATGAAATAAGACTTATCTTAGTCAAGTATCAGCAAGGTGCCCCGGATGAGTAGTGTTAAGTATTCAGTAAATACTGGTTGCATGCATGTTTAAATTAATGAATAAAATATGTTTATTACTTCTTTTTGTTTAGCATTATCCTCAGAAAGAGCTTACAAGAACTTCAAAATTTAAAATGTGACAATACACATAATTGTGTAAGTATAATTAGTGTTACATACTTCCCTCCTGTGGCTGAAAGATAAAATTTAATTATTTATTAAGAGACTCATGACTCAACCATTTAACTGAATTGATTATAAAACACATTATGCTGAAATATGTAAAATGTTCTAACCATGCTACCAGAAAACTACTAGAGCTAATCAATGGATTTGGTAAAGTAGCAGGATACAAAATTAATGCACAGAAATTTCTTGCATTCCTATACATTAATGATGAAAAATCTGAAAGTGAAATTAAGAAAACACTCCCGTTTACCATTGCAACAAAAATAATAAAATATCTAGGAATAAACCTACCTAAGGAGACAAAAGACCTGTATGCAGAAAATTATAAGACACTGATGAAAGTAAGTAAATATACTACAGACAGATGGAGAGATATACCATGTTCTTGGATTGGAAGAATCAACATTGTGAAAATGACTCTACTACCCAAAGCAATCTACAGATTCAATGCAATCCTTATCAAACTACCACTGGCATTTTTCACAGAACTAGAACAAAAAATTTCACAATTTGTGTGGAAACACAAAATACCCCGAATAGCCAAAGCAATCTTGAGAAACAAAAATGGAGCTGGAGGAATCAGGCTCCCTGACTTCAGCGTATACTACAAAGCTACAGTAATCAAGACAGTATGGTACTGGCACAAAAACAGAAATGTAGATCAATGGAACAGGATAGAAAGCCCAGAGATAAACCCATGCACATATGGTCACCTTATCTTTGATATAGGAGGCAAGATATACAGTGGAGAAAAGGCAGCCTCTTCAATAAGTGGTGCTGGGAAAACTTGACAGCTACATGTAAAAGAATGAAATTAGAACACTCCCTAACACCGTACACAAAAATAAACTGAAAATGGATTAAAGACCTAAATGTAAGGCCAGACACTATCAAACTCTTAGAGGAAAACATAGGCAGAACACTCTATGACATAAATCACAGCAAGATCCTTTTTGACCCACCTCCTAGAGAAATGGAAATAAAAACAAAAGTAAACAAATGGGACCTGATGAAACTTAGAAGCTTTTGCACAGCAAGAAACCATAAACAAGACCAAAAGACAACCCTCAGAATGGGAGAAAATATTTGCAAGTGAAGCAACTGTCAAAGGATTAATCTCCAAAACATATAAGCAGCTCATGCAGCTCAATATCAAAAAAACAAACAACCCAATCCAAAAATGGGCAGAAGACCTAAATAGACATTTCTCCAAAGAAGATACACAGATTGCCAACAAACACATGAAAGAATGCTCAACATCATTAATCATTAGAGAAATGCAAGTCAAAACTACAATGAGATATTACCTCGCACCAGTCAGAATGGCCATCATCAAAAAATCTACAAACAATAAACGCTGGAGAGGGTGTGGAAAAAAGGGAACCCTCTTGCACTGTTGGTGGGAATGTAAATTGATACAGCCACTATGGAGAACAGTATGGAGGTTCCTTAAAAAACTAAAAATAGAAGTACCATAGACCCAGCAATCCCACTACTGGGCATATACCGTGAGAAAACCATACTTCAAAAAGAGTCACGCACCACAATGTTCATTGCAGCTCTATTTACAATAGCCAGGACATGAAAGCAACCTAAGTGTCCATCAACAGATGAATGGATAAGGAATATGTAGCACATATATACAGTGGAATATTACCCAGCCAGAAAAAGAAACGAAATTGAGTTATTTGTAGTGAGGTGGATGGACCTAGAGTCTGTCATACAGAGTGAAGTAAGTCAGAAAGAGAAAAACAAATACCATATGCTAACACATCTATATGGAATCTAAAAAAAAAAGAAAAAGAAAAGAAAGAAAAAATAATGGTCAGAAAAACCTAGGGGCAAGATGCGAATAAAGATGCAGACCTACTAAAGAATGGACTTGAGGATATGGGGAAGGGGAAGGGTAAGCTGGGACAAAGTGAGAGAGTGTCATGGACATATATACACTACCAACCATAAAATAGATAGCTAGTGGGAAGCAGCTGCATAGCAGCGGGAGATCAGCTTGGTGCTTAGTGACCACCTAGAGGGGTGGGATAGGGAGGGTGGGAGGGAGGGAGATGCAAGAGGGAAGAGATATGGGGAAATATGTATATGTATAACTGATTCACTTTGTTATAAAGCATAAACTAACACAGCATTATAAAGCAATTATACTCTAATAAAGATGTTTTTAAAAATTAATTAATTAATTAATTAATTTGTTTAAAAAGTGTTCTAACCAATGTTTCCGTATTCAGAATACTGTGTACTATAGGAATGTGTATAGAATGTGAAGTTGGGGAAGGTATGGGCAGTTAATAAAAGTGAATGATTCTGTTTTACTTCAATTTCAAATATAAAACTTACTAAAGAAATACTATATGATGAACATTATATAATGCACTAAGAAACAAAGCTATGATGAAATGGTGAAGTGATGAAATCAACAAAGTGATGGTTATCAAGCAATGAACAACTAGTCACTATGCAAAGAAAATACTAAGGATCTCTCGAAATTGTAATCTTGAGGTTAGAAACTGTGAAAAAGAGGTAGAGTCACTTGGTCCTTCAATATTGGTATAAAGTTTAATTTAAAAAAATACTGTTTACTTAAAAACTGTATCCAATCAAACAAAAAGCAAAATTGAAAGAATCTTATAAAGACCTTACACTCACCAACTTGATTTTATTATACTCGCTGTGTTTTGTATCTATCAAACTATTCTTTTTATATCCATTTATTAATCAGTTTTTTAATCCATTTAAATTACAAACAATAGAACATTCTTCCCTAAATACTTAAACATTTATGTCATTAAATAGATACTGTATTTGCTTATGATATTTTTTTATGTAAAATCAAAATAGAGTAAAATGTATGTTTATATTCTCTTAGTAAAAACTTTTGTAGATACAGAACATTAACTTCATCTCCAACAATTCTCTCTCCCCCTTCCCAATAAATTTCTGCCTTCACACCCAGAAATGGATGTTCTGATTATTTCCCAGGATAATTTTGCCTGTTCCAGGATATCATAAAAATGGAATTACAGAGTATAATTTATTTTGTGTGAGGCATGATTTACTCAGCATAATATCTTCTAGATTCATTCATGTTGTTGCTTATATCAGTATGTCATACTTTTTTCTGTTTTTTTGGCTAAGAAATATGTTATATGGATATACCAAAGCTAGTTTTTACATTGTTTTTCCGACGAATACCTAGGTGGATTTTCATTACAGCTATTAGAGATTAAACTGCCATGAACCTTCTTATACAAGTCTTCTTGTCAATATATGCATTTATTCTCATGGCCCAATATGTAGGGATTGAGAGGGCATTTCACCTTTTCATTTGCCAGATAAGTAAATGAGGTTGAAGACTTTTGTGTTTATTTCAGATATCCGTAAATCTTCTTCTGTAAAGTTTCTGTCCAAATCCTTTTCCATCTTTTTTTGCTTCATTTATACATTTTTTATTATTAATGAGAAGTAGAAATTAGGTATAGTCATAGGTATAGATATAGATCCTGGATATTAGTACTTTGATATGTTTTTTCAATATTTTTCAAAATATTTTTGTGGCCTGCTCATTGATTTTCTAACAGCATATTTTAATCAACAGAAGGTATTAATTTCGATGTTTAATTTATCTTTTTTCTGGTAGGATTATTGCTTTTTGTAAACTATATGAAGAAAAAAAAAATCTTGCCTGCCACCAAGACAAAAATATCCTCTTATGATTTTATTTAAAAGCCCCTGTCATTTTTTAAATTGAATAATTTTTAAGATAATTTTTAGATAATTATAGATTCACATGCTATTATAAGAAATAATACAGAGAGATCCCCTGTACCCTCTACCCAGTTTTCCCCAATGGTAACATCTTTCAATACTACAGTACAGTATCACAACTAGGAGACTGATATTGATACAGCCAAGATACAAAACATCATCATCACAACAATACCTTATGTTACTCTTTTATAGTCACATCCACTTCTCTCCCACCTCTACCCTCTCTTTAATCCCTGGCAAACACTAATTTGTTTTCCATTTTTATTATTTTGCCATTTTAAGAACACTGTATAAATGAAATCATACTGTATGTAACCTTTGGGAATTGGCTTTTTTCACTCAACATAACATAATTATCTGGAGATTATTATGTGTATCAGTAGTTTTGCTTGTTTGTTTTAATTATTTTTATTGTTGACTAATATTCTGTGGTATGGATGCACCACATTTGTTTAATTCATTATTCATTGAGGGATACCTGGGCTAATTATAGTTTGGGGCTATTACAAATAAAGCTACTACAAACATTTAAGTCTAAACTTTTGTGTGCACATTAAGTTTTTATTTCTCTGGAACAAATACCCTAGAGTGAAATTATTGAGTCATGTGGTAATTGCACGTTTAGTTTTAAAAAAAGACAAACTTCTTCCAGTGAGACTATATCAGTTTTCATTTGTACCAGCCATGTATGAGTGATCCACTTTCTCTGCATCCTCAACAACATTTGGTGTTGTCACTACATTTTAAAAATTTTAGCCATTCTGGCTGCCTGTGGGTATTGTTTCTAAATGGTAGTCTGACTTTTGATACTGCTTAATTCTGTTGGCATATGCTTTATGCTTTGAGTCATGAGCTTAAGAGTATGCTCCCCATTCTGTTATTTTAACATGGTACGTGGGAGAGTCCAAAAGATATGAATTTATAAGAAAAATAAAATCTACCATAATGTTTAAAATTCCAAAGTGCACTCCATTTTTCTTTTATATCACTTTTCCAGTTTGTAATTGCATATTCATTACGCGACTGTATGACATTAGATTATTTGCTTACTATTGTATCTGCCTCCACCACTAGAGGACAGGAATCCTGTCTATCTTCCCCACTGTATTGCTTCTGCCTAGTGTATAACACCTAATAGAAATATGTAATTATTTAATGTTAATATACTTTCTAAATGTGTTCATATCTTGAATATGCAATAATAAATTAATAAATAGATGATTTAAATTGGTAGTTACAGAAATAATTGTTTAAAAATTGTGTCAGTGAGTATTCTATAATACTTTGGTGCATTGGCTTAATTCATTTTTATCACATACACAAGACCTGAGTTAACTCCCACTGGTTTTTAAGTATCAAAGAAAATTATATTCTTATTCAAAAGGGAACGTTTCTCTTTTAAAACATTTCTAGTGAAAAATATTTTTAAAGCTTAAAAATCAAATCTTTAGTACAAATAAAAATGACTCCTTTTTATAAATTTCTGATAGAAAACTACAGGAGTTATTCAATATCCTTTGCTTCAGACACCATACAGAGAAAGTTCCCCAAGACAGAACTTAAATCATTCTTAAAATTTTCCAGTAAAAAATATTGAACTATCTGTGTATTATCCCCCATCTTAATATGTGATTCATTGCACATTCTTGATTTTTGTCAGTGCCCTGTTTGTATGTTCTTGCCTACCTTACCACAGTGCAGACTCTTGCCAGCACATGTATTTTTGCTGAGTACCTGCCCTTGATGGTAGTACCTCTTGTCCATCTACATGACAGACTGGCACTGCTAGAGATGTAGCTCTCTAGCAGGGACTGATAGCAATTGATGTAAGAACACTGGCTCCCAGAGTTCTCCCAGCAGGATTAAGCTCTAGTAACCAACAGTGTAAAACTTGCTTGAAAATGAACACTTTTTTGGCTGCCTTACTTTCTCTCTCTTACTTTCTAACCCCAACTGATGCTTTTTGGAATCACCTCCAAAATAAATAACTTGGATTTTAATCCTTGCCCCAGGGTCTTCTTCTGGGGGATACAAATATAAAATAAAAAATCCTATTTGAATTAGAAAATGGATAGCAGTTATTCCTATCTATCCAAATATTCCTAATTTTCATGAATGTAATGCAGTGAATTTAATGAATGAGCTGGATTCTACCAGGTGCAAATAGAAAGCAGTGTTTTTTTTCCTCCCTCACTGCAATCCTATTAAACTTATTATGCCGATTCTCCCCTGTCTCTAGGTAAAAGCTTGTGAAATTATCATAACTTTTCTGTTCACTTTCAAGTTTAATAAACAGTGTCATACTTAAGTATTAAAGTCTGTGATTTTTGCAACCCCAGATAGAAACTGATCAGACTCAGAAATCAGCACTAGAGAAAGAGGCAAGGTTTCTTTTCTTTTTCTTTTTTTTTTTTTTTTTACTATTTATCTGCTGTAGGAGAGCAAAATTTGCCACTCCAAAGTATGTGTCTTTGGCATATTAATTATTTTAAGCTGGTTATTTCCTAAGAAACAGTAGACGTGGAAGAAACTCTGAAAACCAAGTAGAAGTTGCCCTTTAGTGAGAAATATTTATATTTACAAGGTAAATCTTCATTTTGTAAGGGTCTCCCTCCACTGTACCAGGAAGAAGAGGATGACCAAATCTCTAGAAACATTATCGATGGAAAGGCTTTGACTTAAATCTGCATAACAACCTTACCCTTGTTTACTGTGCTTTTCCTGGTAACCTCCCCTACCCTCAACATCCTCTTTTGCCTTTAGCTGAAGATGGTATATAAGGTGAGGGCTTTGGCCATTTGGGCGAGTTATTCAGTTTTCCTGGGTCTCTCCCACGTATACATGTTATTAAACATTTGTTTGATATTTCTTCTGTTAATCTGTCTCATGTCAGTTTAATTCTTAGACTAGCCAGAGTAACCTAGAAGGGCAGAGGAAAACTTTTTCCCAGACACTGTATTACTCTTCTTCTCCTCCTCCTCCTCCTCCTCCTCCACTCACTCTGCTGCCTCTGGCTCCTCAGGGTTGGAGCAGAGAAAGAAGAGAGAAGGCATGGCCAGAATGTTATAATCTGGAATGGTGTGGCTGATGCCACAGTGCTGGCTCTTTCTTTTCTTGGAATTATGGAGGGCCAGAAATCTCCCCATCTTTGTTGTAGATCTTGCTTAGCACTATTGCCTAAAGTAATAATGTAGTCCCCAGCTGGGAGTTTGCAAGTCTTGCCCTTTCCACCTTTGCCCGCTCCTTCTGCATTGGACAGTATACCCCTGCCTCTTACAGCCAGGATCATCTTTCCTCAGGTAGGAAGCCCTTTGGGTGGGACTATTTTCAAAATAATTCAAGGCTAGTTAACTTTGGGAGTTCCATGAGGCCTCATGCACTGCTGCCTATGGTCAGTGAAAATAGAATTTGCTCCCACCAAAGCCCTCTCTGTGAGTCCACCAGTCAGGCAGCTATAGGCAGCCCAGCCTCTTGGCATCAGACTTCACCAAGAATGGGTCAACACCAAGCCTGTTCCCCCAACTCCAGGAAACAAGGTCAAGTACTGAGGGTCTCTCCATTTCCTTGCCCCAGATTAGTCTCCCTTGTGGTGGTAAGCATGACCATGCTCTGTGAGGCAATTTCTTACTTTCCTCACTTGGCTTCAGATATGGAGAAGAAAGGAGAAATGTACAACTCTTCCTACAGAAACCTATTTCTTATGATCTTTCTCTTATAGATCTTCATACTTCCCTTCCTATTGGCTTGACACAGCTCACAGACAAGTGTTTATTCATCTGTCTTATGAGTTACCCCTTAGCAAGTTCTACACAGCTGGTCTGGTACCTCACTTTCAAATTAGTGGGTATTTAACACCCATTCTTCAAGTCTTTGTGACCTCAGCTGAAATACTGAGACAGCAGAAGTTTCATTTTAACATCCTGCTACAACTATAATTCTATGTAAAGGAACTGAAATTTTTAAGGTTTACATTTTTCCAAAATTTTTGCTATATCTTGTTCATACATTATCCCATTAGAATTGACTTATTTTATATATCATTTGATAATTTTCATTAGTGACATCCAAGTTAGGAATTCAATTTACAAACAGTTTCCATCAAATAATTTCTTAGGCATTGAGACCAACTTATAAGGTTATATTGGGACAGCATATTTAAGAAAACACTTGGGCATTTGCAGATATTTTCAAGAATTGTTAAAAATGTCTTATATATAAAATATATTGTGAATCCTAAAATGACAAAAGAAATGTTGCACATCGTATTCTGTAAACTCTCATTACCCAAATTAGTTACAGATTCAACATCAAATATCATTTTAATATCATTTTAAAAGTCTCCCTTCTAATACCTTTCTATATTTTGAATTTTTTCAGTAATGAACATATATTCAATGGAAGTAAATTTTATTTTTAGAAATAAAATTAGCTAAAGCAGAATGCAACAGCTATGTTTTAAGAAATCTTCAAAGAGTTGATATTCTTAGAGCCAGCTTTACATCTGGCAGATTAGTAACATCGGTTAATTGATTTGGCAATTATTTAATATTATAATTACTCTAATGACTGGACAAAAGCAGTTGGCTATCTTACTGCTAGTTCACTTCATGGTTTCCCAAAACCAACAAAACATCTGTAAGATGTTCACATTTTATTTCAAGCTGAAATATTGATGTGAGGTGTGGTTGCAAAGACACGGAATCCAGAGGCATAGTGTTTATGTGCAGATATTAAGAATAATGAGTTTTATAGAAACTCATAAACCCAGGATACATGCATTATGTTTTTTTTCTTATCTCAAGTTGGGAAACATAGCCTTTTTAACCAGAATACTATTTAGGACATTCATCTCACTGAAACTCAAAATGATTATCTGACCAAGGGGAATTCCGCTTTATAATAAATAAACATGAGCTTCAGAGAGTTACAGAATTTGAGATGGCACTTAGTAGTGTAAGTTTTTCCCACTTTCTTTTAAATAAGGAATTCCTTGAGATATGTAAAAATCCATCAATTTTAACCTGTAATTTGCAGTAGTATCAGAATTTATGGCATTTTTCTGTAAGAGAAACTAAAATTGTCCTCTTGGTTGTAGAAATTAAATGGTCCTTAAAAAAACATTCTGTTTAAAAGATGTTATTGTCTTATTACATAAAAATTATTAGTATTTATTTGCTGGAAAGTAAAATCATACGCATTCAACCTGTCAATGATCTTTCCCTGTTTACAGATAAAAAGTTGTCTTTTCTCATGCCAGGCAGTGAACTGAACCCGAATTCTAAGAATCATGCTGTGTTCTTTCTCATTCACATCACAGGAGTAGTAAGGTTCTGCAATTAGAACTCAGTTGACAATTTGGGTGATGAATGAGGCACAAAAAGACTTCTGATTGCTCTTAAACAACTGCATCATTCGCTTTGTATAGTATCAGCAGCATTCAGCTTTTCTTCAGGAAATAACATAAAAATAGAGGAAGTGGCTTAGATAATGTTTGTCTCACATTTAAGATGTGTGCTAATATTCTCAGGGTGATACACAATGAGCCAGAAGGGGGAAAAAAATCAGTTAAGAGTGGGAGGCAAGAGCTCCTCAGAGGCTGTATGGGGAGCGGTGGGTTACCGGATAGTATCCTGGATCTGAGCAGCTTAGCAAGGATAGGAAGAAGGGAACGGAGAGCAGCATTGGGATATGTTAGTAAATACTGCACTGTCTCTTCAAAAATATTAAGTAAATAAAAATCTGAAGTGAGGTTTTTAGTATTTTTTTAAGATTTCTGTAATTTTAATTTAGGTTTTATCTGAGTGTATCAGACATGGGTGACAGGCTTCAAGGCAGACAAGCAATGTGCAGCTTGCCTATAATATAACAACAGAAGCAATGGTTTGGTTTCCAGCTGACAGCTTAGAGAAATATTAGAAACAGCCAAGATCATTTGGTTTCACAATTAATTAAGATCTTACTGACATTTTAAAAGGTGATAAAGAATTTTGCTTGACTACTCAGATTCTTCCTACCTGGAGTAAATGTTTGCAGAGTTAATTCTCATCACACTTTCAGATAGAAGAAAAGACAATGAATTTTGTGCTATTTGGTGTGAGACTGTGTATTCATTTTCTGTTTGGTGTCATAGCAGACTACCACAAACTAATTAAAAACACACACACAGGGAATTTCCTGGCAGTCCAGTGGTTAGGATTCCACGCTTTCACTGATGAGGGCCCCAGTTCAATCCCTAGTCAGGGAACAAAGATCCTGCAAGTGGCATGGCAGGGCCAAATACACACACACGCACACACCACACACACTCACGCAAGTATAATCTTACAGTCCTGGAACTCAGAAATCTGACACAGGTCTCACCAGGCTAAGATCAAGGTATGTTGGCAGGTCTGGATCCTTTTCTGGAAACTCAAAGGGAGAATTGTTTTCTTTGCTTTTTCCAGCATCTATAGGCTGCCCACATTTCTTGGCCCATGACCTCTTCCTCCATTGCAAAGCTAACAGTTGTGGGCTGAGTCCTCACGTTGCTTCTCTCTGAACAACTCTTCTACCCTCTTCCTCTTTTAAGGACTCATGAGATGAGATTGGCTCCATCTGGATAATCCTGGGTAATCTACCCATTTCAAATTTGGCCGATTGGAAACATTAATTGCACTTGTAACCTTAATTTCCTTTTGCCACATAAGGTACTGTATTCATAGGTTCCGGGGATTAGGGTGTGAACTCCTTTGGTAGGGGTCATCATTCTGCAAACAAATTCCTGTACCACCTACCAGTTATGTTTAGTCATACTAGAGATTCAAAACAACAGTGATTTAGGTAAAATAAAATTTATTTTTCTCTTACATAAATGTCCTAATGGAATGACTAGCATCTTTATATTATAGATGTTAGAACTAATTACTTCAATGAATTACATGGACAACAGATATTATTAAAAGATGTTTGTTTCCATTTTAACACCATCACAAATTTCTAAAATAGGCTAATTCTATGTATATATTAAGTCATTACAATCAGTCATGTTTATTGACTTAACACAAAGCAAAATTATTTTCTAAAAAGAAACAAGAAAAATGAAAGCTAAGATCACTTTTCATCCATTTGTATTAGGATCACATAACAACAAGCTGCATTGGGAATAGTAACTTGCAGTGAAATCGATCACAAAAAATGTGTTTTTTGGGAGGATGTTAAAAGGTAATGGGACTTCTTGGCTATATGGACATAGCAATGTATTTTTAAAAGGTTTATGAGAAACTGAAGCTCCAAAAACACCTTAATGGACAGAAATACTAAAATAATTCTTCAAATGTAAAATTTAATAAGGATAACGTGATTTAAAAAATACAAAGAGACAGAATAAGAATACAGTATTTTAGAAGACACATCTATTCAATTCTTTTTAGCTGGTAGTAGAGACAGAACGTCTTAATAGTATAATATCCACATGCTAATTACATTCTAAAATGAGTAAATGACATTGTATAGAGAATTTTTTTTAAAGGTGGTGGGGGTTATGATATCCTGGGCTATTCAGAACACACCTGAATATTAAGTACAATTCTGGACACAGTAGCAAAAAAGGCATGTTTAAGCTGGAGCACTTCCAGAAGAGAATAAATCAGCAAGTGAAAACCTGAGACTGTGCCAATTCAGAAGCCAGAACTGTGGTCTCGTGGAGATAAACATGTAAGAAAAGTGACTGTCTTAAAATATCTAAAGTGTATCAGGTTACAGGACATTAAACCTGGTTCATGTGGTCCCAAGAGACAGTACTCAGACCAGGGGAGGTTTTGGTTCAATACATTGTCAATATCTTTTTAATAACTAGAGCTTTTTGGAAGTAGAATAGACTACATCATTAGGAAGAGAATGATCCACCACAAAATTGTACCTGCACAAGCCAAGAATCTATCTTCTAGGAACATTTCTAGAGAAGACTTAGGTCCAATCCTTAGATGTTCTCTAAGCCTCCTTGACCAATTGCTCCTATATTACTTTTAAGTAAAGCATGAATGATACTTTCATATATGGCATGCTTATCCTTTGATTCTTGCTATTCTACTTCTCAGACTTTGGGGATGCTATATTCTTTCAGCCAGTATATAAGAAGGAGAATTCTGCATATTGTATTTTAGGAAAAAAAAAAAAAAGCCAAAATATATTTTGAATATTACTGGTGGTAATTCTATAATAAAGAATATATCTTATTGGTACCCTGATGTCAGAGATAGCATTGAACTCAGGACCTCAAGTGAAATTGTGCTAACATGATAGTAACAACAATCATTCTCACAACTCCCCACAGGATTTCCTTCTTTCTTTGAAATGATGGTAACTAAGATTGCCAATTTGGATACACCATAAAAATCCCTAAAAGTATTATTAGAGGGAGGAAGCCTGAAAATGAGGAATGTATTTTGTAATAGGTAGGATGGAGGCTTGGATCTATTTTGTTTGAATAGCTCTGGCTAAAAAGGTTAGCTTCTGTAAGATCAATATTCCCAGCAAGAGAAACAGAGAAGCTAGATAACACACACACACGTACACACAAACAACAGAAAATAAGGTAAAAGCTGTTTGAAGGCATTAGAAAGAACAAAGCAGCTAGACCTAAAGGGCTAAGATCCCAGGAAGAAAGGAAATACCTTTTGGTGAGTCTCAAATTGTCTGTTTTCCCATCCAGGAGTTTTTGACCAAGCAGAAAACTGCAGCTCAGTGTCTCCCACAGTCTCATAAGGGTGGGTAGATAAAAACTGAAGTTTAGGGTTACCTAGGCAGGCACCACACTAAAAGATAAGATTTTAAAAAATATTTTGGGCTGTTTTTTCCCTCGAGGCATTCTGCCATTTCCTAAACTGTGTACAAGATACTGAAAACTTAAACAGAAATTGACATATGAGAGGCTAAAATTACTCAGGGACTTCAGAAGTCCCACTAAGATGAGGAAATTAAAAAAAAAAAAAAAAAAAAAAAAAAGAGTTCATGGCCTTCCAAAGAAAATGGGCTCTGGTAATCAAACCTAGACCTTCAGTCAAGACTGAAGGACCACACCCTACTAGTAAGAGCAAACCAAAATAAAGAAGCCTTTAAAAAACCCTGAAAATACTCTTTAATCATCTCAATTGCTGACTGGATTAAGGTTATTTCCCACTAATTAAACTGCTTTCCAAAAGAAACATAGATCCTCCCTTAGTAAAACTGGCATCATTCAAAGGCTAGATATATTTTTATGCACAATGTCTGGGGTTTAATTTTAAAATCCATAAGATATGCCAAGAGTTAAGATCAAGTAGCTGAAAATCAAGGTGGAAGGAAACAGAAAATAGAAATAGATCTACAGGTTATTCAGATACTGGGGATAACAAACATTGTGCTAATCTGGTATTGATGTGTTCCTGGCTACAAAGATAAATGTACAGTGAACACTATGATTAGTATATTTTTAAAAAGATGAAAAATTATACTTGAAAAATGGAATCCATAAAGAAGAATTAAATGAAAGTACTAGAACTAAAAAACAGAATAAATGAAATTAAGGAATCAATAGAAGAGTTAACAGCATTCTAGTTAGTAGGTCAGTAGAAAATATCTGCACTGAATTAGGGAGAGTAAAAAGAACACAAATATAGAAATAAACATCAGAACTAAATAAGATAAGATAAAAATTTCTACCATATGGGTAATTGGTGTTCAGAAAATAGAAATAATATTTGAAAATATATTGAACAAGACTTTTCCAAACTGATGGAAAACATTAAGCCAAAGATTAAAGAAGCTCTGTGATCTACCTAGAAGAATAAATAAAATTTAAATCACATGTAAGCATATCATAAAAAATTATAAAAATAAAAAGGAAGAAAGAAAGGAACAAACAAAGAGAAGGATATTATAGGAAAGAAAAAAATGCATTACCTTCAAAGAAGCAAAAACACTGATAGTTGAGTTTTAAGCCAAAATGATTACAACCAGAAGAAGATGAAATAACAACCTTAAATAGCTAAAACAAAACAAACAAACAAAAAAACTAACCCAGCAAAAATATTCTTCATAATGAAGGCTAAATAAAAATATTCTCAATCAAATAGAAACTGAGCTAATTCATCATCTATTGTATAACATATATTGTATACATTATATGTATATGTATGTATACATACCAGTGAGTAATAAAGGCTGTTCTTGTGCAAGGATAGATAAATAGACCAACGGAGGTGACTAGAACAGTAGTTGGCAAACTGTGACCTGTAAATCAGCTGTCTCTTTTTACAAAGCTTTATTAGAGCACGGTCATAGCCATTCACTTACATATTGTTTATGGCTGCCATATGATCCACAGTGTCTGACATATGATTGACTTAATATCTGGCCTTTAAAAAATTTTACCTACCACGTACTAGGGAGTTTAAAGACAGATTCAAATATATATTACCACTTGACTTATGACAAATGTAACACTGTTATGCAACAAGTATGATCATTTCAAAAAATTGTGCCAAGTCTTGCAGAAATGCTTAGAGGAAGCATAACTTTTGAACTATTCTTCACATAATATTCAAAACAAATCCCTAAAAAAAGTGCAAATCTAAATCTAAAAGGTCAAGTTTATACAATAAGTTTTTGGCATTTACAATAGGAAACCTTGGGGGTAAGCAAAGAGTTATTAAACAGGAAAAAAAGGCACTAACTCTAAAGGAAACCTGGGATAAATTTGACTTCATTTAAATTAAGAATCTTCTATCAATAGATATCAGCCTCCACATTGAGGGAAGATATATATCTTGACAAATCATATGTGTGAAAGACATTATATGACTATATAAAGACCTACTACAAATCAATGGGGAAAATTCAAACATGAAAATATGTCACAGATTATAACAGGGATTTCACAAAAAAGGTGATATAAAGTTTCCAATGAACACATGGAAAATGTGCTCAAATTAATAAACATATGGCAATATTCATGAAGAAAATGAAAATTAAAATCACAATAACATAGTCCTACTTTCTCATCAGAAATAGCCATTTTTTAAAAACTGACAATAACAAGTATTATTAAGGACTTGGAGCAGCTGGAACTCTCTTACACTGGTTGAAGTATAAATTTTTACAACCACTTGGGAAAATTGATTGACAATATCTACCAAAGGAGAATCTATGCACTATATGTACTCAGTAATTCTTTTTCAATAGAAATATATCCATATGTGCACCAAAGGACATAAACAAGCATATCTATAGCAACACTGTTGTAACTACCCCCAAACAGAAACCACCTAAATGATTATCAACATTCAAAGGAATAAATAAATTAAGTTAAATTATACAATAGAATACTTTTAAACAATGAAATAGTCTGAAATATACATACATGCAACAATATAGATGAATTTCACAAACAATGTTAAGTGAAGGGAACCAAACAAAAATGCCTACTATATGATTTCAGGTACATACATTTCACAAGGAAGCGAAGTCAATCTACAAAGGTAGGCTTCAGGAGAGTAGTTCTCTGGGTCAGGATGTAGTTTATGTGAAGGGGCATGAAGGGGTTTTTAGAGTGCTGGAGATAGTCTTTCTTGACCAGGATGGTAGTTATACAGGTGTGTTCACTTTGTGAAAATTGATTTATTTATAGTTTATACACTTTGGGGGATGAATGTAATCTGTCAACAAAACATTGCCTAAAAAATGTGACCTCATCTTATTCATCAGCTTTTGAAGCAGATCATGTTTACTATATCACTAGTGCTCTGTTGAAAAAGAATGGAGAATATTTTAAACAATGATTGTTTTTGTATAGTAAGTTTAATACATATACATATATAAAATTTTCTCATCTTACTATAATGAATAGGAATTACTTCTATAATAAGAATGAAATAAAATAAATTAAACTTCATTCATAATACACAGTTAGACTTTTGGTCTCAGCTATGCAAGCTATATATATTTAGTCTCTCATGATTCCCTGAATTATGTGTACAACTGACTTTCAATTACAATACATTCTTCCAAATTACTCTTACAAAAGGCATCCTGAGAAATGCCTATTATAATTGTGGTATCAGATATTTTACTGTCTAATCTGTCCTTAAGTAATATAATATTTTAATATCTAAATACTGATTTATAGACATTCTAACACTACAAGAAGCCTCATCCTCTATGTACTTGTTCCCTTTTTATCACGATTTCACCTTCTCTTTTCCCATACTATCTCACTGGCATCATGCCTGAATTAGGGGAGTAAAGTTAAAAGTCTCCTGATATTCTGCATTCCTGATTTCCTGTTTCACTGATTTATACTCACATTCATGTGGATACAATTTTCCCCCATAGGTATAAAATACATTTTTATATATTTTGTGGACCATCAGGTTTCCTTGTATTTTCTTGTTAAATTAAACTTGTCTCTTTCTTCCATCCCATCAATTTTCTAAGTCTTTCTTATATTTTTCAGTCTATAATAATTTGTTTTGAAAGGAGTTTTCCATTTAAGTACCAAAAAAATGATCCTTTGGCACCTGAGCTTTTCTTTGTTTCTATTTGAAGTCCACCATTTTTTGTACCTGAGTACTAAATTCGTCCAGTATGATCAGAGAAGCAAGCACATACCATATGGACCAAGGCAATTCAATTATTCCTAAGATTATCCTACACTTGGGGGCCATTGTAGGATGGACCAAGCAGTGAAAGCAGGATCAGAACTTCCTGAGCTACAAATTGTGATCATTTTATTTTCAAATATCCTCTAAAATAAGTTATTATATTTAAAGCACAGGTGGCAAAGTTCACAACTACAGACTGAACAACTTCTCTTTATATTCAGAGATGACTAAACAAGGAGACCCAAGTTGTACAGCAAACAACATCTCAGTTTATACCACAGTGTAATGTGCAAATAAGTCAGATGTATAAAAGACTTCAAACTTATCAAAATGAGAAAAGTGTAATCAAAGCAACACAAAATAAGTAGCTTAAAATAGTTTACAAAATTGTATGGACCACCGTAATGAGGAGTCTTGGGGTTCTTTTAGTTGCTATACAAAGCAACAGCAGGCATCTTTTTCAGACAGAAAAGATACTAGATCATTCTTTAAACAGCTCTGAGTCTGGTCTGTCTGAAAAATTGATAGCGTTTAGAAAAACACTTAAATATAGATGGAGGAGAGGTATGGACTTGTCACTCCTCCTCCCTGATTCCACCCAAAGGGGTGTAAGTTCAGGAAGCATGAGAAGGCTTCCTAATCACCTTATTGGTGATAAAATGTTGTTCAGTAGTATGCCCAGCTTATACTCTCTTGGGTATTCTTCATTCCAGACCATATATTCTGAGTAAAGAAAAGAAAGTAGGTTATTCTGACAAATTTCTTGAAGGCATACATATTTCATTGCCACACTACAGAGCTCCTTTTGATATTTACTGGAACTGTGTACAGCCTACCTGAAAATCCTAAATTTGATTTTCAGAATTCTTCACTCAGTTCTACCATACCAATTGCAATGTCTAGTAATTTTTAGCTCTCTGGAAGTTTGTGTAATATCCCAGTATGTCCCTGCCTGCTGCTTTATTCAACTATCTGAAATCTGAGTAGCAAGGGCCAATATTTTTTTCCATTACTCGGAGCCAGTCTTTTCTGAAGGAAAGTGGGAAATAATTTAACTGGTATGAATACAGGGATTTTTGGAAGTCTAGCTGAAACAAACCAGTCTCTCAGCTTCTATCAGGTGTCAGGAAACTTTTTTCTGTAAACAGTTAGCAGACATTTTAGGCTCTGCAGCTACTACTCGACTATGCTATAGTAGTGTGAAAGCAGTCATAACAGCCATAAATAAACAAACGGGCATGGCTGTGTTCCAATAAAACTTCATTAACCAAAGCAGCTGTCTGGCTAAATTTGGATAGTGGTCCATAATTAGCCGACCCCTCTTACAGGTCATTCCCAAAATTGCCTCATTCCTTTATTTCAAGCCAGTGACCCTTTTCATAATATAAGGGAAACTTCTATATACTATCAGCTCTCATATACAATTTTGTAGGACTAATCTTTCAGCTCCAAAAAGCAGTTTTCAAAAAGGGAAAAAAAAAAAAAAAAAAACACAAAACACCGAGAGACCTAAGCATAAGTAAAGCTGACACCTGGCATCAATTATTAGAAGAAGTGATAAGAAAAAATTGACTGGAAAGCAGAAGACAAACCACAGTGAATTAAGAATTATTCCAGGGTCCATATCAACTTATTCATTCATTCCTTTACTCATCTATTCAGTCAAGCATTATTGAGAACTTAGTTACTATGTCAAGGGGTACTATATTAAGTATAAGGACAGGGCAATGAATACATATGAGCCAAAGTCCAGGCCTTAACAGAGTTTTCAATCTAATAGGAAATACATATGCCAAGGAGGTAATTAGTATAATGGATACTGCAGAAGAGAAGTAGAATATGCTGTGAAAGCAGAGATGGGAAGTCTTATGTAGAAGGTTGGGCTGGAGGGGGGCTGGGGATGCTGAAAACACATCTCTGAGCAAACGGTGTGTAAGCCAAGACATTAGGAATAAGTCATAGTCAGTCAGTTGAGGAGGACTGAAAGAAAAGAGGGGTAAAGTTATTAAGGTTTTCTATTCAGATTACTGTCCATTTTCCAAAGTCAAGTCCTTAGAATTGCACTTAATTAAGATACTGAGGATAACCTTGTTGCACTTGGTACATTAGAGTAAGTATTTTCTTATTGTGATTACTGGATTGTATTTCAGATGCTTTGGAACAGAAGTGAAAATTTGTGTGATCCCCTTGAATGAGCTCTGAACTCTAGGCCAGAATTTTGCCTAGTTGCATATTTGATTTTTATCTGAGTAGCAAATATAATTAGTTCACTAAGAGTAAATCAAAACATAAGGGAAACATTTTAGCCAGGGTAAAATTTATATTGAGGGATGAACGTGAAAGAAATAAAGAAAGAAAGAAAGAAAGAAAGAAAGAAAGAAAGAAAGAAAGAAAGAAGGAAGGAAGGAAGGAAGGAAGGAAGGAAGGAAGGAAGGAAAGAAAGAAAGAAAGAAAGAAAGAAAGAAAGAAAGAAAGAAAGAAAGAAAGAAAGAAAGAAAGAAGGAAAGAGAAAGAAAGAAAGGGGGAGGGAGGGAGGAAGGAAGGAAGGAAGAAAGGGAGAGAGGGAGGGAGAGAGACAAAAAACAGTCTTGATGTGAAGAGATCCTGACTAATGACTAATAGTGGAAACATGCCTTCAGTTTATTTCTTTGAACTTAAAATGCCACCCAGAAGGCATTTGGGGAATTGTTTTGCAAATAAATGTCATACCTGTAAGAAAAAAGACTAATAGACTCTCTGAACTATAATGGTCTGGCCTCAGTAAAATATACAGTCAATTTTTATAAGACTTATTCATTGTGTAACGAGTAAAGCTTTTGTCTTAAAATTATAGTGTCCCTGATAAATACTGCATTTGTCTCCTTCTCTGTTACAGTATCTAATACTCTGTATATTGTGAGATATACACCAGGTTTACAAGACTTGGGTAATGAGAATTGGTACAGCCCCTAGGCTTGCTTTATGATTCTGACATTTTCATTCAGCTGTGATGCCTGCAACTACAGCAGTGTAACATAAAAGGGCAAATACATTCATACAACTGTCATCTCTTTTATCACACATCTATATGGCCATGAAGACCACTGAGGCTCAGTTGCCCTGAGATCCCAAATTCAATATTTATCCTCAAGTCTTCTGGAGAGATTTCAACCTTTCAGATTCAGTAGACTGACCCCTGAAATATCCAGACAGTTATTTCCTAAATGGAATATCAGTGACTCAGCTTTAGGGGGAAAATTATTGATGAGTTCTCCCAGATAATTAGTGTATACACTGAGATAACTATTTCAAACTGTTTTTCTTTAAGAGCTTATACCATACAAACAGCAATATGTAGATGGTAGATGGTTAACTCCTATTTATCTTTCAGATATCATTGCAATGGTCACTTGTACAGAGATGCACTTTTCTATCTTCTAAACAAATGTGAATCCCCCACTTAAAAATTCTGATAACTTGAGTTCCTTCTCGTTTTCTGTAGTACTTATCACATCGGAATTTTACCCTTATTTCAGTAGGTATTGGATGAATATCAGTCTTCCACAAATACCATAAATGATGTGAGTATGCAGAACATATCTAGTTTTACCCACTTTTGTGTTCCAGAGAAGTGCCTGCAATATCACATAATGGATGTTGAAAACTATTTACTGAATGAATAAATTAATGAATGGAAGATTGAATAAAATAATTGCCAACAAATTATAGAGGGCTTAATAGATTTATAGAAGGTAAGTGTTTGCTTTGATTTGGGGAGTATAGTCAAAAGAATCCTCTTAACAGAAATATGCACAATCAGATTGCTCAAGGCATTTAATTAAAAAAAAATTAGAAACTTAATCTTTTATTAGGAATTTCTGGTAAAATGCAATTATTCATATGTGAAGATACTGCATTAGATAATGCATTAGATAATTAATTCTATAACTGGGTTTACTAGGATCTGTATTTCTGGATCTGTCAATGAATGGGAACATTTTCACAGTTGCTCTTTTTCAATGAATCTTTATGGCCTGGTAAATAAAGAGAATGAATGAGTGAGTATATGAGTGAGTGAAGTAGGGAGGGAGGGAAAGAAGGAAGGAGCAGAACTTAGAGCAACCATAGCGTAGTGGTTTAGAGCCTGGCATTAGATTGTTGAGACTTATAAACCTCTCTCTAAGGTGCATTCACTGTATGTCTTATGCAATTTTTTAAACCCCACTGGGTCCTCAGTTTTTCCATCTGTATAACGGTTTTATTAATGTGCCTACCCCATTAGGCAATTGATAGAATTAATTACAGCAACGTATGCAGAGTGTTTAAAACAGTGGTAATCACACTGTAAGTGCTATGCAAGTGTTCACAATTAATTTTTCACCCTTCTCTAAACTTTATATATTTCAGTCCCAGAAGCATATCGTTGCTCTTTTCAGAACCAAAACTCTTTAGAATTCGACCATCTTAGAATATAAAGTTGTGGTTCAACATTTAGGAAATATTGCATAAGGCAGTTTGCACACAAATATTCTTGTTGAGTTTGCAGCTTTTGTATTTCATGTAGTAAACACAAAAAAGTGTTAGGATAGATAGCAAAACACAGAAAGTGATATAATTAAAATATTTTTACCATACTTCTTTTTCTATGTTCCAAGTGTTCTATATCAATATTTGTATTTCATAGATGGTAATTAAACAATAAGCAAGAATACGGGTACCATCATTTTTTAAACATACATAGATACACACACACAAAAGTGAAGATTAGAGTTTTTTAGTACAAACTGTATCTGTCGCATCACTCCTTACGGGACCAGAATGGCCACCAGGTAGCACATGGATTTCAAGTGATAATACAAATTAGATAAGGCATCTAATTTCCCAAAAAGCTTATTGTCCCCTAAACCTTGCTACACCACAGAATCACTCTTTCTCCCCTCTTATCTCTCTACAAATTTGGAGCTTCCATAAGTTGAATCTTCACTATACAATCAAATTAATGCTCACCATTTGAGATACAGTTTTAATAATATATGCATATTAGTTCTATTGCAATACAAATAGTATTTTATTTTCATTCTGTAGCCCCAAATGCTTTTAGGAAAGAAACTGCCTTCAAGATATTCCAAAGATATCAGTTTTAATATCAGTCCTCCTATACTAAAACTGGAGGAAAACATCAATTATAATGATTCGAATTTCAAAAATCAGGATTAAAACTTTCTGCATGCATGTCCTGCTTTCCATACTCATTGGTTTGTAACATTAATGGATGTGTTATTAGCATCCATAAGTGCTTATTATGATTTTTCTGAAATATCCATAACCTCTGTAAAACTGTCATATTCAAAAAATAAGCCTGGTGTGAGAGGAAAATGGTTCAGTAAATAAGAAAGGAATCATAGAGTCATAAAGCAAATACATTGGGCTTCCTGTTTCAGGACTGAATGAATTTGAGGAAATTTAAAAGGAATTTTCAAATGTCAGGAAATGCCAGTGTACTCAAATTGTTAAACAAATACTCAAGAAATACTTTATACCAAACCAAAATGCATACATGATTCAAGGCTTAAATTTATTGAAATTTGGCTCCATTTGAAACTAGGCAACTGTATTTATAATTTATTCATTTCATCTTCAAAATTATATTAAGGAGCTACTATGTGTCAATCATAGTTCTACATGCTTGAGATGTAAAGTTAAAATAAGGTCTTGGTTCATAAGTGACTTACATATATTAGGTTCCATAGACACTGTCAAGTAAAGAAGTAAAATAATTTCTGAAAATAATGTCATATAGAGCAAAAAAACAAAACTGCTCAGAGGAGAAACTTTTGAAGGGCTTATATTAGGCTTATATTTAGCTAAGAGTTTTCCTCCTGACCAGGAGGAAAAGGCTACATAAAGTTTTACAGGGAATAGTTACAGAGAGAGAAGCTACCCAGTGCCAAAGCCTTGGCAGATTACCTAGCTGGGGCTGGCATGGGTGTACAGCAATAAGAAAGCCTTTGTGCCTAGAACTCAGCATGTATTTATTAGAGAGAGAGAGAGTGGTAGGCAAGGACTAGATAGTAGAAATCCTAGAAGGCATTGGAGCACAACTTGGACTGTCTTTATTGTCTTCAATGTATGATATACAGTTAGAAGCAGGACAGTGCCATGATCTTCATTATAAGATCACTCTGGTTGCTACTGAAGCAGTTTAGATAGGACATAATGTTAAGGTAGAGTGATAGCAGTAAACATGGAAAAGATTGAAAGATAAGAAATGGGAAATATTCTGGAATAATGGCAAGGTTTTGGTTTGACTAATTGAGTGTACAGGGTAAAATTTACTAAGGAAACTTTGGAAGAAGAATACAATTTGGGGAAAATTAAGAATTTTATTTTGGCCATGTTACATTTCAAATTCCTGTTAGACCTCCAAATGGAGTTGTTAATTAAATAATTAGATACATAGCTCTGGGAGAAAATCTAGAGTGGAGATATACATTTGAAGAAGTTGAGAGAGGAGATGCATAGAGCTGGAACTCACTAGCTGAAAGAGAAGAGAGAAAGTTTCAGCAGCAATATTGAGGTCATGCTGACATTGTTACTTGAGCAGTTGATTAGAACCTTGTAAAAGGGAAACGTGAAGATACGATGTTTTACAAAGTACCCAGAATTTGTTTTAATAAATCGTGATAAGACATACAGACACAGAAATGACTGTCATGAAGGAAGACTTTTTATATTTACAGATCACTAGAACATGAGGCATAGCCACATGGGGAAGCTCCAAGGTTGGTCAGGAGGGAGAAGAAATGGAGAAATAGGTAAGGAAAATAATGTGGTTTTTACAGGAAGGCAAGCTAAACTATGTCTAGTTGGAATAATTTTGGCAAGCTCTGGGGTATGAGGTTGTCCTTAGTTGTCTGGTTCCTGGCCTTGGGGTAATTAGAGTAGGGGAATATTGGCTTTCAGTTTAAGAGCCCTATGAGAGCCCAGTAAAGGAGATGGTTGGAGGTATGGGCTTTGGATTGATTGGTTCATGAAAGGTACACTCACAGAGCAGTAATTTGCTATCTTTAGGAATTAGTCAGCCCTGTGAGGAGCAGGCTTTCCTAGATCAGCAAAGTCCTAAGTTGTCAAAGCATCAAATGATACAGAAAGTGAAAAACATAATTAATACATAAAGTTTTCTAAATATAAAAGAAACTAAGGATATGATATGAAAGAAAAAAAGGAAATTGCAAGAAATAAGGAATTTTCAGTTATGTCAAAAATGGTTGAGAGTAGATAAAGTTGAGAGAAGGAAAGATACCATTGACATTGACAACATAGAGCTCCCAGTGACCTTAAAAATAACAATTTCAAAAGAATTGTGAAATTGAAGCCTGTCAGAATGAGTTGAGGACACAGTTAGGGGAGATGAGAATTTTGAGAAAGAATCTTGGTAAGAAGGGAATAAAGAGATGGTATATAAGATCGTTTAATTTTCTCTCAAATTTTCTTGGTTACTTCCATTAAAGAGGGACTTGATTTTGCCAAATGAATGCTGAATGCCAAACTTACCCCCAACTGTCTCGCTCTATCAGCTCCCAGAACACTGACACAACCAGAGAATTACAGCTGAGGCAGGGTATTGGAATTTTCTATCCAAAGGTGAAAGACCTAAATATAATGGCATTTGGGTTCTCTAAAAGATGGCCCCCTCAGATGATCTTACAGTGGAAATCAAATTGACAAATCTTACCTAATACCCAGACCTTCCAAAACAGAATTTGCATTACTCCTTCCTTATACAGTATACACCATGTATGATCTTTCAATGGAAATACAAATTTGTGATGTTTAACATTCTAGATTTCAGGTGTACACTGTCTGGATTAAAATTGCAACTTTATTACTAATGCTGTGGGTACCTTGGGCAATACATTTAATTTTCTTTATCTCTAAAATGAAGATTATTAACTTCCCAGCTCATAGAGTGGTATGAAGCTAATGAGCAAATTGGAAATACATACTTAGTAAGCATTATATCAATACCAAAAATTAATACTGTAATTGTTTTATGACTACAGCTGGTAACAAAATACAAAGATAAAAAATGAACTTAGATAAATAATAATATTGAGGAAAACTGAAAATAAAACTATTATAATTCTCAAAAAGATAAGATACTGAATCTATAAAATAATTTTAAAATGCTGTCAATAACATCAGAGAACAACAAAAATTATGTTGAATTTTTAAAAGATTGAGTAGAAATAAAAAATTCAATAGAAATATTGGAAGACAAAGCTGAGAAAATCTTTGGAAAAAAGGAGCAAAGAGAAAATGAGATAGTATAGGGAGAAAAAATGAGAGAATTAGAAGATCAATCCAGTAGGTTCAATATAATGTTGTCCTTGGCATCTTAAATAAAGAGGAGGCTGAGGGAGGACATTTAAGAAAGCATGAAAGAAAGGAAATCACCAATGGACACATACCAGATCATTGCACAGATGTGAAGTGTTTGAATTTCTAGAATTAAAAAAAAAAATTCCACTGAGCATCAGGCACAATAGATGAATTAGATCTACACATTATACTATTCTAGCAGAATGTAATTTTCATACACATGTGAAAAAATAATTTTAATGTGTAGAGTTTAATTTTTTTTTAAACATCTTCATTGGGGTATAATTGCTTTACAATGGTGTGTTCGTTTCTGCTTTATAACAAAGTGAATCAGCTATACCTATACATATATCCCCATATCACCTCCCTCCTGAGTCCGCCTCCAACCCTCCCTATCCCACCCCTCTAGGTGGTCACAAAGCACTGAGCTGATCGCCCTGTGCTATGCAGCTGCTTCCCACTAGCAATCTATTTTACATTTGGTAGTGCATATATGTCCATGCCAGTCTCTCACTTCATCCCAGCTTACCCTTCCCCTTCCCTGTTTCCTCAACTCCATTCTCTACATCTGTGTCTTTATATCTGTCCTGCTCCTAGGTTCTTCAAAACCATTTTTTTTCTTTTTCTTTTTTTTTAGATTCCATACATACGTGTTAGCATACAGTATTAGTTTTTCTCTTTCTGACTTACTTCACTCTGTATGACAGACTCTAGGTCCATCCACCTCACTACAAATAACTCAATTTCATTTCTTTTTATGGCTAAGTAATATTCCATTGTATATATGGGCCACATCTTCTGTACCATTCATCTGTCGATGGACACTTAGGTTGCTTCCATGTCCTGGCTATTGTAAATAGAGCTGCAATGAACATTGTGGAACATGACTCTTTTTGAATGATGGTTTTCTCAAGGTATATACCCAGTAGTGGGATTGCTGGGTCGTATAGTAGTTCTATTTTTAGTTTTTTAAGGAACCTCCATACTGTTCTCCATATGGCTGTATCAATTTACATTCCCACCAACAGTGCAAGAGGGTTCCCTTTTCTCCACACCCTCTCCAGCATTTATTGTTTGTATATTTTTGATGATAGCCATTCTGACTGGTGTGAGGTAATATCTCTTTGCAGTTTGGATTTGAATTTCTCTAATAATTAGTGGTGTTGAACATCTTTTCATGTGTTTGTTGGCCAGCTGTATGTCTTCTTTGGAGAAATGTCTATTTAGGTCTTCCACCCATTTTTTGATTGGGTTGTTTGTTTTTTGTTATTGAGCTGTATGTGCTGTTTGTATATTTTGGAGATTAATCCTTTGTCAGTTGCTTCATTTGCAAATATTTTCTCCCATTCTGAGGGTTGTCTTCTCATCTTGTTTATGGTTTCCTTTGCTGTGTGAAAGCTGTTAAGTTTAATTAGGTCCCATTTGTTTATTTTTGTTTTTATTCTCATTGCTCTAGGATGTGGGTCAAAAAAGATATTGCTGCAATTTATGTCAGAGTGTTTTGCCTATGTTTTCCCCTAAGAGGTATCAAGTTCCCTGACTTCAGACTACACTACAGGGCTACAGTAATCAAGACAGTATGGTAGTGGCACAAAAACAGAAATATAGATCAATGGAATAGGATAGAAAGTTCAGAGGTAAACCCACACACCTATGATCACTTAATCTATGACAAAGGAGGCCAGTGGAGCAAAGGCAGACTCTTCAATAAGTGGTGCTGGGAAAACTGGGCAGCTATGTGTAAAAGAATAAAATTAGAACACTCCTTAACACCATACACAAAAATAAACTCAAAATGGATTAAAGACCTAAATGTAACAAAAAATCCTTTTCTGCCTCACTTCCCGTCACCAGATAAGCTTGAGGTCAGATATACTCTACCATCCAAAAAGGACACACTTGAGAGAAAAATTAGTAATTACCCTGGGACAACAGGCAAACTGGAAATGTTTGTTGAAATTTTACTGGTCTATTACATCCAAAAATCCGGGGTGGTGGCGGGAAAGAGGTCTTTTATTACTTATTTAATTTTCAGCTAACTGTATATACATTAGTCAACAAACATTTGTGAATGCTTACTCTATGCCAATCATTCTGCCAGGAGCTGTGACTACACAGATGAACAAATTTCAATCCCTGCCTTTGAGAAGTAAGGACAGGCACTTGCAAAATCACTGCATTTGATGGCAAAGGCCCACTCACTTTCTTGACACAGTGCTCTCAGAAAGTACCTTACACTTCATGTAGTTGTCTTTCTCCTTCTGCTGGGTATGACTTCAAATTTCCTTCCTGAATACCTTCACAAAATGGGTATTAACTATCAATATTTCATTTTAGTCACTGATTAAAATCAAGAAAACACATTTAATTATATTTTTCGATGTTTTAGGTAAAATGCCATGACACATGAATGAATATTTTTTGAGGGACAGGAAATTAGGTAACTGTAATATGTACTTTAACTGTTTTCAATTTGTTGTAATAAATGGGCATCTTATTAAAGCTCATGTTATGTGGAATGTGCTTGTAATTTATTTTCAATAAGTTTTTAAGGAATTTGTACAAAAATAATCCAATAATATAAAGAAGTTATAAGAATAAGAAAAATATGTACTAGTTACACAAACATCATTAGAATCTTTTGCCTTACTTCCAACTTGCTTTTACATATTTATTTTACCTAATTATAAATATAATTTCTCAAAATTTTGTATCCTGCAATTAAAAATATTTTACTTATAATAAATATTTATGTTTCTACATAGTGCTTTATTACCATAGTGCTTTTTTTATATTCCACAGAGTGAATATGCAATATTTCATATTTTATACAATTATTTCTCCATTTTAGGTCATCTGGATGATTTCTATTTTGTTTCTTATGTTATAATCATGAATATGGTGCATTTCTCTGTGACTGCTTTATTTACATTTTGGCTTAGTTCCTTAAGATAGACTAAATTATGAATATTTCAAGTTCTAAACGTCTTCCAAAATTATGGCACTAAATCACATAGCCACAAACAATGCACAGAACATCAGTTTCAATAGACTTACAGTAATCATGGACATATCATATTATAATTTTTCTAATATCAGAGAGAAAGTGGTACCATATTATTTCAATTTATGTTCCCTTAATGTTTATTGTCATGAAATATTTCTCCACATTTTCTCCTTTGAATTTTCCCACTTGCTATTTCTGAATTAATGCTAATATTTTAAAATAAGCCAATACTATGTCCCTACTGTCTTTTTCTATTAATTGGTACTGAGATATAATTAAGTTTGATCAGAGAGTATAAAACCCAGTTCAAATGATTATTATGATTATGTTGTGAAATTATATGTATATACTCCACTACAGTGTGAAAGCATTTAGTATTTACCTGAAAATTGTAAAAGCAAACTGATTTTTAAATAATAAATTTTGAAATTAGATGTTTTGGAGCCTTTTAAAGAATTTTGTTAGGAGGATTTTGTTTCATATGCATGAGTTTTGCTAAAAAAGTTCAATGACCAAGAAAAAAGCCTTCCAATAGAAAACTTGGAAAGTTCTCATTTGGTTAGCAACTGTAATAAAAAGATTATAAGACACATTGTTAACTGTTCTATGGTAGGAAAATCAGTACCTTTTAATGAATTTAAAAGACCTATCTGATTTCTGCATAACAGATTGCACTACAGTTGTTTTCCACTTCTTTATATTATAAAGTCATTGCATGCCATTCTGACAAGTCTTTGCCTATTTTGTCTGAAATCATCTAAATTCAGCTCACTAACAGCAACTACTTAAGTAAAATAGTTCTGTCTATTTTCTCAACCATTAAATCAGCGGTTTGGCACTGAACTTAGTACTGTTTTTGTAATGATAAATGTCTTCATTAGGAACTCTACTAAATGCCATGTGTGATTTGGTTTTGCCATATAATGCTCAATGAGACTGACAGGAAATGACCTGACATAGCTCTAATGGAGGAGCTTCTTTGTCTCTATCACTAAGAAATATATTATTAGTTTTGCTTGTTTTTTAAAACTTTCAACAAGAAATATTTGATACAGGCAAAACTTCTTTCTTTACTTATATGCACTCCATACATGCATATCATGAAACACTGTAGCAGAAAAAAATCTGTAAACCTACTATCTAACCCAAGAACTAGAATTTCTCAAAGCCTTTGCCTTTCTACCTGTGTGTTCTTTATTCCATCCTAATTTTTTAGGATGGAATAAAGAACTAGCTGGAATTTTGAACACATTGTTTAGATTTTTTAATCAGTTTTCAGTTTTATATATGTATATATGTATGTGTATAAGTGTATGTGTACATTTTATTGTCTAATTTTGCTTAGTATGAGTTTTATAAAATAATACTTTACTATTTGTAATCTTATGTGTTTGCTTTTTCCACTCTATGTTATGATTTTAAGATTTATTCATGTTGTTGTTTATAACAGAAGTTCATTAATTTTCACTCCATTTTAATATTTCATTGGATGATTATATAATATATATAGGAGGGGTCAATGTGGCAGAGTAGGATGACGTGGAGTTCACCTTTTCCCACAGGGCCATCAAGAATAAATCTACAAATGGAACAGTCCTCACAAGGAACCTGCTGGACACTAGCAGAGAACCTCGGACACCTAAAAGAACAAGGAAAGATCCCCATGTAGCCAGGTAAAATGAAAGGGAGAAAACAAAAACAAAGAAAAGAGGAAGCAGAACAGGACCTCATCCCTGGGGGAGAACTGAAGGAGAGGAGAGGTTCCTGCACCCAGGGATGCCCTTTCACCAGTGGGGAGATTAGATGAGACAGAAGGGGAACTTCGCACCCAGAGGAGAGTGCAGCAACCGGTCTGTGGCAGGCAGGACAGAGTGAGACCTACAGAGATGGTCTGTGCCACAGCCCTGTGCAACCCAGCCTGAGGTGCATGTCCGCTGGTGTGGATGGAGTCTGGGTGCTGGAATGTGGGACTTGGAGAGCAGACCTGGGGAGGGGACTGCTGTTGCCTTCAAGGAGACAGCCTGAGAGGATGGGAGTGGGGAGCTCCACAACTGGAAACGCTCTTGGGGAAGCCCAGAAAGCCTTAGAAGAGAAGTGCCATTGTTGAGTGATGCGTAAAGGGTGGGGCTGCCAATGCACCCTCTCTCCCCATGTGCCGGCCCCTGCCTCTGCAGGCACTAAGAGGGGCTCCCGCCAGATCGGGTTTGTGCATGTCAGTAAGTCACCTTAGTCGGTTGCCACCTCCTCCCCATCCTGCCTGAATGAGGACAAGTGCCCCAGTTGGTCACTGCTGCTGTCCCCCTCTCTTCTATGTGGGGGGCAGACAACTGTGTGTGTCCTACATGCAGAGGTGGAGCTGAAACCAAAGCTGAGCCCCAGGGGGGCTGTGTGACTAAGGAAGAAGAGCTGAAATCTCTCCTTGCAGCTGTGTGAACCACAGATTAAACCATCACGACCAGCTTGGTAAACTGAGCACCTGCAGAACATCTGAACACACAACAAGTGCTCCCACAACAGATACAGGTCTAGCTTTAGCAGCTATGGACTTTGTGTGCACATACATGTGGGGATGGGGCGAGGTCAGAGTCTGAGCTGCCCCTGTAGCACCCACAACGGGTACAGATCCATGATTACTGCAATCCTGGGACCTGAATTCAGTGTATCTATGCTGGGGGCCTGGTGAAAACAATGTCTGAGAGATACCAGGGCCAATTACCGGTATATCCACATTTAAGGTGGGGCCAAGAGCAGTGCCAACAACAGAGTAACTTGTGAGCTCGCATAAGGGGTGAAAGGTGGCACAACAGAGCATGCTCACAGGTGAACAGCTACAGAAGAGGAATAGCCAGTGGCTTCTCTCCCAGTGGGAGTGCTCTAGTCCCACCTACCTCACACCACAGATCAGAAACTCAGCAAGAAATAAATCTGGGGACCTCTACTCCAACTAGGGAGCAGACCCCACCCCTCACAGTCAGTGACAAACACATAGCAAAGGGGAGGCCCTGCTCAATGTCCAGGGCAGGCTGTGATCACCACAACACCAGTCAAACCCCCTAACAAGGAGATAATGACCAGCATACACCGAGGAAAGAGGTGGCAGACATCCACACTAAAAAGAGCCCTTGCACCAAAAAAAAAAAAAAAAAAAAAAACAATAATATTAAACACATGCAGACTACACAAAGATGTTCCCACATAAAAATAGCCCTCCAAAACAGTCTGACAGTCTGGCATTGGGAGGAAGAATTCTAGAGCCTCTAGCCTTGAAGGCCAGTGGGGCTTGAGGATAAGAGCTCCACAGGGCTGGGGGAAACAGAGACTCTACTCTTGGAGGGTGCACACAAGGTCTCACATGGCCTGGAACACAGCACAAAGCAGTACCTCCACAGGAACTTAGGCAAGATCTACCAAAGGGGTCTTAGAGGGTCTCCTACAGAGGTGAGGGTTGGCTGTACCTCACCATGGGGGCAAGGACACTGGTAGCAGAGGCCCTAGTGAATATTAATTTTCATGAGCTCTCCCAGAGGTCCCCATTTTGGCACCAAGACTTGGTCCTACCCAACAGCCTGCAAGCTGAAGTGCTGGAACACCTCAGGTCAAACAACCAGCAAGACAGGAACACAGCCCCACCCATCAGCAGACAGGCTGCCTAAAGTCATACTGATCTCACAGCCATCACAAAACATACCCCCTGACATGGCCCTGCCCACCAGAGGGACAAGAAACAACTCCACCCACCAAAGGGCAGGCACCAGTCCCTCCAAAAAGGAAGTCTGAAAAAACCCCTGGACCAATCTCACAGACCAGGAGGCAGACATCAGAAGCAAGAGGAGCTATGATTCTGCAGCCTGTGGAATGGAGACCATAAACACTGTAAGTTAGGGATGATAGAGACGTATGTTGCAAATGAAGGAGCAAGATAAAAACCTACAAGAACAACTAAATGAAGTGGAGACAGGCAATCTATTGGAAAAAGAATTCAGAGTAATGATAGTAAAGATGATCCAAAATCTGAGAAAAAGAATGGATGCACAGAGCAAGAAGATAAAAGAAATGTTTAAAAAAGAGATGGAAGATTAAAAAAACAAACAGAGATGAACAACACAATAACTGAAATGAAAAATACACTCAAACAAATCAATAGCAGAATAACTGAGGCAGAAGAATGAATAAGTGAGATGAAAGACAGAGTGGTGGAAATCACTGCTGCAGAACAGAATAAAAGAGAAAAGAAAAGAAATGAGGACAGTCTAAGAGACCTCTGGGACAATATTAAATGCACCAACATTCCCATTACAGAGGTCCCAGAAGAAGAAGAAGAGAGAGAGAAAGGGCCTGAGAAAATATTTGAAAAGATGATAGTCAAAAAGTTCTCTAACATGGGAAAGGAAATAGTCACCCAAGTCTGGGAAGCACAGAGAGTCCCAGACAGGCTAAACCTAAGGAGGGACACATATTAATAAAACTAACAACAACAATTAAATACAAAGAAAAAATATTAAAAGCAACAAGGGAAAATCAACAAATAACATACAGGGATTCCCAAAAAGTCAATGAGCTGATTTTTTTTTCTGCAGACAGTGCAGGCCAGAAGGGAGTGGCATGATATACTTAAAGTGATGAAGGGAAAATACCTACAACAAAAAATATCATACCCAGCAAGGCTCTCATTCAGATTCGATGGCAGAATCAAAAGCTTTACAGACAAGCAAAAGCTAAGAGAATGCAGCACCACCAGACCACCTTTACAACAAATGCTAAAGAAACTTCTCTAGGCAAGGGGAAAAAATAAATAAAAAGAGGTCACAAGTAGAAATGAGAAAATCACAAATGGGAAAGCTCACTGGTAAAGGCAAACATACAGTAAAAGCAGGAAATCATCCACACACAAATATGATATCAAAATCATCAACCATGTGAAGAGGAGAGTACAAATGCAGGAAACAGGAATTGTATTTGAAATTAAAAGACCAGCAACTTCAAACAACCTTGGATACATATAGACTGCTATATCAAAACCTCATGAGAAATGCAAACAAAAAACTGCAATAGATACACACATACAAAAGAAAAAGCAATCCAAATGCAACACTAAAGATGGTCATCAAACCACAAGAGAAGAGAACAAAAGAGGAAGGAAAGAAAAAAGACCTACAAAAACAAACCAAAAACAATTAAGAAAATGACAATAGGGACGAACATATCGATAATTACCTTAAATGTAAATGGATTAAATGCTCCACCCAAAAGACACAGACTGGCTGAATGGATATGAAAACAAGACCCATATAAATGTTGTCTACAAGAGACCCACTTCAGACCTAGGGACACATACAGATGGAAAGTTAGGGGATGGAAAAAGATATTCAGTGCAAATGGAAATCAAAAGAAAATTGGAGTAGCAAAACTCATATCAGACAAAATAAACTTTAGAATGAAGACTGTTACAAGAGATAAGGAAGGACACTACATAATGATCAAGGGATCAATCCATGAAGAAGATATAACAATTGTAAATATATATGCGCCCAACATAGGAGCACCTCAATATATAAGGCAAATGCTAACAGCCATAAAAGGGGAAATCAAAAGTAACACAATAATAGTGTGGGAGTTACCACAATGGACAGATCATCAAGACAGAAAATTAATAAGAAAACATAAGCCTTAAATGACACATTAGACCAGATAGACTTAATTGATATTTATAGGACATTCCATCTGAAAGCAGCAGAATACACTTTCTTCTCAAGTGCACACGGAACATTCTCCAGGATAGATCACATCTTGGGTCAGAAATCAAGCCTCGGTAATTTAAGAAATTGAGATAGTATTAAGCATCTTTTCTGAACACAATGCTATGAGATTAGAAATCAATTACAGGAAAAAAAAAAACCTGTAAAAAACACAAACTAATGGAGACTAAACAGTATGTTATTAAACAACCAACAGATCACTGAAGAAATCAAAAAATACCTAGAGACAAATGAAAATGAAAACATGATGATCCAAAACCTATGGGATGCAGCAAAATCAGTGCTAAGAGGGAAGTTTAGAGCAATACAATCCTACCTCAAGAAACAAGAAAAATCTTAAATAAACAACCTACCCTTACACCAAAAGCAACTAGAGAAGGAAGAACAAACAAAACCCAATGTTAGCAAAAGGAAAGAAATCGTAAAAGTTGGAGCAGAAATAAATGAAATAGAGATGAAGAAAATAATAGCAAAGATCAATGAAACTAAGTGCTGGTTCTTTGAGAAGATAAGGAAAATTGATAAACCTTTAGCTAGACTCAACAAGAAAAAAAGGGAGAGGACTCAAATCAATAAAATCAGAAATGAAGAAGAAGTTACAACTGATACCACAGAAATACAAAGGATCATCAGAGAGTACTACAAACGACTATATGCCAATAAAATGGGAAACCTAGAAGAAATGGACAAATTTTTAGAAAGGTACAACGTTACAAGACTGAAGCAGGAAGAAATATAAAAAATATAAACAGACCAATCACAACTACTGAAATTGAAATTGTGATTAAAAAGCTATCAACAAACAAAAGTCCAGGAACAAGTGACTTCAGTGGTGAATTCTGTCAAACATCTAGAGAAAAGTTAACACCTATCCATCTGAAACTCTTCCAAAAAATTACAGAGGAAGGAATACTCCCAAGCTCATTCTATGAGACCACCATCACCCTGATAGCAAAACCACACAAAAATATCACAAAAAAAGGAAAATTACAGGCCAATATAACTGATGAACATAGACGCAAAAATCCTCAACAAAATACTAGCAAACAGAATCCAACAACACATTAAAATGATCATACACCATGATCAAGTGGGATTTATCCCAGGGTGCAAGAATTCTTCAATACACGCAAATCAGTCAACAAGATACACCACATTAACAATCTGAAAGACAAAAACCATATAATCCTCTGAATAGATGTAGAAAAAGCTTTTGACAAAATTCAACACGGTTTATGATAAAAAAAACTCTCCAGGAAGTGGGTATAGAGGGAAACTACTGCAAAATAATAAAGGCCATATATGACAAACCCACAGCAAACATCATTCCCAATGGTGAAAAACTGAAAGAATTTCCTCTAAGATCAGGAACAAGACAAGGAGGTCCACTCTTGCCACTTTTATTCAACATAGTTTTGGAAGCCTTAGCTGCAGCAATCAGAGAAGAAAAATAAATAAAAGTAATCCAAATTGGAAAAGAACAAATAAAATTTTCACTGTATGCAGATGACGTTACAATACATAGAAAATCCTAGAGGCTTGGGAAAACTACTAGAATTCATCAGTAAATTTGGTAAGTTTGCAGGATACAAAATTATTACACAGAAATCTCTTGCATACCTATACACTAACAATGAAGGGCCAGAAAGAGAAATTAAGGAAACAATCCCATTCCATTTCATCAAAAAGAATAAAATACCTAGGAATAAACATACTTAAGTAGGCAAAAGAACTGTACTCAGAAAACTATAAGATACTGATGAAAGAAATCAAATATGACACAAACAGATGGAGAGATATACCATGTTTTTGGATTGAAGTATCAATATTGTCAAAATGTCTATACTACCCAAAGCAATCTACAGATTCAATGCAATCTCTATCAAATTACCACTGACATTTTTTAGAGAATTAAAACAAAAAAAAATTAGTATTTGTGTGGAAACACAAATGACCAAGAATAGCCAAAGCAATCTTGAAAAAGAAAAATGGAGCTGGATGATTCAGGCTCCCTGACTTCAGACTATGCTACAAAGCTACAGTCATCAAAACAGTACAGTACTGGCACAAAAACAGAAATATAGATCAGTGGAACAGGATAGAAAGAGATAAACCCAAACATCTATGGTCACCTAATCTATGACAAAGGAGGCAAGACTATACAATTAATTAAAGACAGTCTCTTCAATAAATGCTGCTGGGAAAACTGGACAGCTGCATGCAAAGGAATGAAATTAACACCATACACAAAAATAAACTCAAAATGGATTAAAGAACTAAATGTAAGGTTGAATAGTATAAAATGCATAGAGGAAAACAAAAGCAACATTCTCTGACATAAATCACAGCAAGATATTTTTTGATGCTCCTCCTAGAGCAATGAAAATAAAAGCAAAAATTAAAAAGTGGGACCTAATTAAACTTAAAAGTTTTGCACAGCAAAGGAAACCATAAATAAAACAAAAGACAACCCACAGTATGGGAGACATATTTGCAAATGAAGAGACTGACAAGGGGTTAATCTACAAAATATACAAATAGCTCATGCAGCTCAATATCAAAAAAACAAATAACCCAACCAAAATAGAGTAGAAGATCTAAATAGACATTTTTCCAAAGAAGATATACAGATGGCTAAAAAG
This sequence comes from Balaenoptera acutorostrata, assembly GCF_949987535.1. Classification (NCBI taxonomy): domain Eukaryota; kingdom Metazoa; phylum Chordata; class Mammalia; order Artiodactyla; family Balaenopteridae; genus Balaenoptera; species Balaenoptera acutorostrata. Next base: position 51,974,689 of record NC_080080.1, on the reverse strand, counting down.
CACATGAAAAGATGCTCAACATCACTAATTATTAGAGAAATGCAAATCAAAACTAAAATGAGGTATCTCTCACCTGGTCAGAATGACTTTCATTAAAAAATCTACAAAAAATAAGTGCTGGAGAGGGTGTGGAGAAAAGGGAACCCTCTTACACTGTTGGTGGGAATGTAAATTTGTACAGCCACTATGGAGAATAGTATGGAGCTTCCTCAAAAAGTAAAAATAGAGCTACCATATGACCCTGCAATTCTACTCCTGGGCATATATCCAGAAAAAATGATACCTCAAAAATATACATATACCCCAATATTCATTGCAGCACTATTTACAATACCCAGAACATGGAAGCAACCTAAATGTCCATCAGCAGCAGAATGGATAAAAAAGATGTGGTACATGTATACAATGGAATATTACTCAGCCATATAAAAGGAACAAAATAATGTCATTTGCAGCAACATGGATGGACCTAGAGTTTGTCATACTGAGCAAAGTAATTCAGACAGAGAAAGACAAAATATCATTTGAAATCGCTTGTATGTGGAATATAAAAAAAATGGTACAAATGGGGGGGGAGCAGGGGCAGGGGAGGGATAAATTGGGAGATTGGGATTTACATATACACAATACTATATATAAGGTAGATAACTAATAAGGACCTACTGTATAGTGCAGGGAACTCTTCTCAACTCTGTAATGATCTATAAGGGAAAATAATCTAAAAACAGAGTGGATATTTGTATATTTATTTGCTGTATAGCAGAAACTAACACAGCATTGTAAATCAACTGTACTCCAATAAAAAATAAAGAATATTATAATATAATGATATATAAAATAGCATATAATATAGCATATGCAATGTGTAATATTATATATTATTTTGTCATATATGGCAACTGCCCCAGGAATATGACACAAAGAATGTTTCAAACAACAGTCACACTTAATTTCTGGTTAGAAATATAGTCTACTTCCATCTGAACTCCTCCCTAGCTGAGAGAGACTAGGTAACATGGAAAACTTTGTTCTACTTTTTTAGACTAGCATAGGGTTAAACAGCCTTTATAGGTGCACTCTCTGTGGACCCCACTAAATTCCCATTTAACTTTCTTTTTAACCTCCTGTTTCCAAATGTGTAAAAAGGTATACAACTTAAAAATTACTTATAGTAAACAAGCATGTAATCATTATACAGATCAGTAAATACAATGTTGTCCCCCTCATACCCCAAATTTGTTACTATCTTAGATTTTATAATAATCACTATTTTGCTTTTCTCTAAAATACAACCACTTAAGTGTACATACCAAACACTTTGGTGTTGCCATAGTGTGAACTTTAAATAAAGTGTTTATATCTGGATTTTTCACTCAAAATTATTTTAGTGAGTTTCATTCTAAATGCACAAGACTTTTCTTTATCTTGCATTTTTACTGATCTTAGGGGAAATTGATTAACTTTACTATTAACTATGATGGTAGCTATAGTTATTTTTAGATGCCCTGTATCTAATTAAGAAAATTCCCTTTCATTTGTGTCTTGCTGACAATTTTTAATGTCAATAGATGTTGAATTTTGTCAAAATTTTCTGCATCTATATAGATAATCATGTGGCTAGATATGATAAATTACATTGATTAGTCTTCTGAGGTTTAACCAAGCTTACACTCCTGCTCGTTCAAGATGTATTATCCTTTTTATTGTTGAAGTCAATTTTCTAATGTTTTGTTAAAGACTTTTACTTTCATGATGCTGAAAAATATTGGCAATATTTTTTTCTTTTATATACTTTATGGGGTTACAGCATCAGGATAATGATGGTCTCACTAGATGAGTTAAGGAGGGTTTTCTTCTCCACTACTTCTGGGAAAATTGTACATATGATTGTAGTTATTTCTTCTTTGGTAAACATTGGTAAAATTACCAATAAACCCATATGGCCTTCAAACTTTCTTTTTTGGTAAGGATTTTGCCTTCACATTTATTTCTTTGGTAGAGTAAACTCTATTCACATATTTTTTTCTTCCTGTGTAAGTTTTGGTAATTTGTTACATTTTGGGGGATTATCCACTTCCTTTGATTTACCAATTTTTCTGGCACATAGTTTATCATATTTCCTTTTCTAACCTTTTAATATCTTTAGGATTTCTAAGGCTGCCTCTCTTTTGTTTCTGCTATTGGTAATATGCCTCATTTCTCCTTTCATATTCATCAATCTAACTAGAAATTTATAGATTTTTTGATCTTTAAAAATAAACAGCTTTGGATTTCATAGTTTTTCTGTATTTTTAAATTTTCTATTTCCTTTTTGCTATTTATTTATTAGTTCTCTTCATTTACTTTAGGTTTAACATATTTTTGTTTCACAGCCTCTAAAGGTACAAAAGTAGATAATTTTATGAGATTTTTCTTCAATTTTAAATATTTCAGTCTATAAAGCTTTCTTTAAGCACGTTCTTAGATCTCCCTCAAATATTAAAAGATTATTTTTCATTATCATTATTTACATAACTTATTTATAAATTTACCCTTTTATTATTTTGAACCACCCTTCTTTATCACTTAGTAATATTTCTTGTTCTGAAGTCTATCCTGTTACTGAGTCATTTGAACTCTTGCTATATTTTGCATAGTACATTTTCCAACACTTGAATTTTTTAATAGACTTTATTTTTTAGAATTTTAAGTCTATAGCAATATTAAGCAGAAGGTATAGAGAATTTCCATGTTCCCCCTGACCCCATACATGCATATCCCTCCGTTATTAATATCACCCACAGGTGTGGTATTTTTTTTATAGTTGATGAACCTACCTTGATACATCAAATCCCTCAAAGTTCATTGTTTATGTTAGAGTTCACTCCATGTTATACATTCTGTGGGTTTGGATAAATGTATAATAATGTGTATCCACCATTATACTATCATGAAGAGTAGTTTCACTGCCCTAAAAATCCTCTTTGCTCCACCTAATCTTTCCACTCCCCCACTCCCCCCAAACCCAACAACCACTGATTTTTTACTTCTTCATAATTTTGCCTTTTCTAGAGTGACATATAGTTGGAATCATTCAATATGTAACTTTTCAGTATGACTTCTTTCACTTAGTAATATGTATTTAAGTTTTCTCTATGTTTTTTCATGGCTTGATAGCACATTTCTTTTTAGCCCTTAATAATATTCTATTATCTGAGTGTACCACAGTTTATCCACAGTTTATCACCTACTGAAGGACATCTTGTTTTCTTCCCAGTTTTGACAACTATGAATAACGCTGCTACAAACATCCCTGCACAGGTTTTTGTGTTGACATAAGTTTTCAACTCTAGGTAAATACCAAGCAGTATGATTGCTGGATCATACAGTAAGAGTACGTTTGCTTTTGTCAGAAACCACCAAACTGCCTTCTTAAGTGGCTATATGTTCTGTGTCCTTTTATGAGGTTGTCAGTTAAGTGTGGCCACAAGAGGAGACAGGGGAAGGGCTCAGGAATAAACAAGGTTTGCTATTCCCACAGGTCTTAGAGACTGGAGGTATGGAAGAAAACTAGGGTGGTCAGGATGCATAAGAGAGGAGCAAGGGGAAAGCATTAGGCCAGAGCCTTAACCGGGATTCTATAAGAAAGGCAAAGCAAGGCAGGGTGAATAACTTAAGATTGGATAATTTGAATAATTTGGTGGTCTCTAAGTTATAAGGGTGGTCACTAATTGCTGGGTACCTGGCTCAGGGATGATTAAGGCAGAGGAATACTGCCTCCTGGGGTGTATAGACCAACTAGAGGAGGAATGGCTCTGGATTGTAGTGTGCATATATCAAAGGCATGCTTGCAGCTGGGTCTTTTGTTATCTCTAAGAATTGGCTAGTCCTAGCTAGAAAGATTTTTTAAGATGTCAAAACATCTTAATGATATGGAAAATTATATATATATATATATATATATATATATATATATATATATAAACTATTTTGATTTCCATCAGCAATGAATGAAAGTTCCCATTGTTCCACATCCTCACCAGCATTTGTTGTTAGTACTCTGGATGGTAACCATGCTAACAGGTTTGTAGTGGTATCACATTGTTATTTTAATTTGTATTTCCTTGATGACTTATGTGGAGCATCTTTTCATATGCTTATTTTCCATCTGTATCGCTTCTTTGATGAGATATCTGTTAAGATAGTCACCCATTTTTAAATTGGGTTGTTTCTTTTTTGTTTTGAGATTTAACAGATTTTTGTGTAGTTTGCACAAAAAAATCCTTTATCAAATATATCTTTTGCAAATATTTTCTTCCATTCTGTGGCTTGCCTTTTCATTCTCTTGATACTGTCTTTTCTCAGAGGAGTTTTTAATTTTAACATACAGCTTATAAATTTTTTGTTTGTGGATTGCGCCTTTACTGCTGTATCTAAAAAGCCATCACCAAACCCAAGGACATCTAGATTTCCTACTACGTTATCTTCTAAGAGTTTTACAGTTTTGTGTTTTACATTTAAACCTATGGTCCATTTTGAGTTACTTTTTTTTAATGGTTTAAGGTCTGTGCCTAGATTCATGTTTTTGTCTATGGATGTCCAGTTATTCCAGCAGCATTTGTAGAGAAGACTATTTTTTCTTCATTATATTGCCTTTGCTTCATTGTCAAAGATCAGTTGAGTATATTTACATGGATGAAATACCTGGGCTCTCTACTGTGTTCCACTGATTTATTTGTCTATTCTTTCACCAATGCCACATTGTCTTGATTGCTGTAGCTTTATAGTTAAGTCTTCAAGTCAAGTAGTTTCAGTCTCCAACTTTGTTCTTTTACAATATTGTGTTGGCTATTCTGGGTGTTTTGCCTCTCCATATTAATTTTAGAATCAGTTTGTTGATACTCAAAAAATAACTTACTGTGTTATTGATTAAGATTGCATTGAAGATCTATATAGATCAAGTTGGGAAGAATTGACATTTTGACAATATTGGGTCTCATGATGCATGACCATGGAATATCCCTCCCTCTATTTAGTTTGTCTTTGATTCCTTTCATCAGAGTTTGGTAGTTTTCTTCACATACATAGTGTACATATTTTGTTAGTTTTATTTCCAAGTATTTTATTTTGGAGGGGAGCTAATGTAAACAGTATTTTGTTTTTAATTTTAAATTCCCCTTGTTCATTGCTGGTATATAGGAAAGTAATTGACTTTTGTATATTAATCTTGTATCCTGCAACCTTACTATAATCACTTATCAGTTCTTGGAGGTCTTTTTTTCTTCTTGATTCTTTCAGATTTTCTATGTAGGTGATTATGTCATCTGTAAACAATGACAGTTTTATTTATTCCTTCCCAAACTATATAACTCTTATTTCATTTTCTTTTCTTATTTCATTAGCTAGGACTTCTAGTATGATGCTGAAAAACTGTGGTGAGTGGGGAAATTCTTGTCTTGTTTCTGATATTAGTGGGAAAATTTCAAATTTTTCATCATTAAGTATGATGATTGTGGTCAGTTTTTTGTACATATTTGTTTATCAAGTTGAGGAAGTTTCCCTCTATCCCCAGCTTTCTGAGAGTTTTTATTTTATGGGTGTTGAATTTTGTCAAATGCTTTTTCCATATCTGTTGATGTGATCAATTTATTTTTCTTCTTCAACCCACTGATGTGGGTTAAAGAATTACATTAATTAATGAATTACATTAATTGATCTTTGAAAGGTGGACCAGCTTTGCACAACTGGGATAAATCCCACTTGGTAATGGTGTATAATTATTTTTATACATTGTTGGATTTGATTTACTCATATTTTGTTTAGAGTTCATACATCTATTTTCATAGAGATATTGATCTGTAGTTACCTTATCTTATAATGTCTTTGTCTGGGTTTGGTATTATAGTAATGTTGGCCTCATAGAATAAGTTAGGAAGTATTTCCACTGCCTCTATCTTCTAAAAGAGCTTGTAAAGAATTGCCATAATTTCTTCTTTAAATATTTTGTAGAATTCACCATTGAACACATCTGGATCTGGTGCTTTTTTTATTATTGATTTGATTTAGTTGACAAATATATTTCTATTCAGATTATCTATTTCTACTATGCGAGTTTTGGCAGATCATGTCTCTCAAGAAATTGTCCCATTATATCTAGGCTATTAAATTTGTGGGCACAGAGTTGTTCATAGTTTCTTTTATTATCCTTTTAATTCCCCTCTTTCTGCAGTAATGTCCCCACTTTCATTTTTGGTACTAGTATTGGTTTGGCCAAAAGTTCATTCGGTTTTTCTGTAGTATCCAACAGAAAAACCCGAACGAACTTTTTGGCCAACCCAATAGTTAGTGTCTTCTGCTTTTTTTTCCCTTAGATCAGACAAAATACATTGAGTGCCAAAATGCTGCAGCAATATGGGTGCATCACTCAGCTGGTTTGGCATCTGTATGCATTGTCCCCACCCCACCCTCGGACCAGTTTTGATTATGTTATTTTTCCTTTTATTGAAATCAGCAAACCTGAATTTGCTACTGTGGGGAAAGCAGGAAGAAGAGAAAAAATTGAAGGTTTTTAACCTTCAGAGAGTTCAGAGGTTCAGTCTGAATAAGCACAAAAACTTTTCAGTGTGCTTTTGAATTCCTTGAATTTGCAGAACTGCTCAGAACTGCTAACCTAGAGATTTTGATTCAATTAATCTTGGGTGGGGCCTGAACATCTGCATGTTTCAAAATCTTCATAGATGTGTTATGAATCATTTCTCTAAATATTTAATGAATATAAGCAAGTACTTGTATAAAATATTTGTGTGATCACCTATCTAGAAGATATTTGAAATGTAGACTATTTAAGATTAATATACTTAGAGTAAGTACAGGAGGATGATATTTACATAATCAATTTTGTGGTGGCTCTAAAATTTACTATTTATGTCTTTAATTAATCACACCGAAACACTATCTTTAACATTTCTTGTAATAAAGTTCATGGGAGATTAATTTTGTCTGCTTTTTTTCATTTGAATTGTCTATATGTCTTTCTATTTTTGAAGTATCCTTTTGCTGGATAAACAATTCTTGGTTCACTGGGTTTGTTTTTTGTTCTTTTTATCTTTTTTCTTCCAGCACTTCATAGATACTCTTCTACTTTTTCTGATTTACATTATTTTTGACCATATGCCCACAATTACTCTTATTTTGTTCCCCTCTATATTATTTCCCCTTCTGTCTTTTTTTAAAGATTTCCTTTATCTTGTTTTCAGTAGTCTGATGATAATGTGGCTTGTTGTGGTTTTCTTTGTGTTTATCCTACTGAAATTTGTTCAGCTTTTTGGGACTTTGATTCGTAGTTTTGTCAAATTTGAAAAATTTCTGCCATATTTTTCCCATTTTTTACTGCCTTCCTCTTTTGTGGAAAACCATACTGCATGTGCATTGGAGAATTAATATTTTTATGAACACTTTTTTCTTGCTTTAATTTGGATATTTTCTATTATGGTATCTCCAAGCTTGCTGATCTTTTTTCCTACCATATTTCCCTGCTACTAAGATCATCTGTTTATTTGTTTTAAGTTTTCCAGAATGTCTTCATTTTCAGACACTATAGAACTTTAAATACTGGGTCAAAAAGATTTATAAAATATAAAATATTCTCAGCTCAGCCACATTTGAATGCAAGATAGTCAATATCTATGCCTGAATAAGTCTGTGATATGGATATATGAAATAATACACCTACATATATATTTTTTCACATGTATATATGCACATTATTCTATCTCTATTTATAGTAGATACTTCTTTTATAATTGTGATTTGATATCCATCCTCCACTATTTACTCTTTCTCTCATTATATAGATCTTGGATTTCTTTCCATTATAAACAGTCCATTAAACCCCTAGTCAGTACTGTCAGGGTGTTATTGCTCAGAGAGCTGTTAATAACAAAGTGAAGTACTACTTTCAACCACTTACTTCTGAACACAAGGGCAGAGTTTATCTGATGATGCAGCTGTATACTTCCAACAAGGAGGGTATTTTTCTTTGGTAGTTGGCATGACAATCACTTTATATGAAAACTCTTCAGAAATATCACCACCTTCTAAATTAATTAGGATTGTGCCTTTAAGCTCAATTACATCTGCATTTATTGTTCAAGGTTGTTGAGTGAGTAAAGTCTGTGAGAAGTCATCATTAATTCCTTCAACTGAGGGGTACGAGAAGTCTCCTCAGTTCATTGCATCTCTATTACCTCAAAAAGCAGGCCAAGTTCCATCACAGTGATAGCCTTGTACTCTGCTGCATTTTTGCCAGAGATGCTTCCAATAAATGAATCTCCCATTGCACATGCACTCTTTACTGGTTCTGCCTATCTTGCTTCTTCCGGTTCCTTGTTGTACTATTCTACTCAGTACGAAAAACACTCTTGAGTTCTTTAACATGAGGTATGTGCTAGAATATGTCTTCAGACATGAGAAAGAGTGAAAGCAAAGAAAATATTACATCCAAAATTTTAGTTGATGCAGTCTGACAAGTTGATTTGATTTGACTTCATTTGAGTTGATTTGAGATCATTTTCATTTTCACAATAAAGCCTAACTTTGATTACACTGAAATAAAAGAGAGTTCAGTGGCATAAAATGCTTGTAATAGGCAAACAACTTTTCCAAGATCATATTGTTTATATGACTCAATAATCTTGTTTGCAAAATCCTACAGTTAAGTGTAGCATACTGGTCTATGACAAACATATCCTTAGCAGAACTGAAACCAGTTCTGTACTGAAACCAGCCACCCCCTCCCCCACAAAAAAAGCACGTGGTATTCCTAAACTTGCTAACATCTCTGGCAGCATTAAGAACAGATGAACCAACTGTCACTTTAATGATGACACAAGACTCAGCTACCACCAAAGAAGGATATCAGTACCTTAGGGAGGCTCCCTGCTTTTATCTTGTGTTCCACTGATGACAACATTATGATTAATGATATTCTCAAAGATTTAAAAATCTATTATCCCTTTCCCCAAGGTTAATTCCTGACAACCACTGTCTTACTAAATGCTTTTTTCCTTGCTGTCACACATGTTAATCAAAAAAGACTGAAACCAACCACCAAGCTGGACTCTTCCTCTCAAGTACAAATTGGCTCTTTAGTCAGTACCTGGAAGAACATGAAGCCATGAAAATCTATTAAACCAGATGTTTAAAATATCCTGGCCTGGCACATATTCCAAGGTATCAGGACCACCAATCTGAGATTTGACTTCTTTTGGAAGCAGTTGTTCAGGGGAAGGAGTCTATTAGATATCACTGCTGTGTTGTTCCACTTGTTCAATAATATGCTCAGTGGTTTGGATGTTGATCAGTAATTCATCTTGTGTATTATGACAAAACATAGGAATTTGAACACCTCAATCTCTTTGCCTTGATATATACTAATATAGTTGTGTGTCCATGATTTTGACCACGGCATTCACACTTGATCTAGGAGGAAGTTCCCACTTTTAAAACAATTCCTTGGCTGTGGTCTTAAAATTCATGTGGTCTTAATATCTTACAAACCACTGCTTTCAGACATGAGTAACCACTGGCTTCTGAGTCCTCCAGACGTAAGGATAGCTAAATACCAAATTATCCTTTTTCAACAAATGCTTTGCTGCCTGAAGCACATTTATTACCACAACAGTTCCTTCTTTAAGTACAGTCTTTGAAGTTTAGGACCTGAAACATCTGTGAAAATGTCATCCTCATCTAGTGAAAAATTCATTAACAGGTTGTGTTGAAAATCTACACTCTAATCTTCCTTATCATGATTTGGGACTGTGTGAACCAATCCTGTTTGTTTTGTCATGGTCGTATAATTTGAAGATAAAAGAGGAGAGCTTTATCAGGAGATATAGGATGGGTACAAATACCATTTTTCAAAGTTACACTTGAAAATATTGAAATAACTCCAAATATTGTTTCCAAAGTAGAAGCAACAGGTGTTACTTTATCTGCAGGAAATATATAGATATTTCCAGAACTGGAACATTTCTCAATAGTGTACTTGGATTTGGGCACATAGCAAACAATGCAACTGGCTGGAAAAGTCCAAGACTGTGTGGTTCAGACTAAAAAAGCTAACAGAAGATAAACTATCTATAAGGGATGCCAACTTAGAAAGTTTCAAGTGAGAGAATTTTAAATGTATAGAACAACTGACACACTCAGGATTTTATTCAAGTTCTGCTCAAGTAGAACCTAAGCAGTCCTTGACCAGGGAAACCGAAACACAGGTATTGTAATATTGATAAACCAAGCTGTTATCAAACACTTATTAGAAAATTCTCAATTGTTTGGCTTCATATTTTCTATCAAATGTAGAGTAGCAATTATTGCGATCTACTATTACTATCCAAAGACTAAATGCCAATTTCTGTTTCTCATTGGCTGCTTTACCAAATGAACTTTCTAATTTCACGGATGAAAGATTCTGAGCTTTTTCACCAAGTTCTGGTAATATTTTTACTTCAATGAGTAACCCATTACAATATCATCCTGACACAAAATGTATTTTGGAAACTGTCATCGTAAAGTATCAGCCAGTCATGTCTTTCAAAGTCTTATTTAAAGCATGTCCTACATGAAGGTCACCATTTGCATAAGGAGGTCCGTCATGAAGGCAAAATTCTGTCGTTTCTTTCTCTTTGCTGTGAAGTTATGAAAATCTACATTTCTAGAAGTTTCTTCACTTACATTTTCAGCCAATAAAATCTGCTAGATCTCCATGTCTGTGTTGGGCTGCTGGTGGCCCAGTAACTTCAAGGCAAAGGGGATCTACAACAGCAGCTCCATATTGTCCTATTTGCCTCTATTCAGGTTAGGCAGCTGGCCACTGCCTCCGGTGACTAACAATGGCAGACACCTTATCTTGGTTCCTCACCTTCCCAGGTGACAGGAAAGGCAGGGTGGCCCCACAGATTCCCTGTGTGTCTGGCTCCCAAGGGCCCAGCTCAAAAGGCACAGCGGGGCATTCAGGCCTGCAGTCCAGCACCTGATGCTCAGCTCCTGCCATCTGGGCCTCAGAGAAACTCCGTGGCCCCCACCGGGAATGCGTGTGCACAGAGCACAGAAGGAGCCTGTGGTGACGTTTTTGTTTCAGATATTTTATTTTTTCTAAGTCTTTTATAGTTTCTTCTTATAACTTTATTTTAAATATTTCATTTATATTTCCTTCAGAGTTTTGAATATATTTCTAATAGCTGTTTTAAATTCGTGTCTGTTAATTCCATTGTCTCCTCTTTTATGGTGTTTCTATCAAAAGGCTGGTGGCTTGGTTATGGATGGAAGCGGAAATGAATGTCTGTGCCTTTAATTTTTAGTTTTAGTTATTAAACTTTTCATGCCATTCTCTATTTCTGTCATTTAAAAATGTTTGTCTTGCCATTGTTTTTCCTTGTATTTCTAATCCATCTATGTATTTTAAACATTTTATACAGTGTAGATAATTATTTACTAGTTTTGATTTTTTGTTTTTGCTATCTTTGCTCACATTGACTTGTTTCTCACGTGCTTTTTTTTTTTTTTTCATTATGAACTCACTACCAAAAACGATAGGTCAAGCTGAGCTAAATTCATCCAATATGTATCAACCTGATGTCAATACAGTACAACCTGATATTAAAACAGTATCAACCTGATAGTTCCAAAATGAGTCTTAGTAATTTATTAATTCAAACTTACATTTACAGTTTAAAAATGAAATAATTCATTAGCTTGTTTAATATTAGGGTAAGCAATATTGTTTCTCAGAGTTAGAAGGAAGTTTTAAGAAATCTTATTGTGAAGGTGAATTGGTCAAATGCAGACCACAGCACAATTAAGGAGTAGACAGAGTTTGTCTTTATATATTCTCTTCTCTTTTCCCTCCCCTTGTCCACCTCTGTTACCCACCATTACCTAGTAATCTCATTTCTACAACATGCTTTTAGTGGACTATCATTCCAAACAGTGATATAATATGACTTTTATCCATAACAAATGTGTAGTGCTTTGCAATTTAAAATATGCCTTCTTATACGTTTTGTCTTTTTAGAATTCTCATCACAACTGAAATAAATATTATTAGCTCTATATTGAAAGTGATAAAACTCAGTTTAAGAGAGGTAAAATGACTTATCCAAGTTCAGACTCTGACGACTTAGGACTTAAATCAATGTCCTCTAATTCCAAATTCCATGTTATGATAATTTGAATTTTGGTGTTATAAAATTTACCAGTGAACTACCTAAATTGCATAGGGTGTCATCCAGTTTCAATTCTAAGAACTAAGTATGGATGTTTTAATCCTTGATAGTGTTAATGAGAAATTAAAATAAAATAGATCATATAGATGATAATACTAAATGATCCTTCATTTAATAAATATTGTGTCCTGTACATGTGCAGGACACTACTGGACAATATAAATTATATGTAATAAAAACATAAATACTATCAAATCAGTAAGACATAATCCTTCATCTCTAGTCCAGATAACCAGTGGATAATTCCTTCTCTTTTGGACAATATCTGATGGAATACTATACTATAACCATACTCAGAGAAAATAAAATGTGAATTACAATGGCAGTCAGCTGATGTAAAGTATTGATCTAGTTAGTGAACTAAAACAATCCTTTCTGCAGAAACCATACTTACCAGGATAAATATCTATTTTGAAAACCAGATCAATGTTATAGAGTGTGTAATCTGAACACACAGTAATGATGGATTGAACAGATTTATGAAGCTTTTCAGGGACCTGAGAGTTAATAATTTACCATCTTCACTAAATAATTATCTTTCAAATTGTATTTTACTCATCTCTACAAAATATAGCTTTCTGATATTAGACCCTTGAGGATAAACAATGAAACTTCACAATTCAGAATGTCTGCGACAGGCCCAAGCATACGGTTAACATTCAATATTTGCTGAGTTAATTGATGACTAAACGAGTAAAGGAAGGAAGTAATAAATTTTTCCTAAATAGCATGCAATACAAAATTGAAACAAACTAAATTTGGGGCAATATACACAGTCTCTAGTTCTCTATATCTTTTATTTTTAACTTCTTCAAAGGTCCTCCATAACCCTCTCCACACACACACGTGCAAACACACACACACACAGCAAAAGCAAAAGTAGAGACGGGGTGATTGATTTTTTTTACGGTATCTCTAAAATACTTTAAAAACCACAAAAGAAAATATTTGAAAATAACATTTATTGATAATTTTATAATTAGAAATGCAGTTCACATCTGTTGTAGGAAATCTGTTATATATCTCACAGAGATAAGAGTTGTCAACATTTAAGTATATTTTCTTTTTTCTTTTTCCCTATTAGTAGGCAGTTTAAAGACAAAATGTGAAGAGAGACTAAAAATGAGTTCATTTATATGAGTGAACATGTTTTTGAATGAGTTTGGATTGGATACTGTTAAGCTAATACTATTTAATGGGAATTTTTTTAGTTTCATGATACGTGAAAACCAGTACAGAGATACTGTTTATAAGATTATGATAAATTAATACCAGTTCCACCTGTGTCCTGAAAATCAGTTATGAATAATGATACTAACCATAGCCTTGTGTGTAGCTTGTAAAATAATAGAAAACCTGGCAAAAGCAGGCTTTTATACTGAGTGCTTCTATACCTACCTTTCTGTAAAGTGGGGCCCTGACAGAGATGTAGCAGTGTCTCTTGTTAAAACTCCATTATATATTGATGAGAACAGACGGTTATAGAGAAATGTGTCAAAACTATTAAGTGACTGTATCTGGTATATAGAAGCCAATCAAAAAATAAAGTTGATCCTTGTTTGTTTGTTTTTTTTTTTTTAACATCTTTATTGGAGTATAATTGTTTTACAATGGTATGTTAGCTTCTGCTTCATAACAAAGTGAATTAGCTATACATATACATATATCCTCATCACCTCCCTCATGCATCTCCCTCCAAAACTCCCTATCCCACCCCTCTATGTGGTCACAAAGCACACAGCTGATCTCCCGGGGTTATGCGGCTGCTTCCCACTAGCTATCTATTTTAGAGTTGGTAGTGTATATTGGTCCATGCCACTCTCTCACTTCATCCCAGCTTACCATTCCTCCTCCCCATGTCCTCAAGTCCATTCTCTACATCTGCGTCTTTATTCCTGTCCTGCCTCTGGTTCTTCATAAACATTTTTTTTTTTTTTTTTTAGATTCCATATATATGTGTTAGCATATGGTATTTGGTTTTCTTTTTCTGACTTACTTCACTCTGTATGACAGACTCTAGGTCCATCCACCTCACTACAAATAACTCAATTTTGTTTCTTTTTCTGTCTGAGTAATATTCCATTGTATATATGTGCCACATCTTCTTTATCCATTCATCTGTGGATGGACATTTAGGTTGCTTCCATGTCCTGGCTATTGTGAATAGAGCTGCAATGAACATTGTGGTACATGACTCTCTTTTTGAATTATGGTTTTCTCAGGGTATATGCCCAGTAGTGGGATTGCTAGGTTGTATGGTAGTTCTATTTTTAGTTTTTTAAGGAACTTCCATACTGTTCTCCATAGTGGCTGTATCAATTTACATTCCCACCAACAGTGCAAGAGTGTTCCCTTTTCTCCACACCCTCTCCAGCATTTAAAGTTTCTAGATATTTTGATGATGGCCATTCTGACTGGTGTGAGATGATATCTCATTGTAGTTTTGATTTGCATTTCTCTAATGATCAGTGATGTTGAGCATTCCTTCATGTGTTTCTTGGCAATCTGTATATCTTCTTTGGAGAAATGTCTATTTAGGTCTTCTGCCCATTTCTAGATTGGGTTGTTTGTTTTTTTGATATTGAGCTGCTTGTAAATTTTGGACATAAATCCTTTGTCAGGTACTTCATTTGCAAATATTTTCTCCCATTCTGAGGGTCGTCTTTTCATTTTTTATGGTTTCCTTTGCTGTACAAAAGCTTTTAAGTTTCATTAGGTCCCATTTCTTCTTGTTTTTATTTCCATTTCTCCAGGAGGTGGGTCAAAAAGGATCTTGCTATGATTCATGTCATAGAGTGTCCTGCCTATGTTTTCCTCTAAGAGTTTTATAGTGTCTGATCTTACATTTAGGTCTTTAATCCATTTTGCGTTTATTTTTGTGTATGGTGTTAGGGAGTGTTCTAATTTCATTCTTTTACTGTAGCTGTCCAGTTTTCCCAGCAGCACTTATTGAAGAGGCAGTCTTTTCTCCATTGTATATTCTTGCCTCCTTTATCAAAGATAAGGTGACCATATGTGCATGGGTTTATCTCTGGGTTTTCTCTCCTGTTCTATTGATCTATATTTCTGTTTTTGTGCCACTACCATACTGTCTTGATTACTGTAGCTTTGTAGTATAGTCTGAAGTCAGGAGCCTGATTCCTCCAGCTCCGTTTGGTTTCTCAGGATTGCTTTGGCTATTCGGGGTCGTCTATGTTGCCATACAATTTGTGAAATTCTTTGTTCTAGTTCTGTGAAAAATGCCATTGGTAGTTTCAATTCAGGGATTGCACTGAATCTGTAGACTGCTTTGGGTAGTATAGTCATTTTCACAATGTTGATTCTTCCAATCCAAGAACATGGTATATCTCCCCATCTGTTTGTATCATCTTTAATTTCTCTCATCAGTGTCTTATAGTTTTCTGCATACAGATCTTTTGTCTCCTTAGGCCGGTTTACTCCTAGGTATTTTATTCTTTTTGTTGATATGGTAAATGGGAGTGTTTTCTTAATTTTTCTTTCAGATTTTTCATCATAGTGTAGAGAAATACAAGGGATTTCTGTGCATTAATTTTGTATCCTGCTACTTTACCAAGTTCATTGATTAGCTCTATTAGTTTTCTGGTAGCGTCTTTAGGATTCTTTATTTATAGTATCATGTTATCTGCAAACAGTGATAGCTTTACTTCTTCTTTTATGATTTTGATTCCTTTTATTTCTTTTTCTTCTCTGATTGCTGTGGCTAAGACTTCCAAATCTGTTCTGAATAATATTGGTGAAAGTGGGTTACCTTGTCTTGCTCCTGATCTTAGTGGAAATGATTTCAGTTCTTCACCATTGAGAACGATGTTGGCTGTGGATTTGTCATATATGGCCTTTATTATGTTGAGGTAAGTTCCCTCTATGCCTAGTTTCTGAAAGGTTTTTAATCATAAATTGGTGTTGAATCTTGTGGAAAGCTTTTTCTGCATCTATTGAGATGATCATATGGTTTTTATCCTTCAATTTGTTAATATGGTGTATCATTTTGATTGATTTGCATATATTGAAGAATCCTTGCATTCCTGGGATAAACCCCACTTGATCATGGTTTATGATCCTTTTAATGTGCTGTTGGATTCTGTTTGCTGGTATTTTGTTGAGGATTTTTGCATATCTATTCATCAGTGATATTGGCCTGTAGTTTTCTTTCTTTGTGACCTCTTTGTTTTGTTTTGATATCAAGGTGATGGTGGCCTTGTAGAATGAGTTTGCAAGCATTCCTCCCTCTGCTATATTTTGGAAGAATTTGAAAAGGATAAGTGTTAGTTTCTTCTCTAAATGTTTGATAGAATTCCCCTGTGAAGCCATCTGGTCCTGGTCTTTTGTTTGTTGGAAGATTTTTAATCACAGTCTCAATTTCAGTGCTTGTGATTGGTCTGTTTATATTTTCTATTTCTTCCTGGTTCAGTCTCGGAAGACTGTGCTTTTCTAAGAATGTGTCCATTTCCTCCAGTTGTCCATTTTATTGGTATATAGTTGCTTGCAGTAATCTCTCATGATCCTTTATATTTCTGTAGTGTCTGTTGTTCTCCTTTTTCATTTCAAATTCTATGATTTGAGTCTTCACCCTTTTTTTCTTGATGAGTCTGGCTAATGGTGTATCAATTTTGTTTATCTTCTCAAAGAACCAGCTTTTAGTTTTATTGATCTTTGCTATTGTTTTCTTCATTTCTTTTTCATTTATTTCTGATCTGATCTTTATGGTTTCTTTCCTTCTGTTAACTTTGTTTTATTTTTTTTGTTCTTATTCTCTAATTGCTTTAGGTGTAAGGTTAGGTTGTTTACTTGAGATGTTTCTTGTTTCTTGAGGTAGGATGGTATTGCTATAATCTTCCCTCTTAGAACTGCTGTTGCTGCATCCCATAGGTTTTGGGTTGTCATGTTTTCATTGTCATTTGTTTCTGGGTATTTTTTGATTTGCTCTTTGATTTCTTCAATGATCTCTTGGTGATTAAGTAGTGTACTGTTTAGCCTCCATGTCTTTGTATTTTTTACAGATTTTTTTCTATAATTGATATCTAGTCAGTCTCATAGCATTGTGGTCAGAAAAGATACTTGATATCAATTTTCTTAAATTTACCAAGGCTTGATTTGTGACCCAACATATGATCCATCCTGGAGAACAATCCATGAGTAGTTGGGAAGAAAATATATTCTGTTGTTTTTGGATGGAATGTCCTATAAATATCAATTAAGTCCATCTTGTTTAATGTGTCATTTAAAGCTTCTGTTTCCTTATTTATTTTCACATTGGATTATCTGTCCATTGGTGAAAGTGGGATGTTAAAGTCCCCTACTATGATCGTGTTACTGTTGATTTCCTCTTTTATGGCTGTTAGCATTTGCCTTATGTGTTGAGGTGTTCCCAATTTGGGTGCATAAATATTTACAATTGTTATATCTTCTTCTTGGATTGATCCCTTGATCATTATGTAGTGTCCTTCTTTGTCTCTTGTAATAGTCTTTGTTTTAAAGTCTATTTTGTCTGATATGAGAATTGCTACTCCAGCTTTCTTTTGATTTCCATTTGCATGGAATATCTTTTTCCACCCACTCATTTTCAGTCTGTATGTGTCCCTAAGTCTGAAGTGGGTCTGTTTTAGACAACATATATATGGGTCTTAGCATTTGTTGTAAAGCTGGTTTGGTGTACCCTAATTCTCTTAGCTTTTGCTTGTCTGTAAATGTTTTAATTTCTCCATCGAATCTGAATGAGATCCTGTGGGGTAGAGTAATCTTGGTTGTAGTTTTTCCCTTTCATCACTTTAAACATGTCCTGCCACTCCCTTCTGACTTGTACAGTTTCTGCTGAAAAATCAGCTGTTAACCTTATGGGGATTCCCTTGTATGTTATTTGTTGTTTTTCCCTTACTGCTTTTAATATTTTTTTCTTTCTGTTTAATTTTTGATAGTTTGATTAATATGTGTCATGGTGAGTTTCTCCTTGGATTTATCCTGTATGGGACTCTCTGTGCTTCCTGGACTTGATTAACTATTTCTTTTCCTATATTAGGGAAGTTTTCAACTATATTCTCTTCAAATATTGTCTCAGTCCCTTTCTTTTTCTCTTCTTTGGGACCCCTATAATTCAAATGTTGGTGGGTTTAATGTTGTCCCAGAGGTCTCTGAGACTGACCTCAATTCTTTTCATTCTTTTTTCATTTTTCTGCTCTTTGCTAGTTATTTCCACTATTTTATCTTCCGGGTCACTTATCTGTTCTTCTGCCTCAATTATTCTGCTATTGATTCCTTCTAGGGAATTTGTAACTTCATTTATTGTGTTGTTCATCATTGTTTGTTTCCTCTTTAGCTCTTCTACATCCTTGTTAAACGTTTCTTGTATTTTCTCCATTCTACTTCCAAGATTTTGAGTCATCTTTACTATCATAACTCTGAATCCTTTTTCAGGTATACTACCTATTTTCTCTTCATTTGTTTGGTGTAGTGGGTTTTTACCTTGCTCCTTCATCTGCTGTGTGTATCTCTGTCTTCTCATTTTGCTTAGCTTCCTGTGTTTGGGGTCTCCTTTTTGAAGGCTGAAGGTTCATAGTTCCCATTGTTTTTTGTGTCTGTCCCCAGTGGCTGAGGTTGGTTCAGTGGGTTGTGTAGGCTTCCTGGTGGAGGGGACTTTTGCCTGTGTTCTGGAGGATGAGCCTGGGTCTTGTCTTTCTGGTTGGCAAGATTGCATCCGGTGGTTTGTTTTGGGGCGTCTGTGACCTTATTATGATTTTAGGCAGCCTCTCTGCTAATGGGTAGTGTTGTGTTCCTGTCTTGCTAGTTATTTGGCATAGGGTGTCCAGCACTGTACCTTGCTGGTAGTTGAGTAGAGCTGGGTCTTAGCGTTGAGATGGACATCTCTGGGAGAGCTTTCACCATTTAATATTACATGGAGGCAGGAGATCTCTGGTGGCCCAATGTCCTGGACTTGGCTCTTCCACCTCAGAGGCACAGGCCTGACACCCGGCTGGAGCACAAAGACCCTGTCAGCCACACAGCTCAGAAGACAACAGAGAATAAAAGAGTAAAAGAAAAAGAAGAATAGAATAAAATAAAGTTATTAAAATAAAAACATAAAAAATTGTTAAAAACTAAAAATATATATATATATTAAAAAAAGAAAATAACAAAATCACACAAAGAAGCATACACATACACACTCATAAAAAGAGAAAAAGGAAAAATATATATATATATCATTGCCCCCAAAGTCCACCACCTCAATTTTCGTATGATTCATTATCTATTCAGGTATTCCACAGATGCATGGTACATCACGTTGATTGTGGAGATTTAATCCACTGCTCCTGTGGCTGCTGGGAGAGATTTCCTTTTCTCTTCTTTGTTTGCACAGCTCCTGGGGTTCAGCTTTGGATTTGGACCCGCCTCTGCGTGTAGGTCACCCTCTGGCGTGTGTTCTTCACTCAGACAGGCCGGGGTTAAATTAGCAGCTGATTAGGCATCTCTGGCTCACTCAGGATGGGGGAAGGGAGGGATACAGAATGCAGGGCAAGCCTGCAGCTGCAGAGGCTGGCGTAATGTTGCACCAGCTTGAGATGCACTGTGTGTTCTCCTAGGAAAATTGTCCCTGGATCAAGGGACGCTGGCAGTGGTGAGCTACGCAGGTTCCCAGGAGGGGAGGTGTAGATAGTGACCTGTGCTTGTACACAGGCTTCTTGGTGGCTGCATCAGCAGCCTTAGTGTTTCATGCCCGTCTCTGGTGTCCACGTTGATAGCTGCGGCTCACGCCCATCTCTGGAGATTGTTTAGGTGGTTCTCTGAATCCCCTCTCCTCGCACACCCTGAAACAATGGTCTCATGACTCTTAGGCAGGTCCAGACTTTTTCCTAGACTCCCTCCGGGCTAGCTGTGGTGCACTAGCCCTGTTCAGGCTGTGTTCGTGCAACCAGCCCCAGTCCTCTCCCTGGGATCTGACCTCCATAGCCTGAGCCT
The DNA here is from genome assembly GCF_949987535.1 of Balaenoptera acutorostrata. Lineage (NCBI taxonomy): Eukaryota > Metazoa > Chordata > Mammalia > Artiodactyla > Balaenopteridae > Balaenoptera > Balaenoptera acutorostrata. The sequence goes on along the minus strand of NC_080080.1, from coordinate 51,954,455 downwards.
CAGATCCTAGCCCACATCCATCCTGGGTGGCAGGTGAGCAGACAAGCCTCTCGGGCTGGTGAGTGCTGGCTGGCACAGATACTCTGTGAGGGAATCTCTCCGCTTTGCCCTCTGCACCACTGTTGCTGTTCTCTCCTCTGTGGCTCTGAAGCTTCCCCCGCCACCACCTCCTGTCTCCGCAAGTGAAGGTGCTTCCTAGTGTGAGGAAACTTTTCCTCCTCCACAGCTCCCTCCCTCCCAGTGGTGCAGGTCTTGTCCCTATTATTTTGTCTCTGTTTTTTCTTTTTTCTTTTGCACAACCCAGGTACACGGGGAGTTTCTTGCCTTTTGTGAAGTCTGAGGTCTTCTGACAGCATTCAGTAAGTGTTCTGTAGGCATTGTTCCACATGTAGATGTATTTCTGGTGTATTTGTGGGGAGGAAGGCGATCTCCACATCTCACTCCTCCACCATCTTGAAGGTCTAGAGATCCCTGTTTTTATAAATAGCATTTATGATGAGATAATGATGGCACAGTGAAAGATGACATGACCCTTTACAGCTATAGTTAGTTAGTAGTTTGTGTGACATCGGGAAAAATGGCAGCATGAGTGAACTTTTATGAAGTACCTTTGCACCCTGCACAAAAATTAATTGTGGCATAGTACTGTAACATTAGAAGAATTAGTCAAATATGTACAGTTTTGATAGGGTAAAGGGTAAAGAAGACTATAAGTTAACGAATAGGGTAAAGAAGACTATAAGTTAACAAATAGTTGCCCACAACATGAGCAAAAATTTACTCTTGAGAGTAATAAGTATACAATGTTTTGATTCAGTTGACATCTCCTGCCTTGGTGGGGTGAGACCTGAGAGCAGAAGCAGATTCCTGCAAAGGCAGAATGCACATCCTCTGTGGGCATATATTCTTAAAACAACAACGACACCACCAATAACAGCAACTCTCAATAGTGCTATTTCGTAAAGCAAGTAAACAAAAAAAAAGAACAATACTACAAAAACTTGGCAGGGGGTAGATATCTAAATAAACATAATTGAATGGCTAAGTTCAAATATATATATACTTTTTTTGTTGTGGATAAACAAAACAGCGTAACCATTATGAAAATTATGACTGTAGTATTTGGCCTCAGACTTATTTGTCTTTTACTATAAAATTTTCCACCCAAAAGCAGTGAAAATGGTACTCTGTTATGTCTGGGGCAGAGAAAAAGAACATGAAATGGGGACACAGAGAATGGTCTTCCTTTCTTCCTCTCTGTAGCTATGGAATAATGTGATTATTTTAAGCCTACACCATAGATTTTATCCTCACTTTAAATTCTTGTTGATTTCAAAGAAAAAAATACTTTACAAAAGTTTTAAACTAATTAACTAGAACAAAGATCTAACAATATATATAACAATATAAAAATGGAGTGTTTTTATAACTCTTGAGTTTGATAGCTCCCTGGAGACAACTTTGAGGGAAAATCCAGCAATATACTAATTCTGATGTTCCTTGTTTTAATAGTTGCAAACTCCACAGTTTCCACTGATATTTTGCAACGTTTCCCAAATGTTTTTATAAGAAAACTAGTTCCCTGGGATATTCATAAATATTTGTTTGCTATTGTTGTTCTTGCTTTTTAACCCTATGGGTAATAAATTTGGGAAACATTGGAATTAACAAAGTTAAAGATGTTTCTTTACTACAAGACTTTTTAAAAGTCTTTAAATATTTTTTCAACCCTCCAAGAAGATGACAGATGATGCATTATTTCCCAAATTAAATAATCAAAGAATCCATTTTTGTTTGGACTGGGGATTGGTGTCAGATGGGTGAAAGTGTCTCAGGGGACAATAGTATTATAGAAATTTACTTTGAAAAACACTTATCTGACTACCAGAGAATATGCTACAAAGACTTATTTAGTTATGATTTACTTGGATACTGGCAAAAACTATATTATAGTGTCTCATTCACAAAGAAATAAATATATATATTTAGTCATAAGCATGATTGGTAGATGATTCCCTTGATTATTTTGTGATAATTTAGAAACTTTTAAAAATTAAAGTAAGGTTGATTTACAATGTTGTGTTAGTTTCAGGTGTGCAGCAAATTGATTCAGTTATATATATATATATATATATATATATATATATATATATATATATATTCTTTCTCAGATTTTTCCATTATAGGTTATTATAGGATATTGAATATAGTTCCCTGTGCTATACAGTAGGTCATTGTTGTTTACTTATTTTATATATAGTAGTGTGTATCGGTTAATCCCATCTCCTAATTTATCCTTCCCTCACCTTTCCCCTTTAGTAACCATGACTGTTTTCTATGTCTGTGAGTCTGTTTCTGTTTTGTAAATAATTTCATTTGTTTCATTTTTTTAGATTCCACAAATAAGTGATATTATATGATATTTGTCTTTGTCTTACTTCACTTAGTATGGTAATCTCTAGGTTCATACTTGTTGCTGCAAATGGCATTATTTCATTTTTTATGGCTGTGTAATACTCCTTTGTGTGTGTGTGTGTGTGTGTGTGTGTGTGTATCTCACATCTTCTTTATCCATTCCTCTGTTGATGGACACATCGACTTAGGTTGCTTCAATGTCTTGGCTATTGTAAATAGTAATGCTATGAACGTTGGAGTGCATGTATCTTTTTAATTAGTTTTCTCTGGATATATGGCCAAGAGTAGGTCGGCTGGATCATATGGTAACTCTATTTTTAGTTTTTTAAGGAACCTCCATACTGTTCTCCATAGTGGTTGCACTAATTTATATTCTTGTTTTCTTTTTTTGATTTGTGTTTCTTTTTGTTGTTCTGATTGGATGGTTTCCATTATTCTAACTTCCAGATTGCATATGCATTCTTCTGTATCACCTAGTCTGCTGTTAATTCCTTCTAGTGTGTTTTTTATTTCACTTATGTATTCTTCAACTTTGATTGATTCTTTTTTATATTGTCTAGTTTCTTGTTAGAATTTTCAATGTGTTCATCTATTCTTTTCCCTCATTTGGTTAGTATTCTTATTACTAATGCTTTGAATTCTTATTTGGTAAATTATTTGTTTTATTAGTTGTTTTTCAGGGGCTTTCTCTTGCTCTTTCAATTGAGATGAATTTCTCTGTCTTCTCATTTTGCTTAATTTTCTCTGTCTCCATGAAATTACGTGAAACAGTTACCTATTGTGGTCTTGAAATGGCATTCTTATGTGGTAGCATCCTTATACAGTCTATGTGTGCTCAGTGTCTTTGAAGTGAGAGCTAGATTTGATGTGAAGAAAAGCCATGTCTTTCTTCAGGGTGTGCTGGCAACTATCACCTTGGTAGGCAGTGGGGCTGGAGATGGGGGGCCTAGGGCTGGAGTCAGTTGTGATGTGGGCTTTCCCTCTGTCTACTGGCCATAATCATCCAATCAGGGACAAGGTTGGGTCCCAAGTTGCCAGAGCAGAAGTCCTGAGGTTCGGGTCTGAACTGGCTCCATTCCCTCTAAGTCTATGCTATGCCCCCTCCAGGCACCTACACCCTCATCCCAGAGGGGAGCAGTGATGTAGCAATAGGGCCTGGTGTGGGTATTCAGGGGCTGGGCCTGTATGCCCAGGCCCTTGTTACCCAGTAGGGCCTGGTTAGGGCTTGGTGTGTGGCAGACTAGGTGACATCAGAGACCCAAACTTCTGATGTACTCCCTGTGTAAAGTGCCAGTAATGGCTGTCTTCTCCCTACTCACACATCACTGTGGGTCTGAGGCTCCTTTGTTCTTCACAGCCAAGCTCTCTTCTCACTGTGGCAGCCCTCACCCTGGCGTGGAGCTGCAGCATGAATCAAGTGGGCTGGAGCAGTTGTTAGACTCAAGTTGGGGCAATTCTATTGTGGTTGCAGGAACCAGCCAGCCACTCCTGCAGTCTCAATCCACCCTCTCCACCCTCCTTCTGAAGCAAGTAAGTTGTGTAAGACCTCCTCATAAGTGGAGTCCAGGCTTCCTCCAGCCCTACTCTTAGGCCCCTGGCCTTCCAAGCAACCAAGGGGGCTCCTCTTCCCTCTGTGGGACACTTGGCCTGAGTTGCCAGATATGTGGCTCAAACCACTCAACCGCCTCCCAGGGAACATCTCCACGTGTGTAATTTCCCTCCTCTTCTGAGTTCCCTCCTAGGAGCACAGGTCCCAACCTGACTGCTTTTCTTTCCTTCGTACCCAATTCAGCGTGGATTTTTGTTACAGCCTTGGTTGTGCAGGAGTCTTTCTGCCAGTCTTTCAAGTTTTCAGTGACAATTGTTCCACATGTAGATGTATTTTTTATGTGTTCATGAGGAAAGGTGAGTTCTGCATCTTCCTACTCCACTATCTTGATCTCCTCTCCAATAATTTAGAAACTTTTAAACAGTTCTCATATTTCTTAATCTTAGAAATGGCTTACAGTATTTCTAATTTCAGCAAGTCATGTGGTCTCTTTTTCTTTTCATTAGAAATTATGAAAGTATTCATCTGCAAGTAAATTCAGTGAAGTGTATAAAATCATTTTTGATACTTTTGAGTTCCATTTAAGTGTTACTTTTTAATTTCTTTGTGGGTTAAAGAATATACCTCCATGCAGTGTTGAAATTCAGTATTCCTAGTAAATAGAAATTTGTGACTGAAATTGTAGGTATACATGTGTAAGGCAATCATTCTGCAATTTAATCAAAGTAAGCGAACCAGAATTGCATCAGCTATGAAAAGCTCCAAGAACAGGAAGTAGCTTTATTTAATAATTACATTAATTTTACTTAGATAATTTACCTTTCCAACTAGTCAACTCTGTGTCATTGCAAGTGTCCCTGAATAGGCTATTTACTCTACTTGTATTTTTAGTTTATTTTGGTGACATAAGATAGTGCTATAACTCAATTTAAGAATATAAATGGGAAGAAAATACATAAACAGTTAAGTTTGATAAAATAATAAATATGACTATTATAAACAGTCACTCTTCTGCATATTCAAAACATATAACTGTGTGATTTCTAAAAAATTACTATGCCACTTTATATCCTTCCTACCACATCTAATTTATGCTTCTTTGCAGAGCCATGGTATTGTGGTGGATCAGTGTTCTTGTTTGGATTGGTCTAAAGATAATGACAATTTTACTACCCACATCTCAAAACGGCAATTTCTAAACTATCATTTCCTCACATGAAATCCCTTTTTAGAAATGGTTTCTTTTCATTTTCTCTTTTAAAACCATCCATGTACCACATTTATTGTGAACACAGGTTTCTTCTTTTTAATATGTTTACAGGCAATTGAGAATCCTAATTAAATACTCAGGATAAAAATTCAAGGAATAAGTCTTTCTGGGAAATAATAATAATAAAAAATAGAAGCTATAAGGAAATTTCTCTATCACTTAAAAGGGAAAGAGGGGAAAATGGAGTGTTGAATTCAGTTTGAAAATCCTTCTGACAAAATGAACTTTAAATAAACTACCATTGTACAATTGATCTCTTCTGTTGACCAGGCCCCAAGATCCTTTCTTTGATAGGATTCCACTTCAAAGCATGCAGCCTCAAAAAGGGAATTTACACTTTTGTTTACTGTGTAAGTTGGTTTTAACATATCCTCATCTGGATTGCATTTTACTAAATTTCTGCCCTGGTTACATTTAGCAGTAGAGTCAACATATCAAGATTCATAAAAGAAAATAACTTCTAAAAACTTAATATTAAAAACACTTCAGGTTGTTTATGTCGCACAGTAATTAATACACTTTTGCCAATTAAACAGGTATAAATAGTGCATCAAAGTTGGATACAATTGAAATTTGGGTTGCATTGGGGAAATAAATTAGATGTCTGTTTATTGACTCTTTTACACATGTTTGTAGGTTTTCTAGTAATTATTTTTTTTAACAAAGAAGGTATTATTAGGGAAGAGAACATAAAGTCAAATCTTTGGTAAACTTATATATAGCATCATTTAAGAATCAACAGATGGAGGAGGAACCAAGATGGCAGAGTAGAAGGACGTGCTCTCACTCCCTCTTGTGAGAACACCAGAATCACAACTAGCTGCTGGACAATCATCGACAGGAGGACGCTGGAACTCACCAAAAAAGATACCCCACATCCAAAGACAAGGGAGAAGCCACAATGAGATGGTAAGAGGGGCAAAATCAGAGTAAAATCAAATCCCATAACTAGTGGGTGGGTGACTCACAGACTGGTGAACACTTATACCACAGAAGTCCACCCACTGAAGTGAAGGTTCTGAGCCCCACATCAGGCTTCCCAACCTGGGGGTCTGGCAACGGGAGGAGGAATTGATAGAGAATCAGACTTTGAAGCCTAGTGGGAATTGATTACAGGACTTCGACAGGACTGGGGGAAACAGAGACCCCACTCTTGGAGGGTGCACACAAAATAGTGTGAGCATTGGGACCCAGGGGAAGGAGCAGTGACCCTGGGGGAGACTGAACCAGACCTACCTGCTAGTGTTGGAAGGTCTCCTGCAGAGGTGGGGGGTGGCTCTGTTTCACCGTGGGGACAAGGTCACTGGCAGCAGAAGTTCTGGGAAGTACTCCTTGGTGTGAGCCAACCCAGAGTCTATTAGCCCCACCAAAGAGCCCAGGTAGGTTCCACTGTTGGGTTGCCTCAGGCAAAACAACCAACAGGGAGGGAACCCAGCCCCACACCTCAACAGTCAAGTGGATTAAAGTTTTACTGAGCTCTAACCACCACAGCAACAGTCAGCTCTACCCACCATCAGAGCCTCCCATCAGCCTCTTAGATAGCCTGAACCACCAGAGGGTAGACAGTATAAGTAAGAAAAACTATAATCCTGCAGCCTGTGGAACAAAAACCACTTTCACAGAAAGATAGACAAGATGAAAAGGCAGAGGGCTATATACCAGATGAAGGAACAAGATAAAACCTCAGAAAAATAACTAAATGAAGTGGAGATAGGCAACCTTCCAGAAAAAGAATTCAGAATAATGATAGTGAAGATGATCCAGGACCTCGGAATAAGAATGGAGGCAAAGATTGAGAAGACGCAAGAAATGTTTAACAAAGACCTAGAAGAATTAAAGAACAAACAAACAGAGATGACCAATACAATAAGTGAAATTAAAACTACACTAGAAGGAATCAGGGCTTCCCTGGTGGCGCAGTGGTTGAGAATCTGCCTGCTAATGCAGGGGACACGGGTTCGAGCCCTGGTCTGGGAAGATCCCACATGCCACGGAGCAGCTGGGCCCGTGAGCCACAATTGCTGAGCCTGCGCGTCTGGAGCCTGTGCCCCGCGACGGGAGGGGCCGCGATAGAGAAAGGCCCGCGCACCGCGATGAAGAGCGGTCCCCGCACCGCGATGAAGAGTGGCCCCCGCTTGCCGCAACTGGAGAAAGCCCTCGCACGAACCGAAGACCCAACACAGCCAAAAATAAATAAATAAATAAATAAATAAATAAGAAAATCCTTTTAAAAAAAAAAAAAAAAAAAACTACACTAGAAGGAATCAATAGCACAATAACTGAGGCAGAAGAATGGATAAGTGACCTGGAACACAAAATGGTGGAATTCACTGCTGTGGAACAGACTAAAGAAAAAAGTATGAAAAGAAATGAAGAGAGCCTAAGAGACCTCTAGGACAACATTAAATGCAACAACATTCGCATTATAGGGGTCCCAGAAGGAGAAGAGAGAGAGAAAGGACCAGATAAAATATTTGAAGAGATTATAGTTGAAAACTTCACTAACATGGGAAAGGAAATAGCCACCCAAGTCCAGGAAACACAGCGAGTCCCATACAGGATAAACTGAAGGAGAAACACGCTGAGACACATAGTAATCAAATTGGCAAAAATTAAAGACAAAGAAAAATTATTGAAAGCAGCAAGGGAAAAACAATAAATAACATACAAGAGAACTCCAATAAGGTAAACAGCTGATTTCTCAGCAGAAACTCTACAAGCCAGAAGGGAGTGGCATGATATGCTTAAAGTGATGAAAGGGAAGAAACTACAACCAAGATTACTCTACCCGGCAAGGATCTCATTCAGATTTGATGGAGAAATCAAAAGCTTTACAGACAAGCAAAAGCTAAGAGAATTCAGCACCACCAAACCAGCTCTACAACAAATGCTCAAGGAACTTCTCTAAGTGGGAAACACAAGAGAAGAAAAGGACCTACAAAAACAAACCCAAAACAAATAAGAAAATGGTCATAGGAACATACATATAAATAATTACCTTAAACGTGAATGGATTAAATGCTCCAACTAAAAGACACAGGCTTGCTGAATGGATACAAAAACAGGACCCATATATATGCTGTCTACAAGAGAACCACTTCAGACCTAGGGACACATACAAACTGAAAGTGAGGGGATAGAAAAAGGTATTCCATGCAAATGGAAATCAAAGGAAACCTGGAATAGCTATACTCATATGAGATAAAATAGACTTTAAAATAAAGAATGTTACAAGAGACAAGGAAGGACACTACATAATGATCAAGGGATCAATCCAAGAGGAAGATATAACAATTATAAATATATATGCACCCAACATAGGAGCACCTCAATACATAAGGCAACTGCTAACAGCTATAAAAGAGGAAATCAACAGTAACACAATAATAGTGGGGGACTTTAACACCTCACTTACACCAATGGACATATCATCCAAACAGAAAATTAATAAGGAAACACAAGCTTTAAATGACAGAATAGACCAGATAGATTTAATTGATATTTATAGGACATTCCATCCCAAAACAAAAGATTACACGTTCTTCTCAAGTGTGCACGGAACATTCTCCAGGATAGATCACATATTGGGTCACAAATCAAGCCTCAGTAAATTTAAGAAAAATGAAATCATATCAAGCATCTTTTCTGACCACAACGCTATGAGATTAGAAATGAATTACAAGGAAAAAAACGCAAAAAACACAAACACATGGAGGCTAAACAATACGATACTAAATAACCAAGAGATCACTGAAGAAATCAAACAGGAAATCAAAAAATACCTAGAGATAAATGACAATGAAAACACGACGATCCAAAACCTATGGGATGCAGCAAAAGCAGTTCTAAGAGGGAAGTTTATAGCTATACAAGCCTACCTAAAGAAACAAGAAAAATCTCAAGTAAACAATTTAACCTTACACCTAAAGGAACTAGAGAAAGAAGAACAAACAAAACCCAAAGTTAGCAGAAGGAAAGAACTCATAAAGATCAGAGCAGAAATAAATGAAATAGAAACAAAGAAAACAATAGCAAAGATCAATAAAACTAAAAGCTGTTTCTTTGAGAAGATAAACAAAATTGACAATCCATTAGCCAGACTCATCAAGAAAAAGAGGGAGAGGACTCAAATCAATAAAATTAGAAATGAAAAAGGAGAAGTTACAACAGACACTGCAGAAATACAAAGCATCCGAAGAGACTACTACAAGCAACTCTATGCCAATAAAATGGACAACCTGGAAGAAATAGACAAATTCTTAGAAAGGTATAACCTTCCAAGACTGAATCAAGAAGAAACAGAAAATATGAACAGACCAATCACAAGTAATGAAATTGAAACTGTGATTAAAAATCTTCCAACAAACAAAAGTCCAGGAGCAGATGGCTTCACAGGTGAATTCTATCAAACATTTAGAGAAGAGCTAACACCCATCCTTCTGAAACTCTTCCAAAATATTGCAGAGGAAGGAACACTTCCAAGCTCATTCTATGAGGCCACCATCACGCTGCTACCAAGACCAGACAAAGATACTACAAAAAAAGAAAATTACAGACCAACATCACTGATGAATATAGATGCAAAAATCCTCAACAAAATACTAGCAAACAGAATCCAACAACACATTAAAAGGATCATACACCACGATCAAGTGGGATTTATCCCAGGGATGCAAGGATTCTTCAATATACGCAAATCAATCAATGTGATACACCATATTAACAAACTGAAGAATAAAAACCATATGATCATCTCAATAGATGCAGAAAAAGCTTTTGACAAAATTCAACACCCATTTATGATAAAAACTCTCCAGAAAGTGGGCATAGAGGGAAACTACCTCAACATAATAAAGGCCATATATGACAAACCCATGGCAAACATCATTCTCAATGGTGAAAAACTGGAAGCATTTCCTCTAAGATCAGGAATGAGACAAGGATGTCCACTCTCACCACTATTATTCAACATAGTTTTGGAAGTCCTAGCCAGGGCAATCAGAGAAGAAAAAGAAATAAAAGGAATACAAATTGGAAAAGAAGAAGTAAAACTGTCACTGTTTGCAGATGACATTATAGTATACATTGGGAATCCTAAATATGCCACCAGAAAACTACTAGAACTAATCAATGAATTCGGTAAAGTTGCAAGATACAAAATTAATGCACAGAAATCTCTTGCATTCCTATACACTAATGATGAAAAATCTGAAAGAGAAATTATGGAAACACTCCCATTTACCACTGCAACAAAAAGAATAAAATACCTAGGAATAAAACTACCTAGGGAGACAAAAGACCTGTATGCAGAAAACTATGACACTGATGAAAGAAATTAAAGATGATACCAACAGATGGAGAGATATACCATGTTCTTGGATTTGAAGAATCAATATTGTGGAAATGACTATAGTATCCAAAGCAATCTACAGATTCAAAGCAATCCCTGTCGAATTACCAATGGCATTTTTTACAGAGCTAGAACAAATCATCTTAAAATTTGTATGGAGACACAAAAGACCCCGAATAGCCAAAGCAGTCTTGAGGGAAAAAAAGGGAGCTGGAGGAATCAGACTCCCTGACTTCAGACTACACTACAAAGCTACCGTAATCAAGACCATATGGTACTGGCACAAAAACAGAAACATAGATCAATGGAACAAGATAGAAAGCCCAGAGATAAACCCACGCACCTATGGTCAACTAATCTATGACAAAGGAGGCAAAGATATACAATGGAGAAAAGACAGTCTCTTCAATAAGTGGTGCTGGGAAAACTGGACAGCTACATGTAAAAGAATGATATTAGAACACTCCCTAATACCATACACAAAAATGAACTCAAAATGGATTCAAGACCTAAATGTAAGACCGGACACTATAAAACTCTTAGAGGAAAACATAGGAAGAACACTCTTTGACATAAATCACAGCAGGATCTTTTTTGATCCACCTCCTAGAGTAATGGAAATAAAAACAAAAATAAACAAATGGGACCTAATGAAACTTCAAAGCATTTGCACAGCAAAGGAAACCATAAACAAGACGAAAAGACAGCTCTCAGAATGGGAGAAAATATTTGCAAATGAATCAACAGACAAAGGATTAATCTCCAAAATATATAAACAGCTCATTCAGCTCAATATTAAAGAAACAAACAACCCAATCCAAAAATGGGCAGAAGACCTAAAAAGACATTTCTCCAAAGAAGACATACAGATGGCCAAGAAGCACATGAAAAGATGCTCAACCTCACTAATTATTAGGGAAATGCAAATCAAAACTACAATGAGGTATTACCTCACACCAGTTAGAATGGCATCATCAGAAAATCTACAAACAACAAATGCTGGAGAGGGTGTGGAGAAAAGGGAACACTCTTGCACTGTTGGTGGGAATGTAAATTGATACAGCCACTATGGAGAACAGTATGGAGGTTCCTTAAAAAAAACTAAAAATAGATTTACCATATGATCCAGTAATCCCACTACTGGGCATATACCCAGAGAAAACCATAACTCAAAAAGACACATGCACCCCAATGTTCATTGCAGCACTATTTACAATAGCCAGGATGTGGAAGCAACCTAAATGCCCATCGCCAGATGAATGGATAAAGAAGATGTGGTACATATATACAATGGAATATTACTCAGCCATAAAAAGGAAAGAAATTGAGTCATTTGTTGAGACGTGGATGGATCTAGAGACTGTCATAATGAGTGAAGTAAGTCAGAAGGAGAAAAACAAATATCGTATATTAATGCATGTATGTGGAACCTAGAAAAATGGTAGAGATGACCCGGTTTGCAGGGCAGAAGTTGAGACATAGATGTAGAGAACAGACATATGGACACCAAGGGGGGAAAACTGCAGTGGGGTGGGGATGGTGGTGTGCTGAATTGGGCGATTGGGATTGACATGTATACACTGATTTGTATAAAATTGATGACTAATAAGAACCTGCAGTATAAACAAACAAACAAACAAAACAACTAATACTAAACTTTCATTGGGTTATCTGTATGGAAATATGTTAATATAAATGTTTCATACATTAAGTGAAATTTCTAAAAATCTTATATGTTCTGGTAAAATGTTATAAGTCATAATTCTAGTTATTACTTTAAAATGTATATCTCAGAAATAACTAAATTTCCTTGTCAATTGCACTATTATGAACTTTCATGAAATCGTTAACCGTGAACATTTTTAAGTCTTTTGTCAGTTACAGACAGTTCTGGGTGTACTCTGATGCTTTTGCAAACATGTTCCTATAAAAGGGTTTCATCTTCAAGGAATTCATAGAAAAGACTCTGACAAGTACAGGTTTCTGGTAACTGTACTGCTGAACTGAATGAATAAGCATTTTCAGAACTCTAATGAAAAACTGATGAACTCATAAAAGTGCTAACAAAAGATCAAGATGAAAAAAAAATTAATTACATGGGACTGAGTGAACTGATGAGGATGATTATAAATTTTTGCGACTTTCTGTTTGAATTAAAAAAAAAAAATCCCACAAGGACTCAGAGGCAAAGAATATAGAAATCAATTTTCACTGCAAAGTAAAGGAACTGTTACAGTGGAGGATTACTGGACTGAATGTCAATATTATGACATAGTATGAGTGTGTTTTGTGTTTGGTAATTGCAATCATTGTTGCTTTTGTTGTGGTCATCCATTTACAAAGCTTGGTGTCAGTCTATTTATCTCTTGTAAAAATAAAATACAGTGTGTGTGTGTGAAAAAAAAAGCAAAGCATAAGATTAAAGAATGAAAGTTTCTTATATTGAGAACTAAAAAAAAAAATAAAGATGTTTTTCTAATTAAATTAGAATTAAATGAGTTCTGCTTGTTCAACCTTAAAAAAAAAAGAATCAACAGATGAATGGATAAAGAAGATGAGTCATATATATACAATGGAATATTACTCAGACATAAAAAGAAACAAAACTGAGTTATTTGTAGTGAGGTGGATGGGCCTAGAGTCTGTCATACAGAGTGAAGTAAGTCAGAAAGAGAAAAATAAATACCATATACTAACACATATATATGGAATCTAAAAAAACAAAGTTCTGAAGAACCTAGGGGCAGGACAGGAATAAAGACACAGACATAGAGAATGGACTTGAGGACATGGGAATGGGAAGGTGAAGGTGGGGTGAAGTGAGAGAGTAACATTGATATGTATACACTACCAAATGTAAAATAGATAGCTAGTGGGAAGCAGCCGCATAGCACAGGGATTTCAGCTCTATGCTTTGTGACCACCTAGAGGGATGGGATAGGGAGGGTGGGAGGGAGATGCAAGGGGAGGGGATATGGGGATATATGTATACGTATAGCTGATTCACTTTGTTATACAACAGCAACTAACACAACAATGTAAAGCAATTATACCTCAATAAAGATGTTAAAAAAAAAAAAAAAGAATCACCAAAAATCCTTACCTACTCAAATCTTGAATGAGGGTGCTTAATGTTTCACATCTCTTGATTTTTGCTGAATGCTATGGATTGCTCTCAAAAATGCAACTAGAATGTTATACTTTGGAGGAAGAAATTGTATTCCTCCTTTGGGAGAGAAACATATCTTCTTCATTTATCCTCAGAAACAATGGTATTTCGATTTTAGCAAGATGTCCTGACTTCAGCTGTACTTGCCAACTCTAAAGTCAGCTATGCTATAACTGAAATCTGTTACAAATAATTGGAAGCTAGAGCACAGAATAGATTTATTTTAGAGATAAAGAAGATAAAATAATTTCTTTTAAATAAGCAAATTGAATTAACTAGCAGTTATCCTGAGAGAAACAAAATGTTTACACACCTAACTTAGGCAAAGAGTGTATACATCCTTTAAAGGGTTTCTGCACTATTTGTAAGATTTGTAGTCCATCTTACTGAGTTACTAAATTGATATGTACTTCAGTAAAAGTTTTTTTTTTTTTTTTTTTTTTTGGTCAAGATGTTAGTCACATTACTAGCTCCCAAAATTCTGAAAAGAAATAAAAGCTATCATATGAGCAAATGTTAAGACGTATTTGCAACATGTGAGCAATAAAATGAGTGTTAAAACACCAGCAGGTACTGCATTTCGTGTCATTTTAATATAGTACTTTACCCTTGATTTGATAGTTAATGAGGAAATTATGTATTTTTTCACAAGAGACAACTTATTGCTATTAGACTTTAAATTTAGATCCAAAATTTCTGAAATAAAATCTAATACTCAAGCTATTCCTACTTTTCATTATTATTTTCTATAAAGATGTCATACAAAATAAACATGAAGGTATTATGGCTCTTAATAGAGTCAATATATAAATATATTTCATTAAAAATCCTTAAAACGGGAAGATAATATTCTTAGAGATATCTTTTTCAGTCACTTTTAAAAATCTAAAATTTCTGGAATCATTTTGGCTTTGGGGATGGTGAGTGTAGGTAATTGTAAATACTGTTGGATTTAATGATCAGCAATTATTATAACACTGCATACCATCCATTTCACTCTCTGGTACCTTGATTTTCTTAGGGGTTAGACATGTAATCTCAGTCTGGCAATCAACATTAATCATCAAATTACTTAAGAAAGCATAACTCCTACACTTTTTTCTAGGACTATTTGGAAAGATAATTTCTATTTGGGGATTATGAAAGAGTCTAGTTAGTATAATAATATGCTTTATTAAATAATACATGATAATGTAATAGATAGTAATGGACTGGAAGTGGATTTACTTTAGACTGAATTTTCAGCACTGTTTTCGCTGAGGAGGTGAAATTGTAGCAAAGCTCTGAAAACAAAAACTAGAGAAGGAAGCTTCAAGGCAAAAAGAATAAAAAAATTAAGTGAAATATTTAAAAATAAATTACAATGAGAAAACTTACTATTTGGCATGAGAAAGAAAGATCATCCCTTGAGAAATGATCTTTTACGTGTTAATCAGCAAATCATTTCTGAATTTCAATCAATTTTAAATTCTGATTTTGTTGGTAATAAATGCAAAACAAATTGGGGATCACATAGATTGCTTTGCCTATTCATTTCTTGGAATGTTAGGATACTTCAAGATCATGTTGAATTGAGTGGTTTTATTACCATTTTCCTCAAGCCAATAATATACAACCTTTGGCAAGATGTGTATTACTGATGCATTAAGAAAACAATTAATCAGAGACTTCCCTGGTGGTGCAGTGGTTAAGAATCCATCAGCCAATGCAGGGGGCAGGTGTTCGACCCCTGGTCTGGGAAGGTCCCGCATGCCGTGGAGCAACTACACCCATGCGCCACAGCTACTGATCCTGCATTCTAGAGCCCACACACCACAACTACTGAAGCCTGTGGGCCTAGAGCCCGTGCACTGCAACAAGAGAAGCTGCCGCAATAAGAAGCCCACGCACCGCAACGAAGAGCAGTCCCCGCTCGCTGCAACTAGAGAAAGGCCACATGCAGCAACGAAGACCCAACGCAGCCAAAAATAAATGAATAAATAAATATTTTTTAAAAAAGAAAAATTTAATCAATTAAAATTTTCCTGGCCAATAACACTTAAGAGTATTCTAGGGTGATCTGTCAGTGCTGTCTGCAGGAAAATTGACCCGATTATTATTCTCATTCCTTTGTGAAGTAGTGTCTTCAGTCCTGAAAAATCCTACTGTGTCTCACCTTTATTCTTTAAGATTGCACCATGACCAAAATTATAAGTCACAGATTTACAGTTTATCCTTATGGGGAGTGTAAATATTTGCATGTTGATATACCTCATTATTTCAACTGAAAATGGTGCAGTAAACCAAACCATGAGAAACAACCTCCTTACAACTATTATTCTCTTAATTAATAGTAACAACAAAAAAGCAGGATAGGAATGGGAATTAACAGAGCTGGTGTGGGTGGGTATTTACTATTAATTAAAAATACTTCAAGAATTATCGTAAAGGAAGTCAGTGAATTTCTGAGTGAAAAGGGAGGGTATCAAGTTCTGTTTTCCTTTCTTTACCATACACGTGAGGTAAAAATGGTGATTCAAAGCCCCCAAAATCATGAAGATTTATCAACAATAAGCAAAGTCTTTGACATAATTGCATACATATAGAAAAATCAGTGAGTCACAATGGCATGCAAAAATGACCATCTTTACCAAATGCACTACCAAGCATCGCAAATGCTCATTATAATTTTGTTTGACCAAAAAAATTTCTACCATTTTAGTGATTTCAGAAACGTTTGTAATTTTATAGCTTAGGAATTAAATCTTGATGACATTGGCATGTATATAAATGGATAAGAATGAATATCTTTTTGCATTAAAAATCTCATTAATTCCATCCAACTACATGCTGAAAGTTATTGAATTAGATGCCAATTTTCATGGTTTTTTTCAATATTCTAGAAAAATATCAAAATAATTTTATAGTACAAGTAGGTGTACAGTAGTATTACATTCTCCCCTATATATTTGGAAATACAATAATATCTAATAATAAACTTTTCATAAAAGTAATATTTTTCACAAACAAAATTTCAGACTAATAGAAATTAAATATTTTCACCACAATGTATTTGCATACCTTTGTGAGATTAGATTTTATTTCATTATATTTTTCTTATATTCTATAGCATGCATACATTGCCTTTACATTAACTATATAAATAACAACATATAACAAATTCTCATGGAGTGCTTATCAAGTGGTTGGAACTGTTGTAGTACTAGGGTTATAGCAGAGGACAAAGGAGACAAAAATACCTGAGCTTATGGGGCTTCCATTTTAGTTAAGGATGAAGGGGAGCATGAAAGTGCAGAAGACAGGCCATTGAGTAAATAGAACAAACATGAAGACATTAGAAATGACAGAAGTTGTAATTTTTAAAATTAATTAATTTTATTTTTTTTATTAATTGACTTACACTAATACATTAGTTTCAGGTGTACAACATAATTTGCTATTTTTATAGAATATACTCCATACAAAGTTATTATAAAATATTGACTATATTGCCTGTGCTGTACATCGTACTAACATTTATTTTGTATCTAGCAGTGTGTACCTCTTAATCCACTTCAATTTTGACCCTTTCCCCACCCCTCTCCCCTCTGGTAACGACTAGTTTGTTCTCTGAATCTGTGATTTTTAAAACTTATGGGTTCACTTTGTAAGGTAGGAAATTTTGGCTCAAATTCTGCAATTAATAGCACATTTTGATTTTATTTCTGAATTTTTTTGGGTCTCATCACTTAAAAGGAAAACAAAATTTAGAAAAATTAGAGATTATTCAAAGAAGTGTTCTTGAATCTTTTCTTTCTGTATGAGGACTTTTGAGGGACACTGAAAATGATAAGATCTTTTTTTTAGAGATCATCTTTCATTTCACTGAAAATGAATATATTTCCAGCAATGCAGAGAAGAAAACTCAGCCTTGATATTTATAATCCTTGTCTCTATTACTATTCAGTGTAGGGGTGAAAAGAGCAGTTGTATTGCACTGAGGAGATAATTACCATATTTTGTTGCATATTTAAATAGACTTGCTATATTTAATACAAAGGGTCAAATTTACTCTGAAATGAAACTTAGGGTCCCTGCTAATTTTTCAAAAATCCACTTTATGGTACACAAAAGTTTAATATCATTTTCACCTATAGTTTTCTCTAAGGGAGAAATGAAACTGACCCATAAAGAATAAATGCCCTCAACTTAACTGGTCATTAGATGTCACTCCTCTCCCAAACAGATGCAGCTGAAAGAGGGTTTCTGTTTTCCTTAGCAACAAAACCAAAATGCATCCAACAAGGAATAAAAAAAGCATTTGAATGGGCACTACAGATGTGTAAACCATTTGGAAAAATTACTTATACTGAGTTAAATGAAATTTATGGAAGTATTTTGAACTAGCTTGGAACCATTTTAAAAGTTTATATCACATTCGAAATACCTTACCACACTGTTACATATTGCCCTCAGTGGTTGCCTTTTGTTTTCCACGAGTAAATTTAGTCTTTGTGAAAGTGCCAGAAAGTCATTCCTGGATATGAAAGCTTACTTGAAGTACAAAAAATAACATGAAGAAAAAAATATTTTACTCTGTTCTGGTTTTATCTATCTATCTATCTACCTATCTATCTATCTATCCATATATATATATATATATATATATATATATATATATTAATTCTCAATATAGAGAGAACTACCAAAGAATTCTGGATAATAGTGAACTTATTTTCCTGGTATAGGCAGAAAAATCCACTGGTCTAGTAACAAAAAGCACAGATATCTTTGTTAATTATGCCAACGTTCTGAATTCTTCCTAATGATTTTATTCCTCTTTCTTTTGTAAGCCCCAGTGTGAGTCCCAATTTGGCCATTGGACAAAATTGAGCTATCATTCAATAGAGTCAGTTGAATTATGTTCATATAACCTAAAACCTGAGTGGTCTAAGAAGCAAGGTCTAGAAAGTCTATGGGGTCACATGTTTTTACCATTTGTATTTTGTGGTAATTATATTATGCTGTGAAAATTAGTTGAATAGGCATGTGTTAGCACCAAGACAGAAATACTTTTTAGTTTTGTTAAGACTAATCAAAGACATCAGGAAGGAAATAAAAATCAGGTTCATTTTTTTGTTTGTTTTAGATGTGGCTTAAAATACTAACCAGTAAATAAAACTTATAGTCTGCTTTGTTCTTGCTGCTTATAATCTTTTTAGGGTTTCTGGGGTTATGTATGTTTCACTCTAATTGACTTTTCTTTGTCTAGATCAGCTATATTTCAGTTTACATAGGATTAGGTAATCTTAAAAGAAAAAAATCATCATGTTATAAATTTTAAAAAATGATAGATTACCCTCAAGTGAAAATTATTTAGCACTCTATAATCTAAACATTGTGGTACAGAAAAAGAAAAGATACATGTATATGTATAACTGAATCACTTTGCTGTACACCTAAAACTAACACACGTTAATCAACTATACTCCAATATAAAATAAAAATTTTTTAAAAAACAAAAATTAGAATAAATAATGAAGAGGGTGGCATTGTTTTTTTAAAAAATAAACATCGTGGTACACGCCTATGGATAAGCAAATAGCAGTGGCAAATTTCTAGCTTAAATACATTATCTATTTTTTAAATTGATTTATATACAGATTTAAAGTCATAAGAAACAAAATAAGGATATTTTAATAAACAAGAGTAATGTGTGCAAGCAAGTCAAATAATATGCTTGTATATGATTTCACCTTTATTCCAGGAAAATTGTTCTATATTTACATTGGTATTATTTAACAGTAGTAAACTTAAAAAAAATACCATGAGTTTAGTAGGCGAAGAGTGATAAATATCCTAGCTTTAATGAAGATTTTCAGTTACATTAGGTTCAGATATGTTTTTGAAGCTCACATACTTTTTTAAAACCTAGTATTTCTGGCCTTAAATTTGGGGTTTCACATATTTTAAAACACTATGTTAACTTTAATGTCACAATAATAATTTTGAAAAAAGATTATTAATAAACCTTTGACAGGGAAAATATAATGGGTCATATGACTCTTGGTTCTAATGAGGATTAAGTATTAAAAGGAGTGGAAAGGATTTTATCTACCAGAGTTTTTGCTTACTTACTACCTATTTCTCATGGCAGCAAAGATGCTTAGTTCTCTTTTTTTACAAAGTAAGAAAACATTTTTAACTTTCCTTGGGGAACTGGAAAGAGGATTTGAAGACTTATAGTAACTATTTCTTAAAGGCTTTCGAGGGTTAGGTACACTTTGCTGTACTCTGCATAATTTTCTAAGTTTTGTTTCACCTACTGCTTTGCTTCCTCATTTCTCAGACAAAAGGAAGAACAACTCTTTTTTGCCTTATTTCACGGTGATCAATTTTTGTTTATTTTCTTTGAGTATTTCTTGAATATTTATCAAGTTGTTTTGTGTTTATTTTAACTTTTAAGCAACTGGAGGATCAATGATTAAATAGACATATGAAAAGGAGAATGTAAAAGCTCTAAAAGAGATTTTTGGTAGTCAAAAACATAGAAGCAATGTTAATAATTAATATAATAATAGTAACTAACACTTAGTGAAAAATTACTATATACAAGGCACTTAATGAGTGCTCTATTGACATGTTTAATTCTCCCAATAAAATTATGATAAAAATTTCATTCATTTAATAGACAAGAAAACTGAGCATTGAACGGCTAAATAGCTACCTGAAGGCACTCTTAAATACTTTTTATACACAAAAATGGTCAATCATATACTCTCTTTGCCTATCTAGCTCTTGGAATATGGAAATTTTCAGTTAATACTTGTTAAATAAATATGCTAGTTAACAAATTAATAAATTTTAATCAAGTTTAGAAATCAAGAGATAGAAGCTATTTAGACTTTAAAAAGAGAATGTTAACTTTAGTATTAATAATGAAGTTAAAAGAGGATTAATGAAATATAAGAAAAGTGACCTCAGAATTAGACCTTTGATGGTAGAGTGGTTAGCACAGAGCAATGTGGAAAGAAGAGATTATCAAGTATAATAATGTTGGGAAATTTAGATTAATAAATGTAGAAAGACTTACTCCTACTTTACAGCCACATAAATGTGAACTCATAACAGATTAAATACTAAGTGCAAAAACTAAAACTGTAAAATGAATGGAAGAAAATATGAGATATACATTCATGAAAGAAAATATGGGAGAATATCTTAATGATCTAAAAACATTTCATATTAAAATATTTGAAAACAAATCATGAGGTGAAAATTTGATGGATTAAATTATGTCAAATTTAGGATTTTTATTTTTTTTATTTTTTGCGATAGCGATCACTATGTACCCATCAGAAATTTCCTAGCTTCTCATGTAGTTAGATTAGGAAACTGTGTCTTATTTTGGCCAATGGGCTGTATGCAAATGTAACATGTGTTACTTCTGTTAAAAGATACTTAGGAAAGACTATGGTTAAGCCATACTCTCTATTGTCTTTTCTCTGTATCAGTGGAGACCATATTTAAAATGGCAGAGCCAACAGATGGAAACCTTTTAGATCCCTAAGTCCCCACTCTGAGGGGACTCAATTTAGACTGGTCATAGCTACCACAAACTTTGGATGATATTCTATATGTTAAGCCACTTAGATTTTGAAGTCATTTGTTACTGTAGTATAGCCTATTCTCTCTTGACTATTATATACACTTCAGCAAAGGACACCCACCACAACAAAAAGCTAGAAGAAGATGATCTCCAGTCTGAAACCAAAAGAATAAATAACTGGAATATAAACTGAACTCCTAGAAGTCAACAAGAAAGATATAAGAAATCTAATAAAAACCAGTGAGCAAAGGACAGGAATATATAATTCAAAACAGAGAATGTTGAAATGCCTAATAAGTATTTGATTCTCTAATTCACTAGGAAGCTTGTCGTGGTGAATTTTAAAAATGAGAATGCTGAAGATAGAAAAAATGGATAATAACAAGTGTTAGGATGAAGAAATATTGAAAGTTTCATGTACTTCTATTAAGAGTTTAAATGTTGCAGTCATTGTAGAAAATGCTTTTTCAGAACTCAGTAAAATACTATGTGCATAATTTGGGACCTAGAAATTCCACTCCTTGGTATATATTACCACACAGTTCCATAACTGATTCTCATTTGTTTGTAATAGAAGATTCCAATTCTCTGTGGAACAGATAATTAAAATGTAGTAGATTAAATTACAGAATATTATGTAGTAGGTAGAAACAAAGACTCGATATATATATAGCAAACAGTCATGGAAACATAATATTGTTTGAAAGAGAGATAATATATTTAGATACAAATATCAATATCATTTATGTTGATTTTACAATATGTACAAAAGTATATTTTATACCAAGTTACATGTATATTTAAAGACATCTATCAAACACAGTGGAGACATGCCTATGTGGAGAGGAAACAATGAGAGTATGGCATAAGAATTAAAGAGATGAAAATGAAAAAAGAGGGAGTTCTTGACATACATAAAAATGATAATGGAGTGTGAGCTGGAAAACATGACTAACTCAACATTCTGCAAGTGAAGCCAAAGAGAAAGAGATAACATAATAAAATACTGGGAAAATGAGAGTAATAGGGAGAATCAAGAAATTCCCAACTGTGACCTCCATTAAAACTTTTGATTTTAGGCTCATGGAAATAATATGAAAAAGAATGCTAATGAGAATAAAACCAATCAAGAAAAGAAAACCTATTTGAACCAAATTTTTATTCTGTTGTCTGAAGCACAAAAAGAAAGTCACTTATTACTCCTTGTAATTCTATGCTCCCACATTATGAAAAGCCATGAAGAAATATTTCTGTACTTTGAAATGTTTCTCTTTTTTCTTGTAAAATCACAGCACCAAGAGAGAGGAAAATATTTTTTTTAATGCCATACAAGATAGACTGGTATTAAATATAGCTTTCTTTGGCAAGGCTTATTTGTAGTAGATTTTCTTATGTTTATTAAAACAGAAGTATGATAATAAGCAAATTCTAGTGAGTCACCCACACAAAATAAACCAGTTTGCATGATGACATAAGGAAATACAGTGTGAGACAGTATGTGGGTATAATTTTGTTCAGATATTTGGGGGAATAATCACCACAGGAAGCACAGCTGGGTTTGTAGTCCAAGTTCATAAATCCTCAGGTTTTCTAATGGTATCGAATAATTCAAATTCTTAAATAGTTTGCATACTAAGTAAAAATAAAGGGACAAGCCCATATTTTATAACTTCTTGTGGATCTAACATTGCTTATGTGTTGCAGTAAATTTATGATAATTTTATGGACAATACACAGTGACATTTGTGATGATGGCCGCTAACAAAGCTTTTCTTCTAAACAGTTTGCTAATTTTCAAAAGAGCCTTTTGAGCATGAAACTATATACGAGCATTTCTTTTCAGCTTTGGGTCAAGAAAAGGTCACTTTATGGGAGCTATGGTTGATTATATGTTAACATTCACAGGAAACAGACTACGGTTATTTTAGGATCAAGATGACAGCTATATGAAATGATAATGTAGCTATATTGGGAAATGTAATTAAACTGCCTTTGTGCTTTGAATGATAATTGCAATGAGACTGCTCGGTAAAGATTTGATGATGAAACATGAAGGAATTTGAAACGCTACTGACTCTGGTCTTAATTTGAAACACAAAATTTAATCCAGTCTAGTGGAAATATTTGATTCTAAGTGTTAAGTGAACAACCAGTTAAAAATTGTTCTTCCCTCTTAGGTCAGCAAACTGTACTATGACAACCACATTTCTCCAGACTAGGGAAGAGTTTCTTTTTGTACAACTGAGCTGACAATAGGCCAATTTTTTGCCCCATATACCACTCCATTGTAGGCACAAGGCAGGAAACCAGAGCCCTGTTGCTAAGCACGGCCCAAAGAGGGCCTGAGCAGGACCCCAGGAGACACTTAGTCTGTTTATAGAGAAAGTCCAGGTGGCCCTGGAATCAGAAGAGCCTCACAGGGTGCTGCCCTTGCTATGTGACTTGTTTCCATTGACTTAGGATACTACAGGTTACTTCAGTGTGTTTTCTAAAGTTAAACTGCCCTACATTTCTGGAAGAAGCCAACGTGTAAAGTGCATATTGCCCAATCAATAATATATATTTTTAAATAATGTATTACTTTTAATTTAATGAATCTTGCATGTGATAAAACTTTTATTTTTAAATTTGAATTCTTGAAGAATATTTTTCTTTATTCTTAAAACTCAATGATTCTTTATTCTTGAAAATCCATAAAATGATACAGTATACATGTGTATGTGTGTGTGTATATAATATGTATATATAATTAAAGGATAATACAAGGATTACAAGAATTGTACTATAACTCCTTGTATAGATATTGTTTGTTTTATATATATATATATATATATATATATATATATTATATGTATACATACTATATATATAGTTTTATAGGATTTTTGTGCAGGGATATATATATATATATATATATATATATATATATATATATATATGTAAATGTATATATACATATATAGATATAGGTATAGATAGAGTGTTTTTTACTGCCACTGCATCAAGGTGGATGATTTTGTTGTAAAGATTTATGTATTATTCAGTTTATCCTGCATGTTTGTTATTTCTCTAGCAGTCATGTTCTGCTTCCTTCTCAAGATTCTGATAATTTATATAAACCGGATCATATCCCTTCCTTCCACAGCTATCATCTTTTTTTTTTTTATCATTTTCTTCTCTTTGTTTTACTCTTAAAGAACTTCTCTAATTATTTCTCAACATCACTGATATAATTTTCTATTATATAATGAAATACTTTCTCTCTTGGCACCCTCTAATGAATATTAGTTTGCTACTGTATTTTTGTTTAACCTTTCTTCATTATCTCTATTAACTCCTATTAATTTCATTCTGTATCTCAAAAAGGAAGTTCCATTTTCATCTCTGTTTTTTTTCTCTATTTAATTTTTTTATTATTTTATTCTATTGAAGACACAGCATATACATTGAAAACATTGTTCTGTTTTTTTTAAAAATCCTTTACATATGTATAACTTCTTCTGCAACTTAAGGTCAATAATTTACTTTTTGTTGTTGTTGTCACCTAAATAAAATTTTCTCCCTCTTTATTCATTCTTGAAAGGAAGATGACCTATACATGTTCAATGTTTGTCATTAACAGATATGTCTAGTCACTTTGAACCACATCACAATCACATGAAACATCTTTATACATATTTTTTTTTTTCTAGAAGATATCTTTCAGTATATCTCTCCTGGTCTAGACAGATATTTCCTCCTGCTACCATTTCCTAGTCCTCAGAGTTTAAAGAAATGACTTTCTGCATAGGTTATTTGGAATAAGTTATAGTTCTTCTTTAAAAATGGTACTTTAAATAATATATTAATTCCCAGAGTATACAGCTACTGCAACTCTTTTTTTTTTTTTTTTTAAGTTTTTTTTTAATCCATCTGGAATTTATTTATTTATTTATTTATAAATTTTATTCATTTATTTATTTATTTATGGCTGTGTTGGGTCTTCGTTTCTTTGCCAGGGCTTTCTCTAGTTGTGGCAAGTGGGGGCCACTCTTCATCACCGTGCACGGGCCTCTCATTATCGCGGCCTCTCTTGTTGAGTAGCACAGGCTCCAGACGCACAGGCTCAGTAGTTGTGGCTCACGGGCCTAGTTGCTCCGCGGCATGTGGGATCTTCCCAGACCAGGGCTCGAACCCACGTCCCCTGCATTGGCAGGCAGATTCTCAACCACTGCACCACCAAGGAAGCCCTGCAACTCTTTTTGTAAACCTCTGCCTTACTTTACATCCAGGATGTTCTCTTTTTACCTATGTATGCATCCCTGAATTTTCAGGAAAGGATAAAGGATCTCAGAGTTTTTACTTTTAATTCTAAATTTTATCATTGGAAAATTTTAATATTATGGAATATTTATTTTTTAAAATTGGTACTGAAGTCATTCTTTGACTTTAAACTATGAAAGTTTTCTTTGTCTAAGAAAAACAGCATTATTAAATTATCTTCAGTAATTGAAAAGGAAGACTTTCTGAGTTGCAGAAAGTCCAGAGTAAAATAAAATCATATGAAGTAAACTAAACTAATCTTATAAATACCATATGTGTAGACTCTTTTGACAATGGCTTTTGTTAGCTTAGTATGAAAGTAATAGAATAGGAGCTTGAATCATTGTCGTGAAGAGAAAAAGTCTGTAACAATTTGCAGAATTAGCTATTTTATTTTTTAATCCTACACTTCAGCAAAAAATACTCCCATGTTATTTTTAAATGATAACATGGTTTGAATAATAAGAGACCTGACCAAGCTTTTGTTGCTGTGTTGGATTATTGTTTGGAAGCACTTGAAAAATCCCTTTACCTCTCTACCAGACTTAGACTTCTGCCCTTTGTATATCCCTGCAACAACCAACAACAGTAGTGAATGTGAGACATGGAAAAGAGACATATTTCATCTGTGTGTAAGTTAATGAAACATCACCTCCAGAGTAGGGAAACTCAGCATTGAGACCCTGGAGGTAAATTTATTTTACATTTTGAGTTTTGAACACTTTCAGTGTCTACACTGATTACCTGGCCAACCTATAAGACAGCTGGTAAAGTTCACAAAATTCGTCTCTGAAGTCCTTCCTTGACTCTTTCTGAGCTTTTCTTTTACTATAGTCATATTTCGGGGACTTGGTACTTCAGAATTTCCAATTCTCCAATCTCTCTGCCAGAAGAGACTATGTAAAAATTAAGTAAACATTAGCATCATAGCATGAACTGCTTCAGTGATAATTTCCCACTTTCCCTACAACCGTTCTCCGGTGTTCTTGGTGAGAGTTATATATGTTACGTAGGGGAGAAGGTGGAATATAGCAGATCTGGATTAAGAATTAACATTTTATTTTTATAGGAAGAAATTTAAAAGTTACTTAAGTTTATTCATCCTCAATTTTTTTATTTAATAATTTCCATATTTATTATTTTGAAAATTAAGTGATGAAACAACATAAGGGAAATAATTTGTTACTTAATAGGCACTCAAAATATTTATTTATTTTTAAATGACTTGTAAATTTAGAGCTAGAAAGCCTAAAAAGAGAATATTTGAGCAAGTAGGTAATTATATAATCTACTTATGTGTAAGGTCACCCTCAGTTTTAAAGATTGGGAATTGTAAGGGATTAATTCAGGAAAAAGTGTCTTTCCACTATCTTGCTAGTTACAAAATAAAAACTTGTACTACCGTGGAAGTATTTGGAAAGTGTATTCTTCTCTCTCTTTAATTAATTTACTCTTCCCATTGAAAATAATTTATCTGTTCAGGAATTATGATGTTGTTTTTTCTTAATTAACTGGATATTATATAATAAAAGAGTGACACCATCATATTATAAGTCCTTTATGAGTAGATGCTGGATTGGACTAGATTGGTAGTTTTAAAATATTTTAGCAGAAAGTTCTTTTTAAAAATATTATGTACAATCACCTATATAAAACAGATAAGAAAATGTCTGGGAAGTTTGGGGTGTTACACTATTACATCACCTTATGGCCCATGAGTTCCTTCCATGGAAAATATTTCTAGCCTTTTATATAGAATAGTCTAAAACAACAGTGAGACAGGCTGGGACCTGGGACTTGGGACATTTTGCTGCAGTACTCGCACCTGGAAAAAAGTCTCTTCCAGCAACAAAATACAAAGAAACTATAAGGAACTAAAAGTAACTGCTTAGCACTTGCGACAAATGATGAACAAGAAGATACAAAAAGACTAAAAACCCAACTGCCACTACTGAGGTGTCCAAAGCAAAAGCATGGTACTGTGCATGATCCCTGCAAACAGCACCACCAAGAAGGAGGACAAACCTTCTAAGCCACCCCTCCAGCCCAACCCATGGACCAGCCCCCACCCTCACCCCATTTAAGGGACCAGCTCACCACTCCTCATGGAGCAAGTAAAGGAACCTGTTACTTGCTTTCTCGCTCCCCATGCTGTGAGTCCCAATAAAGCCTTGCCTGAATGTCTCATCTGACCTCTTATGAATTTCTATTGATTAGAGTCTAAGAACCCTGGTTGGTAACAACAGGAGTGAATAAGAGAGAGAAAAAAGTACAAATAACTGTATATTCTACTTATTTTGGATCTTATTTTCTCAGGTCACCATTTTCTTCTTCATCTCCATGACAATTATAAATAATTAAAAACAATAACAACAAACCAAGCACTAGGCCTTATATACTTTATTTCTGGTTATAACAGAACTCTCAAAAGTAAGCAGTGTTTTTGTTTTGTTTTTGTTTTATATAAACCTTGTCTGCCTGGCAGTTATATAATTTTTATTACTATTATTAATGAGGAAATGAGATCACTACAAATTTTATCCAAACCACAATTCACAAATTATTACAATAGGTAAAAGCATACACTTTGTGATCTGAATTGTTTTGTATGTAATGGAATAATTTTATCAAAATTGATAAGTATTTAACTGAGAAACTGAAGTATTTAATTCTTCAGCATTTCCTCCAACAATATAACTCTTCAAAAATGCTTATGATGCTACTTTTACTTTTCAATTCTAGACATTTCATAACCCAACAGTCCTCAAACATTTTCATCTCAGGACACCTTTACACTCTTAAAAACTATGGGGGACCCCAAAGAACTTTTTTTATGTGGGTTATATCTACTATGGATAATTACCATACTATAAATTAAAAGTTGGAAACTGTAAGAAAACGTACTCAATTTTAAAATAACGCTAACAATATATTTTAAATTAGCCTACATTTTTCTAAAAAAAATAACTTTTCCTCAAAACAAAACTCTGTAGTGAGACGAATGACATTGTTTTACATTTTTGCAAATCTCTTCAATGTCTATTTAATATCAGATAACTGGATTCTCATATCTACTTCTACAGTCAGTCTATTGCAATACATTGTTTTGGTTGAAATATATATAAAAAATAAAAAATCCAGCCTCAGATAGTATGTACTTGGAAAAAAGAGGAAATTTATCAAATAGCTGTGAATATCTTTATTTGATGCTAAATTAAAACTAGAAAATGGCAGTTTCTTAACAGTTAGCTGCAATGTACAATCTGAAACCATATCAGTGAACCTTTCCTTTAAAATCAGTTGGTCTATCTTGCACCTCAAATGGATCTTTTACATGTGCATAGGTGATTTTGTAACATGTATGCATTGCTCATTCAGAAAAGTTGACACATTTCCTTATTCAATATCAAAAATTCACATTCACAAATGTCACCAGTTATAACAACAGAAAAGTCTTTAAGTATTAAAAAGCTATCAAAAAAAAAAAAAGCTATCAAGTTAACTAAAGTATTCCAAAATTCTAACCTTCTTTTGAAAGTTAAAATTTTATCATTGGCAATAAATAACATCAGTTGTTTTCTTGAAGAGACAGGCTTACTGCATTTATGTTCAAGAAAATGTCTATCAAATACCCAAATGTGAATAACCTTGTCTGGCAGTTTTTCTTTTCAGTAAAAATGGCATAGTATTCTGTGTAAAATGTTTAGGTCACAACTCAGGTGTATAAGTACTGAGATGGTCTAAGAATGTACATGTTGGATATGGTATGGTGAAGTTGGTGCAACCACCAGGAGGAAATGAGAATGAGGCTTGGAAGGAAGAAGTTTATTATACTCACAAGGCTTGAAACCATGTACTAGCCCCTGTGTCCTTGTCTTGGGAAATGTGAAGATGTAGAAACAAAGAATAGCTGTTGAGCTGGGGAACTGGTAACAATTTAGACTATAAATCTGCCACATAGCAGAATCACCGAACTCAGTTCCCTGAAAGATATAGGTAAAGGTCTGACACACATTCCTAAGTTGTTTTTAAAGGAAGCAGTCCCACCACCAGATGAAAACTGCTGACTGCAAGAACATAGACCCGAAACAGGTTGAAACCAGAAGGTTGATGATGCTTGAACATTCCCCTTGATGCCAACCAATCTGAGAATTGTCCACGAGATGATCACGCCCTGCTCCTTGAACACTGTGACTCTTCACTACCCATACTTCCTTGAAACTGGACGGAATCAAGCCGAAGGTGCATCGCACCAGAGTAAAAAGGCCTCCTGAGAACCAACCAATCGGAGCTGCCACCAGCTGGGAAACCAACCCCCGAGAGGTGGACGTCACACCCAATAAAAGACTTTAAGTACCTGTTTTGACAGGAGAAATGAATATTTGTCTTTGCCTGTCCTTATATTTCTGATCTTTCCTCAGGATACTTTTGAAAATACCTTTTTACAATGGGCTTACTCTTATGCTCACTCCTGTAACTACTCTAATTGCTGGATATGTGGTCAACTTGCCATTTCTGGGTCCTCAGGACTGCCTTGGAGGGTGCCCCCCTACAGGGAATGGACTGGAAACACTTAGCTGAATTCACTCTTGAGATTCAAAACAAGTCTAGACCAGTTAGCATTGAAATTACTAACTTTGAACCAGCCGAGTGGCCAATCAAGGATACACTTCATCAACCATGCCATAAGTTCTTCTTTTCTCTTAATGCCACAATATAATCAGACCCGATAACTGTCCAAAAGTTAAACAGCAAGAGATATGGGTTCATACAAAATCCACACCAAATGATGGAAGGGTTTAATAAAATTTGGGATGCGCTATTTTGGCTAACCCTAGAATTTGGCTGATTGAGTGATAAAGTACCCCTATGTTAGAATATTCCTTCCATCACTGGGTGATTTCTACTTGATATATGGGATGGACACCCATAGAACAGTGCAATAGCCTTACAATATTAAAAAACAGTGATTGGTTCACCACTGACTGGATTAGGAGACCAGAAATTTATTGGAGGACCCCAAATGAGACCTGTTGGGTTTGCAGAACCAATCTGTGGCCATGGCTCCCACCAGGGTGGATTAGCAGTTGCACTCTGGAATTCCCTTAGGCCCAAGTACACCAACAAAAATTTTTACAGAAGGCTAAAATTGCTAATCTCTCTTATCTCCTCACCAGATGGACTAGGTTGGTCTTCAAATGGTATTACTACTTGCTTAACTTCTTTATCCAAATATAGGCCTGGAAGGTATGTCTCTCCATAGAGAAGCATTAGCTAAATTTACCAGGCAAGCCCTGAACAATAGTCAACAGAGTCTAACAGTATTAAACACTGAGGTTTCAATAATGAGAAAGGCCGTACTGCAGAACTGAATGACCTTAGACATCTTGACTGTGCCACAAGGAGGAACTTGTGCCGTTAGCCATACTGAGTGTTTCTTCTTTATACCAGATGAATCAGGGAATATATCTACACTCCTCAATGACATGCAGTCCTGGATCTAGACTGTTGATAATTCAGATGCTTATGCCTCTGCAATTGCCCCTGGAGTGTCCGACTTGTTTTCCATCATATTCCATCTGATCCCCCAAGGTGTTCAATCCATTTTCTCTGGATTTTTTTGATTTTTACTGTTTTACTTCTAGTCACAAGTATATATATATCTTTGTCAGATTCTCCATATGCTGTTTACCTTATCTATGTAGAAAAACAACCAAGACCTCACTAAACCTCCTGATACTTGGCATGAAAATATTCATTCCTTCCATAAGAAGAGCCCCTTCTCACTTCCCTGGTTCAGCAGGAAGCAGCCAGATGAGAATGACTCCTGATCCCCTTTTTCCATTGAAATGGAAGCAACGAATTAGCAGTGGGGAATTTGTTATAGCAGAAACTGGTTAAGGCAGCTTCCATTATGTTAGGCCTTATTCTTTTAGCCCACTCAGACATTCTCTCACAAATGTTTCTCTTTCTTGCTTAATCGCATTCTGAAAATGATTAGTTTCTAGTTAGAGTTGTATTATACACCTGGTGTTTTCTTCTCCGAGGAAACACTCCCTCATACTCCTTTCCTCTGTTAGCATTCTTCATTCCAGAGAAGACACAGTGTGATAACCTCAAGGACCACTGGAAACCTCACAGGACCACCTGATACCAACTTTGATAATGTTGAAATTTACGAGGAGGAAAATTACCAGGAGGAAAATACAGATACTGCAAGCTTGCATTTGCCCTAATCCTTATCTGAGACATGCCTTCCATTCCTGAACTACAAGACCCCTTCCTATTTTCTACCAAAAGAGGGCACAGTCTTGAGGACACTAGCCCAATCTGGCCTCCTCTTCCTGGCAAAGCAATAAAGGCTATTCTTTTCTACTTCACCCAAAACTCTGTCTCTGCATTTCTATTCAGCACTTGTGAACAGAAGCCAAGTTTTGGCAACACCCTTTGCAACCACTCTAGCAACATCCACAATGACTTCTACACAGCTCTGTGCTGGTATCAGATTTGTTTCTATGTCTACAATGACTAGTATTTCCTGTCAGTGAAAACCAGGTGGTATTCAATGAGTACTATGTGCTATTCTCCCAGCTGATGCAGGAGCCAACCCAACACCTGTGGCACCCCCTTTAAGCCCTGGCACCTGTGAAACACTTTCAACAACATTAGGCTATAAATTCCCCTTTTACCTCAAAGACGTCAATATTTGTGTCTTTTTAATTGGTGAGGTGGATGGGTGGTTGTAGCTCCTATTATCATTATTTTTTATTAAAAAGTACCTTTCCACCTGAAGGTTCCATTGTCTCCCAGCCCCATGTACTATCCCTAGACCCTCTACAATCTCATTTTTTTGTGAATAAATTTATAAAGAAAAAATATTGCCTTCTAGGGTGTACAAGCCAGATAGAGGAGGTCTTGCTCTGGATTGGTTAGTTTGCATATCAGAGTCATGCTGCTGGCTGAGTCCTTTGCTATCTCTAAGAATTGGATAGCCCCTGGAGAGGCAGTCCCTCCCCAGCCAGAAAGGTTTTTAAAGATGTCAAAACAACACAATAAAAAAAAAAAAAAAAAGTTAAAATATACAAATACACCTCAAAACAACCACTGTTATCAGTATGTAGAGAAGTGCTTTAAGAATAGTTACCGTGGGGCTTCCCTGGTGGCGCAGTGGTTGAGAATCT
This sequence comes from Balaenoptera acutorostrata, assembly GCF_949987535.1. Taxonomy (NCBI): domain Eukaryota; kingdom Metazoa; phylum Chordata; class Mammalia; order Artiodactyla; family Balaenopteridae; genus Balaenoptera; species Balaenoptera acutorostrata. The sequence goes on along the minus strand of NC_080080.1, from coordinate 51,921,631 downwards.
GCCTGCTAATGCAGGGGACACGGGTTCAAGCCCTGGTCTGGGAAGATCCCACATGCCACGGAGCAACTGGGCCCGTGAGCCACAACTACTGAGCCTGCGCGTCTGGAGCCTGTGCCCCGCAACGGGAGGGGCCGCGATGGTGAAAGGCCCGCGCACCGCGATGAAGAGCGGTCCCCGCACCGCGATGAAGAGTGGCCCCCGCTTGCCGCAACTAGAGAAAGCCCTCGCACGAACCGAAGACCCAACACAGCCAAAAATAAATAAATAAATAAATAAATAAAGTAGCTATAAAAAAAAAATTTTAAAGAATAGTTACCGTTTCATCATAATAAAATTATGATAAAAATTAAGAGTGTGCACCCAAGTGTCACAATTTAATAAAACAAATATTTTTATCCCATCAAAAAAATTATTAAGTAATACTTTTTAAGAAATGCTTTGAGTTCCCGGTCATGAAGTAGACAATGATTAGCACACTTTGGTGCCACTGCCTTGACTTGTGCTTATGCACCAATAGTTTTAGCCACCATGGTTTTGTACCATTGGTGTTAATGTCAACACACAGTGGAAAAGGCAAATAACACTAAGTAGTATTATAAAAATGGTTTGAATCCACAGAACCCTCTGATATCCCCAGGGGTCTATGGACCACTCTCAGAAATGTTGACTTTTCCTTTGATTATGAAGGAGAAACTTGTAGGTCTCTTTTATGCCCCACATACACACACCTGTATCAGTAACTCTCACTTTTCATTTCCTTTATCTTCTCAAAATAAACAAAACAAATACAACAATAATAAATTTTTGTTCTTCTAAGAGTTAAAACTTACCTAGTTTTTTCTCTGTTTTTCTAGAATGAACTCTTGCCTTTTCTGCGTATTCTTTCTCAGCTGTGTAAACCTCTTCTTGCTATGTTCAAACAATAAAAATTCTACCTGGTTCACCCCCCAAATAAATCTCTTTAGAAACTTCTGACCTGCTCTGAATATAATTTGTTAACTTCTAGGCTTCACATAGAAATTGTCAGCCTTTAATTGTCATTTACCATTATCTTGGGGATAACCTTTCCCATTCTCTTCTTGATCTCCCTATTTTCTATATCCTACATATTTTTGTTAGTTTCCTCCCTTATTTTAATGGAGTACATACTCCATTGTTTCCCCCAAAATAGCAACAAGTGATTAAAATGTCTTATACCTTGTAAGTCTACAAACTGTGAGGTATATCTCACAATAAAATGAGTATGAATTCCTAGATTGAAAATATCTCTCTCAGGTTTGGAGATCATTGCTCTGCTGCCACCCACTTCTCAGAGCTCTATTGACAGATTCTGGTGCCATTTGATTCTTGATACTTTCCTCTGCAACCTTTTTGAATTTTATTTTTGTTCCTAATAAAGGTAAGTATTACGATAATGTGTCTAGGTGAGAATCTTCTATTTTCCATTTGGCTGAGAACTCAGTAGGCATTTCAGTCCTGGGAAATATTCTTGAATATTTGTTGATGATGTGCTCCTATAAATTTCCTCTGTTCTATTGTTCTGAAACTACTATAATTTTGATGTTGGACCACCTGAACTGTAATTTCACTGTATTTTCCTTTCTGGTATATCCATCTTTTTTTTTTCTTTTTGTGCTATTTTTTTTTTAAATGCTCAATTTCAACTTCAAAAATGTTATTGATATTTTGCACAGATTATCATGTTTGTAATATGCAACAGCTCTACTAAATTCTCTTTTTTAAATTAACTTTTATTAGAATATAGTTGATATACAGTGTTTTGTTAGTTTCTGCCATACAGCAAAGTATATCAGTTATACATATACATACATCCACTCTTTTTTGATTCTATTCCCATATAGGTCATTACAGGGTATTGAGTAGAGTTCCCTGTGCTATATAGTAGGCTCTTACTGGTTATATGTTTTATATAGTAGTGTGTATATGTAAATCCCAATCTCCCAACTTATCCCCCCCACTTTTTCCCTTTGGTTACCATAAGCTTGTTTTCTACATATGTGACTCTATTTCTGTTTTGTAAATAGGTTCATTTGTACCATATTTTTCAGATTCCACATATAAGCAATATCATATGATATTTGTGTTTTTCTGTCTGACTTATTTCACTCAGTATGACAATCTTGAGGTCCATCCATGTTGCTGCAAATGGCATTATTTCATTCTTTTTTATGGCTGTGTAATATTCCATTGTATATATATGCCACATCTTCTTTATCCATTCTTCTGTTGATGGACATTTAGGTTGCTTCCATGTCCTGGCTCTTGTAAATAGTGCTGCAATGAACATTGGAGTGTATGTATCCTTTCAAATTATGGTTTTCTCTGGATATCTGCCAGGAGTGGGATTGCTGGATCATATGGTAGCTTTATTTTTAGTTTTTTAAGGAACCTCCATACTGTTCTCCATAGTGGCTGTACCAATATACATTCCCACCAAAGTGTAGGAGGGTTCTCTTTTCTCCACACCCTCTCGAGCATTTATTGTTTGTAGATTTTTTGATGATGGCCATTCTAACAAGTGCGAGGTGATACCTCATTTTAGTTTTGATTTGCATTTTTATAATAATTAGTGATGTTGAGCATCTTTTCATGTGCCTCTTGGTCATCTGTATGTCTTCTTTGAACAAATGTCTATTTAGATCATCCACCCATTTTTTGATTGGGTTGTTTGTTTTTTGGTATTGATTTGCATGAGCTGTTTGTATATTTTGGAGCTTAATCTCTTGTCCATCACTTCATTTGCAAATATTTTCTCCAGTTCTGTGGGTTGTCTTTTCATTTTGTCTATGGTTTCCTGTACTGTGCAAAGCTTTTAAGTTTAATTAAGGCCCATTTGTTTATTTTTGTTTTTAGTCTACTAAATTTTCTGAATGGTTTATTTAAAAGTATCTCTTCTTCTCTCATGATATGAGGATGCTGTCTTATCACTCAGAATATTGTCTAATCTTTTAAAATTATCCTTTCATAGTCTCTGTTTTCTCCAAGCAACTTTTGTTTTAGTTTTTAGCCCCTGTCTGTTTATTATATACTATTCTTTAGAAGTTTAGTCACCCTTAGTAGCTTGGTATGTTTGAGGGTGCTTGTTGACTGTTGGCTTTAGAGTAGGATAACCTAGTTGAGGCATTTTTTAAGGAACTGCCATTGCCAGTGTCTTTAGTTGTTGTATTTGGGCTTGTCAGATACCTCAGAGAAGTCTTCCCCACCTTCCTGTCTGATGCTAGCCATTTCTTTGGCTGCTAATAATTTTTGAGCCAGATGTAGTAGAAAAGATAAAGATCTCAATGTTCAGTGTGTAAACATCCACTTAATCTCCCTGCTTTCACTATAGTAACAATACATACAGCCTCCATTTTGTAACTGATATCCTTCAATAACAGATTCTTTCATGGACAGTCTCCTAAGAATAGCCTGCATACTTCATCCTGGATAGGTTGAGAGAGGCCACCCATCTAGATGAGCAGAGATAAGAGTATCTGGGACTATAATTGCTGTTAGCTTGGTGGGTGTCTGTTGTCAATTAGCTTCCCGATTTACTAAACTATTTTTAGTTTATAGCTTTTTAAAATTTAAGTTACTTATCCTTCATTGCTCTGCTATCCATCTTCTAAAAATAGGTTGCTTCTGTCCGACCTGTTCCTTTGTCTTTGTGGTTTTATGTGTTTTGTAAAAATTTCTTTATAAGGGTTTCTGGAGGGAGTTGAGGGCAATGTTTGTATTAAATCCACAATTTTATCCATTTTATCACCTCATATTGCTGTGTGTGTGTGCATGCTTAGGTGATTTTTAAGTAACATACTGATAACATATAAAAAAGTGTGTAAATCATAATGTATATAAACAAAGCCAAAAGCAAAGATAGTACTCACATACTAGCAGTCTCTTTTATGTTTTGAGCTGAAAAATACCTTTTATTCTAATAGCTATCACAATAAATTCTTATTGCTTATTTTTGAACTTTACATAAATGGATTGATACAATGTATATTCTATTTCATGCAACTCTTTTTACTGAAAGTTATTTTTGTGAAAATATTTTATATTATTGGCTAATAACAAAGTTTGCACATTTTTAATTGCTTTATAGTATTCTTATTGGTGGACTTTCAGTTGTAGTCCTAATGATGGATCTTTGTGTTGTTTCCAGTTGTGGAATAATAATACAAATAATGTTTCTATGAAAATTCTTGTCCATGACTTTTGGTGCACATGAAATTACTTTTATTTAGATGGATATCTGTAAATGAAATATCTACATTATCAGTGATGTGTATTTTAGTCCTGTGTTTTTAAAATAATTTTTCATAGTTTACAAGCATATCTAGTAATTAAAATTAGGTGATTATAACCATCAATTAATTACAACTGATTGTTAATTGTGTTATTTTTTCTACCTTTTTTTATTTATTTCACCAGTTGACCTCTACATAGAAAAGAAATAGCCTAGAGAACAATGGTTTAACAAAAGAATGGAGAAAGCCAATTAGTCTGAGTAAAGCAGAAGATTCTTTCAAAAAAAGTACATGGAAATGATATTAGAAAACTAGTTTGTGGTTATATTTTACAGTCTTTGAATGCTTACTAAAGTGCCTGCACATATCTCAGAGGTAGTTACGGTTTACTGATGGCCTGCTCCTTAACATAACAGAATAAAAAGTCTATTTTAGAAAAACATTTCTCTATTTATATCCAAGAGTTATTAGGAAGGACAGTATCTCAATACTGTCCTTGGAAAACTCAGGTATAAAAATCCCTGAAAATATGTTAAAAATATTTTTTCCTAAAATATAATTATTTTATATGGGTCAAGTTCATATAATTCTCTATCCCTTCCTATTATTTGGAAAAACTTCAATAAAAAGGTGCTACCACAGTAAGTGAACTTGGTCTTAGAGATGGATATTCCACAAACATTGATATGTTAATATAAATTGCTTTACCAACAAATATTTTTTTTGTGTTTTTTTCCTTAGGATTATTTTCTTACATTTATTTATTTATTTTCCTTTCAGTTTTATTTTGATATAATTGGCATACAGCACTGTATAAGCTTAAAGCGTAGAGCATAATGATTTCACTCATACACATCATGAAATTATTATCACGGTAAGTTTAGTGAACATCCATCATCTCATATAGATGCAAAATTAAAGAAATAGAAAACATATGTTTTCTTTGTGATGAAAACTCTTCGGATTTATTTTCTCAACAACTTTCATATATAATATATAGCAGTATTAATTATATTAATCATGGTGTAAATTTACATCCCTTGTACTTATAACTGAAGGTTGTACGTTTTGGCCACACTTATCCAATTACTTCTCCCCCTACCCTGCCTCTGATAATCAGATTTGATCTTTTTTAGATGAGTTTATTTGTTTGTTTTTTGAAGTATAATTGACCTACAACACTATGTTAGCTCCTGGTGCACAACACAGTTATCTGATGTTTCTACACATTGCAAAATGATCAGCACAAGTCTAGTTGCCATCTGTCACCATGCAAAAACATTACGTTATTATTGACTATATTACCCATGCTGTGCATTTCATCCTTATGATGTCTATTTTGTAACTGGAAGTTTGAGTCTTAATTTCTTCCACATATTTCCATAATCACCCCACTTTCCTCTCTACTGGCAACTGCCTGTTTGTTCTCTGTATCTATGACTGTTTTTGTTTTTTTATATTTGTTCATTTGCTTTGTTTTTTAGATTCCACACATAAGTGAAATCATAGGTATTTGTCTTATGTCTGACTTATTTCACATAGCATAACACCTTCTGGATCCATGCTGTCACAGATGGCAAGATTTCATTTCTTTTTTATGGCTAAGTAATAGTCCCTCGTGTGTCTGTATGCATATCTGTATGCATATCACATCTTCTTTACCCACTCATCTATCAGTAGGCACTGAGGTTGCTTCCATATCTTGGTTATTGTGAATAATGCTGCAGTGAACATAGGGATGCATATATTTTTTTCAAATTAGTGTTTTCATTGTCTTTGGAAAAATACCCAAAAGTGGAATTTCTGGACTGTATGGTAGTTCTATTTTTAATTTTTTGAGGAATCTCCATACTGTTTTGTGTAGTGGCTGCACCAACTTGTGCAGCCACCAACAATGCACAAATGTTCCCTTTTCTCCACATTCTTCACAACACTTGTTATTTGTTGTCTTTTTGATAATAGCCATTCTGACAAGTGTGACATGCTAACTCATTTTGGTTTTGATTTGCATTTCCCTGATTAGTCATGCTGAGCATTGTTTCATGTGTCTGTTGGGCATCTGCATGTTTTATTTGGAAAATAAAAATATTCCAGGTCCTGCTTTGTGTATTTTGATAAAGATTTGTGATTTATTACTTGAGCTATATAATGGTTTTTCATTTCAGTTAAACCCAAAGAAAAAGCAATAAATAAACAACCACAACATTTCCCATTTTTTAAAATTCATTTATAAGATACTGGATGATATATATATATATATATATATATATATATATATATATATATGTGTGTGTGTGTGTGTGTGTGTGTGGTATGTGTATGTCTGTGTGTGTGTGTGTGTCATGGGCTGAACTATATCTCTTCCAAAATTCATATGTTGAACCTCTCACCACTAGCATCTCAGAATGTGACTAATTTTGAGATGAGGCCCTTAAAGGAGCATTTTAGTTAAAATGAGGCTGTTATGATGGGGCTAATCCAATTTCACTTCCTTATAAGAAGAGGAAATTTGGAAACATGTAGAGACACATCGGATTCTCATGAATAGAGAAAAGACCATGTGAGGTCATAGGGATAAGGCAGGCATTTGCAAGCCAAGGAGAGAGGTCTTAGGAGAAACTAAACCTGCCCAACACCCTGATCTTGGACTTCTAGTCTATAGTACCTCTCAAATAGATTTATAACAAATGAATGAAAACTTCATCATGGAGTGCAAAAGGGTGATAGCTACATGAAAATATGGGTTAAAATTTAATTTTCTCCTCTCTCTGTGTTTTAATTTTTGTCATTTTATGAATTTTATGGAAATTTAATTTATAAATGTGTTTTGTGATTCTAGTGCTAAAACTAAATAAAAGATTTGTTGAAGCACATATCATGGGAGTAGGTAGTAGGAATGTCTACTAAAAGTAGAAAGAAGCATCTTAAAAAGTCCACATATTCAACATTACATATTTGCAAAACCTCAGACTTAACACTCCAACTACAATGGTCTACGCAGTGGTGAAATTCCTGTGTTCATTTTGGATATTTCTTGGTGCAAAAAAAAAAAAAAAAATTCAAGTCTTTGAAGAAAAAAATAGATACAACTATAAGTACTTTGGAAACATTTTTGGAGGGCCCAGTTAAAGAAAATCCTAAAATCTCAAGTGATCTGGAATTTTTAAGCTTTCTTTGAAGTATTAAATAAAGAACGCCAGAAATCCTTGCATAGTAATTCTTTACTGTCTCTCTTAAATGGAAAATACAATAGTTTAATTTCATTCTGTGGAGAGAAATGTTTAACATGCAAGGTTCACACATAAAGTTATAACAGGGTGGTTAGGAGTTAAGCAACACAAAATGGAAATCACTTGAGTCACCATTATAAAAAACAAATTAATTATTATAGGATACCTCCTCTGAAAGACAGACACATACTAAAGTGTATTTTCATATTCCAAGATATTAATTGGAATGTTTCAGTAAACATAAGTGTAAATATAAGCAGTTTAAGTGCTTGGTTGACTCGTGGCTTGTTTCCTAGAAGCAGAGATCAAAATTATAGGTAGAAGTCTCTTTTTAATCTTCCTCATATGCAGCCCACTGATGAGCTTTGAAACTTAGGGCCACAGCCAACCACACTAATTTTGCCATCTTCTGCTGTTGTTTCTTCTGCTTATATATAGCTGCCCGACCATACAATAATGACGATCTCAGTATCATCAAAACCCTTACTACCATTTATGCAACTTTTATTACTCAATATCAAGAAGGAGAAATTTATATTCCATTATACCAAATCTAAACTGATAATAAAACCAAAGTACATAAATTACTACACTCTGTGAATTTTTATGATCTTGATTTGGGTTAAAATACATATCTTCCTCTAATGTACCATATGTCTCATTAGCTAAAACCTTTTTCACTCCTCTTGCTTTCCTCTTAAAAGCAGGCCATTCCTTTCCTATTATTTCCATCATCATAAAGAAAGTTTGGAATGTTTTAATGTTCCTCTGGTTCCACACTCCCTGCCAACTATCATTCTTCTCACAAAACCTCAAGTACTTCTCCCTCTTCTTATTCTTGTACAATGATCTATTAACCATAGAGTTACAACTTGATATTTTTAAAAGATTATTATACCTAACTCACTTTTTCATCAACCTCATTAGCTACCATCATTGGAATATCAATACACACTACTATCACCATCATAGCCCACCATATGGTTAGATCCTGTCATTTAATGTGTTTTTATAATCATCTGTCTACTTTAGTAGACTTTTCATATGGCTACAAACTGGAGGAAAACTTTAACACTATTTTCCACATATTGCAATTTGAAATTTCTCTCATCTGAACATCCTTCTTTTACCCTTTTTCAATCATTGCATTGAATTCAAATTTTGAACCCATTCATTACTTCTTCTTAAATATCACCATCTTCCAGTTGCTTTATGCTTTCAATTCCTTTTTTTTTTCCAGATATTTCAGTTCACTCTCACTAGAATCTCATATCTCTATGATCTTCCACTATACTTGCTCTTGCCAACTCCTAACTCTGGTTCAAACGAATGGTCTATTTGCATTATCTGCATAAAAGTACATAATCTGGAAAAACTGATAGTTTCTAACCTGAAATAGACCCTCAACGGTTGCTTAGTGGTCTTTTCACTAATTTCTGGTTTGCTAAAATTTCTGTTTTCCTATGTGGCTAGTCTCAGCCACTTCCTTTCACTCAGCTAAGCAAAACCAAACCAAACAAACTGTGCCATTAAAAAATGCATATATGAGACTTGCTCAAACACTACAATAGATTCACTATTCCTAGCATCTTTCTCCACAGTCTCAGGGAAAACTGTGCTCCAACTCAAGCCAAGGTAATCTTGTCCATTTGTATCACTGCCCAGAAACCCTCTCAGTTTCTCTGAAACTTGTAACCTTGTTATCCTTTCTTTTTATCACCCTCACCACTTGTCCCTCTCAATAATCTTAGAAGTATTTTAAAATATTCTCTATTTAAAAGAAGATATTAATTTTTAATATTCTCCGTTAAATGGGGGGAAAGTGGAGAAACATGGGAAATCCTACTTCAGCCATGTGACCAAGCATCAACTGTCATAAATCATGTTGATAGTATGTAACCTTGATATAATGTAATGAAAATGACACTTTACCTCTGTGATCTACATTCCCTTAATCCATAGTCCCAGTCTAATCTTGAGAAACTCTACTCCTCTTACTGCAAGTTCATCTAAAACAAAGAAAGTCAGAGAAATTGTCACAGTCAAGAGAAAGCTAAAGAGACATAACAACTAAATATAATGTCGTGTCCTAGATGAAATCCTGGAACAGAAAAACAACATTAGGTAAAAACTAAGCAAACCTTCATAAACTGCAAATTCTATTTAATAAAATGTATCAATATTGGTTCATCAACTATAGGTTATTACCATACTAATATATTAATAATAGATTAAACTGTGTGTAGGGGTATGTGGGAGTTCCTTGTACTTTCTGCTCATTTTTTGTTGTAAACATAAAACTATTCTATAAAAATCAAAGTCTGTTAAGTTAAAACAAAAAAAGTAGATCAGGAGTTAGGTAGATGGAAATGATACGATCACCTGTATTAATAATAAAGCTCGTAGTCACATTAGCAATTGCAGCTTAATGAGTGGCCGTAATATATCTCTGAACTCCAGAATTTGTCAGAATAATGAACAAAGTGATGATCACAATGAAAAAACTTAGGCTTCCCCATGTTGAGGTACTTCTGTAAAACTTACAACATGAAAAGACAGAATTGGGCAGACAAGAACTGCTTGCTCTGTCTGAGCAGCTGGCTCTCAAGAGTTAGGAAAGAGGTCTCATTTGTACATGCTAGCTTCTATTCTGAACGATGAAACTGGAGGGACTTCCCTGGTGGTGCAGTGGTTAAAAGTCCGCCTGCCAATGCAGGTAATACGGGTTCAAGCCTTGGTCCAGGAAGATTCCATATGCCGCAGAGCAACTAAGCCCATGTGCCACAACTACTGAACCTGCACACTAGATACTGTGAGCCACAGCTACTGAGCCCACATGCCACAACTACTGAAGCCCACACACCTAGAGCCTGTGCTCCATAACAAGAGATGCCCGTGCACCACAACAAAGAGTAGCCCCCACTTTCTGCACCTAGAGAAAAGCCCACATGCAGCAACGAAGACCCAATGCAGCCAAAAATTAAATAAATAAATAAATTTATATATTAAAAAAAGATTAAAAAAAAAAGATGACACTGGAATCCAACAGGAGAGGATGGAGTGAGAAAGTTTATTGACAAGACTAGGTTTATAGCTAGTCAAGGCCTCTTGTTACAGAAACAAGAGACAGAGTGGATATCCATCTAAGACAGAGGACTAATTCCAGAGAAGAGCCTCATAAAATGACCCAGTTTTATAAAAGGCTTTTCTCTGGAATATCCCTAGAGGCTTTCTGTTGTGAGTTCAATTGATAGAACCTGAACAGTGAAGACAGCTTCCTCCTAGAGGTGTGAACTTCATTCTTAGACAAGCAGTCCACATCAATCTTGTGAACACCAAACTTCTTACAAGACAGGTCTCTTGCACATTATTAATTTCATCAGCTACAGTATGAAATTGTCTCAACAATAGCCCACCAAGTTACCATTATCATAGAGGAAACTTGTTTTACTTATTTTTTAAACAATTAATTTTCTTCAATCTATAATAATGTATGTTTAGTGATGACAACTTAAATTTAGAGAAACATTAAAAGTACAAAAGTAAAAAAAAAACTTTAGCTGTAATCTGATTCCCAAAGGATGATCAAAACTTAAACATGGATCTTTTGCCATCTTATTTCCCTCCCCCACCAAAGTTTATATGCCCTCCAATCTTCTCTTCCATTCATAGATACATTTGTGAAGTGGATTTATAGACAAGATCTCCAACTCTATGTCTTCCACTAACTTTTGGGTCCAATTCATCCATCTATTTTGACCCACCCACCATTTTGTCAAAATTGCTCTTATCAGGATCATTGATGACATTTCAATTACAAAATTTTTAGGCAATTTTCATCTCTCATAACATTTCAATTATGAATAAAATTTACACAGTTGAAAATTAATCCTTCCTTGAAATAATCCCTCTCTTGAATTAAAGTCACTCCTGGTTTTCTTAATTCCTTGGCTGCTCCTTTCCATACTTTTTTGTTGGTTCCTTCTCATCTCACCAAATTCTAAAGGTTTGACCAAAACGTCATCTTAGACTTCTATATTTATAAAACACTCTCTTAATAATCTCATCTTGTATAATATCTTTATATATAATCAACATTCTTAAAATACCTTATTATACAACTAAAGCCTATATCTGCTCTCAACCCAACATCTCTACTAAGTCTATGATTTATTTCAAACATCTTCTTTTGTAAAGTGTGAGTGAGGTAAGGGTTAAGGCTTATTATTTTTTTATGAATATGGATATCCAGTTTTTATAACATCATTTGTTGAACAATCAAATTTCCTGCTAAATTACTTTGACACCTATATAAAAAATCAATTGATTATATATGTATGGACTTGTTTCTGGGTTCTCTATTGTTTTCCATTGATCCACATGTTTATTCTTACATTAGTGTTACACTAGATTGCAATAGCTTTATAAAGTCTTGCAATTAAGTAACATAAGACCTAAAACTTGGTTATTACTTTTCAAATTATTATCTTATCATAGGTCCTTTGCTTTGTCATATAAATTTAAAAATCAGCTTGTTATGGCTTCTGTGCTGGGCCCTGGGGAGGCTCAAGATGGTGGAATAGAAGGACATGCAGTCAACCCTTCTTATGAAAACACTAAAATCACAACTAACTGGTGAACAACTATTGACAAAAAAAAAAAAAAAAAAAGCCCAAACATACAATAAAAGATACCCTACATTTAAAGACAAAGAAGAAGCCACAGTGAGACAGTAAAAGGTGCAAAATCATGAAAAAATCAAATCCCATACCTGCCAGGTGGGTGACCCACAAACTAGAAAACAATTATACTACGGAAGTTCTATCACAGGAGTGAAAGTCCTGAGCTCCACATCAGGCTTTCCAGCCTGGGGGTCCAGCAACAGAAGGAAGAGCCCCCAGAGAATCTGGCTTTGAAGGCCAGTAAGGTTTGATCGCAGGAATTCCACAGGTCTGGAAGAAGCAGAAACTCTACACTTGGAGAGCACACATAAGGTCACATGGGCACCAGGACCCAGGGGAAAAATGCAGTGACTTCATAAGAGATTGAGCCAAACTTACCTGCTAGTGTTGGATGGTCTCCTGCAGAGGTTGGGGGTAAATGTGGCTTATGGTGGAGACAAAGACACTGGAAGTTACAGTTCTGGGGAATACTCATTGGTGTGAGCCCTCCTGGAGGCCTCCATTAGCCCCACCAAACAGCCTATAGGCTTCAGGGCTGGGATGCCTCAGGCCAAGCAAACTACAGGGTGGGAACACAGACCCACCCATCAGCAGACAGGCTGCTAAAAGTCTTCTTGAGCATGCCCCTACCCACCAGAGGGACAAGACCCAGCTCCAACCAACAGTAATCAGGAACCAGCCCCTCCCATCAGGAAGCCTGAACAAGCATCTTAGAAAACCTCATCCAACAGAGGGCAGACAGCACAAGCAAGAAGAACTACAAACCTGCAGTCGTTGGAAAATAAACTGCAATCACAGAAAGTTAGACAAAATGAGATGGCAAAGGAATATGCCCCAGATGAATGAACAAGTTAAAACCCAAAAAAAAACAACTAAGTGAAGTGGAGATAGGCAACCTACCAGAAAAATAATTCAGAATAATGATAGTAAAAAATGATCCAAGATCTCAGAAAAAGAATGGAGGAAAGGATCGTGAAAATGCAAGAAATGTTTAACAAATACTTAGAAGAACTAAAGAACAAACAAACAGAGATGAACAATGCAATAACTAAAATGAAAAGTACACTAGAAAAAAATAAAACTTAATAAAAGGAATTCCCTGGCTGTCCAGTGGTTAGGAATCTGCACTTCCACTGCAGGGGGCATGGGTTCAATACCTAGTTGGGGAACTAAGATCCTGCAAGTTGCAAGACACAGCCAATAAAAATGAAAATTAAAAACAAAAAATAAATATAAAATGAATAAAAAGCATAACAAATAAACAATTAAAAATTTTAAAAGAAAAATAAAAAAAAAACACTAGAGGGAATCAATAGCAGAATAACTGAGAAGAACAGATACGTGATCTGGAAGACAGAATGTTGGAAACCACTGCCACAGAACAGAATAAAGAAAAAAGAAGTTTAAAAAATGAATACAGTCTAAGAGACCTCTGGGAAACATTAAACTCACCAACATTCTCATTATATGGGTACCAGAAGGAGAAGAGAGAGAGAAAGTACCTGAGAAAATATTTGAAGAGAAAATATTTGAAGAGAAAATAGCTGAAAATTTCCCTAATATGGGAAAGGAAACTGTCAACCAAGTCCAGGAAGTGCAGACACACAGTAATCACACTGACAAAAATTAAAGACAGAAACTCTGGAGGCCAGAAGGGAGGGGCACAATATATTATAAATGATGAATTGGAAAAACCTTAACAAAGAATATTTTACACAGCAAGGCTCTCATTTAGATTTGACAGAGAAATCATCAGATTTAGAGATAAGCAAAGGATAAGAGAATTCAGCACCACCACACCAGTTTTGCAACAAATGCTAAAGGAACTTCTCTAAGCAGAAAATTTAAAAAAGGCCACAACTAGAAACAAGAAAATTACCAATGGAAAAGCTCACCAGTGAAGGCAAATACACAGTAAAGGTAGGAAATCACCCACACACAAATATAATATCAAAACCAGCAATTGGGAGAAGAAGAGAGCACAAATGCAGGATATTGGAAATACATTTGAAATTAAAAGACCAGAAACTAAAAACAGTCTTGTTTATATATATACTGTTAAATTAAAACCTCATGGGAAATGCAAACCTAAAACTTACAATAGATACACACATAAAAAATAAAAAGGAATAAAAAGACAATATTAAGTTAGTCATCAATTCACAAGAGAAGAGAACAAAAGAGGAAGGAAAGAAAAAAGACCTACAAAAATAAATCCTAAACAATTAACAAAATGACAATAAGAACATACATACTGATACTTAGCTTAAATGTAAATGGATTAAATGCTCCAATGAAAAGACAGAGTCTGGTTGAATGCATACAAAAACAAGATCCGTATACATGCTGCCTACAAAAGATCCATTTCAGAACTAGGGACACATACAGAATGAAAATCACGGGATGGAAAAAGATATTCCATGTAAATGAAAATCAAAAGAAAGCTAGAGTAACAATACTCATATCAGAAAAAATAGACTTTAAAATAAAGACTGTTATAAGAGACAAGGAAGTATACTACATAATGATCAAGGGGTCAATCCAAGAAGAGGATATAAGTATTGTAAATATATGTGCATCCAAAGTAGGAACACCTCAATATATAAGGGAATTACTAACAGCCAAAAAGGGAGAAATCGACTGTAACACAATAATAGCAGGGGACTTTAACACTCCACTGTCATTAATGGACAGATCAACTAGACAAAAAATCAGTAAGGAAAAAAAGGACTTAAATAACACATTAAACCAGACGGACTTCATTGATATTTATAGGACATTCCATCAGAAAGCAGAAGAATACACTTTCTTCTCAAGTTCACATGGCACATTCTCCAGGATAGATCATATCTTGGGTCACAAAGCAAGCCTTGGTAAATTTAAGAAAAATGAAATCATATCAAGCACCTTTTCTGACCACAATACTATGAGACTAGATATCAATTACAGGAAAAAATCTGTAAAAAATACTAACATGTGGAGGCTAAATAATACACTACAAAGTAACCAAGAGATCACTGAAGAAATCAAAGAGGAAATCAAAAAAGAGCTAGAAACAAATGACAATGAAAACACTATGACCCAAAACCTATGGGATGCAGCGAAACAGTTCTAGGAGGGAAGTTTATAGCAATACAATCCTACCTCAAGAAACAAGAAACATCTCAAACAACCTAACCTTACACCTAAAGAGATTAGAGAAAGAAGAACAACAACAACAAAAAAAACCCAAAATTAGCAGAAGGAAAGAAATCATAAAGATCAGATCAGAAATAAATGAGAAAGAAATGAAAGAAACATTAGCAAAAATCAATAAAGCTAAAAGCTGGTTCTTTGAGAAGATAAACAAAATTGATAAACCATTAGCCAGACTTACCAAGAAAATAAGGCAGAAGACTCAAATCAATAGAATTAGAAATGAAAAAGGAGAAGTAGCCACTGACACTGCAGAAGTACAAATGATCATGAGAGATTACTACAAGCAACTCTATGCCAATAAAATGGACAACTTGGAAGAAATGGACAAATACTTAGAAATGTACAACCTGCTGAAACTGAACCAGGAAGAAATAGAAAATATGAACAGACCAATCACAAGCACTGAAATTGAGACTGTGATTAAAAATCTTCCAACAAACAAAAGCCCAGGATCAGATGACTTCACAGGCGAATTCTATCAAACATTTAGAGAAGAACTTACACCTATGCTTCTCAAACTCTTCCAAAGTATAGCAGAGGGGGGAAGACTCCCAAACTCATTCTACGAGGCCACCATCACCCTGATACCAACACCAGACAAAGATGTCACAAAAAAAGAAAACTACAGACCAATATCACTGATGAACATAGATGCAAAACCCTGATCAAAATACTAGCAAATAGCATCCAACAGCACATTAAATGGATCATACACCATGACCAAGTGGGGTTTACTCAAGGAATGAAAGGATTCTTCAATATACACAAATCAAACAATGTGATACACCATATTAACAAACTGAAGGAAAAAACCAGATGATCATCTCAACAAATGCAGAAAAAGCTTTCAGTAAAATGCAACACCCATTTAAGATAAAAACCCTCCAGAAAGTAGGCATACAGGGAAGTTACCTCAACATAATAAAGGCCATATATGACAAAACCCACAGCCAACACCGTTCTCAATGGTGAAAAACTGAAAGCATTTCCTCTAAGATCAGGAATAAGACAAGGATGCCCACTCTCACCACTATTATTCAACATAGTTTTGGAAGTTTTAGCCACAGCAATCAGAGAAGAAAAATAAATAAAAGGAATCCAAATTGGAAAAGAAGAAGTAAAGCTGTCACTGTTTCCATATGACATGATACTATCCATAGAGAATCCTAAAGATGCTACCAGAAAACTCCTAGAGCTAATCAATGAATATGGTAAAGTAGCAGGATACAAAATTAAGGCACAGAAATCATTTGCATTCCCATACACTAATGATGAAATATCTGAAACAGAAATCAGGGAAACACTCCCATTTACCATTGCAACAAAAAGAATAAAATACCTAGGAATAAACCTACCTAAGGAGACAAAAGACCTGTATGCAAAAAACTATAAGACACTGATGAAAAAAATTAAAGATGATACAAACAGATGGAAAGATATACCATGTTCTTGGATTGGAAGAATCAACATTGTGAAAATGACTCTACTACCCAAAGCAATCTACAGATTCAATGCAATCCCTATCAAACTACCACTGGCATTTTTCACAGAACTAAAACAAAAAAATTCACAATTTGTATGGAAACACAAAAGACTCTGAATAGCCAAAGCAATTTTGAGAAACAAAAATGGAGCTGGAGGAATCAGGCTCTCTGACTTCAGACTATACTTCAAAGCTACAGTAATCAAGAGAGTATGGTACTGACATAAAAACAGAAATATAGATCAATGGAACAGGATAGAAAGCCCAGAGATAAACCCATGCACATATGGTCACCTTATCTTTGATAAAGGAGGCAAGAATATACAGTAGAGAAAAGACAGCCTCTTCAATAAGTGGTGCTGGGAACACGGGACAGCTACATGTAAAAGAATGAAATTAGAACACACCCTAACACCATACACAAAAATAAACTCAAAATAGAATAAAGACATAAATGTAAGGCCAGACAATATAAAACTCTTAGAGGAAAACATAGGCAGAACACTCTATGACATAAATCACAGCAAGATCCTTTTTGACCCAACTCCTAGAGAAATGGAAATAAAAACAAAAATAGACAAATGGGACCTAATGAAACTTAAAAGCTTTTGCACAACAAAGGAAACCATAAACAAGATGAAAAGACAACCCTCAGAATGGGAGAAAATATTTGCAAATGAAGCAACTGACAAAGGATTAATCTCAAAAATTTACATGCAGCTCAATATTAAAAAATCAAGCAACCTAATACAAAAATGGGTTGAATAACTGAATAGACATTTCTCCATAGAAGATATACAGATTGCCAACAAACACATGAAAGGATGCTCAACATCACTAATCATTAGAGAATTCTAAATCAAAACTACAATGACGTATCACTTCACACCAGTCAGAATGGCCATCATAAAAAAATCTACAAACAATAAGTGCTGGAGAGATTGTGGAGAAAAGGGAACCCTCTTGCACTGTTGGTGGGAATGTAAATTGGTACAGCCACAGCCATTATGGAGAACAGTATGGAGGTTCCTTAAAAAACTAAAAAGAGAACTACCATAAGACCCAGAAATCCCACTACTAGGCATATACACCGAGAAAACCATCATTCAAATAGTGTCATGTACCACAATGTTCATTTCAGCTCTATTTACAATAGCCAGGACATGGAAGCAACCTAAGTGTCCATCGACAGATAAATGGGTAAAGAAGATGTGGCACATATATACAATGGAATATTACTCAGCCATAAAAAGAAATGAAGTTGAGTTATTTGTAGTGAGGTGGATGGACCTAGAGTCTCTCATACAGAGTGAAGTAAGCCAGAAAGAGAAAAAACAAATACTGTATGCTAACACATATATATATCGAGTCTAAAAAAAAAAAAAATGCTTCTGAAGAATGTAGGGGCAGGATAGGAATAAAGATGCAGACAGAGTGAATGGACTTGAGGACACAGGGGGGGAGAAGGGTAAGCTGGGACGAAGTGAGAGAGTGGCATGGACATATATACACTACCAAATGTAAAATACATAGCTAGTGGGAAGCAGCTGCGTAGCAGTGGGTGATCATCTCAGTGCTTTGTCATGACCTAGTGGGGTGGGAGAGGGAGGGTGGGAGGGAGACACAAGAGGGGCTGATTCATTTTGTTATAAAGCAGAAACTAACACACCATTGTATAGCAATTATACTCCAATAAAGATGTTAAAAAAAAAAAAAAAACACAAACTACAATGAGATACCACCTCACACCAGTCAGAATGAACATCATCAAAAAATCTGCCAACCATAAATGCTGGAGAGGGTGTGGAGGAAAGGGATCCCTCCTACACTGTTGTTGGGAATGTAAATTGGTACAACCACTATGGAGAACACTATAGACATTCCTTAAAAAACTAAAAATAGAGCTACCATACGACCCAGCAATCCCATTATTGGACATATAGCATGAGAAAAGCATGTTTAAAAAGGATAAGTGCACTCCAATGGTTATTGCAACACTGTTTCCAATAGCCAAGACATGGAAGCAACCTAAATGTTCATCGACAGATGAAGGGATAAAGAAAATGTGGTACATATATAGAGACAATGGACTACTACATGGCCATTAAAAAGACTGAAATAATTCCATCTGCAGCAACATAGATGGACCTGGAGATTATCATACTTAGTGAAGTAAGTCAGACAGAGAAAGAAAGACAAATATGATATCACTTATATGCAAAACAGACTCACAGACAGAGAACCAACTTATGGTTACCAGCGGGGACAGGTGGGGAGGAGGGATAGATTGGGAATTTGGGATTGACATATATACACTGCTATGTTTAAAATAGATAACCTAAAAGCACCTACTGTATAGTGGTAGGGAACGCTGCTCCATATTCTGTAATAACATAAATGGGAAAAATTGTCAAAAAGAATAGATACATGTATATGTAGAACTGAATCACTTTGCTGTACACCTGAAACTACCACAACACTGTAAATCAACTCTTCTACAATATAAAATAAAATTTTTAAAAAAGCAAATCACTTGGGGACAGTACTTTCAATATTTTTGTAGACCAGGTGCTCTGTAATGAGGCAGTTAGATGTGGACAGTGACTGCCCCAGAGGAGGATTTTTTTTCTGTCCTTTGAACATCACTTGGTTGCGCTAGGGGAAAGTCTGGCATTTTTACCTCAAGTAATCAGGTCTTGCCTGGGCAACAGGGCAATACTTTCTGTTAGGAAAAATTGAGAAGGTCTTGGAAATGGGCAAAGATAGTAGTAGATGCCCTTTCAATGGAATACTGGACATTATCTCTATACTGGTATCTTCTGCTGTCATATAGTTCTATGGAAATATGGGCCTTTGTCTTTGAATAGGCTACTACAATCCTATAGAGACAGAAGTTAATGTGTAAAAAGCTGATGGTAATACACGTGTACTGTTCAAATAATGGAAATAAGTTCTGTTCATGACTATGCAAATACATTTTTATCCAGTAGAGAAGAGGAGTCTAAGTCAAATCCCCATTTGAACTGGTTTTAACGTCTTACTAGTTCCCTCATTAATTAATAACTTTGTATGGGCATCATGATTTTAGCTGTTTGAAAATTATCATTTAACCTTTCTATCCTTGCCAACTAGCCCTGTAGACACCTGTGCAGACCTAAATAAGAGAAATAACCTAGACTCTAGCACCTTACCTACAGTAGAACAGCAACAGCTAGCCCAGTGTGTTGCTGCTTACCTAATCCATCTTCCTGGATACTGCCAACCAAATAACAAAATTAAAACACTTTTCCCAGTTAGAGACAGAGTCACATCATGGACTTTCAGCTTTAACAGACTTTACTCCCTTTCTCCACTTTTCCTCCGAACTACAAATCTTTGATTTTTTAGTCTTTTGCTGAATTGAATTTAATAAATGTTTCCATTAAAAATATCAGTTTGTTATACCCACAAAAGGAACTGCTGACATTTGAAATTCAATTTTACTGAAATTAAATTTTATTAAATTTTGGGGAAATTAACATTTTAACAATACTGAAACTCTTGATCAGATACATAGTATATGCTTTTATTTAATAAGGTTTTTAACTGCTCTCAAGTTTTATAGGTTTCAGTGTTTAATTTGCCCCTAGTATTACATAGTTTTGAATGTTATTGTAAATATTATTGCTTTATTAATATCAATATCCAGCTTGATTTTGGTATATAAAAATGTAAGTAAATTTTTATTGGCTTTGTAACAAATGAATCTGGTGATTTACTTATTAGTTGTAATTGCTCTATTTGTAGATTGCTTATTTTTTATGTATACAATCATGTCACCCATGAATAAAATTTTTCTTTTTCCTTTCAAATATGCTTAGATTTTTCTTTAGGTTTATTTCAGTGGCTAGGTCCTCCTATATGATATTAAATTAAAATGGTAAGAGTAAGTATCATTGTCTTGCTTGCAATCCTAGGTGACAAAGTCTCAGTCTTTCAGCATTAAGTATGACTTTACCTGTAAGTTTATCATGATGATTGAAAGGATGAGAAAAGTGTCTTCTATTTCTACTTCACTGAAAGATATTACCATGATTGGTATTGAATTTTCCCCGTTACTTTTTTTTTTCAGTTGAACATAGTTTTTTTGTTTGTTTGTTTTTGTTTTTCTCTTCTACTTTGACCAAATGGCAAATTATAATGATTTACTTCCAAATGTAAATCTAATCTTTCATTCCTGGGAGATGGGAGAACTCATCTGTTCATGTTCTGTTGTATGTTGCTGCATTTGATTTGTGTATATTTTAAGCTTTTTGCAGCTCTGTTCATGAGGAATAATAATCTATAATTTTATTTTATTATATTGTTCTTGTCTGATTTTAAGATCAAGATTATACTTGTCTCATAAAATGGAAAGGGAAGTATTTTATTCTCTTCTATTTTCTAAAAGATTTTATGTAATTTTGGTATATTTTTGGTTAAATATTTTATAGTATTCACCAGTGGGATCATTTTGGCCTGGGATTTTCTTTAGTGACAAGTCTTCAATATGAACTAATTCCATAAACTGCTCTAGGACTATAAGATTGTTTTTCTTCTTGATTCAGTTTTAGTAAATTCTATCAACAAATTTCTCTCTTTCATCTAGGTATTACAATGTATTGATATAAAGTTATTCATATGATTCCCTTATTGTCTTTTTAGTATCTATAGATTTTATAGCATCATCTTCCTTTCATTCCTGATACTGGTAATCTGTTTCCTCTCCTCTTTTTTTTGATCAGTCAGACTGATGGATTCTCAAAGAGCTAGTTTTTGGCTTCAAAGATTTTTTAAAAATTATTTGTCTGTTTTCTCTTGCACTGAATTCTGCCCCTATCATTATTGTTCCTTCTTTCTGCTTACTTTGGGTTTAATTTGGTATTCTTTAACAAATTTCTTATTGTGTTTCTTTATTTATTTTAGGCCTTTATTGATTTTTAAAATAAGCATTACAACTATAAATTTCCTACTAAGAACAGCTTAAGTTGTATTCCACAATTTTAATATATGGTTACTGCATTGCATTTTTTCACTATTTTCAAAATATTTTGTAATTCCCTTTATTTTTGTTTTTATTTTTACCAAAGGTTTATTTTGAATTGTTCTGTTTAATTTCTAAAAAAAAATTGTGGATTCTTTTCAGCTATTTTTTTGTTATTGGTTTCTATGTGAACAAAGAATACACTCTATATTATTTAATTATATTAAATTATTGACAGTATGTACCAGTTTGCATCAGCTGGCATTCCAGTGCACTTGAAAAATGACATTGATTTTGCTGCTGTTAAGCAGATATCCTGCTATTCTGCTCACATGTTTATTAGTAACTGAGAGATGAGTGTCTAAACCACCAACCATAATTGTGGATTTATTTCTTCTCTCAGTTCTGTCAGTTTTACTTAATGTATTTTAAGCTCTATTTTTGGTGGCATTCTCATTTAAGATTTTTATAACTTCTTAATAAATTCAGCTCTTTATAATTACAAAGTATCCTTCTTTATCCTGGTAATTTGTCTTCTTCTGATGTCTTTTTAATCTGACTTCTCCAGCTTTATTATTAGTGGTTGTATGGTATACATTTTTCTGATCCTTACATTTTCAATCTATCTGTACATTTATATACTGTTGACCCTTGAACAATGAGGAGGTTAGGGACTTCAATCCCTCACACAGTTGAAAATTCACATGTAACTTTTGACTCCTCCCAAACTTAACTACTTATAGCTTACTGCTGAATGGAAATCTTAACAATAACAAAAGTTGATTAACACTTATTTTGTATGTTATATATACATACATATTATATACTGTATTCTTACAATAAAATAAGTTGCATAAAAGAAAATGTTATTAAGGAAATCATAAGAAAAATAATATATTTAAAATACCGTACTATATTTATCAATACCCTAAGTTTATGGCATCTGTTTACAAGATGAATCATTTGTCTGTCAGTACCCTGCATCAATATTGTCTTTTATGATAAAAAAAACACTGTAGATGTTATACATATTACTAACACTAGACATACCAAATGAAAAGATAATGTGAAAAAGAAATTTATGCTTATGTACAGGTATAACAGTTCATGCACTGATGATGAAGAAACAACAATATGGTTACTTTATAATAACCTAGTGTAATCAGTATGATTGTTTCACAGTAGACCAGTCTATACACCAATGAATAAATTATTATAAAAATTTTTATGGCATACAGCATTACAGTCATATTCATAATACACTATTTGAAACACTGTTACATTAAAAATATAGTAAACAAAATTTTTAGATTTCTCTCTGTGGCTGATACTGCATTTTTTGATGTTGGAGTATCTTTGGTCAGCATAATGGATGTAGTGGTTCTGCTTCGATGTATCAATGAATGCATAGCCTTTGTCTCATCATACTGTATCACGTGGGAATATTTATTTCTTAGTGCTGGTACAACATATCACCAGTCCAGTAGAGATTGTTGCTACATGGAAATGGATAAGATATTTATTAATGACTAAATATGTATAAACATACACAAGCCTGATTTTGCCATTCCTCTGCTTCAGATGCTCATCATCTTGAGAATGACAAAAAAGCTTTAAAGTTCTGCATAATTTGACCCTTATCTCACTTTCCAACTTCAACTTGTATCACAATCCACTTGTTCTCTGTGTTCCAGGACCTTCTGTCAGTTGTATGACCATATCATTCTCTCTGCTCCCATGGGGGTTTTGTACATGCTATTCTCTCTTCTTCAAATCTGCCCTTGATGAACACACATAACTGGTGAACATTTTTCATCTTTCTAACATCAAGTTATTTCTTCAAGGAAACCTTAGATGACTCTTTAATTATGTCAAATTTCTTTGCTCTACATTCTTTTTAGATATCATGTGTTGCTCTTTCTAGGATTAATCACAGTTGTAATATTTGTGTGATTATATGAGTAATGTCTTTCTCTGCTACTAGCCTTTAAGCTCTATGACAGCATGGACCATGTCTACTTTTACTCACCATTTCATTTCCAACATTTGGGATTATTATTCAATCAGTATCTGTCAGTGAATGAATGAATCAATCCAAGAATAAACAATAAGTCTGCAAGACAGAATAATTCTTATTTTACAAATGAAAAAACTAATAGCTTAGAGAAGTGCATTATTATCCCTAAAATCATATAATTAGTAATGAAACAATTGACTCCAAATGTGATTATCTGATTCCAAATCTGCACCTTTACACACAAAAAGAGATAAGCAGTAATGATAGCCATAGAAATGCATGCAGGAGAGAACAAACATGAACTCAGTCTTCTGGAATCCTTAGAAAAGACATCTGAGCTCTTGTTTACATATAGGTACCATTTCTTAGAGGACTGACACAACTAATCTACAAGTCAACAAAGTGAAAATTGCCATCAAGACATTGTCAACTTTGGAGTACAAATAATAAGACAAATACAATAATACATTTTTCAAAATAGACCTTTAAACAATAAGTTCAATTCTTCCTCATTACTCCTAATTAAACTTTTAAGAATTATGAATTGACTGATTAATGGAAACCAGTTGTTCTCACTTATCAATGTAAATTCTTTGACACATCACTTAATTTAATTATTTACCAGAATAGTTTTGTTTCATGTCTGGCAGTATTGATAATCCAGCCATCTTTTCTCCTGGGCATTCCTTTGGCTCTCCATTGTCATTATAGTATAATTTAAAATAGTTCTCCTGTGCTTCAATGTCTTCTACTTTTCTGACTTTATTTTAATGTTCTAATGTTTAAAATTCTCAGAGTTTATGTTCATAGAACATGAAATATTATTGTCATATATGTTACTTGTCACCATTCAAGGAGAAAAAAATGGAAACATAGAATACATTATTTTCCTACTGAATTTAGTATATTTGTGGTTGCATAACCTAAGGCTCATCCTCTTCTTCATTCATGGATTGCCTACTTTATGTCAAGCTCTTTCCTCAGCTTAACTTACTCTTCTGGGTGTCTATTCCTCTAAGCCGAAACACAATGCTCCACATATCTAACAAATCCCTTTTCCCACTGACACTGTGACTTACATTGTTCACAGCCCTGTTACTAAAAATACCACCTCCTTTACCTTATTTCTGTCAATTATTAGTTGAAATAGTTTCCACTACAACTATACCACCAAAGATAAGATAAGATAAGAATATTGTAGTACTTCAAAATATATCAATGCACCTAATATACTGTAACTGTTGATTATTCCCAGGGAGTTATTTTCTCAGTAAAACTTGAAAAATTAAGCACAGACTTACACTCTGTGTCTCTGCTGTGAGACTACAAATACCTTTGAATTACTGAACTAAGCAGAATATAATTAGAAATCAGACTTCTCTTCAAACGCCCAAAAGATATTTCAACTTCAATTATAGGCATCTCTGACTGGTTTGTTTTCTTACATTTTTTGTTGAAAAATAGTTGATTTACAATGTTTCAGGTGTACAGCAAAGTGATTCCATACTATATATATATATATATATATATATATAAATAAAATATATATTTATATATATATATACATATATATATAAATATATGTATGTATATATATATATATATATATATATACTTTTTCAGATTCTTTTCCATTATAGGTTATTACAAGATATTGAACATAGTTCTCTGAGCTGTAGATTAGGTCCTTGTTGTTTATCTATTTTATATATAGTAGTGTGTATCTGCTAATCCTAAACTCCTAATTTATCCCTCCCCACTTTTCCCCTTTGGTAACCATAAGATTTTTTTCTATGTTGTGAGCTTATTTATATTTTGTAAATAAGTTCATTTGTATCAGTTTTTTAGATTCCACATATAAGTGATAGCATATAATACTTGTCTTTGTCTGACTTACTTCACTTAGTATGATAATCTCTAGGTCCATCCATGTTGCTGCAAATGACATTATTTCATTATTTTTTATGGTCAGTTTCTTAATGTCTACCTCTGTCAATCTTCATATTCCAAATAGAGTGATCTTTTTGAAACACAAATCTGAATTCTCCTGACCCCTGCATTCTTCCCATATTCAGAACATTTGAATAATTGATCATTACTCTGAGGTGAAGCCCAAAATACTTAATATCTCACACTATGCAGTCCACTCTGGGGTCTGCCACATGATCCTTCTTCAGTTACTGAATATCTGTTACTTCCTGCCACAGGGTCTTTACATATGATGTGTCCTCTTCTTGAAAAGTTTTTCCTTCATTGCCACCACTTGTGCAAGATCACCTTCTCTTTCTTCAGATCTAGATCAAACTTTACAGTTATATATGAAGATGTATATAAATAGCTTTATTATCCCATTACATGCTCTCAGAACACCATGCAGTCCCACAATTAATATCTAGTCCCTCCACAGGAAACATTGTCCACCATTAATTCTCCAACACCAAGAATAATGTGTGACAAATGAATAAATTAATTAGAAAATGAATGACTAAATTTGATTGTGATGTCATTTCTATCTAGAGAGGAAACAATCTGTAGCACTCACAAATCACAAATAGATAATTGATAACTGGTATAATAAAAAGAAAAAGCTAGTACAACGGAACCTCTATAATCTAATTGTATGCAACCCTAACACTTGGCTAGCTCTTCTTGGTAACTAAGCTATGTTCTCAACAGCCAGAGCATGGCAAATGGAATTCAATCCGTCCTAGTTTTTATGATCATGATTGAGAGTATTAGTTACATGCTTTTAAATTTGCTTTTGGGGACTTCCTTGGTGGTCCAGTTGTTAAGACTCCACACTCCCAATGCAGGCAGCACAGGTTTGATACCTTGTCAGGGAACTAAGATCTCGAGTGCCGCAAGGTGTGGCAAAAAAAAAAAAAAAAAAAAATGCTTTTGTTCCTGTAATGTACAGTGAGAATTTAGCTTTTAGCAAGTATCTGATAAGACACAGGAAGAAAAAATACTTTATATGTAGGCTTCACAGTGTAGAATAAAGAATGAAGAAAGTGCAATCCAAATTTATCTTTGACTTCTGGGTTGAAAATATATGAAGTTTCAGCTGGGGGACTAGGAATGAACCATGTTACCTGAGTTCATTTCTATCAAATGAATATATTATCTATCTGAAAAAGTTATTGTAACAAACTATAAAAATATTGAGGTGACAGTAAACTTTCCATTCATGGCATTTGCTGCTGTTTCTGTTGTTGGCTATTGATGTTATAATGATGATGATATGTTCCTGCTGCTGTTGATATTCGAGCTGGGTGAAACCAGATTATCTTATCTATAAAATAAGAATATTTCAAATGTACTTGTTACCCAAAATAAACTATTTAAGATACTATCATTTTTGTATACAATTGATTGTTTTTTAATATATTTTCTACTTGGATTTATTTCTTTATGGCTGACACAATTAATCATTATTTTAAATGAAGATTTCCTTTCCTTTTTTTCCACCACAGACATTTTCTCTGCATTATGCAACTATTGCAACCTCACCAGTTTTCTGACTATTCAGGAAAAACAAGTGATCAACACTGAGTAGCTTAAAGAAAACCAATGAAGGTCATTTAAATCAATGTTTTTAATTTGCAATCATTTACACTGCATGTTTGCAGAAACACAAAGCTTAGTTCACTGAAGGTTCATTTGGAGTCAGCAAAAATTATGTACAGGAATTCTAGAGTTGTATTTCATTTTAAATGTGGAAATGGAAAAAAAAAATTTAATATTTTCAATGAATAATTTTTTCTACCCTAAATTGTAAATGTGTTAAAATACTTCTCTTAACTTGTGAATATTAGGATAGATGTTTCCTTGAAGGTAATATACAAACTGTGTATTCTTCATTTTTTATTTCATAATTTGGAAGTAGGTAAATATCATCATATATATAAGTCTTAAGTGTTTTGTTTTTTGTTTAAAGATCTGAGAAAACCCTGTTTGATGGGAAAAAAGTGGTAGTTAAACTGTCAAAACCAAAGTAATAATATAAAATATAACAGGTAAAAATAATATTTATGAAATTTGATTCAAGAATGTATCCTGAAGTCAAGGGAAGATTAGGTAAGTTTTTGAAAAATTTACCCAAATTAGCTATGAGGCAAAAAAAAGTCTGCTATCCCTTTTATTAGTAATAATACTCCCTTACATTTAAAAAATACTTCAGTTACTCCAGATGCTTTTACATACATTATCAAGCATGATCTCTATATCAACCCTGTGAGGTAAGCAAAAGAAGCCAATACTACCTCAAAGAGGTTAAGTAGGATTTTGAAATTGGATGATAAGTGGCAGAAAACCCTCTGTTTTCACTGCCAATCTAAACCTCATTCCATGTTACTCCAAATCCTCTAATATTTATTACTAATATTATACAAATTATATATATATTATATAAACATATTTTAATTATATATTTTATAAGTATATAATATATAATGTTTATATATAAATTTAATTAATTTTTAATAAATATGTAAAAAATATATATTTAAGCTGGTGGAGAAAAAAGATAAACACAGTATTTCTGGTATATTTTTAAGGGAGGGAATGTGAAAAGTGATTTCAAATTTATCACTAAGCAAATATAGTAAAATTCACTGAAAAATGCAAATGTAATTTAAGGATCTGGATCCAAAACAGCTTTAAACTTATAATTTAATATATTTGACTTGAACTGCTCTCCACTAGGGTGGAGGCTGCCATTGCCAAGGAGAGTTCACACAGTTAGAGGGAGTGGAACCAGCTGAGACCCAAACCTCAGGGCTTCTGCTCCAGCCCCTTGGGCCCAACCCCACACATGATAAGTCAGTAACTGTCACTGAGCACAGGAGAAACCCCAGCTCACACATGGCTCTAGCTCTAGCCCTTCCATCTCTAGCCTTACCTCCCATCAGCATGGTACCTTTCAGCACACCCCAGAGAAATATGTGACCTGTGCTCACTTCAGAGCCAGCTCTCCCACAAGAGCCACTGGATATGTGCAGACTGCCTAGGGATGCACCTACACATGGACACCACTTCAAGACTGCGATAGGTAACTCCTTCACCTAATTACTAAACTGATATTTCAAGAAGTATTAAAGGGTCTTCTTTAAGTGGAAGAGAAAAGAAGTGAGAATTTATAGGAAAGGAAAAAGCCTACTAGTAAAGGCAAATGTATAGTAAAGGCTGTGGATCAAATACTTAAGCTAGTACAAAAATTAAAAGATAAAAACTGTAGGGACTTCCCTGGTAGTCCAGTGGTTAAGACTTCACCTTCCAATGCAGGGGGTGCAGGTTTGATCCCTGGTCAAGGAGCTAAGATCCCACATGTCTTGTGGCCAAAAAACCAAAACATAAAACAGAAGCAATAGTGTAACAGATTCAATAAAGACTTTGAAAAAAAGGAGGTGAAAATAAGTGTAAAATCAACTATAACTACAATAAACTATTAAGGGATAGACAGAAGATGTAAAATGTGACATCAGACACACAAAGTATGGGGAAAGAGAATTTAAAAATGTAGATCTATTAGAATGTGTTTGAATTTAAATGCCTATCAGTTTAAAACATGTGGATACAGTTATAGGTCAACAATGCAAACTCCATGGTAATCACAAATAAAAGTCTACAATAAATACACAAAAAATAGAGAGAAAGGAACATAAGCAGAGCACTCAGAAAAATCATCAAACCACAAGGGAAGAGACTAAAAGAAGAAATGAAAACAGAAAAACTGCAAAAACAACCAGAAAACAAATAACAAATTGGCAACAAGTAATACCTATCAATAATCACTTTAAATGTCAGTGGACTAAATGGTATAATCAAAAGACATTGGGTGACTGATTGAATTAAAAATAAGCCGATCTATATGCTGAGTACAAGAGACACACACAGACTTAGAGTTAGAGAATGGAAAAAGATATTCCATGCAAAAGGAAACAAAAGGAAAGCTGGGGTAGCAATACTCATATCAGTTAAAGTACAATTTAAAACTAAGTCTATAACAAAAGACAAAGAAAGGCATTATAAAATGATAAAAGGATCCATATAAGAGGATATAACATTTCTTAACATATATGCAATTAACATAAGAGCACCTAAATATCAAAGCAAATATTAACAGAAAAAAATGAAGAAATAGTTAATAATACAATAATGGTAGGGGACTTTAGCACCCCACTTACACCAATGGACAGATCATCCACAAAAAGAATCAATAAGGTAACAGTGGCCTTAAAAGACACATTAGAGCAGTTGGACTTAATAGATATCTACAGTACATTTCATCCCAAAACAGCAGAATAAACATTCTTTTCAAGTGCATTTGGAATGTTCTCCAGGATAGATCACATGCTAGGCCAAAAAACAAGTCTCAACAAATTTAAGAGGTTAGAAATTATATTAAATATTTTTTCCAACCACAACAGTATGGAACTAGAAATCAAGTACAGGAAGAAAAATGAGAAAAGCACAAACACATGGAGACTACACAATATGCTATCTAGAAACAAATGGGTCAATAAAGAAATCAAAGAGGATATCAGAAAATACCTCTAGACAAATAAAAATACAACTCCCAAAAATCTATGAGCTACAACAAAAGTAGTTCTAAGAGGAAACTGTATTCAGGCTTACCTCAAGCAAAAGAAATTCCCTAAACAATCTAACCTACTATCTAAATGAATTAAAAAAAAAAAAAAAAGAACAAACAAAACCCAAGGTCAGCAAAGGAAAGGAATAATAAAAATCAGAACAGAAATAAATTAGAGACAAAAATGCAACAGAAAAGATCAATGAAATCAAGAGCTGGTTCTTTAAAAAAATAACAAAATTGGTAAGCCTTTAGCCATCCTCATTAAGAAAGAAAGAGGACCCAAATAAACAAAATAGGAAATGAAAGAGGAGAAATTAAAACCAATATCACAGAGATACAAAAAAATCACAAGAGAATACCCCAGACAGTTATATGGCAACAAATTGGACAACATAGAAGAAATGGATAAATTCCTAGAAACATACAGTCTTCCAAAACTGAATCAGGAAGAAATAGATAATCTGAACAGACTAAGAATGAAATTGAATCAGTAATCAAAAAGCTCCCAGAAAACAAAAGTCCAGGAGCAGCTGGCTTCACGGGGGAATTCTAACAAAAATATAAAGAACAGATTACATCTATCCTTCTCAAACTATTTCAGAAAATTGAAGAGGATGGAACACTCCCAAATTCATTCTACAATGCCACAATTACCCTAATACCAAAACCAAAGAAACCAAAAATATAATACAGACCAATATTTCTAAAAAATATGGATAGAAAACTCCTCAACAAAATATTAGCACACCAATTTCAACAATATATAAAAATGATGATATACTATGATCAAGTGGGATTCATTGCAGGGATAGAAAGATGGTTCAGTATCCTCAAATCAGTCAGTGTGATACAACATATTAACAAAACAAAGAAATCATATGATCGTCTCAACAGATGCAGAAAAAGCATTTGACATAATTCAACATCCATTCATGATGAAAACACTTATCTAAGTTGGTAAAGTTGTAGCATATCTCAACATAATAAAGGCCATTTATGACAAACCACAGCTAACATCATACTCAATGGTAAAAAGCTGAAAGCTTTTCCTAAAATTAGGAATAAGATAAGGATGCCCACTCCTGTCACCTTTATTTAACATAGTATTGGAAGTCCTAGCCACAGCAGTCAGACAAGAAAAATAAATAAATAAAGGCATCCAAATTAGAAGGGAAGAAGTAAACTGTCACTGTTTGCAGATGACATGATACTATATATAGAAAACCCTAAAGTCTCCACCCAGAAACTATTAGAAATAATAAATGAATTCAGTAAAGTTGTGGAATACAAGATTAATATGCAGAAATATGTTGTTTATCTATACATTAATAATGAATTATCAGAAAAAGAAAGCAAGAAAACAATCCTTTTAAAAATTGCATCAAAGGAATAAAATACCTAGGAATAAACTTAACTAAGAAGGAGAAATACTTATAATTTGAAATTGAAGATGATATATAGAAATGGAAAGATATCCCATGTTCATGAATTGGAAGAATTAATATTGTTAAAATGTCCAGAATACCTAAAGCAATCTACAGATTTAAGGCAATCCTTATCAAAATAACCATGACATTTTTCAAGAACTAGAACAATTAATCCTAAAATTTATATGCAACTACAAAAGACCATGAATAGTCAAAGAAATCTTGAGAAAGAAGAACAAAGCTGAAGGAATCACATGTACTGGTTTTAAATTGTATTACAAAGTGATCAGAACAGTATGGTATTGGCATAAAAACAGACACATAGATAAATTGAACAGAATATAGGGTCCAGAAATAAATCCACACACATATGGTCAATTAATCTATGACAAAAGAGGCAAAAATATACAATGGGGAAAAGACAATCTCTTCAGTAAGTGGTGCTGGGAAAACTAGATAGCTATATGTAGAAGAATAAAATTATAATAATTTTATGCACTGTATACAAAAATAAACTCAAAAATATTAAAGACCTAAATGTAAGACGAGAAACTTAAATTTCCTAGAGGATAACATAAGAAGAACACCCTTAGACATGAGTTGTAGCAATATTTTTTTCATCTGCCTCTTCAGGCAATGGAAACAAAAGCAAAAATAAACAAATGGGACCTAATCAAACTTAAAAGGCTTTGTGCAGCAAAGAAAACCATTGACAAAGTGAAAAAACAACCTATTGAATGGGAGAAAATATTTGCAAATGATATGACTGATAAGGGATTAATACCCAAAATATCTAAACAACATATACAACTCAATATCAAAAAAACAACCTGATTAATAAATGGGCAGAAAACCTAAATAAACATTTTTCCAAAGAAGACATACAGATGGCCAACAGGCACATGAAAAGATGCTCCGCATCACTAATCATCAGAGAAATGCAAATCAAAACCAAAATGAGATATCACCTCACTCCTGTCATCAATAAGACCAAAAATAACAAATGTTGGTGAGAAGGTGGAGAAAATAGAACCCTAGTACATTGTTGGTGGTAATGTAATTTGGAACAACCACTATGGAAAACAGTACGGAGGTCCCTCAAAAACTAAAAACAGAAGTACCATATCATCCAGCAATTCCATTTCTGGGTATATCTGAAGAAAATGAAAACACTAATTTGAAAAGATATATGCACCCCTATGTTCATAGCAGCATTATTTACAATAGCCAAGATAGGAAGCAACCTGAGTCCATCAACAGATGAATGGATAAAGAAGATGTGAGATATATATATATATATACTGAGTGAAGTAAGTCAGACTGAGAAAGACAAAAATTTTGTAATCACTTATATGTGCAATCTAAAAAATAAAACAAATGAATATAACAAAACAGAAACAGACTCACAGATATAGAGAACAAACTAGTGGTAACCAATGGGGGGAGGGGCAAAATGGGGGTATGGGATTAAGAGGTACCAAGTATTATGTATAAAATAAATAAGGGAGTAAATAATGGAGTATAATCTATAAAAATATTGAATCACTATATTGTACTTCTGAAACTAATATAATATTACAAATCAACTATACTTAAATATATGTGTTATATTTATGTGTGTATATATATGCATGTATAGAGAGAAAGAGAGAGAGCTTGAATATCACAGTTAACAATGGGTCCCTTAAGTAGCCCATGTTTCTAATTCTCCCTATCAAACAGGAAAAAGAAAGTACAGTAGACACAGCCTGTCTCAGAGCCATTGTACTTGATTTTCCTGCTATTCAGAATGTGCTTCCTCTTCACATGGTCACCTCATCCCAAATGCCACCTCCTTAAAGAGGTCTTTCCTGACCAGGCTAACCACAGCATAGAAGACTCGGTATTGATGAAGGTATAGCATTCACTTAGTTTTTATATTCCGCATATTTGGGTTGGTTGACATCAAGCAGTCATTTGAGTTGATCAATGAGTCAGTGTGAGACACTGTTTTACTTATCTGGTTGTGTCTACTCCCGCCATGAGATACCTCTGTATAGTGATAACTGGAGAGGTGCTTTCATTCTTGACTTTATGAAGATAACAAACCAATTTGCTGAAAATGACTGATTCTATGGAATTATTGCTGTCAAAATTTGAGATTAGGACTTCTCTTTTCCTGAGTTGCTGTAGACCAGCTCTGAATCTTCATTGTGCCCCTCAATCTCTTATTCCCTGACATTCTGTAATGATATATCATTTCTTTGTTTTAGGGCCCTTATTTTTGTTTGTAGATAATAACCTTCAAATGCTCAAAATTTTTCTGAAAAATGACTTCATTAAAAGTTTACTTCCCTGAAATTCACTCCTCAAAATGCTGGCAATTTGCTTAACCAATTAACTTGGTGATGATTTGTGTTAGTCTACTTAGGCATACATATTCATTTTTCTATCCCTTAGCACATTGCCCTGCTATTTGCTCTCTCTCCTAACTGCATCTTTTTTCTTACTTGGTACTCATAATGGGAAGCTGGTAGAGTATATCCCCTTTGTCAGCAAGATTCATTTTCTGATTGGAGTCCAAGTAAAAATGGGTACTAAGTACCCAGCTACCCAATAATTTACCCCTCTAGCAGTTGTATATCAGGGGAATTACTGATTCCCTCTTAACACCCATTTTCACATGGGCTAAAGAGGACCAGTGTTTTAGTGTTACTTGTGCTGCTATCCTAAGTCAAGAACTATATAGTCAAGAACAATAAAATGTGTATTATTTCACTCTATTTTAAGGCAAATAAGTTATCCTGCCACCAGGTTATGGGTGCTTACAGAATACACAAGAATTTTGGGCCAGAGACAAAGGACTTTAAGTACACATAACATTAGAAATAGCAAGATAATCAGTATCTTTTTATGCCAGGTCCTCAAGCCCCAATTCCCACAGGGTCACATGAAGAAGGCAATGTGACACATATTACAGGAGAGGAACGCTGAGCTCAGGGAAACTAAGTATTTTATAACAAGCAGTAAGCAAGTTGTTCTTTGGTGCAGAACTAGATTATCTATGTCTTTTAGGGCTGTCAGCAAACCATCTCTTTGCTCCAGAGGGAATCTTTATCTCTATCTTCTAAAGTTGTTCACTATACAAACAACTTTGAAAAAACAGTCAGGAATAATAGCTGTCAGTACCTCTGCTCACAACATGAGTGAAAATGTAATAGACCTGTGTGAAAGACCCGTGTCTCCTAACAATATGCACCCTTCATTTTTATACCTTCTTTTATACTATCTTGGCTTCTGTTGAATTTTCCTACTCCATCAGCCACTTTGACAAACACAAGTGATAAAATAATATGATTAATATAAAACCAAATTGTGTAATTTTTATTACATAATTATAAATTCTATCAATAGGACACCAAGCAACAGAGTGAGAGCAACCTACAACACTGACATCAAGCATGATCCTAGGATCCTGAACACTTCCAGCTGAACAAATCCCATAAACCATCACAAGCTATCTTCAATATCCAGGTGGCTTTCTCCTTACATTCCTATATCAACCTTTTCATTTTCCCTGAGGGACATAATCCAACAAAAGAAGTATATATTAGTAATTACACTGACTCTGCCTTGGCATGCAAGAATGCCTAGGGCAATTTTATCATCTATAAAAAATCCTAGGGCAGTGAGTTGATACTGATGTAAATGTCTTTCAAGGACAAGGTCTTGTCACTTCAGCTAAACTCAGACAAAAATTTCATACCATCATTTCAAATTGTTTGACTCCCAACATAGGGATGATTATCTGTATATAGATATCAAGTCAGTTATACCTCTGGAAGCTCCCCTGAGTAATCAAGAGTAGTCTCATTTCAAGAGACCTCTCAGATGTAACTCTCATCTGAGAGTTACATAATCTACTGGTATTTCTTTAATAGTTGAAAGTTTCTTATAATCTCTACTAAGCTATAAATTACTACGATTTGGGGACAAACACAAGTTAATGACAAGAAGTATAGTATATTGGGGGTGTACATGGTGTGGGATCATTGGGAAAAGAGGGGTTTTCCAGTTATTGAGACTCCAAGTGGGACCTACATCAACAGGAGGCCAGGTTGACAGAGCTTTCATTGTGGCCTCCCAGTAACCTGGTAGATTTTAGAGTTCCTATTTCAGTTTGAATAATTATGACTAAACCTTATTTTCAAGAAAACTTCCTGAAGGGAGCCTATTCTTTTCTGTTTGTTCATGCTACCAGGCAGGAGACATTTGTCTACTCAGAAAATGAATGAAAAACAGCTGTGGAAATGGAGGTTGGGAAAATATTTCAAGGTACTGACAGTTGTTTTTACATGGAAGGTACAAGAGTTAAGGACATGCTCTGCAGTTTTGATAGACTTCTTGTAAGATTAAACAGAGTAGTAATCAAATCATGATCAGAGTTGCCTGACAAAAGATAGCAGTCAACTAATTTTAGGTGCTTGATGCTGCAGTTTGTGGGAACCACAACAGAATGTTTTTCTTAATGAGTGATGTTCAGGGGAGGTCCTTAAAGAAAAAGATCATTAATGTCAGCCACATCATCGTGTTTTCTAGAGTCTGAGGTTTTCCCTCCCATGTACCACCATGATTGCTTTCTCCCTATATTGCCCACCCCCCCAAATTTGATATGTCCCATTCTAGCAGCTACAAGCTCAATTTTTCTTCAGTTATCTCTTGCTTGAATGCAGATCTTTTGTCCAAAATGGTCAGGTGCAAGAAGGACAAGGTTTATATACAACTTAAAGACATACATTTCGTACACCACTTCATGGCCACCCACGAAGGCCACTATTGGGAGACTTAGGATCCAATGTAGTCAACTAAGTTCTGTTGTAGTTACGATCTAGAATTATATCAATTCAAAAAGAGAATCCATGTGCTTGTACCAGAATTATTTTGAATTCCCTAGGCCTTCTTTGGCTGTACTTGGTGTACCAACCCACCAGACTGGCCTGGAGCTGTTGTTAGGGACAAGAAAGAACTATTATGTTCAGGAATGGATTAAATCTCAAATTTTAAAAATAGGTCTATATAACTCTCCACCCATTTTGTCATGAGAATTAGCCAGGAAGTAGACTAGAGGAGATGACCCATTTCTGGGGACAGCTGTATTCAACGAACAAAAAATGCCTTACTGAAGTGTGCGGACCAGGAAGATGTGAGAAAAGTAGCTTTAGACGTCTTTTGTTACTTTACTTTTAAGTAAGCTTTTTTTAACACAAGACAAAATCAGATGCCTGTGTATGATAGGAGGTATGAAAAGTTGATCAAATATCCTGAGTCAAATATCAGTTCACTGTGAGTGGCTTTTGAAAAACCAGAAGGAGGGGGATGAGTGGAGGAGAAGATGAAGAGGAAGAAGAAGGAGAAGGAGAATGAGGGGAAGAAGAAGAAGAAGAAGGAGGAAGGGGAAGAGGAGGAGAAGAAGGTGGGAGGAGGGGAGAGGGGGAAGAAGAAGAGAAAGAAAAAGAAGAAGAAGAAGAAGGGTGTTTATCTTTAATCTGCCAGTGTTTTGTTTTCCAAGTGGCAGACCAAACAGCTACACCATTGGCAAGACTTAAAAACTCATTAAAAATGTAATAAGGTTCATCAAAGAAAGTATTACCCAGAGTTATAAGAATAGTAGAGTTCTACCCATGAGTGGAATAACCAGGTCCAACATTATTTCTGTATAGCTGACAAGCTGTACAGAAATTTCTGTAAGTTGAAATTGTATGTCAACCTAGTTTACACCTTCTAGTTTTAGCTTAGTCAAACCATCAGCAAACCAAGCTTAAGCATTAGGTAAATCTCTATGAATCAAAGACTCCATTGAGACAGAGGCTATGCATTAGGTGACAGAGTGGAACACAAATTTTCTCCGAAGGGACAGCTGTTATTTTTTTCAGATAAAGTCAAGATACCACTAAGGCCAGGCCTGCTGTATTGCCGAATATTGAATTTCCACTTCACCAGTGTGACTTGTGGAGCCCTTTTAACTTGTCAGTCATTGAGTTTAAGTTGACTCACCTCAAAATGAGAATATTATACCAGAGAGTCACAAAGCCTCCATGGAGCAGGTATTTTGTTTTGATAACAGCCCAGTAGCAAGTTTCATAACAACACTCCTTTTCAGATGGTATGTATCTAACAGCTGTGTCAGGGAGGCAATGAGTACAGCATCCTAAGAGGTTTCTCTAGGTGGAGGCTACCTTCCTTTACCAAAGGCTCTGATCTGCAAAATCATTAGTCAAAGAGTTATAGGTCAAAATGTTGATTATGGCTAAAGAGCTCCAAAGTTAAAGATCATGTCAGGGCTTGCTGAACCTCTTCCAATGCAACCTACTTATGTGGACCTCAGACAACAGTTGTCAAATTATGAGATAGCCAGTATAAAGAACCAAGTAGAATTCCCAAGTCAAGCACATTCTATCTTCAATATGCAACATGGCCAATAAGGTGCTGGCTTTCTTTTTTGTGGTGATGGTGATGCGGGAAGGAAGAGATATCAGTCTTTCCTTGACTGCCAGAGATATTGAGTGTTGTGAATCTGCACCTGGTCTCAGTAAGTGTGCCTGCCTCCTGCTCTAGCAAGAGGCAAAGTCTTTATATACACAGGGTGTGAGAAAATCTGCCATTTGCTCTAGAAAGATATACCATGTCTATCTTCCAAGATTGTTTGGTATACAAACATTCTTGAAAGGGAGTGTGATATAAAGGAAGTCAGTACCTTTTCTTTCAAGACATGCAGAAACATAAGAGGTCTATGGAGAAATATCTCCCAACAGAAGAGTATTAGAGAAGTCAAATAACTGGCACAGTTTTAATAAAATTGACTGAAGTAGCAGCCAACCACCGCTGCCACCAATTATTATAATGCATTATGGTTCAGGAGATTTCTTTATTGTTTCATTATTAAAATGTTGATTTATAGTAAAAATTTATATATTGGTTTGTTCACTCAAATGTATATATTGTTCATTAACTACCAGTAAATTAAAAACATAGATTTAAAAGTATTAATATAAAATTATGATATTGCTTATGTGTGGAATCTAAAAAAGAGGTACAAATGAACTTATCTACAAAACAGAAATAGAGTTACAGATGTAGAAGATAAACTTATGGTTACCAGGGGATGGCGGGGAGGAATAAATTGTAAGATTGGAATTGATACATAGACACTGCTATATGTAGAATAGGTAACTAATAAGGACCTACTGTATAGCACAAGTATTGAATTCTCCTCAATACTCTGTAATGGCCTATATGGGTAAAGAATCTAAAAAAAGAGTGGATATATGTATATGTATAACTGATTCACTTTGCTTTATACTTGAAACTAACACAACATTGTAAATCAACTGTACTTCAATAAAATTTTTTAAAAATTAAATTAAATTTAAAAAATAAGAAATAAAAGTACTAATATAAAAAAATGCTCTCTCTTCAGATTTTTATTTTGACAACTTTAAAATCCTATCAAGATTTTTCTTTTTTTAACTCTGAAAATAAATCTAGATAAACATACAAGATAAAAAAAACTAGTTTTAAATATAAAAAAACTAGTTTTAAACATAAAATATTATTGATGGACGTCACATTATTGATGGAGGCAGCTTAATGAAGTAGAAAGGACACCAATTTTACAAGTTCACGTCAAATCTCTACAAATTAGAAAATAGGAAGTCTTGGGAATATTATACACCTAATTTCCTAACCTTAAAATTTGGTCTACCGCCTATTTAGTTTATTGCAATTGATAAGGATACTGAAATAATATATGTAACAGATCTAACAGAGGCCTAGAAGACTGTGAGAACACGTTAATTTCTTTTCCATTCTCTGTTGTTGTCATGATAACCGAAATATCTTATCCGTCTTTATAAATAGAGTAACATTCTTCTTCTTCCAAGTAATTTCCCTAGAAGCCTGTGTGTGTTCCCAGAGGCTCAATATCTCCTCAGCAGCTATGGGCCTCAAAATATTTCTTAGAACAACAGTAAAATCACTCAGTAAAGGTACTTATAAAGTCTACTATCAAAGGAACAAAAGAGTCTTTCTTAGAGCTGAACCTGAGTTTGACTCCAAGAACAAATAATTACAATGCATTGTGACATCTTGCATTTTTATAAATCTTCATAAATCACTTCTCATACTCTATATCCACAGAAATCCTTTGAGAGTATAATATAGGAGAGACAGTAGATTTGAAGTAGAAAATTTGTTTAGTTTTCTGAGAGGGACCATTATTAAGTTTCACTAGGTTTAGTTTTCATTGAAAATATATTCAACTTTCAAATTTGTGAATAGGCAAATAACTAAACTCTGTAAGTCTCTGATTGTTTCTGAGTTGATTCATGTCTATTAGCTGTGAAGAAATAAAATTTACTCAAAAAATACGAATTAAACTACTAATTCTTAAATCTAGTTTTTGAAGTGAAGTAAACTGGTTTATTTTCTAGATCTATGAAAGTATATTCAGTATCTAGATATCTAACCAAAGAAGAAATAAGGCATCTCCTTCTCTCAAGACACAAGCCTGATTGAAAATGCAGTCAGTATTCTTAAATATTTCAAATGACATATGTCTCTTTGAGAGAGACTTCTGCATAGGGGTCAAGGAGAGACTCACTTTGTTGGCCAATAGGGTGCACTGAAAAAACTGTTCTACAGGTACATGGTGTACTTGAGAACCAAATTAAGGAGTTGATTCAACATGTAATAGCTGAAGTAGCATTTTATATCTGTTTTAGATATGACTTTGTGTATATTTATTTCCATAATAGTTTCATACATTTTAGAACTGCTTTCTTGGTTAGATGGTCCAATGAATTGATTCAGTTTATCCCAACAATGGGTTTAAAGGTATTTTATTTTCCCCGAATGACTAGTTGACTTGTTTTCATAGAAATCTCAGTGCAAAAATATTTCTGCTGAATCAGTATCACCACTTCCCTCAGCTAGTCATGAAGCTAATTTCAGCAGAGGTTTGAGATTAGGCAAGATAGTGAAGTGTACTGACAATCTGGTCCAGACCTTAATTTATAGTCTTGTTTAAAATTAAGGTTGGCTTTGTCTTTGGCCCCAAGACCAGAGAAACACCTCATGCTAGACCTATCATTAGGTCAACCAAAAGAATGTAGCTAAATTGCAACTATATTTGTCTTTGGAATCATTCTTTTTCTTTACTTCTTACTGTTCCTGCCTTGATACATAGGTAGTTTAGGGTTTACTTGTTCATGTGTCAAACCCACAATGGAGGGTACCTCTCCAGGCTGCTCTGCTCTAATACTGCCTCTATGGTAGAACTTTCCTTCTTCTACTTTTCACTAAAATATATTTGCCCAAAGAAAATTATCTCAAATAATTAAAAAAAAAATATGTTGCTTTTCAACCTATAGACGTTTTCAAGAAGCAAATGCTGAGATAAAATTTGGAGTGCAAGATATGGGATTAACACTTGAAAGAAGAAGGGGAGGAGGTAGGATTAGGCAGAAAAATAAGTTGAATTGAAATGAAGGCTGGATAACTTCTGCCAACCCAGCAGGGAGCTCTGAAACAAACACTGCCCATCAGAGTTGTGTTACATTGGGTGTAAATGACCAAAACTGTGTACCCTTACTTTGTTCAGTCACCACATGCCGACTCCCCAGGAGCTGTGGACTTGTGCATAGCACTGTCTAGAGCTGTCAACTAGAGGCAGTGTGCTGACTGCATTCTCCACAACTGTGTAGAAGATTTTCTTTCAGAGGATCCAGAGAGAGCATTTCTGTGTCATTCTGACTCACATGATCAAGTAATTCATATTAACGTCTTGCGTACTAATGGCTTACTTAACACTTTCTCAAATGTATTACTTGGAATAGATGTTAAAAGTTGTTCTAGAGTAAAAATATTTTCCATTTATGTAATTCTATGAAACTTTTCATCACACAAAATTAAAGAGGTTCTTTTGCTGCAGAATTTATTGTCCTTACTAATGTTAATGTATTATCTAGTATACAATGAGACATCAAGAAGAAATGAATATTTCTCAAATATATGTATATAGAGAGACTTTAATTTTCTTCCAATAATGTATTTAATATCTTTCAGAACACTAATAATTTGGAATATCATATTAAATAACTGGTTAGTAAATATTTCGTGAACACTTAGTGAAATTTTTCCTCAAATTAATCGAGACAAAATAACCTAATTTTATTTTTTAATTTGTCATTTAATTGGGAAATTAATTTAATAATGTAAATATTGCTAAATGTTTGCCAAATATAAGCGACATTAGGTAATTTTCTGATGGACTATATGATAAACTATTGGCCAATATTAATATTATTCTGTAGGTTCCTCTAAATGAATAGTTTCCTAAAAAAATTTGATTAATTTGTTGAAGCTTTGTTGTAGAAAATATTATATTGACATGCCACTGAACTCTGTATTTGATCGTATTTTTGTAAAATTTATCCTAACCTACTTTGCATTTCTATCAGCAATTTTAATGAAAACATTGACAGCATGCCTATCAAATTCTCAAGAAATGCAAAATTAGAGGATTGATCTTATGTACTGAAATTCAAAATTCAAATTAGAAATAAGCACTAGAGCTAAATGTATAGCCTCAAACTGAGATTGATTTAACAGGAACATACAATAATCTGTATATTGGTTCCCAAATCTTGCTCAAGTGTATGCTGGATATGACCAGAATTTGATAAAGTTCATAAGAGAAAGATTTATAAAACTTAGTAGATTACACACTTAATAAGTTTCAACACTGTAATGACTGTTTAAAAGACTCACATTATTATTACATGGAAACAATAGAACTGTTCTCTTCAGAGATTAAATTCAGACATATTTTACCTTCCCTTGGATATCCCACATCTGGAATATGTTTAGTCTTGGTTGTGATATTTTAAAAAGGGGTGGCAAACTGTGAGTCTTTGAGGTACAGAAACCAAGATGTAATTATAATACATCAAAAATGTTGAAAGGAACTTGTTGATTTTA
The DNA here is from genome assembly GCF_949987535.1 of Balaenoptera acutorostrata. Lineage (NCBI taxonomy): Eukaryota > Metazoa > Chordata > Mammalia > Artiodactyla > Balaenopteridae > Balaenoptera > Balaenoptera acutorostrata. Next base: position 51,878,731 of record NC_080080.1, on the reverse strand, counting down.
GCATAGAAAAGGCAAAACTAAAAGTTGAAAATAGTTATTGGATGCACTGTCATATTAACAAGAAATAAGCTCATCATGTGATATTCCACAGAAAAAACATAAATAAAGAGGTTTTTGTATGTTTGAATATTAACTTTCTTGGACTACTGTAATGCATTTTCACAAACTCGGTACCTTAAAAACAATAGACACCAGAGGGCAGACAGCAGAAGCAAGAAGAACTACAATCCTGCAGTCTGTGGAACAAACACCACATTCACAGAAAGATAGACAAGAAGAAAAGGCAGAAGGCTATGTACCAGATGAAGTAGAACAAGATAAAATCTCAGAAAACAACTAAATGAAGTGGAGATAGGCAACCTTCCAGAAAAGGAATTCAGAATAATGATAATGAAGATGATCCAGGACCTCAGAAAAAGAATGGAGACAAAGATCAAGAAGATGCAAGAAATGTTGAACAAAGACCTAGAAGAATTAAATAACAAACAACAGAGATGAACAATACAATAACTGAAATGAAAACTACACTAGAAGGAATCAATAGCAGAATAACTGAGGCAGAGGAACGGATAAGTGACCTGGAAGACAGAATGGTGGAATTCACTGCTGAAGAACAGAATAAAGAAAAAAGAATGAAAAGAGGTGAAGACAGCCTAAGAGACCTCTGGGACAACATTAAACACAACAACATTCACATTATAGTGGTCCCAGAAGGAGAAGAGAGAGAGAAAGGACCAGAGAAAATATTTGAAGAGATTATAGTCGAAAACTTCCTTAACATGGTAAAGGAAATAGCCACCCAAGTCCAGGAAGTGCAGAGAGTCCCATACAGGATAAACCCAAGGAGAAACACGCCGAGACACATAGTAATCAAACTGGCAAAAATTAAAGACAAAGAAAAATTATTAAAAGCAGCCAGGGAAAAATGACAGATAACATACAATGGAACTCCCATAAGGTTAACAGCTGATTTCTCAGCAGAAACTCTACAAGCCAGAAGGGAGTGGCATGATATACTTAAAGTGATGAAAGGAAAGAACCTACAACCAAGTTTGCTCGACCCGGCAAGGATCTCATTCAGATTTGAGGGAGAAACCAAAAGGTTTACAGACAAGCAAGAGCTAAGAGAATTAGCACCACCAAACCAGCTCTACAAAAAATGCTAAAGGAACTTCTCTAAGTGGGAAACACAAGAGAAGAAAAGGACCTACAAAAACCAACCAAAAACAATTAAGAAAATGGTCATAGGAACATACATATTGATAATTACCTAAAACGTGAATGGATTAAATGCTCCAACCAAAAGACCCAGACTTGCTGAATGGATACAAAAACAAGACCCATATATATATGGTGTCTACAAGAGACCCACTTCAGACCGAGGGAGACATACAGACTGAAAGTGAGGGGATGGAAAAAGATATTCCATGCAAATGGAAATCAAAAGAAAACTGGAGTAGCAAAACTTATATGAGATAAAATAGACTTTAAAATAAAGAATGTTACAAGAGACAAGGAAGGACACTACATAATGGTCAAGGGATCAATCCAAGAAGAAGATATAACAATTATAAATATATATGCATCCAACACAGGAGCAACTCAGTACATAAGGCAATTGCTAACAGCTCTAAAACAGGAAATAGACAGTAACACAATAATAGTGGGGGAGTTTAACACCTCACTTACAATGGACAGATGATCCAAAATGAAAAAAAAAAAAAATAAGGAAACAGAAGTTTCAAATGACAAAATAGACCAGGTAGATTTAAATGATATTTATAGGACATTCCATCCAAAAATAGCAGATTACATTTTCTTCTCAAGTGCACATGGAACATTCTCCAGGATAGATCACATCTTGGGTCACAAATCAAGCCTCAGTATATTTAAGGAAATTGAAATCATATCAAGTATCTTTTCTGACCACAACACTATGAGATTAGAAATCAATTACAGGGAAATAAACTTAAAAAACACAAACACATGGAGGCTAAACAATACGTTACTAAATAACCAAGAGATCACTGAAGAAATCAAACAGGAAATCAAAAAATACCTAGAGACAAATGACAATGAAAACACGATGATCCAAAACCTATGGGATGCAGCAAAAACAGTTCTAAGAGGGAAGTTTATAGCTATACAAGCCTACCTAAAGAAACAAGAAAAATCTCAAGTAAACAATTTAACCTTACACCTAAAGGAACTAGAGAAAGAAGAACAAACAAAACCCAAAGTTAGCAGAAGGAAAGAACTCATAAAGATCAGAGCAGAAATAAATGAAATAGAAACAAAGAAAACAATAGCAAAGATCAATAAAACTAAAAGTTGGTTCTTTGAGAAGATAAACAAAATTGACAAGCCATTAGCCAGACTCATCAAGAAAAAGAGGGAGAGGACTCAAATCAATAAAATTAAAAATGAAAAAGGAGAAATTACAACAGACACCACAGAAATACAAAGCATCCTAAGAGACTACTACAAGCAACTCTGCCAATAAAATGGACAACCTGGAAGAAATGGACAAATTCTTAGAAAGGTAAAACCTTCCAAGACTGCACCAGGAAGAAATAGAAAATATGAGGAGAACAATCACAAGTAATGAAATTGAAACTGTGATTAAAAATCTTCCAACAAACAAAAGTCCAGGACCAGATGGCTTCACAGATGAATTCTATCAAACATTTAGAGAAGAGCTAACACCCATTCTTCTCAAACTCTTCCAAAAAATTGCCCAGGAAAGAACACTCCCAAACTCATTCTATGAGGCCGCCATCACCCTGATACCAAAACCAGACAAAGATACTACAAAAAAAGAAAATTACAGACCAATATCACTGATGAATATAGATGCAAAAATCCTCAACAAAATACTAGCAAACAGAATCCAACAACACATTAAAGGATCATACATCATGATCAAGTGGGATTTTTCCCAGGGATGCAAGGATTCTTCAATATATGCAAATCAATCAATGTGATACACCATATTAACAAATTGAAGAATAAAAACCATATGATCATCTCAATAGATGCAGAAAAAGCTTTTGACAAAATTCAACACACATTTATGATAAAAACTCTCCAGAAAGTGGGCATAGAGGGAACCTACCTCAACATAATAAAGGCCATATATGAAAAACCCACAGCAAATATCATTCTCAATGGTGAAAAACTGAAAACATTTCCTCTAAGATCAGGAACAAGACAAGGATGCCCACTCTCACCACTATTATTCAACATAGTTTTGGAAGTCCAAGCCAGGGCAATCAGAGAAGAAAAATAAATAAAAGGAATACAAATTGGAAAAGAAGAAGTAAAACTGTCACTGTTTGCAGATGACATGGTAGTATGCATACATAATCCTAAAGATGACACCAGAAAACTACTAGACCTAATCAAAAAATTTGGTAAAGTTGCAGGATACAAAATCAATGCACAGAATTCTCTTGCATTCCTATACACTACTGATGAAAAATCTGAAAGAGAAATTAAGGAAACACTCCCATTTACCTTTGAAAAAAAAAAAAAAAAAAAAAAAAAAAAAAAAAAAAACCTAGGAATAAACCTACCTAGGGAGACAAAAGACCTGTATGCAGAAAACTATAAGACACTGATGAAAGAAATTAAAGATGATACCAACAGATAGAGAGATATACCATGCTCTTGGATTGGAAGAATCAATAATGAGAAAATGACCATACTCCTGAAAGCAATCTACAGATTCAATGCAATCCCTATCAAATTACCAATGGCATTTTTTATGGAACTAGAACAAAAAAATTAAAATTTGTATGGAGACACAAAAGACCCCGATTAGCCAAAGCAGTCTTGAGGGGAAAAAAACGGAGTTGGTGGAATCAGACTCCCTGACTTCAGACTATACTATAAAGCTACAGTAATCAAGACAATATGGTACTGGCACAAAATCAGAAACATAGATCAATGGAACAAGATAGAAAGGCCAGAGATAAACGTGTGCACCTATGGTCAACTAATCTATGAAAAAGGAGGCAAGGATATACAATGGAGAGAAGATAGCCTCTTCAATAAGTGGTACTGGGAAAACTGGACAGCTACATGTAAAAGAATGAAATTAGAATGCTCCCTAACACCATACTCAAGAATAAACTCAAAATGGATTAGAGACCTAAATGTAAGACCAGACGCTATAAAACTCTTAGAAGAAAACATAGGAAGAACACTCTTTGACATAAATCACAGCGAGATCTTTTTGGATCCACCTCCTAGAGTAATGGAAATAAAAACAAAAATAAACAAATTGGACCTAATGAAACTTAAAAGCTTTTGCACAGCAAAGGAAACCATAAACAAGACGAAAAGACAACCCTCAGAATGGGAGAAAATATTTGCCAACGAATTAATGGATGAAGGATTAATCTCCAAAATATATAAACAACTCATGCAGCTCAATATTAAAAAAAACAAAGAACCCAAGCCAAAAATGGGTAGAAGACCTAAATAGACATTTCTCCAAAGAAGACATGCAGATGGCCAAGAAGCACATGAAAAGCTGCTCAACATCACTAATTATTAGAGAAATGAAAATCAAAACTGCAATGAGGTATCACCTCACACCAGTTAGAATGGGCATCATCAGAATATCTACAAACAATAAATGCTGGAGAAGGTGTGGAGAAAAGGGAACCCTCTTGCACTGTTGGTGGGAATGTAAATTGATATAGCCACTATGGAGAACAGCATAGAGGTTCCTTAAAGAACTAAAAATAGATTTACCATATGATCCAGCAATCCCACTACTGGGCATATACCCAGAGAAAACCATAATTCAAAAAGACACATGCACCCCAATGTTCATTGCAGTACTATTTACAATAGCCAGGTCATGGAAGCAACCTAAATGCCCATCGACAGACGAATGGATAAAGAAGATGTGGTACATATATACAATGGACTATTACTCAGCCATAGAAAGGAATGAAATTGCATCATTTGTTGAGACGTGGATGGATCTAGAGACTGTCATACAGAGTGAAGTAAGTCAGAAAGAGAAAAACAAATATCATATGTTAATGAATATATGTGGAACCTAGAAAAATGATACAGATGAACCAGTTTGCAGGGCAGAAATAGAGACACAAATGTAGAGAAGAAACGTATGGACACCAAGCTGGGAAAGCAGCGGGGTGTTGGGGGTGGTTGTGTGATGAACTGGGGGATTGGGATTGACATGTGTACACTGATGTGTATAAAATTGATGACTAATAAGAACCTGCTGTATAAAAAGTAAAATAAAATAAAATTCAAAGAAAAGATAGAAATATATTTTCTCACAGTTCTGGAGGCTAGAAATCCAAAATCAAGGTGTCAACAATGCCATGCTCATTCTAAAGTCTCTAGGGAAAAATGTTTCCTTACCTGTTCTTAGCTTTTGGTTGTTAACAGCAATACTTTGGATTTCTTGGCTTGTGGCTGCATAATTCCTATCTCTGTCTTCATCACATGGCATTATCCTCTCCTGTGTCTTCACATAGGCTTTCTAAAAGGACACCAATCAATATCTTAACTAATTACATCTGCAAACACCCGATTTCCAAATAATGTCACATTCTGAGTTTTCAGGTAAACATATATTTGAGAGTACACTATTCAACCCAGTATAGTCTGACCCCCCCCAATTCACATCTGTCCCTTGTTCCCAATATGTTCACTCTATTCCAATAGCCCTGAAAGTCTTCACCCATTTCATCAACTCAAAAGTTTCATATCTCACCATCAAAATCACCTAAATCATATCTAGGTGAGACTCTGGAAATGATCCATCCTGGAGCAAAATTCCTCTTCATCTGTGGACCTAGAAAGCAAATTATCTGCTCCAAAATATAGTGGTTATACAGGCAAGAATAGATATTCCCCTGGAATAGGGAAAGAATGGAGCTATATCATTCTAGTCTCTGCCTTCGGTAGCCACATGGCCATCTTCACTCTGTGTTTTCACATGTCCTTCTCATAAAGATACCAGTCATTGGATTCAGAATTCTCCTTGGTAGCAGAATTGGCAATTTCAAAAATAAAGAGATGAAAAAATTTGATACATATAAATGTATTTATATGTATTTAGTACATATGTCCCTTTATACATATATTTTTTAATGTGTTGATCTCAGATCTTTTAGAAAAATCTTTGGTCAACATGTTTCTGTATTTTCTGGCTTCAAACACACCTTGTAGTTCTCATTCCAAGGTGACTTTCACTTTGTGTGTGAGGAGAACATGCATTTCTGACACTTGAATCATGCCCTTCTGAAGGGCATGGGTTAAGCTAAAGATGAGCGATGATTTCAAAAAAAATTGATGTCACTGACAGAAAAGTGTTCCTGACACAATGGATGTTAAGGATTTATTCCTCAAAGGTCCTGTCTCCCTCTCATCAAGTATCAAGACTATTCAGTGTGGAAAAATGATAGAACAAACTTGGACAGAGTATATAGTTCTTGTTCATTCATTGTCCCCTTGTAGTTGTGTTTGTGCATGCAAATCTATTGCAAGGAATCAATTGATACTTAGAACAGAATTTTTTTACCTAAAATAGTTGAATAGTTGTGGGGGAAAATCTCATGGGTAGAAGGATAAGATGAATAGGAACTAATTATGAATAACCTCCACTCAGGATTTATTTCTATAAAAACCTCAAGTTTTATAAAAATAAAAGAGACATGTGCTAGCTAAGAAATGTTACCTAATCCAATAACTGACCAAATTCATCAGTCCTTAAATCTAGTACATTTGTATAAGAAAACATCCAAAACTCAAACAGCTCATTGTGTTTATGGATTATCTGGATTAAACATATCAATATTCTATTTTACTTTGACATTAAGATATACTCCTTTTGTGCCACTCTGAGGAATACTTAGCTTCAGATGAGTGTAAATGGTAAGGCTTTAAAATATGTTCCACATATATCCCTTTAACAGACAGTGTTTTATTTAGGGAAAAGAAGATTAAAGATGTACACAAGACCTATCACTTAACACCTGAAAGATGAACATGACAAAAATAATGTAAATATTCTTATTATGGCCTAACTGAGAAGAAAGTAGAAGCTCTGCAAATTCTCAGATCGTTGTTTTTTTGTTTTTATTTTTCCCCTGATGTATCCTTAGGACCTAAACTGTGATTGGCATATGATAATCACTCAATATTCGTTTGACAAATGAATGAAGCCATAAAGTCACATTTCACTTTAATATGAAGATTTGTTTTAATAGCCACGCTCAAAGTAAGCTACCTATTACTGGAAGATTTAACTGTCAAAATGGTTGAGCATTTGGTTAACAAATATTTAAATATTAGATAAGTAGTTCCACAAAATACACCTGAAGTTAATTTCAAGCAAATGTGAAAGTCTGTAATTTTCAAGTTTCCCCATAGTTGCCTTAGATTATATGACAGGTACTATTGTACAGTATAGGAGAGATTGTGAGTAGTTGCTAACATCTCTGGGTGGAGAACAGGTAAGAGGAAAGAAACAGATAGTCAAATGTCCTCTGAGTAAGATGGCATTGAGTCTAAAATTTCAGATAGAAAGAGTCACAGAAGGAGAAAGAAAGAGAGAGAGAAAAAAGGAGGGAAGGAAGAAGGGAAGAAGAGAGGAAATGAAAAGAAAGGAAGAAAGGGAGAAGAAGAAAAGAGGGAGGGAGGAAACATGATATAAGAGAAAGTCTGCAGTGTTTATCCATGTAGGTCTGAGTTGATTCAGATAGTTGCCATGTTTTCTGGAGCCTACAAAAAGTTTTATTTCTCCCAGTTTCCTTACCCATATGATAAGGATAATAATATTAAATACTTCAGAAGGTGGTTTCATGCATTAAATGAGATAATCTACGAAAAAAATTTAGCAGAGTTTCAGGTACAGAATAAATGTTCTGTAAATATTAGTGCTCAGCATCAGAATTATAATGTACTTATTTTTAGGAAAGTAATTGAATATGTACGTTGTTTTCTGCTTTCATACCATAACAACAGAAGGCTGAGAGGTTTTTGTGATCACCTTTGAGGACTTCCTGCACTCCTGGTTTTGGGAAAGCCTTGTCTTCATGGATTGATGGAATAAATATTTCTTACATTTTACATGTAGTTGTAGTATATTAATCATAATTCCAGTTCAGTGTTTCAATAACTTGTTTTGTTGAGTTGAAATAATAATAACGGCATTGTAGAAACTACAAACTATAAAGATTGGAGCTTTGGTCAGAGTCAAACTTTAAATGAATAATTTGACTTTCTTCTTTCTCATAATAACCTTCCAGTGTCTTAATTTTCTTTTGTGCTACAGTGTACATTGAGAGATAAGCAACACTTTCTGTGTTTTGCACCATCCAAGCAAATGAAAAAAAAAATTCCCCCAAACATTTGAGGTTGCACAAAATACACACTGACATTTTACAAGTACCTTTCTTTTAATTAAAAAGCAAGTTTTTAATTGGGTATGCTATGGGAAATGTATTTCACATCTAATGACTGGTTTGTACTCAAGTTGTCATTTGGTAAAGCTGTTCGATTTTTTTTTTTTTTTGTATAATTTCATGGTGACTTTAAAAAAAAATAAATTGCATTCGCTAGTCGGAAATTAATCTGAACCCTCAAGGTTCAATTTCAGATTTGAATTTCAAGTCTCCAGGTTTGATGTCAGCCTTGCAAATTTCTTCTTTCAATGTCTACCTACATAAAACATTTATACTACACTATATCAGAGCAACTCCCATACAAAGCAAGATTATGGTTCTAAAGTGGTCCAAAAAATGTACTCTCAACAGAGGCTGCTTAAGATTCTAGACTATTATCCCATAATAGAAGTCATGGTATTTAGTTTTTCTTTTTTACTATGATCTTCAGGCATAAATACATTTCATATTGTCAATCTCTCTCTCTCTCTCTCTCTGTCTCTCACAAACATACACACACACAGACACACACACACTTACAAGTAACCAAAAGAAAACTATAATGAAATAATACCTAAACTTACATAGGTAAATGTGCCTTGATTTTTTTCTATTTTTATTTTGTTCTATATATTCTATTGTATTCCATTCTATTCTATTTTATTTAAAATAAAATGCTTATTAATGCTCACCAAATTGGATTTATGACCTACTTAAGGTTAAAATAGGAAATGAAATGTGAGACCAACACCAAACAATTGTTCAGAAACTACTGCTAAGCAACAGCCAGTCAGTCCATCCCATGCAGATAGACAGATGGTGTCCAGAAAGAGGAAAGTCTCAATATGAATAATATTGAGTGACAAATGTCAGAATGTCTGTTGTTAAAGTCACTGGTGGCAGATTTCTCTCTTGGAGACCAGACTGCTTTAGAGGTCTGCTCTCTTCCAGGTATAAGGAGGAGACAGTTCTGGCTTATTCCTGTTGACTCAGAGTCCCAACGAGTTTGTTCCATATTCTTCACTTTAAGGAAGTATTATAATTAATGCACATAGTTGTAATAAAATGGTCTGAAATGGTATGATAACAAAGGATTACATTTTCCAAGAAGACTGACATAAATCTAAGATTTTACTTAGCATAAAGATTTACTAATAATTTTAAGGACATAAGCAATTGCAAGACACTGTCACAAAAGGAACGGTCTAGGTTCTCTAATGCAGTTCCCCAGGTCCTTTCTTGCTGCAGCAGAATGCACTCTGGTGCTAAATATACAGTATCTTACACAGAAGGAGCCATTTTGGCTGGGAAGCATCTCCATTCATCTTCATGTGATTACATACATAATATGACATTTCTCAGGGAGCCATACCCTATAAAACTGTAGATTTCAGGTTTGTTTACCATAAGCAATCCTAGATAAATGAGACCCATCCAGTTAAAAGTATTCCAAAAATAAAAACTCTCCAACAAACCATTATTTTGTTTGCCAGTAGGACTACATTGCATGTTTACAAGGAGATTTGACAGGGTCATCCTCTCTTGAGGGTGCTTCCCCAAACTTCAAAGAAAATATAGATCGCAGACCAGCATGCTAGTCATCTACTTCTCAAATGTTTTTGATGAGCCTCCATTTTGTGTCTCCAGATTCTGGCATGGATGTGAGATATATGTGCAGTAACAGTCCTCAGTTTCACACAGGGAAAACCTGCAGGAGGAAACTGGACTCACTTTCTTGATCTGATCTAGATTTAGCATCATATCTAACAAATACCCCCTTTTCAAGAATAGCTGATAAAGTGCTCTTCAACCTAAAAAGCTAGGAAAAACTAGTACCTTCTGGTCTTTGGTGAGAGTTGAAGTTGTTTGATGCTGCTACTCCTTTCGGCTACTTGATGTGCCAACCAGTTATACCATGGATCATGCCAACCCTGTCAGATGAACAGACTGCCATCCCCCTTGTCTGTGGGGTCAGTAGAAAATGTGGCAGGTATATGGGAAATAAATGCTGGGCATCCCTGTCTTAGATTGTATCTACATTTCCTGCTACGGATATGTTGTCAGACATTCCATGGTTAAAATCTAAAATGTCTACCATTTTCATCAACATTTTTACATTATAAACTTTTTATGCAAGAATGAGCCTGAAAAAGGTCATTTTAATTTTAAAAATAAAGAATTTTCATTTCTAAAGAAAATTGGTAATGAAAATGTGATTTGCCTAAACTGTTTGTTATCATTAACACATTTAACATACACTAAAATGGGAGGGAGGAGTATTACGTATCACCTGAAGGACAAAATTTACAGAAGAAGCATTAACGTCTAATTGGAAAGTTAGTAAATATTTTAAGAAGATTATTAAAGGAGAGAAAGTACAGCCGTAGAATTCATGTTTAATAATACTCTGTGAAGTAAGAATTTTATTTAGCTCAAATTATAGTTTTTAAATTAACTTTGTTATTTATTTATGCATGTACAAAATTACAAAGCAATCGATACTTATATGATTCTTCATTAATAGAAAAAAACAAACATTTAGATGATACAAATTTTATGTTCGTGTCATTATCTAATGCTTCAAATAGAAAATCAATTTATGTAATTTTAAAAATTGTTCATTTTTCATCAAATTTTAAATCAAATAAATCTTTTGGAATTTCATTCTATTTAAGTTAAATGTCTAATATTACTGCAAATATGCTTCTATAGTAGAAAGTTCAACATAGAAGATAAGATTGTTTTGCAAGGATAAATAAAATTTTTGGTGAATCCAGTCTGATAGGATAAAGAATGTTATTAATAAATTAAATGTATATAAGGTACTAATTATATGTCAAAGATCTGCAAATGTTTACTAATTGAAAGAAGAGTCACTATGTCAAAAATTACATATGTTTTATATATATTCACTACAGTAAATATACACTATAAGAAGAAGCTGATGCTGAAAACAAACAAAAAAAAAAAATTCAGGAAGAGCATAATGCTATGATTTTTCTCTCTTTGCTGCTATTCATCAGTTAAAACATAGACATGTTTGAGCCTTTGAGAAGTTACTTTGTAAGTCAAAATGTCTTATGTGTCTTCCAATTTTTTATGTCTTGTTTACATGTCTTCTAAATTTTATATATCTTCTAAATTTTAGTCACATTTTTTCAGATGAATTGGAAATTTACAATTAAAGTAATCCAGAAAAATAGTGGAAAAAAATAAACCAACCTGCAGTTTTTGAAGCTTTCAGCAAATTCAATATCAAAAAGATATTTGAAAATTGCAAAACATTCAAATTTATCAAGGAAAAAGCAGGAAACTGAACAAATTATGAATTCTGAAATGGAATACACATTTAATTTTGAAATTCTATAGTTGTACTCCAGAATATCTTGATTTTTAGGAAAAAATGTGATGGAGCACTTATTTTTAAGTGTATAAATTGATCATTGATACTGGAAATGAATAAAATTGAGAAAGTCTATGATTTTTCAGCATCTACAACATTCAAAAGAGTTACAAATAAAGAAAACATTTAATAAGATTGATTTTTTTTAAAATTGTCAAGAACAGTTACTCAAAATGGTGACAAAAGGGTACCTGGGAAAACATTTGTCCTAAGGTATTTGTACATTAACTACAAAATAAAATTACAAAAATAAATTACTTTTGGAAGAATTTGCTCTGAGTTTACAAGGCACCTAAAAAATATAATTTTCTCAGTTAGAAATATAGTTTTCAGAAAAGAATCAAAGATTTCATCAATTTCAAATATATTACTCATAAAATGTAATTATGAAAAATTTTGCAATTTCATAAGATTTAAAAATAATGAGACCATATTAAAATACATTCATGAAAAAATGACATTAGAAAAAATACCACTAATAATCAAAATAATATGAATATGTATGAAGAATAATTATTCTATTACGTTATTTTTTAAAGTTCAAATAATGAGTAAAATGAGAGTTTTTTTTTACTCTAACGTGTGTGAATATGCATTCTTTTTATGTTACTAATAATTTTATTTTAAAAATCATTGTTGAATAGAATAATTTTATAGGTCCACAAATAAAAACAAATTTGTTGCTTAACCAATTAATATTTCAAAGTAATATTTTTAATTGTTTTAATGCCCTCATTCATTCGTAAGATATTCCATTTGGAACATACATACAAGGAAGTTTCATATAGTGTGTTCCATATAGTGTGTAGGGTATTCTGTGGAAAATGTACTTCAAAGTCAAAAAGGGAAAACAACACCTTCCCTTGAAGATTCACAATCAGAATAATACAGTAATTATTCTGAGAAACTCCTCAGCAATTTGTTAAATTTGATTTAGCCAAGACATCCCCAAATACATTTTTTTGAACACATATAATTGTGTCTATCTAATATTTATGTAAAATTTCTGGAATCCATATTTTACAGAACACATTTTGGAAGCTAGAAGAGCATGATCTTTACCCACTCTGGCTAGTTAACCCACTGATATAATTCATTTGCATCTTTGAACTTTGGCTGAGAAATTTACCCAATAATTACATTCGTGAAATAAAAACTATTCTCAATATTGAAAAGTTCCCAGAGAACGAAGAGCCATGAAAGATGAATTATGTGGAATATGTGGAAGGATATATCTATTCACAAATGGCACCATAGAGTCAAAAATGTTGAATAAGATTCTGGAGTCTAAAGAAAACCTAATAGTCTTTAAAGTAAGACAAGTAGATATGAATTCCTCAAATTGTCAGCAAGAGATGTCATATCTGGCTATTTTGTTGTAGTTTAAGTATTTTTTAAATGAACACTAACATTTCCACCCTAGGATTTCCAGAAGAAAAAGAACCTGTTGCACTACTATTAAAAATTATTTATTGTACATATTTTTCTCTACTCTTACTTCTTTCATCTATTTTAGCTATGGTCTCTCAGGGTAATAACTGAATCATTACCAAAAAAGGCTAAATATCTAAGAAAGAACTAAATTGTCTAGCAAATTCATAAATGGTAGTTACATATTCAGTCAATTAGTATTATAGGGAAAATTCCTATGAAGGCATTATGAGAAATAATGTGTACTCTTATGAACTATTCAGACAGAGTACTTTTTTTTTTTTCTTTTTTGAACCCACTTAATTGAGTTTTGACTGAGATACAAAAAGCTGTACTTGTTTAATGTATAAAACGATGAATTTGGAGTTTAGTATATGCTGGTGAAATCACCACCATTCTCTATGCCATAAACATATCCATCATTTCCAAAATTTCCCTCCCACCTCTTCAGTAATTATTTTTTATTTAATGCTAACAAACTATAAGCTTTCTCCTAAGAACAGAAAAAAGTATAAGTATAAATTCAATGTATGAATTTTTCTAACTTGTAACTATCATGTAATATTTCCTACAAATATATCTAATACTCTACAGCCAGTTCAACTTTACAAAATATAACTTCACTATTAAGTTCTATTACGTTCTATGCAGAATGGATTATCCACATTTTGGTTTTTCTTTTAAAATGTAAATGCTCCAAAATCATAAAATATTAATTTATACTTATTATTCATTAATTTAGCAGATAAAGCAAAGCAGATACAAAGGAAACAATGAAGTCCTGGATTACTATTTGGTGAGGCAGATAGACACTTTCACACACAAATTCAATATTATCTGTTGCATTTGAGATAGGAAAAATGTGCCTTGGGACCACAGTAGAAGGTACATTTTCTTTCTCTATAACTGAGAACTAATTAAATTTGTGGGATTTAATGAAGGATCACAGTCCAAAGGAGAAAACAAAATCATGAAAATGGTTGGCTGTTGTACCTGAGAAAACTTTGCTTGCACCAATTCTACCAGTGAATCATTTAGGACAAATGATAGATCAGAGATTCTCAAACTTTTTTTTTTTTTTTTAATCTTTGGGTCTCTTTACACTTTTAAAATATGATTGATTCCAGAGCATTTTTGCTTATCTGGGTTATATCCAGTCATGCAATGGAGCCAGCCTACACTGACTCACAAGAACTGACTGTGTGTGATTATTCCTTACTCTGTGTTCAATGACATCACCTTGCTAGCTTGAAATCAACCATCCTGGGAGTATCTACATCACAGAAAATCAGCAAACACTATAAATCAGGGTTTGGTGTTTTGGGGTTCAAATATTCTGCTTTTAAACAGTTAACAGCATAGCACTATTTTTATCTATCAATATGTAATGTGTTGGAAAACAAAATTGAGACATTTAAACACAAGAATACAAAACCATTCATCTGTTAATGGACATTTTGAACCTGCTGTATAGCACAGGGAGCTCAGCTTGGTGCTCTGTGGTGACCTAGATGGGTGAGATGGGGGGTAAGAGGGAGGTTTAAGAGGGAGGGGATATATTTATACACATAGCTCATTCACTGCATTGAATAGCAGAAACTAACACAACATGGTAAAGCAATTATACCCCAATAAAAAACAAACAAAAAAAGCATCAGTATGAAAAAAAAAAAAAAGAATACAAAGCCATCAGAGAAATGGTATCATTATATTTTATGTAGCTTCTGAAAAACTTCACTATACACTCAGAGAGAGAGGTAGTGTAAAAGGTCAATAACATCTTAGCATTTTAATGAAATTAGTTTTGACATTGCAGACCCCTGAAATGGTCTTAGAAACCCCCAAGCATCATCAGACTATGCCTTGAGAACCACTGCTCTACAATAATGAAGGAACAAATCTTAACTTTATTGAGACATTTTATCATATCCCATTTTTGTCCTTCACTCTATACTTTTATCATTTAGTACTCCATGGGAAGCAAGAATCATGAATGATGAATGCTATAGAGTATTACTTTGGAAATGATATATTTCAATTTTACTCACATGATTGCAAACTCTCATTATAAATAGTCATTATTGATTCTTTCTGGGATATTTGTGAAGTGATAGTTGAGGCAAGGTGTCATTTTCTAATCCTACAACCACCGAATTATTAATGGTGGACAAATACAAGTAAGACCATGAAATATAAAATCTAGCTAGAAAGAACGATCTGAAATAAAACTTGAAATGAGTAATGATGTTAAGTGTGTGTGTGTGTGTGTGTGTGTGTGTGTGTGTATGTGCATGGTGGGGGGATCCTCAACAGAATTTTAGCAGTATGGATTGGATATGATCAAAAGATAGCACATGAAAGCACCGAATCTTCAAAGATAAAGTAATTTAAAATAAACATTTAGCATATTCTGTGAATTAGTCATCTTACTCTGTAAGACTAAAATTTTGTCTTGTAAACTGTTAAACTAGTAAGTGATCTATAACTCAAGTTTTTTTTCCATAGAGAAAAAATTTAATGGTAATTGTGGTAAGAAGACCCTAAGTTGACCCCCAATGATCCCCACCTCCCAGTATTCATGTCCTTGTGTATTCCTTCCCACTGAATGTGAGTGATTATAAATATATACTTTAACGGAAGTATAGGCCATGTCACAGCTCTTTAATATTTCAAAGCCTGACCTACTTCATTCTTCTTCCAAATTGCCTTCCAAAAAGTAACCTGGGTTGTAATTTTATTAAACACTACTTACCAAGTGTTACTTAATTTTCCTAGGACCCATCGGTCTGGGGGTATTTAATAAAAAAATTTACCTGAACAGATATAAATAAAGTCCAACCACATTACTGCTGAACATTACCCCAGTATTTAGAAAGAATCCTTAAGGTAGTCTCACATGTAGTCACAAACGATCTTCTCTTCCTTCATCCTATCCCTTTGTTAGTGTCCACTTTTTGTGAATCCATGTTTTCTAGTGGTGCTGATGCCTTTTTGAGAACTCTGGGTTTGATCAGGAAATTCTATGTGTTCTCACCTTCAAAATCTTTTTTACTATGCTAGAGTCATGTTGTGTATTTAACAGAATGGGGAAAATGTCATTCTTTTAGAAGTCTAGGTCTTTGTTACTAAGACCCCCAAATTTCACTTTATGTGACCCGAGTTTCTGTATAGTCTCTTGTGTCAACAGCTCCTTCTGTTTCTATGACAGTGTTCCCTGCAGTGCCCAGGGTTTGTTCCAATTTTATAGGTCTCAACTGGGTGTCATTTATTCTCACCCTCATCAATGGTCCTAGGTCTCTACACTTCATTCTCTTCCCTGTGAAGACATCTTCTCCATGCATGTCAATTAACAAAAATAAAATTTGTAAGTACTGTTCTGCCATGTCATCATCTGGACATGGAGGTTTCTGAATTCATTTCATGATAATCTAGGATCCATGCGAAATTACTAATAGCTCCTTCACAATCAATTAATTATAAACATTAAATGAAATAATATATGTGAAAAAGGCTCCCACCAATGCCTTAAACAGAATAGGAACCCAGAAAATCAATTTTTTCAATCATCAAAAAATTTTTGACCAAATAAAATTCCCCAAACTCAAATTGGAGTGACATAAATATGACTTGGGGTGACATAAAGTAGATAGAGTTCTTGCTTTCAAGAAAATAGAAAGTAGAGACAGATATCTAACTAAATAATATAGCGACTTGTTGCAGGTTCTTTCTGTTGAGTTTTTCTGATTACTTGCATTCCAAAGCATCAAATTCAATCTTCTTTAACAATAACGTAATATTGGTTCACATAACTAAAAGTCTAGAGGCACAGTGACATTTGAAAACAGTTTAATTGAACTTCTGTCCTGTTTCTTTGTTTTCCTTTTAGTTCTGCCCTCTCTCTTGTGTGGCTTTGTCCTCAGCTTGTTACCAGCAGCATACTTCCTCTTTCACATTCAGTAAAATAGGAAACCCAGATTTCCATGTCTCTATCTTAAAAGTAAGAAAATTTACTTCCCAGAAGTCCCCAGGGAGACACCTTCTCAATTTCAAAATTCCAAAATATCTTAGGCCAGTCTTTCTCTGGCAAAAAGAAAAAAACTTTTCATTGGAAGCCTAGACCAATCAAGAGCCTCCCATCAATCTGGTCAATCACCCTAATCACCTTGCTGCTACACAAAGAGGAGTCAACGGTCCACTCGTTGGTACCTAGATGGAAGACTCAACTACATACAGGAGGAACACAAAAAGGCAATGCTAATGACAAAGAGTTCCTTGCCAATGAAAAGAATTAATAATGACATTCTTCAAGGAAGACAAGTCCAAGGTAGATTTGGAGGGAGTAGGGGTGATTAGTAAGTATTTGTCAAGCAGGCACAGCAAGAAAAAGGACTTAAAGAATTATGACATGGGCTTCCCTGGTGGTGCAGTGGTTGGGAATCTGCCTGCCAATGCAGGGGACACGGGTTCGAGCCCTGGTCTGGGAAGATCCCACATGCCGCGGAGCAGCTGGGCCCATGAGCCACAGTTACTGAGCCTGCGCATCTGGAGCCTGTGCTCCGCAACAAGAGAGGCCGCGACAGTGAGAGGCCCGCGCACCGCGATGAAGAGTGGCCCCCACTTGCCGCAACTAGGGAAAGCCCTCGCGCAGAAACGAAGACCCAACACAGCCATAAATAAATAAATAAATAAATATTTTTTTTTTAAAAAATAGCAGCATTTTAAAGAATTATGACAAGGAGTAGAAGCATAAAGCAGTGTTTGTGGACTTGCAAGCTGTCTGGCATACAGTATATGGTGGCACATTAACAACCACCATAGCAAACGAGGAGCCAGGAGAAATTGACATAAGTCATAAAGAGCCAGAGTTTAACTTTACACTCAGTAGAACCACTGCAAATTTTCAGGAGAATGATTAGCACATTCATATTTTTAACTCATCTCTGGCAGCTGTATGGAGAATGCTCTGAAGGTTGTCTTTATAAGATCAGGAATACAGATAGGTATCAAGTGCAATAGCACAGGTAAGAGATGATAAAGTCCTGAATCAAAGCAACAGCAGTGGGGATAAAAATGTTTATGTTATGGAACTTCAGGCCTTTATGGCCTATATGATGTACCAAATAAGAGAAGAAAATGTCAAGTGAAACCTCCAAATGAAGAGTGACATCATTCAAAAGTATATTGGAACGTAGAGACAAAAGAAGTTTTAGAGAATCTTAATTCATATTAAAACAGGTTGTGTTTGGAGATGCTGCTGTACATCTGGTACACCTAACCAGAAACCAACTGAATCTAAGCATCTAAAAGTGAGAGGAAAGGTCTGAGTTTACAGTACATACCTAAGCCACTGATCTGTAGATGTTAGTTGAAAGTATTAAGAACACGTGTTTGAAAATGCTAACACATAAGGTTAGAGAAGGGAAGAGGAAACCACAATGAAATCTGGGAAGAATTTCCAGAGATATAAATACTTAAATCAACTAATAAAAATAACAATGGCCGACTGTCATTCAGTATCTAATTTAGCTGGGTATTCTACTAAACAATGACATTTATTATCTTAATGCATAGGAAACACTTGAAATTTGCATCACTATTTTCTTCATTGTACAGATTAAAGAATGCAGGTTCAGAGGAAAATTAGAAAAGTTCTCCCACATTGTTAAGTAGTTAAGGGAGTTTAGAGCAAACTTGTTTTAAAAATAATTTAAATGTGTTAAATCTGCCTTAGCAAACTGTGTGAATCAAAGTGGCTAGGGATTTTTATTGTATCCTATACAACAATGAAGGGCACAAAACTAGTTTTGAAATGAGTTTTTCTATGTCCACTTGCCTCCTATAAATATAGTCCAGAATGAAGAACAGTAACAAGGGAAATAGGAAGTAATTTTAAAAACCTAAGAAACAGTTATAAGGGCATATTTTCAGAAAATTACCTCTGAGGGAAGGAGGGTTAGGTTTGTAGTTTACTTTCCATCGTCCTTCCTCTTTGTCTAGTTTTCAAGAAATACTGTTTGGGGCAATTCCCTGGCAGACTTACATAGATTATGTGTGAGGCAGTTTGCTGCAGGAAGGTTTCCTTCCCTCCCACATCATATGAGATGGGTCAAATTTATTTGTTTTCTTGAATGGTACTAAAGAGTGAAAAGATATAGTTGACTAGTATGAAGGTATTACTATGTCAAATAATGACACCTAGGTTGTACCCAGATTTACAAATTAACAGTATTCTGGACAAGTACTCATATGTTATAGTGAGAAATCATTGTCCTAAGGGAGATTTAGTATGTGTTCCATATAGCTCTCCAATAGGCATAAGTGTAGCAAGTGGTCCCCACCATCCTCTTCTATCACAGCCACCAGTCTACTTGCCATTTAGGCCCCCACTCTTTTTTTATTTGCAGGAGACATTATCCATAGGGAGTAAGAAAGACAGGGGCTAAGGAAAGTCTCAGGTTATTCAAGAGGCCAAGTGTTCATTTGTGACCAGATAAAATAATGACTGTGTACAACTCTATCTCTCTAAGTCCCCACTTATCTCCGTGTTTTTCTCATCACCTTTTCTCTCCATCTCTCCTCTCCATTCTGCCTTGGGGACTTTTTCAAGTCTTTTTGGGGGTATGGATGGGGTAGGAAGGTCTCTCATTTCTGCTCTTCTGTATTATTCATCTTTATCAAGGAATACAAAATGGCTAGTTGCTTGAATAAGGAGTGACTATGGGAAAATGTAGAGGAAAGGCAGAAGAGAGTGAAGAAAAAGTGCAGTACCAGGTTAAAAACCACACTTGATTTGATACCTTTAAAATATTATCTTGGGCTTAAGAAAAGGAAGCAAGTATATTCCAGATACACAAAAACATGTGTAAAAGTCACTTTGGAATGGAATAGATGTTTTATTCAGAGTTCCACAAATTTCAGATTATTTTGACTATTTTACATCATGGCAAGACACTTAGATTTTATTCTAAAAATATTGGGATATTAGTGAAGTGTTTCAAGCAGAAAAATCATTTTTGTTCTAGAAAGAGCACTCTGGCTGATGAGTTGAGAATGGACTGTAGGAGGGTAAGAATTGAGATAGGATCTCAATTATAGGCTATTGCAGTAGCCTATGTGACAGGTAATGCTACTTAGCACTGTAGCTGTGAATATAAATACATGTGGTCAGATTTGGGCTATATATTGATGGCTAAAAGGACTTGCCTGGTGAACTGAATGTGAGATGTGAGAAAGAGGTAGGAATCAATAATAATTTCTACTTTGATACCTTTCCTGAGGAACTAGATAGAAATGGAAATAGAGATACTTTGGAGACAGCAGATTTGGATGTTGGAAATTAAGTATTTCATTTAGAAATGTAGTATTTGCCATGCAATTGAACATCAAAATGAAGATATTGAGAAAAATGTTCGATATTCATTCAGAAGATACAAATATAAGGGACATCATCATATAAATACTATTTGAAGTAACACAACAGAGTAGCTCACCTAAGCAGAGAACATAAAAAGAAAATAGAAGAAACAAGGACAAAGCTCTAATAGCTAGTGAAAAAGCAAAATAGGAAGAAAACCAGGGGAGTCTGGAAATGAAATTATATATTTCAAGAAGTAGGGGATAGTTAAACTATCAAAGTTGCAAGGATAAGTAAGAAAAGAGCAAGATATTGGTCATTCATTTTGGCAAGATGTAGGTCATTGGTGAGAATTCTCAGAGGGGAGGGAGGGAAGAATAGCCAGATTTAAATAGGTTGAGGAGTAAATAGGATATGAAGAAGTGTGTAAAAGAAATACCACTAAAGGGCTTCCCTGGTGGCGCAGTGGTTGAGAATCTGCCTGCTAATGCAGGGGACACAGGTTCGAGCCCTGGTCTGGGAAGATCCCACATGCCGCGGAGCAACTAGGCCCGTGAGCCACAACTACTGAGCCTGCGCGTCTGGAGCCTGTGCTCCGCAACGGGAGAGGCCGCGACAGTGAGAGGCCCGCGCACCGCGATGAAGAGTGGCCCCAGCTTGCCGCAGCTGGAGAAAGCCCTCGCACAGAAACGAAGACCCAACATAGCAATCAATCAATTAAAAAAAAAAAAAACAAAAAAAGAAATACCACTAAGGAGTTTCTTTGAAGGGGAACTGAGAAATTCAGAGTAACTGCAAAGCAATGTAAGAAAAATGTAAGGTGGATAATATTAATGAAGAATATTATGGCAATAAGAATGTTTTGGTATGTGGAGAAATCACTGAGGCAAATAGCAAAGAGGTTTGCTGCTTTGTGAAAATGAAGTTTATTCAGATATTAGCAACAAAAAAAAAAAGAAAAAAAGAACTGATGAATGAAGCTTTTTGATGTCCCTTAATGAACTTTTGTGGTGTTTAATAATGGTCTTCATTACATCCTAAATCTTAATTCATGGGATATTTTGTAACATTTTACAACTGAAGAGATAAAGATGGAAAAATATGAGAAGACTTAACAGACACTTGTCACTCTAAATATTGCTCAAATTTTTTTAAATCAAATCTTTTAAAAAGCCTCAAAGCTAAAAATAAATTACAACCACTTCTGAAACGTGAGGTGAATTTAATTCCTCTTGCCTTAAAAGAAAAGTGGCCAGTGAAAGTATTTGAAAATCCCAGAAGATGATTATCACAAAATTGGATGACAAAGTATAAAAATCTTGCTATAAACTAACAAAAGATCAAGCCTTGGGAAGTTAGAACTTTCTTTAGTAGTGAATTATTAGTGTGTGGAATTGGCTACTGAAGAAAGCAATAAAATCTTTAACTATGAACACACTGAAAATGATTTAAGCATTTGAGTGTACAGTTTACAGCCCTTAAACATTAATTGTGTAAGTGGAGAGATCATTAAGCACCATATGGGCTCTTTCTTTGAAAAATCATTATTTCAGAAGAGTGAAGGATGGAAAGGAAACAGGATTTCTATTTTAAAGCACAAATTATTTTCTTTGTTTTAAGACAAGGAAAATATTAAATGAGTAAAATCTATTTTTATAATAATCAAGATAATAGTAGAAACAAGTCAGACAAGTCGTAATATTCTGGATTAGTGAAATTAACTTGCCTGAGGTAATCCAAGGCCAAGGAAGAAAAGAATAGTCAGAATTATTCAGGGGACTGAAGCATTATGGAGCAGTAGCATTTTACAGTGAAGATGATAATATAGATTAGCTGAGCTTAACTAAGTATTCAGCAATTTTATCATCATGCATTTCTGGTTCCTTTGGACACATAAGCATGACAACACAGAATGCTGACAGTAACTTCTCATACACTTGCAGATTGAAGAAGACCATGACAGAAAACATTTTAATACTTAAGGCCACCAAAAGTCTATTATCTCCCAAAATATCCAGGTCATTGAGTTAAACTGTGCTTTATTTAACTCTCATGATCTTTGGGCTAATAGTTACTATGTTGCTTAATACTCCTCAATATTAACCATCTATGAACTACCACCAGCTTCCAGTTCCAGTCCCTTTTTTTAAAAAAAAATAAATAAAAAGTTAGGCACAGGGCACTCAGTACACCAGAACAAAAACATATTGTGTTCAACTAGTGACAAATATCTATTCCAATATCGGGAGGTTTTCTAACAAATTAAATGCTAAAGGCAGAATGTATAATTTTGATGCCTCTGAGAACTTGTTAATACTCTGATCTTTATGCTATAGAAATATTTTAAAATCTGTTTTCTTTGCAGGGGAGAAAAGGAAAGAAACCTCCCCTTGCTTTCCTTTAAATTAAATCGAATTATCAAAATTAAGAAAGGACTTACAACCATATTTCTAAAGGCTTCATCTGATTTATACACATACAGTCTCACTTATAAAAGTTGAACCACCCAAAAGGGCGTTGTCAAGAACCAGGCGGGATCAGATTGCTAGGAAGTACTCAAGATCTAATCAAACCTGTAAAAAAGCAGAGTGAAAAAGGTCAGTGTAACTTAAGTGTCCAGGCAAGAGTAATAGTGCAAAAATAGACCTTCTGGTACAATAGGTTTTGATTTACAAATCAACTCATACACCATAATAAATTTAGGTGTGATGTCAAAGTAAAGTGGAAATTGCCTAGTTTCACATGCATTTGTTTTTCTAGTTAGGATTTTGTCCCATTAAATACCTGCAGATGAACAGGAAGAATTCACACTGAGCTAAACCTAATAGGCCACAAAGGAGAAATATGTCCACAGATGCCCATTCACCTCCAGTTTTCTTGGCTTGATTCAGGCATGTGCTCTGTCCAGAAATGCTTTGTTTTGTGCTCCTCTCCAATTTGGGGCATTTTTCCTTTATTTCCATAACTCAACAGCCTCAACCCTTCCTTATACTCCTTTCTAATGAGCTACTTTCATCTTTTTATAAAAAAAGATAAATTCCTAAACTTGTATTTATTTATTAGAAATTTGTCTTTTTAATTGTGCTAGTATTTTCATCAAAGTATTATGTCAGTTGGGGCTCTGGTTAGAACATCACACAGGTTCTGAATGGTCTGTCCTTAACTTTATTTTTCCCATAAGTTCTATTAATTTCAGTGTATGATTTTACAGAATACATGTTTATTTAAAAAAAATATATGTATTGCAATATAACAAAGTGTCTGTAATAATATTCAGGTACATAAGCTGGAACACTAGAGAGAGAAAAAAAATCACTTGCTACCCTTAGAACACTCCCTCCTATCTGAGCCTTATTTGTAAGACATGGGCAGGAATGTCAGGGTTTCCACATTCCTCTGATAAGTCTCTGATATTTTTAATGTGTGTGTGTGTGTGTGTGTGTGTGTGTGTGTGTGTGAGTGTGTGTAGGTGTATGTGTATGAAACAGAGAGAGAGAGAGATGGAAAGACAGAGAGACAGAGACAGAGATAGAAATAGAGGTAGAGAGAAAGAGAGACAGTGAGTAAAAGCTGTTCCAGAGACCCAGGGTCTAAAATACATGATGGGGCTAAAATAGATCTTGTTATGTTAACTAAATAGGTCACACTCAGTTTAATCAATATTCAAAGGTTATAAACATTCACAAAGCAGCCAAGGTTTTGAAGATTGTGAAGTAAGGCCACATTTAGGCATTAAAATGTGGTCTAATATTCAATCCAGTTTTTAAAGAAATATAAGTGAGAAATGCCAATTTAACCTGTTTTTAACATCTTTATTGGAGTATAATTGTTTTACAATGGTGTGTTAATTTCTGCTTTATAGTAAAGTGAATCAGCTATACATAACATATATCCCCATATCTCCTCCCTCTTGGTGTCTCCCTCCCACCCTCCATATCCCACCCCTCTAGGTGGTCAGAAAGCACTGAGCTGATCTCCCTCTGCTTTGCGGCTTCTTCCCACTAGCTATCTATTTATCATTTGGTAGTATATATAAATACATGTCACTCTCTCACTTTGTCCCAGCTTACCCTTCCCCCTCTGCGTGTCATCAGGTCCATTCTCTATGTCTGCATCTTTATTCCTGTCCTACCCTTAGGTTCTTCGGAACCATTTTTTTTTTTTAGATTCCATATATATGTGTTAGCATACGGTATTCGCTTTTCTCTTTATGCTTTACCTCATTCTGTATGACAGATTCTAGGTCCATCCACGTCACTACAAATAACTCAATTTCATTTCTTTTTATGACTGAGCAATATTCCATTGTATATATGTGCCACATCTTCTTTATCCATTCATCTGTCAATGGACACTTAGGTTGCTTCCATGTCCTGGATATTGTAAATAGAGCTGCAATGAAAATTGTGGTACATGACTCTTTTTGAATTATGGATTTCTAAGGGTATATGCCTAGGGTGGGATTGCTGGGTCATGTAGTAGTTCTATTTTTAGTTTTTTAAGGAAACTCCATACTGTTCTCCATAGTGGCTGTATCAATTTACACTCCCACCAAGAGTGCAAGAGGGTTCCCTTTTCTTCACACCCTCTCTAGCATTTATTGTTTGTCAAATTTTTGATGATGGCCATACTGACTGGTGGGAGGTAATACCTCACTGAAGTTTTGATTTACATTTCTCTAATGATTAGTGATGTTGAGCATCCTTTCATATGTTTGTTGGCTATCTGTATAACTTCTTGGAGAAATGTCTATTTAGATCTTCTGCCCATTTTTAGATTGGGTTGTTTGTGTTTTTGATATTGAGCTGCATGTGCTGCTTGTAAATTTTGGAGATTAATCCTTTGTCAGTTGCTTTATTTGCAATTATTTCCTCCCACTTTAAGGGTTCTCTTTTCAACTTGTTTATGCTTTCCTTTGCTGTGCAAAAACTTTTAAGTTTTATTAGGTCCCATTTATTTATTTTTGTTTTTATTTCCATTTCTCTAGGAGGTGAGTCAAAAAGGATCTTGCTGTGATTTCTGTCATAGAATGTTCTGCCTATGTTTTCCCCAAGAGTTTTATAGTGTCTGACCTAACATTTAGATCTTTAGTCCCTTTTGAGTTTATTTTTGTGTATGGTGTTAGGGAATGTTCTAATTTCATTCTTTTACATGTAGCTGCCCAGTTTTCCCACCACCACTTATTGAAGAGGCTGTCATTTCTACATTGTGTATGCTTGCCTCCTTTATCAAAACTAAGGTGGGCATATGGGTGTAGGTTTATCTCTGGGCTTTCTATCCTGTTCCATTGATCTATATTTCTGATTTTGTGCCAGTACCATACTGTCTTGATTACTGTAGCTTTGTAGTAGTGTCTGAAATCAGGGAGCCTGATTCCTCCAGCTCTGTTTATCTTTCTCAAGATTGCTTTGGATATTCGGGGTCTTTTGTGTTTCCATACAAATTGTGAAATTTTTTGTTCTGGTTCTGTGAAAAATGCCAGTGGTAGTTTGATAGGGATTGCATTGAATCTGTAGATTGCTTTGGGTAATACAGTCATTTTCACAATGTTGAGTCTTCCAATCCAAGAACTCGATATATCTCTCCATCTGTTTGTATCATCTTTAATTTCTTTCATCAGTGTCTTATAGTTTTCTTCATACAGGTCTTTTGTCTCCTTAGGTAGTTTTTTTCCTAGGTATTTTATTCTTTATCTTGCAATGGTAAATGGGAGTGTTTCCTTAATTATTTTTTCAGATTTTTCATCATTAGTGGGTAGGAATGCAAGAGATTTCTGTGCATTAATTTTGTATCCTGCTACTTTACCAAATTCATTGAGTAGCTCTAGTAGTTTTCTGGTATCACCTTTAGGATTCTCTATGTATAACATCACGTCATCTGCAAACAGTGACAGCTTTACTTCTTCTTTTCTGATTTGGATTCCTTTTATTTATTTTTCTTCTCTGATTGCTGTGGCTAAAACTTTCAAAACTATGTTGAATAATATTGCTAAGAGTGGACAACCTTGTCTTGTTCCTGATCTTAGAGGAAATGGTTTCAGTTTTTCACCATTGATAACACTGTTGGCTGTGGGTTTGTCATATATGACCTTTATTGTGTTGAGATAAGATCCCTCTATGCCTACTTTCTGGAGGGTTTTTATCATAAATGGGTGTTGACTTTTGTGGAAAAATTTTTCTGCATCTATTGAGATGCTCATATGGTTTTTATTCTTCAATTTATTAATACGGTGTATCACATTGACTGATTTGCATATATTGAAGAATCCTTGCATTCCTGGGATAAACCCCACTTGATCATGGTGTATGATCCTTTTAATGTGTTGTTGGATTCTGTTTGGTACTATTTTGTTGAGGATTTTTGCATCTCTGTTCATTGGTGATATTGGCCTGCAGTTTTCTTTCTTTGTGACCTCTTTGTCTGCTTTTGCTATCAGGATGCTGGTGGCTTCCTAGAATGAATTTGGGAGTGTTCCTCCCTCTGCAAAATTTTAGAAGAGTTTGAGAAGGATAGTTGTTAATTCTTCTCTAAATGTTTGACAGAATTTGCCTGTGAAGCTATCTGGTCCTGGGCTTTTGTTTGTTGGAAGATTTTTAATCACTGTTTCAATTTCAGTGCTTGTGATTGGTTTGTTTATATTTTCTATTTCTTCCTGGTTCAGTCTCAGAAGGTTGTGCTTTAGTAAGGATTTGTCCATTTCTTCCAGTTTGTCCATTTTTTTGGCATAGAGTTGCTTGTAGTAATCTCTCATGATCCTTTATATTTCTGCAGTGTCAGTTGTTACTTCTCCATTTTCATTTCTAATTCTATTGATTTGAGTCTTCTCCCTTTTTTCTTGGGGAGTCTGGCTAATGGTTTATCAATTTTGTGTATCTTCTCAAAGAACCACCTTTTAGTTTTATTGATCTTTGCTATTGTTTTCTTTATTTATTTTTCATTTCTTTCTGATCTGATCTTCATGATTTCTTTCTTTCTGCTACCTTGGGGTTTTTTGTTCTTCTTTCTCTAATTGCTTTAGGTGTAAGTATAGGTTGTTTATTCGAGATGTTTACTGTTTCTTGATGTAGGCTTGTATTGCTATAAACTTCCCTCTTAGAACTGCTTTTACTGCATCCCATAGGTTTTGGGTCATCGTGTCTCCATTGTCATTTCTTTCTAGGTATTTTTTGATTTCCCCTTTGATTTCTTCAGTGATCACTTAGTTATTAAGTAGTGTATTGTTTAGCCTCCATGCGTTTGTATTTTTTACATATCTTTTCCTGTAATTGATATCTAGTCTCATAGTGTTGTGGTCGGAAAAGATACTTGATACGATTTCAATTTTCTTAAATTTACCAAGGCTTGATTTGTGACCCAAGATATGATCTATCCTGGAGAATGTTCCATGAGCACTTGAAAAGAAAGTGTATTCTGTTGTTTTTGGATGGTATGTCCTATAAATATCAATTAAGTCCACTTTGTTTAATGTATCATTTAAAGCTTGTGTTCCCTTATTTATTTTCATTTTGGATGATCTGTCTATTGGTGAAAGTGGCATGTTAAAGTCCCCTACTATGATTGTGTTACTGTCAATTTCCCCTTTTATGGCTGTTAGCATTTACCTTATGTATTGAGGTGCTCCTATGTTGGGTGCATAAATATTTACAATTGCTATATCTTCTTCTTGGATTGATCTCTTGATCTTATGTAGTGTCCTTCTTTGTCTCTTGTAATAGTCTTTATTTTAAAGTCTATTTTGTCTGATACGAGAATTGCTACTCCAGCTTTCTTTTGATTTCTTTTGCATGGAATATCTTTTTCCATCCCCTCACTTTCAGTCTGTATGTGTCCCTAGGTCTGAAGTGGGTCTCTTGTAGGCAGCATATATATGGTTCTTGTTTTTGTATCCATTCAACCAGTCTATGTCTTTTGGTTGGAGCACTTAATCCATTTATATTTAAGGTAATTATTGATATGCATGTTCCTATTACCATTTCCTTAATTGTTTTGGGTTTCTTTTTGTAGGTCTTTTCCTTCTCTTGTGTTTCTTGCCTAGGGAAGTTCCTTTAGGATCTGTTTTAAAGCTGGTTTTGTAGTGCTGAGTTCTCTTAGCTTTTGTTTGTCTATAAATGTTTTCATTTATCCATTGAATCTGAATCAGATCCTTGCTGGGTAGAGTAATCTTGACTGCAGAATTTTCCCTTTCATCACTTTAAATATGTCCTGCCACTCCCTCTGGCTTGCAGGATTTCTGCTGAAAGATCACTTTAAGGGGATTCCCTTGTATGTTATTTGTTGTTTTTCTCTTGCTGCTTTTAAGATTTTTTCTTTGTATTTAAATTTTGATAGTTTGATTAATATGTGTCATGTCATGTTTCTCCTTGGATTTATCCTGTATGGGACTCTCTGTGCTTCCTGGACTTGATTGACTATTTCCTTTACCATGTTAGGGAAGTTTTCAACTATAATCTCTTCAAATATTTTCTCAGCCCCTTTCTGTTTCTCTTCTTCTTCTGGGTCCCCTATAATTTGAATGCTGTCGCATTTAATGTTGCCCCAGAGGTCTCTAATACTGTCCTCAATTCTTTTCATTCTTTTTTCTTTATTCTGCTCTGCAGTAGTTATTTCCACTATTTTTTCTTCCAGGTTATCTATCCATTCTTCTGCCTCAGTTATTCTGCTATTAATTCCTTCCAGAGAATTTTAAATTTCATTTATTGTGTTTTTCATCATTGTTTGTTTGCTCTTTAGTTCTTCTCAGTCCTTGTTAAATGTTTCTTGTATTTTCTTCATTCTATTTCCAAGATTTTGGGTCTTCTTTACTATCATTACTCTGAATTCATTTTTAGGTAGACTGCCTATTTCCTCTTCATTTGTTTGGTCAGGTGGGTTTTTACCTTGCTCCTTCATCTTCTTTGTGTTTCTCTGTCTTCTCATTTTGCTTCATTTACTGTGTTTGGGGTCTCCTTTTTGCAGGCTGCAGGTTCGTAGTTCCCGTTGTTTTTGGTGTCTGCCCCCAGTGGCTAAGGTTTGTTCAGTGGGTTGTGTAGGCTTCCTGGTGAAGGGGACTAGTGCCTGTGTTCTGGTTGATAATGCTGGATCTTTCCTTTCTGGTATGCAGGACCACGTCTGTGCTGTGTTTTGAGGTGTCTGTGACCTTATTATGATTTTAGGCAGCCTCTCTGCTAATGGGTGGGGTGGTGTTCCTGTCTTGCTAGTTATTTGGCATAGGGTGTCCAGCACTGTAGCTTGCTGTTTTTGAGTGGAGCTGGGTCTTAGCATTGAGATGGTGATCTCTGGGAGAGTTTTCATCAGTTGGTATTATGTGGAGCCAGGAGGTCTCTTGTGGACCAGTGTCCTGAACTTGGCTCTCCCACCTCAAAGGTACAGACCTGACACCCAGCCTGAGCACCAGACCTTGTTAGCCACACGGCTCAGATGAAAAGTAAGAAAAAAAAGGAATGAAGAAAGAAAAATAAAATAAAATAAACTTATTCAAATAAAAAACATTATTAAAAATAAAAAAAAAATTGGGCTTCCCTGGTGGCACAGTGGTTGAGAATCTGCCTGCCAATGCAGGGGACACGGGTTCGAGCCCTGGTCTGGGAAGATCCCACATGCCGCAGAGCAACAAAGCCCGTGAGCCGCAACTACTGAGCCTGCACGTCTGGAGCCTGTGCTCCGCAACAAGAGAGGCTGCGACAGTGAGAGGCCCACGCACCGCAGTGAAGAGTGGCCCCTGCTCGCCACAACTAGAGAAAGCCCTCGCACAGAAACAAAGACCCAGCACAGACAAAAATAAAAATAAATTAATTAATTAAAAAAAAGAATCAGATTTATATTAAAAAAATTAAAAAGTAATAAAAAGAAAGAAAGAAGAGAGCAACCAAACCAAAACTTAAATCCACCAAGTTTAACAAGCACTAAAAACCATACTACAAAGAAAAAGAAAAAAGAAAAGAAAAATTGACAGATAGAACCTTAGGACAAATGGTAAAAGAAAGCTATACAGACAAAATCACACATATCTATATATATAAAAAAAGGAAGAGAGCAACCAAATCAATAAAGAAATCTACCAATGATAATAAACTTTAAATACTAAACTAAGTGAAACATAAAATCAGAAAAAAATTAGATTCAGAATGAAAACCCCAAGTCTACAGTTGCTCCCAAAGTCCACCCCCTCAATTTTGGGATGATTCATTGTCTATTCAGGTATTCCACAGATGAAGGGTACAACAAATTGATTATGGAAATTTAATCCGCTGCTCCTGAGGCTGCTGGGAGAGATTTCCCTTTGTCTTCCTTGTTTACACAGCTCCTGGGGTTCAGCTTTGGATTGGCCCTGCCTCTCCATGTAAGTCACCTGAGGACGTCTGTTCTTTGTTCAGACAGGACAGGGGTTAAAGGAGCAGCTGATTAGGGGGCTCTGGCTCACTAAGGCCGAGGGGAGGGAGGGGTATGGAGTCCAGGGTGAGCCTGTGGCAGCAGAGGCTGGCGTGAAGTTGCAACAGCATGAGGTGCACCGTGGGGAAGTTGTCCCTGGATCATGGGACCCTGGCAGTGGCGGGCTGCACAGGCTCCCAGGAGGGGAGGTGTGGATAGTGACCTGTGCTCACACATAGGTTTCTTGGTGGTGCAGCAGCAGCCTTAGTGTCTCATGCCCGTCTCTGGTGTCTGCGCTGATTGCCGCGGCTCGCGCCTGTCTCTGGAGCTCGTTTAGGCAGTGTTCTGAATCTCCTCTCCTCGTGCACCCCAAAACAATTGTCTCTTCCCTCTTAGGCAGTTCCAGACTTTTTCCCGGACTCCCTCCTGGCTAGTTCTGGTGCACTAGCCCCCTTCAGGCTGTGTTCACACAGCCTCTCCCTGTGATCTGACCTCTGAAGACCGAGCCTCAGCTCCCAGCCCCCACCCACCCCTGCAGGTGATCAGACAAGCCTCTCAGGCTGGTGAGTGCTGATCGGCACTGATCCTCTGTGTGGGAATCTCTCCTCTTTGCCCTCTGCACCCCTGTTGCTATGCTCTCCTCCGTGGCTCTGAAGCTTTCCCCCTGCCCACCCCCTGTCTCTGCCAGTGAAGGGGCTTCCTAGTGTGTGGAAACTTCTCCTCCATCACAGCTCTCTCCCAAAGGAGCAGGTCCCATTCCTATTCTTTTGCCTCTGTTTTTTCTTTTGCCCTACCCAGGTATGTGGGGAGTTTCTTGCCTTTTGGGAAGTTTGTGGTCTTCTGCCAGCGTTCAGTAGGTGTTCTGTAGGAGTTTTTCCACATGTAGATATATTTGTGGGGAGGAAGGTGATCTCCACATCTTACTCCTCCACCATCTTGAAGGTCTCACAATTTACTTTTATAAATATGTTTATATATAGTTTATAAAAATGTAAACATGCAATTCAGTTAAAAAAGAACCAAGAAGTTTGCTTTGTCTCATAAAGTTGCAATAATTAAATATTCTCTTTATTCTTTATGTCTAACTCTGTTGCTGCCATTAACATATCATGTAAGAGATATCCTTAGTGTCTGCCTCTCCCAGAAGGACTTTGAGCCATTTCAGATTAGGTAACATGTCTTACACATATTTGTATCCCTAACACATTGCTTAGAGCTCAAATGTTTTTTGAATGAACAAATAAACAAGAACATATTTTCAATGCAAATATTGATCTCTGTCTCACAACTTGTCAATGGTAATTTGAGGTATCAGAATCTAATATACTGCCCTCAAAGGACATCCCCACTCTGTAGTGTTTATTACTACTTCTAATAATAGTACTTATTATGGTTGGTATTATATTGCACATCCTTCTACATATGCCCACTATTATCACTAGATGGGGAACTTTGGAAGGTACTTTCACCTTCTAGAGAGTATAATTTTTGACACGTAATAGATGGTCAGTAAATATTCCCTGAATAGAACATATTATTTAAAGATATGAGACAAATGTATATAAAAATTATCAGAAGTAAAAAAAATTTCACTAATTTTGAAATCCAGAAATCATATTCGAATATTTGAAATGATCTCTAGATAAATGACTATTCTACTGAGGAATTTCAGGATGCAAAAAAACTTTAAAGAGTTTTTTTTAATCCTTTAAATCATAAATTGTTCATTCATTTATATTATTTACAAAACTACTAGTTACAAAACTAATACTTTATTTCAACTTTTTGAGGATTAAAAAGTAAATTGAGAAATTTTCTTAAGAGAGCTTGCAATCTAAAATACCAAGAAGTAAGATTTCAAAATGCTACTTTTTAGAGTGCCTAAATTCTCAGAAGTTGGAATTATTAAACCTTGCTTAAGAATGAAGAATATCTATTGGAAATATAGAGGTGAGGAGCCATTTCTTTATAGAAAAACAAGTTTTTTTCTATGTGCTATGAGATGCTGTGATTCAGCATGATGCAATGTTGATGTTGGTTTTTCCTATGTGTTCCCCTCTGCTCCTTTTCTGTTTGTTCTCATAATTACATACTTCAGTGATTTATGATGGTGGTATCAAATCATAGGTTCTGAAGCAATAAATGTCCTGCATTAGAAAGTTCTACCCATCTGCAACATCTTCTGGTGACAGAGAAGTGACATTGTTAAAACAAACAAACTAACTAAAACCTTTTCAATACCACTCTCAAAGCAAATGCCTAAGCAATCAATGTGTCCTATACTCTGGAATCAAACAGACCCTAATATTAAAATGACTTTTTGCTGCATACTGACAAGTTTGAAACCAGTCATCCTGTTTCCTGAAAGATTCTCCTGCTGAAATGCTTCTACTCTCTCTTAAAGCTAACCAATCAGAGTACTCCACAAACAAGTATGTGGTGCTCCTGGGCATCTATGGTATGCAAATAAATGCCCTCATCAACTTCCTTACCACTGAAGCTTCAGTTTCATTTAAGATTTTTGGTGGTAGCATTGATCAACTTATTCATTCATTTTTCCCAGCTTTATTGAGATATACTGAGATGTTATGTAAGTTTAAGTTGTACAATGTGATGACTTGGTACATGTATATATTGCAAAATAATTATCACAGTAAGTTACTTAGCACTTCCATCACCTCATTTTTTTGTATGGTGAGAACATTTAATATTCTGCTTTTTTCCAACCTTCAAGTATGTAATACAGTATTTTTAACTATAGTCACCATGCTGTATTTTAGATACCTAGAACTTATACCTTGAAGTTTGTACCCTTTGACCAACATGTCCCCTTGGCAACTGCTGTTCTATTCTCTGTTTCTATGATTTGGGTGTTTTTTGTTGTTTTGTTTTTGGATGTGACATATGTATAAGTGAGATCATACAGTATTTGTCTTTCTCTGCTGACTTATTTCACTTAGCATAATGTCCTCAAGGTCCATACATATTGTAACTAAAGGTGGGATTTCCTTCTTTTTATGGCTGAATAATATTCCACTGTAAATATACACTACATTTTCATTATGCATTCATTTAGTGGATAGTCAATCTACCTATCTGTGAAAAGTTTATAATATATAGGTATCAATCACCACTGTGCATTAAAATCAATTGGGAGATTTTTTGAAAACATGTATCCTAAGCCACACTCCTATGATTCCATTTCTATTGGTTGAGATTAGGCACAGGCATAACTTCTTTCTAAAAGTTGTTCCAGCAATTTTAAAGTACAGTCTGAACTGAGAATCAGTTCAATACTGTTACCAAAGGAAATGTGAACAGAGACCTGATTCAGCAGACCCGAGGTCACTAGCCATTACTCTTATTAGCTGTGACTTTGAAAAATATCCTACAGTTAACATCTCTTTAAAAAACGGTTTTACTTAGGACTTCTAAGGTCTCTAACAACTATAAAGACCCTATTGCTCTACTGTAGCATTAAACAAGCTACCTCAACCCTACAAAAATGCTTATGAGTCAATAAAATTTGCTGTTGTTACTAACACACCTGTTGTTAATAACATCAATTTGTTGTTGATAACAAATAAATTTGCAACTTCAAAATGAAATACTATTCATAACTCTAACAGTGGCAACTGCCCTTAAAAGTATTTAAGAAAACACCAGAAAGACCTATGACAGTATCTATATATCAACTCAGAAGGAGAAAGATGTTAAGACAATAGTTGCTGGCTGGCCTCAACAAGATTTTTAAGGATTGCCTAGTATTACCTAGATGTGTATTCTGCAAAACTCTATGACACTTTTCTGCAAAAACTAATTAGTAATAAATTATTATTTAATACTGCACATAACTGTTTATAAAAACTAAATAAATTTCTGTACCTAATTACTGCATTAATCACTTAAAATGAAAATGTGACTTTTGCTTAAAATATAATAATATTAAAGAACAGCTTGAGAATGTAATAAAATACTTCTTCTTGAATGCATTACAGATATTCAATTAGTTATAATAATTTTACTCCTTCATAAACTTGGAATCTGGTAGTTCAGGGATTGTGGAAAAAATAAGAGAGGATCCATCTAAGAGCAGCCATTATCCACAACCAAAATCAGCCAAGAACTGAGAGAGGACAGTCAAGTTAAAGCTTATTTTTGCTATGGATGCCAATATATGGCCAAAATTGATGCTCTTTGATCAATCAGTCTCCTATGGGGGGCACCCAGAATTCAACTCTGTTAGTTCATAATGTCTTTTACAACTGGAATTTTCCATTGGTTTGATATACTATATTAAGATTCTATTTTCAAATAAAAATGAATACTCAAAAAGCCTTCAGGAAAACTCTCTATAGTTTCCATATATCAAGAATATGAGCTTTTTTAAGGAAATGGAATAAATAAAGCTTTTAGCTTTGGGGTTTTGCATTAATTATATAGGGATCAATTCTATAGGTATGTTAAGGAATACACCAACTCTATAAACTGAAGCTGAGCTTCCAGCTCCCCTAAGGCTGCCCAATTTGTACCAGTTTCTTTTTCAACAGAAAAAAAGGCCATCATTGCAAAGTGATGTTGTCACCTACTAGATAAAAGTGTTCCATAAATTTGGATTTACCAGTGTGAGACTGTAATGGGGAAAGCCACACAGTTATTTATGTACTTCCAACTTCATACAATGCATTACAATGAACATAAGCCACTCTTTCTTACTTCAAATACTTCACTTTAAGTTATGGAGCTGTTTAAAACCAGAATGCTGAAAGACGTTGAAAAAACAGGGTTTTTTTTCCTACTACAGAGAGAAAAAAGCTATCCACAAATGGGCTAAAAACAGAATAGAATGGAACAAAATAAAGTGTTTTTAAAGAAGAACCCTAAAAGTTCTGGAACTGCCACACATTGCTGGTACTTTCATGGATTATACTCATTTTCGGTCTTTTTTCTCTTAAGGCCACACTTTCCAGCTTTGATTACACATTAGAATCGCCTGTTTTTTTTGTTTTTTTTTTAAAGTAGCAATTTACAAGCCTCACCCTCAGCAGAGATTCAGACTTAATTGGTCTAGTGTGGGCATCAGTACATTTTTAAAGCACCCCAGGCGATTCTAATATATAGTTAAGGTAGAGACCGTTGCCTCATAGTATATCACTGACAACATTTTCTACAAACCTGAAAGAGCAGTGTTAACCCAATAACCTACATGATCTTCAATAATAATATTAAACAAGTCACCAAATAAATTTGCTTGGTAAAAAAACCTTCTTGATCCATATTTTTCAGTCATTAAAATGTACATTTATCCATATGACTATGTAGATTCCTGATTACTCCCAGGCATCTGCAGTCTCCACAAGGCCTCATATAATCAAGAGACTTTCACGGGACACATACGTGTGCGTGGCGGGGGTTGGGGGTGGGGAGGTGGGGGTGACGGGTGGGGGAACAAATTTAACTGCAGTTAAAGGACACCTTATATCTTATACATGATTTGTAAGAACTGTTCTTTAGAAAAAGAGTCTGAGGAATTCAAATCTTATCTCATCTAGGAGGAAAAGACTAAAGGGTTTGTACAATTTTAAATTAAAGTATAAATATATCATAGATTTGTACTGTTCCCTCTTGCTAGTTGTAAGATTAAGTTTCATCAGATAACAAGGGAAGATTTTGTAGTAAATTGGAAGAGCTATTGCTCAAAATCACTGAGAGGTTTTGAGTTCTATTTTTTATTTTTGCTTCTTATTGTTATCCTTCTTGTAGGCACCGCCTGCAGTGATGAAGGAGGAAGGAAAGAGGAAAAAGATGGTGGGAAAGATATTGGAAAGGACCATACTGTCATTTGCTGACCTGAAAAAAATAGCATGCTAGATATCTCTTTAGCAAAGATGGGTTTATTCAGGATGAGCAGAAAATTGCAATTTGAGGTTTGCAAACATGGAAAGTCATCTGCAAGTCCCTGCACAGCACGGGAAGAACATGTCTATAGAGGGTAAAAGGCAGTTGGGAGGGCTGTATTAAACAAAAGTCCATGGCTTTTCTTGGCTGAGCCCTTGCCAGGAGAGAGGATGAGTCTTTCTTCTTTCTGTTGGGCTCTGCTATCTTCATAGGGCATGAGAGTTCCCAATTCTCTCTTGTTTTTTGAGGTTTGTTTATTTAATATCTAATTGAGGTTTCTGTTTTTTTTTTTTTTATACATTCCATAACAGTTTTACAGCAATGGCAAAGTTGAAGGACTTACTTCTTCTGTGTTTTTGTTTATTTTTTTGTTATAGGTAAAGAGAAATAAGAACATCACATGGAAGTTAGTTTCCTACACTGTAAGTTTAGTCAACATGGAATCCCCAGAGTATTTTGCAAATATAAATAAAGAAGGTTACGTTAGCAGTATTTGAGATGCATAAAGTCCATCTGTTAATCACTGACCAAATTCATCTTTTTTTCAGTCATGTTGAGAGTCACATTGATTTGATGCTTCCTCTCTCCTTTTTGCATCCCTCCCCAACCAGGGGTCTGTACTTATGCTAGAACATAATTGTGTAAAGCTATTTGACTGTGTAATTAACACTACCTCCTCTACACACACACACACACACACACACACACACACACACACACACACACACATATACACACACCCTTATAAATAGGGTATCAATCATAACATCAACACAGCGTTTAACTTTGGTTACTCCTTGAGAGCCTCTGCTTGATGTAGACTACATCTTCTCCAAGGGTCCAAAACTTACTTAAATCCTAAAAGGCAAAACTTGCATTTCTAATTTGTGAAGCCACAAAAACTATTTTCAGACCTATAAATGTGTAACTGTCATTAAATGCAAGGATGATTAAAACATATTTTGACACAAATGTAGAATTAAATTTTGATTTTTTTAACCTAAGACCTGAGTTAATATCACTTTTACAGTAACTTTAAATAATCTAGGTTATTTAAAGTAAAATTTTGTTTCCTGAATATCTCTTTATTACTCTTAAATATTGTTTACAATTTAAATAAATGTGGTTTCACGAACTTGGAAATATTCCAGTCTATCAACCCCCCCTACCAAAAAATAATTTCCAGGATCATTCTTTCTGGTTCTAGCTTTCCATAATAAATTTTATATAAAATTATATACTATATGTATATATATATATATATATACATACTGTCCAATATATACAGTGTATACATACAGTATATATATATATATATATATATATATATATATATATATATATATATACATACATATATACATTATACAAATTTGCTGGGTTGGGTAGAGAAAAGTGAGAAAAAATTTACATTCATATGAAGTTCAGTCATCTAGAATGACAACTTTGGATGCTAGTAAACTAACATTTCATTTGAAAATGGGTAATTGAAGGGAAAGAATCAAGAGTTATACTACCTTTCTATCTAATCTAAAGTGTACTACTGAGTAAGAAAAGGGAAAGTTTCTCTTTATAGAAGTATAACAGTTAATTATTAATGAAGAATGATTGATCAAATATCATTTTGCTAGTCAAAGGAATTAATGGAGATAGACATTAGAATATTGTTAAAAGAGAGACACCCAGACAACATGTGCCTCTGAATGGAAAAATATACCATCTATAACATAGTCTTAACAAAATATCAAACAAACCTAAGCTGATGAAGTTTATATGTTCAACCACCAATTTACAGAAAATATAGCAAAATAAGAATATGTTAAATGACATTATGGGGAAAAACACAAGAAATTCCGGACTGTGGGAAAATTTACAGGCAAAATAATATGGTTTCTTTAACAAATACATTGTCAAAAAAGAGACAATGTATTAAAAGAGACAAAATATTAAAAGAGACAAAATGACAACTATTAATCACAATGTGTAGGTCAAGATGGTGAAGTAAGAGGACTCAGAGTTCAAGTCTTCTCACAACTAGGGCACCTAGTAGACACTGATGGGGGTCCTCAGACACCTAAAAGGATAGGAGGAATCCCCACATGACCAGGTAGGATGTGGGAGAAAAGGAAAGAGGGAAGAAAAGTGGAGGCAGGACAGGACAGGCAACCCTGAGGGGGAGATGGGGGAGGGGAGAGGTTCCCATGCTCAGAGGGACCCACTCATGGTGAGGGGGTCAGCAGGGATGGAGAGGGTTCTTTGGAGGATCGGGGGATTGGAGGGGAATGTGGCCAGCATCTCCCCTGCCTGTTTGGGCCCTGGTGAACATGCTGTGCTCCCAGGCCTGAACTCCCACCCCTAAGGCCACCTCCTGCCTCACAAGTCCCAGGCCTGAGGTCCCACCCATGCCAAGGCCTCTTCCAGCCACATGAGTGCTAGGCCAGAGCACCCTTCCTCCTGGCCAAGGTCTACTCTGGCCATGTGGGTCCCAGGCCCAAGTCCCCCCACCTCCCGACCAAGGCCTCTTCCAGTCCTGTGGGTCCCAGGCCCAAGCCCTGCCTCTAGCAAATCCTCCTCTGGCTGCCACACAGATCCTGGAAGCCAAAGTGCCACCCCTGACAGGGCTTCCTCTGGTCACGCAGGTCCAGGCAGGCTGAGTACCCCCTGCTCTAAGACCTCCTCCGGCTGTGCCAGTTCCTGCAGGAACACCTGTGAAGACCTGTGCCCCAGAAAGCCTGTGGGGATATGTGTGTTCTGGGCCAGCTCCAGGAACAGACACTGCTGAGACAAACACATGCAGAATTTGGGCTGAAACAGTGTGTCCAGAGACCTACCTAGAGGTCTAGGAGGCCTACTGGGGAGGCAGAAGTAGGCTGTAGCTCACTGTGAGGGCAAGGACACTGATAGAGGAGGCACCAGGGAATTTTTAATTTTTTAATTTTTTATTTATTTTCTTTTTCTTATTTATTTATTTATTTGGTGTCATGGTTCTTATTTGTTTTGTTGTTTCATTTTTATTTTATCTAATACATTTTTTATTCTTCTAACTTTATTTTATTTTTTTTATTCTTTGCTATTGTTCTGCACTTTTCTGGTTTTTGCTTTTTTTTTTTTTTTTTTGCCATGCAGTGTGGCTTGCAGGGTCTTGGTTCCAAGGCCAGGGGTCAGGCCTGAGCTCCTGTGGTGGGAACACTGAGTTCATGCTGCTGGACTAACAGAGAACATCAGGTCCTGGGGAATATTAATTGGTGTGAGGTCTCCCAGAAGTCCTCATCTCTGCACCAAGACCTGGCTCCACCCAACTGCTTGCAAACTCCAGTGCTGAATGCCTCAGGCCAAACAACCAACAAGACAGGAGCACAGCCCCACCCATCAAAAAAATGAGATGACAAAAAATATGTTACAGACAATGGAGCAAGATAAAAACCTACAACAACAAATAAAGGAAGAGGAAATAGGCAACCTACCTAAAAAAGAATTCAGAGTTTTGATAGTAAAGATGATCCATAATCTTGGAAATAGAATGGAGGCATAGATGGAGAAACTACAAGAAATGTTTAATAAGGACCTAGAAGAAAAAAAGAACAAACAAACAGTGATGAACAACACAATAAATGAAATAAAAAAATACACTAGAAACAATAGCAGAAGAATGAAGAGAGAAGAATGAATAAGTGAGCTGGAGGATAGAATGATGGAAATAACTACAAAGGAGCAGAATAAAGAACAAAGGATGAAAAGAAATGAGGACAGTAACAAAGACCTCTGGGACAACGTTAAAAACACCAACATTTAAATTATAGGGGTAGCATAAGAAGAAGAGGAAGAGAAAGGATATGAGAAAATATTTGAAGAGATTATAGTAAACAAATTCTTTAACATGGGAAAGGAAATAATCACCCAAGTCTAGAAAGCTCAGAGAGTGCCAGATAAGATAAACCTAAGGAGGAACACATATTAATAAAACTAACAAAAATTAAATACAAAGAAAAAATATTAAAAGCAACAAGAGAAAAGCAATAAATAACATACAAGGGATTCCCAATAAGTTAATGAGCTGATTTTTTTCGGCAGAAACTCTGCAGGACAGAAGGGAGTGGCATGATATATTTAAAGCAATAAAGGGAAAAAAACTACAACCAAGAATATTATACCCAGCAAGACTGTCATTTAGATTCAATGGAGAAATCAAAACCTTAACACACAAGCAAAAGCTAAGAGAATTCAGCACCACCAGACCAGCATTGCAAGAAATGCTATAGAAAATTCTCTAAGCAGGGGGAAAAAAAGAAAAAAAAAAGGCCACAACTAGAAACAAGAAAATCACAAATGGGAAAGCTAACTAGTAAAGGCAAACATGTAGTAAAAGCAGGAAATCATTCACACATAAATATGATATCAAAACCATCAACCATGTGAAGAGGAGAGTACAAATGTGGGAAATGGGAATTACATTTGAAATTAAGAGACCAGCAACTTTAAACAACCTTGGATACATATAGACTGCTATATCAAAACCTCATGAGAAATGCAAACCAAAAAACTACAATAGATACACACATACAAAAGAAAAAGCAACCCAAACACAACACCAAAGATGGTCATCAAACCACAAGAGAAGAGAAAAAAAGAGGAAGGAAAGAAAAACGACCTACAAAACAAACGCAAAACAATTAAGAAAATGGCAATAAGAACACACATATCGATAATTACCTTAAGTGTAAAAGGATTAAATGCTCCAACCAAAAGACACAGACTGGCTAAATGGATATGAAAACAAGACCAATATAAATGTTGTCTACAAGAGACCCATTTCAGACCTATGGACACATACAGAAGGAAAGTGAAGGAATGGAAAAAGATATTCAATGCAAATGGAAATCAAAAGAAAACAGGAGTGGCAATGCTCATATGAGACAAAATAGACTTTAAAATGAAGACTGTTACAAGAGATAAGAAAGGACATTACATAATGATCAAGAGTTCAGTCCACAAAGAAGATATAACAATTGTAAATATATATGCACTCAACATAGGAGCACCTCAGTATATAAGGCAAATGCTAACAGCCATAAAAGGGGAAATTGAAAGTAACACAATAATAGCGAGGGCATTACCACAATGGACAGATCATCCAGACAGAAAATTAATAAGGAAACGCAAGATTTAAATGACACATTATATCAGATAGACTAAATTGATATTTATAGGACATTCCATCTGAAAGCAGCAGAATACACTTTCATCTCAAGTGCATACGGAACATTCTCCAGGATACATCACATTCTGGGTTACAAATCAAGCCTTGGTAAATTTAAGAAAATTGAAATCATATCAATCATCTTTTCCAACCACAATGCTATGAGATTAGAAATCAATTACAGGAAAAAAGCTGTAATATACACAAACACATGGATGCTAAACACTATGCTACCAAATAACGAAGACACCACTGAAGAAATCAAAGAGGAAATCAAAACATACATACAAACAAGTGACAATGAAAACACGATGACCCATAACCTATGGGATGCAGAAAAAGCAGTCCTAAGGGAGAAGTTTGTAGCAATTCAATTCTACTTCCAGAAACAAAAAAAGTCTCAAATAAACAACATAACCTTACGCCTAAAGCAACCAGAGAAAGAAGAACAAACAATACACAAAGTCAGTAGAAGGAAAGAAGTCATAAAAATCAGAGCAGAATTAAATGAAATAGAAACAAAGAAAACAATAGCAGAAATCAATGAAA
Source organism: Balaenoptera acutorostrata (assembly GCF_949987535.1). Lineage (NCBI taxonomy): Eukaryota > Metazoa > Chordata > Mammalia > Artiodactyla > Balaenopteridae > Balaenoptera > Balaenoptera acutorostrata. The sequence continues at coordinate 51,836,099 of NC_080080.1, read as the reverse complement.
CTAAAAGCTGTTTTTTTTTTTTTTGTGAAGATAAAGAAAATGGATAAATCTTTAGTCAGACTCACCAAGAAAAAATGGGAGAGGATTCAAATAAATAAAAATAAGAATGAAAAAAGAGAAGTCACAACTGATACCACAGAAATACAAAGGATCATAAGAGACTACCACAAGCAACTATATGCCAATAAAAGAGACAACCTGGAAGAAATGGACAAATTCTTACAAAGGTACAACCTTCAAAGATTGTACCAGGAAGAAATAGAAAATATGAACAGACAAATCACAACTAATAAAATTGAAACAGCAATTTAAAATCTTCCAAAAAACAAAAGTCCAGGACCAGACGACTTCACAGGTGAATTCTATCAAACGTTTAGAGAACTAACACCCATCCTTCTCAATATCTTCCAAAAAATTGCAGAGGAAGGAAAACTCCCAAGCTCATTCTATGAGGCCACCATCATGCTGATACAAAAACCAGACAAAGATATCAAAATAAAGAAAAAAAAATTGCAGGCAAATATCATTGATTAACATAGACGTAGAAATCCTCAAGAAAATATTAGCAAACAGAATCCAACAACACATTAAAAGGATCATACACCATGACCAAACGAGATTTATCCCAGTGATGCAAAGATTGCAAATCAACCAACATGATATACCATATTAACAAATTAAAGAATAAAGACCACATAATCATCTTAATAGATGCAGAAAACGCTTTTGACAAAATTCAACACCCATGTATGATAAAAACTCTCCAGAAAGTAGGCATAGAGGGAACCTACCTCAACATAATAAAGGACATATATGACAAACATCATTCTCAATGGTGAAAAACTGAAAGCATTTCCTCTAAGATCAGGAACAAGACAACGATGTCCACTCTCACCACTATTATTCAACATAGTTTTGGAAGTCCAGCAATGACAAACAGAGAAGAAATATAAATAAAAGGAATCCTTTTTATACCCCCCTCTTGGAGTAATGAAAATTAAAGAAAAAACAAAAACAAATGGGGCCTAGTTAAACTTGAAACTTTTGCAGAGAAAAGGAAACCATAAACAAGACAAAAAGACAACCCTCAGAATGGGAGAAAACATTTGCCAATGAAGCAACTGACCAGGTATTAACCTCCAAAATATACAATCAGCTGATGCAGCTCAATATCAAAAAGCAAACAACCCAATCAAAAAATGGGAGGAAGACCTAAATAGACATTTCTCCAAAGAACATATACATATGGCCAAGAAGCATATGAAAACATGCTCAACATCACTAATTATTAGAGAAATGCAGATCAGACCTACAATTATGTATCTCTCGCACCAGTCAGAATGACCATCATCAAAAAATTTACAAACAATGAATGCTGGAGAGGGTGTGGAAAAAAGGGAACCCTCTTGCACTGTTGGTGGGAATGTAAATTGATACAGCCACTATACAGAACAGTATGGATGTCCCTTAAAAAACTGAAAATACAACTACCATATGACCCAGCAATCCCACAACTGGGCAAATACCCTGAGAAAATCATAATTCAGAAAGACACATGTACCCCAATATTTATTGCAACATTATTTACAATAGCCAAGACATGGAACAACGTAAATGTCCACCAACAGCTGAATGGATAAAGAAGATGAGGTACATATATACAATGGAATATTACTCAGCCCTAAAAGAAAAAAAATGAGTCATTTGTACAGATGTGGATGGACCTAGAGTCTGTCATACAGAGTGAAGTCAGAAAGAGAAAAACAAATATCGTATATTAACACATATTTGTGGAGTCTAAAAAAATGGTACAGATAAACCTATTTGTAGGGCAGGAATAGAGATGCAAACATAGAGAACAGTCATGTGTATATAGTGGGGAGAAGGTGGTGGGCTGAAATGGGAGATTGGGAATGACATATGTGCAATGCCATGTGTAAAACAGATAGCTAGTTGGAACATACTGTATAACGCACAGAGCTCAGCTTGTTGCTCTGTGGTTACCTAGATGGATAGGAAGGGGGAAGTGGGAGGGAGGTCCATAAGGGAGGGGATATATGTATACATATAGCTGATTAACTTTGTTGTACAGCAGAAAGTAACACAACATGGTAAAGCAATTATGCCCCCAATAAAATTTAAAAAAAATTTAAAAAATCACAATGTGTAGACTGCATTTAGATCGTGATTCATATGGCAAAAAGATGAAATAAAAATAAATAAAATTGTACTACATTTAGAAATTTCAACAGTGACTTGATAGCTGAGAATATTAAGAAAATATTAATTTTTTAAAATGCAATTATATCACTGTGATTCATCTGATCTGGAATAATCCAATTAATACATGATATTAAATATAATTAATGCATTGTATAATACAATGCTGACTGTAAATCAAACTTGACAGACTGTTTTACAATTGTTTCTCAGTGAATTGTAAGAGGAATTATTAGAGGATAATGGTAAGTATTATGAAAGAAGTTTGGATATATTTGTCTCTAGGTTTGTCAAATTCCATTTTATACTTGACTGTTAATGTTTCACTTCACAATAGTTCCTAAAATCAAAATGAATGATATTGAAAAGTAGTTTGTTTTTACTAGGTACAAGGCAGTATTTACAGTACAGAGATTGTTTTTTTGTTTTTTAATTTTTTAATTTAATTTAATTTATTTGTTTATACAGCAGGTTCTTATTAGTTATCCATTTTATAGATATTAGTGTATATATGTCAATCCCAATCTCCCAATTAATTACACCACCACCCCTCCACTTTCCCCCCTTGGTGTTCATACGTTTGTTCTCTACATCTGTGTCTCAATTTCTGCCCTGCAAACCGGTTTCATATGTGGAAGGTAGAAAAACTGGTATCATTTTTCTAGGTTCCACATATATGCATTAATATATGATATTTCTTTTTCTCTTTCTAACTTACTTCACTCTGCATGACAGTCTCTAGATCCATCCACGTCTCTACAAATAACTCAGTTTCATTCTTTTTATGGCTGAGTAATATTCCATTGTATATATGTACCACATCCTCTTTATCCATTCATCTGTCGATGGGCATTTAGGTTGGTTCCGTGACCTGGCTATTGTAAATAGTGCTGCAATGAATATTGGGGTGCATGTTTCTTTTTGAATTATGGTTTTGTCTGAATATATGCCCAGTAGTGGGATTGCTGGGTCTTAAGGTAATTCTATTTTTAGTTTTCTAAGGAACCTCCATACTGTTCTCCATAGTGGCTGTATCAATTTACATTCCCACCAACAGTGCAAGAGGGTTCCCTTTTCTCCACACCCTCTCCAGCATTTGTTGTTTGTAGATTTTCTGATGATGTCCATTCTAACTGGTGTGACATGATACCTCATTGTAGTTTTGATTTGCATTTCTCTAATAATTAGTGATGTTGAGCAGCTTTTCATGTGCTTCTTGGCCATCTGTATGTCCTCTTTGGAGAAATGTCTATTTAGGTTTTCTGCCCATTTTTTGATTGGGTTGTTTGTTTTTTAAATAATGAGCTAAATGAGCTGTTTATATATTTTGGAGATAAATCCTTTGTCCATTTGTTCATTTGTAAATATTTTCTCCAATTCTGAGGGTTGTCTTTTCATCTTGTTTGTAGTTTCCTTTGCTTTGCAAAAGCTTTGAAGTTTCATTAGGTCCCATTTGTTTATTTTTGTTTTTATCTCCATTACTCTAGGAGGTGGATCAAAAAACATCTTGCTGTGATTTATGTCAAAGAGTGTTCTTCCTATGTTTTCCTTTAAGAGTTTTATAGTGTCCAGTCTTACATGTAGGTCTCTAATCCATTTTGAGTTTATTTTTGTGTATGTTGTTAGGGAGTGTCTAATTTCATTCTTTTACATGTAGCTGTCCAGTTTTCCCAACACCACTTATTAAAGAGACTGTCTTTTCTACATTGTATATCTTGCCTCCTCTGTCATAGATTAGTTGACCACAGGTGCGTGGGTTTACCTCTGGGCTTTCTATACTGTTCCATTGATCTATATTTGTGTTTTTGTGCCAGAACCATACTGTCGTGATTACTGTAGCTTAGTAATATAGAATGAAGTCAGGGAGTCTGATTCCTCCACCTCAGTTTTTTTCCTTCAAGATTGCTTTGGCTATTTGGGGTTTTTTATGTCTCCATACAAATTTTAAGATTTTTTTGTTCTAGTTCTGTAGAAAATGCCATTGGTAATTTGATAGAGATTGCATTGAATCTGTAGATTGCTTTGGGTAGTATAGCCATTTTCACAATGTTGATTCTTCCAATCCAAGAACATGATATATCTCTCCATATGTTGGTATCATCTTTAATTTCTTTCATTAGTGTCTTATAGTTTTCTGCATACAGGTCTTTTGTCTCCCTATGTAGGTTTATTCCTAGGTATTTTATTTTTTTTGTTGTTGCAGTGGTAAATGGGAGTGTTTCCTTTATTTCCCTTTCATATTTTTCCTCATTAGTGTATAGGAATGCAAGAGGTTTCTGTGCATTAATTTTGTATCCTGAAACATTACCAAATTGGCTCAAGTAGTTTTCTGGTGGCATCTTTAGGATTGTCTATATATACTATCATGTGAACTGCAAACAGTGACAGTTTTTCATCTTCTTTTCAAATTTGTATTACTTTTATTTCTTTTTCTTCTCTGATTACCATGGCTAGGACTTCCAAAACTATGTTGAATTATAGTGTCAAGCGTGGACATCCTGGGGTGGAGCTTCAAGATGGCAGAAGAGTAAAACGTGGAGATCATGTTTCTCCCTACAAATACATCAGAAATACATCTACATGTGGAACAATTCCTACAGAACATCTACTGAATGCTGGCAGAAGACCTCAGACATCCCAAAAGGCAAGAAACTCCCCATGTACCTGGGTAGGGGAAAAGAAAAAAGAAAAAAAAAAAAAAAGACAAAAGAAAAGAGACGGGACCTGCACCAGTGAGAGGAAGCTGTGGAGGAGGAAAGGTTTCCACACACTAGGAAACCCCTTCATGAGCGGAGACTGTGGGCTGGGGAGAGGCGAAGCTTTGGAGCCATGGAGGAGAAAGCAGCAACAGGGGTGCAGAGGGCAAAGCAGAGAGATTCCTGCACAGAGGATTGGTGCCGACCAACACTCACCAGCCCGAGAGGCTTGTCTGCTCATCCACCGGGGGCAGTCAGGGACTGGGAGCTGAGGTTCGGGCTTGGGAGGTCAGATCCCAGGGATAGGACTGGGGTTGGCTGCGTGAACACAGCCTGAAGGGGGCTAGTAGCTGGGAGGGAGTCCGGGAAAAGTTCTACAACTGCCGAAGAGGCAGGAGACTTTTTCTTGCCTCTTTGTTTCCTGATGTGCAAGGAGAGGGGATTAAGAGAGTCACTTAAAGGAGCTCCAGAGATGGGCACAAGCTGCGCCTATCAGCGCAGACCCCAGAGACGGGAATGAGACGTTAAGGCTGCTGCTGGAGCCACCAAGAAGCCTGTGTGTGAGCACAGGTCACTATCCACACATCCCCTACTGGGACCCTGTGCAACCCACCATTTCCTGGGTCCCGTGATCCAGGGACAACTTCCCCGGGAGAACACACAGCATGCCTCAGGCAGGTGTAACGTCACCCTGGACTCTGCCGCTGCAGGCTTACCCTGCATTCAGTACCCCTCCCTCCCCCAGAACTGAGTGAGCCAGAGCACCCGAATCAGCTGCTTCCTTAACCCTGTCTTGTCTGAGCGAAGAACAGAAGCCCTCAGGCAACCTACATGCAGAGGCAGGGCCAAATACAAAGCTGAACACCAGGAGCTGTTCAAACAAAGAAGAGAAAGGGAAATTTTTCCCAGCAGCCTCAGGAGCAGCGGATTAAATCTCCACAATCAACTTGATGTACCCTGCATCTGTGGAATACCAGAAGAGATAGCGATTAATCCCAAATTGAGGAGGTGGACTTTGAGAGCAACAATATATTTATTTTTTTCCCTTTTTCTCTTTTTGTGAGTGTGTATGTGTATGCTTCTCTGTGTGATTTTGTCTGTATGGCTTTGTTTTTACCATTTGTCCTAGGGTTCTATCTGTCCATTATTTTGGGGGAATTTTTTAGTATAGGTTTTAACGCTTGTTATCATTGGTGGATTTGTGTTTTGGTTTGGTTGCTCTCTTCTTTCTTTCTTTTTTTTTCTATTATTAATTTAAAATTTTTTTAATACTTATTTTTTACTTTAATAACTTTTCATTTTATTTTATTTTATGTTCTTCTTTCTTTCTTTTCCTCCCTTTTAATCTGAGCCATGTGGATGACAGGCTAGTGGTGCTCCAGCCAGGCGTCAGGGCTGTGCCTGTGAGGTGGGAGAGCCAAGATCAGGACATGGGTCCCCAAGAGACCTCCCAAGTTCATGTAATATCACATGGAGAAAATCACCTAGATATCTCCATCTCAATGCCAAGGCCCACTCCACTCAATGACCAGCAAGCTACAGTGCTGGACACCCTAAGCCAAACAAGTAGCAAGACAGGAACACAGCCCCACCCATTAGTAGAGAGGCTGCCTAATATCATAAGGTCACAGACACCTCAAAAAACACCACTGGACACGGTCCTGCCCACCAGAAAGACAAGATTCAGCCTCATCCAGTAGAACACAGGCACTAGTCCCCTCCACCAGGAAGCCTACACAACCCACTGAACCTTAGCCACTGGAGGCAGACACCAAAAACAACAGGGACTACAAACCTGCAGCCTGCAAAACAGAGACCTGAAACACAGTAAGTTAAGCAAAATGAGAAAACAGAGAATAACAAAACAGATGAAGGAGCAAGGTAAAAACCCACCAAATCTACCAAATGAAGAGGAAATAGGCAGTCTACCTGAAAAAGAATTCAGAGTAATGATAGTAAAGATGATCCAAAATCGTGGAAATAGAATGGAGAAAATAAAATAAACGTTTAACAAGTACCTAGAAGAACTAAAGAGAAAACAAACTGTGATAAACAACAAAATAAATGAAATTAAAAATTCTCGAGAAGGGATCAATAGCAGAATAACTGAGACAGAAAAAAGGATAAGTGACCTGGAAGATAAAATAGTGGAAATAACTACTGCAGAGCAGAATAAATAAAAAAGAATGAAAAGAATTGAGGACAGTCTCAGAGACGTCTGGGACAACATTAAATGCACCAACATTCGAATTATAGGGGTCCCAGAAGAAGAAGAGAAAAAGAAAAGGACTGACAAAATATGTGAAGAGATTATAGGTGAAAATTCCCTAATATGGGAAAGGAAATAGTTAATCAACTCCAGGAAGCACAGAGAGTCCCATACATGATAAATCCAAGGAGAAACACACCAAGACACATATTAAACAAACTATCAAAAATTAAATACAAAGAAAAAATATTAAAAGCAGCAAGGGAAAAACAACAAATAGAACTCAAGGGAATCCCCATAAGGTTAACAGCAGAACTTTCAGCAGAAACTCTGCAAGACAGAAGGGAGTGAGGGGACATATTTAAAGTGATGAAAGGGAAAATTCTGCAGTCAAGATTACTCTACCCAGCAAGGATCTCATCCAGATTTGACAGACAAATTAAAACTTTTAGAGACAAGCAAAAGCTAAGAGAACTCAGCACCATCAAGCCAGCTTTACAACAAATGCTAAAGGAACTTCTCTAGGCAGGAAATGCAAGAGAAGGAAACGACCTACAGTAACAAACCCAAAACAATTAAGAAAATGGTAATAGGAACATACATATCGATCATTACCTTAAATGTAAATGGATTAAATGTTCCCACCAAAAGACACAGACTGGCTGAATGGATACAAAAACAAGACCCATATATATGCTGTCTACAAGAGACCCACTTCAGACCTAGGGACACATACAGACTGAAAGTGAGGGGATGGAAAAAGATATTCCATGCAAGTGGAAATCAGAAGAAAGCTGCAGTAGCAATTCTCATATCAGACAAAAAAGACTTTAAAACAAAGACTATTACAAGACACAAAGAAGGACACTACATAATGATCAAGGGATCAATCCAAGAAGAAGATATAACAATTGTAAATATTTATGCACCCAACATAGGAGCATCTCAATATGTAAGGCAAATACTAACAGCTATAAAAGGGGAAATCGACAGTAAAACACTCATAGTAGGGGACTTTAATACCCTACTTTCACCAATGGACAGATTATACAAAATGAAAATAAATATGGAAACACAAGCATTAAATGATACATTAAACAAGATGGACTTAATTGATATTTATAGGACATTCCAACCAAAAACAACAGAGTACACTTTCTTCTCAAGTGCTCATGGAACATTCTCCAAGATAGATCATATCTTGGTTACAAGGCCACCATCACCCTGATACCAAAACCAGACAAGATGTCACAAACAAAGAAAACTACAGGCCAATATCACTGATGAACATAGATGAAAAAATCCTCAACAAAATACTAACAAACAGAATCCAACAGCACATTAAAAGGATCATGCACCATGATCAGGTGGGGTTTATTCCAGGAATGCAAGGATTCTTCAATATATGCAAATCAATCAATGTGATATGCCATATTAACAAATTAGAAGGAGAAAAACCATATGATCATCTCAATAGATGCAGAGAAAGCTTTCAAGAAAATTCAACACCCATTTATGATAAAAAGCCTCCAGAAAGTAAGCATAGAGGGAACTTACCTCAACATAATAAAGGTCATATATGACAAGCTCACAGCCAATATCTCTCTCAATGGTGAAAAACTGAAGTCATTTCCACTAAGATCAGGAACAAGACAAGGTTGCTCATTCTCAAAACTATTATTCAACATAGTTTTGGAAGTTTTAGCCACAGCAATCAGAGAAGAAAAAGAAATAAAAGGAATCCAAATCAGAAAAGAAGAAGTAAAGCTGTAACTGTTTGCAGATGACATGATACTATAAATAGAGACTCCTAAAGGTGCTACCAGAACACTAGTAGAGCTAATCAATGAATTTGGTAAAGTAGCAGGATACAAAATTAATGCACAGAAATATCTTGCATTCCTATACACTAATGATGAAAATCGGAAAGTGAACTTAAGAAAATACTCCCATTTAACATTGCAATAAAAAGAATAATGTATCTCAGAATAAACCTACCTATGGAGACAAAAGACCTGTATGCAGAGAATTTTAAGACATTGATGAAAGAAATTAAAGATGATGCAAACAGATGGAGAGATATACCATGTTCTTGGATTGGAAGAATCAACATTGTGAAAATGACTCTATTACCCAAAGCAATCTACAGATTCAGTGCAATCCCTACCAAACTACCACTGGCATTTTTCACAGAATTAGAATGAAAAATTTCACAATTTCTATGGAAACACAAAAGACCCCGAATAGCCAAAACAATCTTGAGAAAGAAAAAAGGAGCTGGAAGAATCAGACTCCCTGACTTCAGACTCTACTACAAAGCTACAGTAATCAAGACAATGTGGTACTGGCACAAAAACAGAAATGTAGATCAAGGGAAAAGGATAGAAAGCCCAGACATAAACCCACGCACATATGGTCACCTTATCTTTGATAAAGGAGGCAAGAATATACAGTGGAGGAAAGACAGTCTCTTCAGTAAATGGTGCTGGGAACACTGGACAGCTACATGTAAAAGAATGAAATTAGAACACTCCCTAACACCATACACAAAAATAAACTCAAAATGGATTAAAGGCCTAAATGTAAGGACAGACACTATAAAAGTCTTTGAGGAAAACATAGGCAGGACACTCTATGACATAAATCACAGCAAGATCCTTTTTGACCCACCTCCTAGAGAAATGGAAATAAAAACAAAAATAAGAAATTGGGACCTAATGAACCTTAAATGCCTTTGCACAGCAAAGGAAACCATAAACAAGAGGAAAAGACAACCCTCAGAATGGGAGAAAATATTTGCAAATGAAGCAACTGACAAAGGATTAATCTCCAATATTTACAAGCAGCTCATGCAGCTCAATATCAAAAAAACAAACAACCCAATCCAACAATGGGCAGAAGATTTAAATAGACATTTCTCCAAAGAAGATATACAGATTGCCAACAAACACATGAAAGGATGCTCAACATCACTAATCATTAGAGAAATCCAATCAAAACTACAATGACATATCACTTCACACCAGTCAGAATGGCCATCATCAAAAAATCTAGAAACAATAAATGCTGGGAAGTGTGTGAGAAGAGGGAACACTCTTGCACTGTTGGTGGGAATGTAAATTGATACAGCCACTATGGAGAACAGTATGGAGGTTTCTTAAAAAACTAAAAATTGAACTACCATATGACCCAGCAATTCCAGTACTGGGCATATACCCTGAGAAAACCATAATTCAAAAAGTGTCATGTACCACAATGTTCATTGCAGCTCTATTTACAATAGCCAAGACATGGAAGCAACCTAAGTGCCCATCAACAGATGAATGGATAAAGAAGATGTGGCACATATATACAATGGAATATTACTCAGCCATAAAAAGAAACGAAATTGAGTTATTTGTAGTGAGGTGGATGGACCTAGAGTCTGCCATACAGAGTGAAGGAAGTCAGAAAGAGAAAAAAAATACTGTATGCTAACACATATATATGTAATCTAAAAATAAACAAACAAAAAGTGGTCATGAAGAACTTAGGGGCATGACGGGAATAAACACCCAGACCTACTAGAGAATGGACTTGAGGATTCGGGGAGGGGGAAGGGTATGCTGAGATAAAGTGAGACAGTGCCATGGACATATATACACTAATAAATGTAAAATAGATAGTTAGTGGGAAGCAGCCGCATAGCACAAGGAGATTAGCTCAGTGCTTTGTGACCACCTAGAGTGGTGGGATAGGGACAGTGGGAGGGAGGGAGATGCAAGAGTGAGGAGATATGGGGATGTGTGTAAGTGTATACCTGATTCGCTTTGTTGTAGAGCAGAAACTAACACACCATAATAAAGCAATTATACTCCAATAAAGATGTTTAAAAAAAAACAAAAAAGACTGGACATCCTTTTCTTGTTCCTGATCTTAGAGGAAATGCTTTCAGGTTTTCACCATTGAGAATGATGTTTGCTGTGGGCTTGTTGTATATGGCCTTTATTATGTTGAGGTAGGTTCCCTCTATCCCCACTTTCTAGAGAGTTTTCATCATAAATGTGTGTTGAATTTTGTCAAATGCTTTTTCTCCATCAACTGAGATGATCATATGATTTTTATTCTTCAGTTTGTTTATATGGTGTATCACTTTGATTGATTTGCATGTATTGAAGAATTCTTGCATCCCTGGGATAAATTCCACTTGATCATGGTGCATGATCCTTTTAATGTGTTTTTGGATTCTGTTTTATAGTATTTTGTCAAGGATATTTGCATCTATATTCATCAGTGGTATTCGTCTGTAATTTTCTTTTTTTGTAGTATCTTTGTTTAGTTTTGGTATCTGGGTGATGGTGGCCCCATAGAATGAGTTTGGGAGTGTTCCTTCCTCTGCAATTTTTTGGAAGAGTTTGAGAAGAATGTTTGATAGAATTCACCATAGCATTCATTCATAAGCCATCTGCTCCTGGGCTTTTGTTTGTTGGAAGATTTTTAATCACAGTTTCAATTTCATTACTTGTGATTCGTGTGTTCATATTTTCTATTTCTTCCTGGTTCAGTCTTGTAAGCATATACTTTTCTAAGAATTTGTCCAGTTCTTCCAGGTTGTCCATTTTATTGGCATAGAGTTGTTTGTAGTAGTCTCTTAGGATGCTTTGTATTTCTGCAGTGACTGTTGTAACTTCTCCATTTTCATTTCTAATTTTATTTATTTGAGTTCTCTCCCTCTTTTGTTTGATGAGTCTGTGTAATGGTTTATCAATTGTGTTTATCTTCTCAAAGAATCAGTTTTTGGTTTTATTGATATTTGCTATTGTTTTCTTTGTTTCTATTTCAATTTTTTCTGCTCTGATCTTCATGATTTCTTTCCTTCTGCTAACTTTTGGGTTTTGTTTCTTCTTCCTTCTCTAGTTCCATAAAGTGTAAGGTTAGTTTGCTTATTTGAGATTTTTCTTTTTTCTTGAGGTAGGCTTGTATTGCTATAAACCTCCCTCTTAGAACTGCTTTTGCTACATCTCATAGGTTTTGTGTCATCATGTTTTCATTGTCATTTGTCTCTAGGTATTTCTTGATTTCTTCTTTGATTTCTTCAGTGATCTCTTGGGTATTTAGTGACGTATTTTTTACCCTCCATGTGTTTGTGTTTTTTACGTTTTTTTCCCTGTAATTGATTTCTAATCTCATAGTGTTGTGGTCAGAAAAGATGCTTGATATGATTTCAATTTTCTTAAAAATACTGAGGCTTGATCTGTGACCAACGATGTGATCTATCCTGGAGAATATTCCGTGTGCAGTTGAAAAGAAAGTGTAATCTGCTGTTTTGGATGGAATGTCCTATAAATATCAATTAAATCTATCTGGTCTATTGTGTCATTTAAAGCTTGTGTTTCCTTATTAATTTTCTGTTTGGATGATCAGTCCATTGGTGTAAGTGAGTTGTTAAAGGCCCACAGTATTTTTGTGTTACTGTCGATTTCCTCTTTTATAGCTGTTAGAACTTGCCTTATGTATTGAGGTGTTCCTATGTTGGGTGCGTATATACTTATAATTGTTATATCTTCTTCTTGGATTGATCCCTTGATCATTACGTAGTGTCCTTCCTTGTGTCTTGTAACATTCTTTATTTTATAGTCTAGTTTATCTGATATGAGTATTGTTACTCCAACTTTCTTTTCATTTCCATTTTTATGGAATATCATTTTCCATCCCCTCACTTTCAGTCTGTATGTGTCCCTAGGTCTGAAGTGGGTGTCTTGCAGACAGCATATATATGGGTCTTGTTTTTGTATCCATTCAGTGAACGTGTGTCTTTTGGTTTTCGTATTTAATGCATTCATGTTTAAGGTAATTATCAATATGTATGTTCCTATTACCATTTTCTTTATTGTAATGGGTTTGTTTTTGTAGGTCCTTTTCTTCTCTTGTGTTTCCAACTTAGAGAAGTTCCTTTAGCATTAGTTGTAGAGCTGGTTTGGTGGTGCTGAATTCTCTTAGCTTTTGCTTGTCTGTAAAGCTTTTGATTTCTCCATCAAATCTGAATGAGATCCTTTCCGGGTAGAGTAATGTTGGCTGTAGGTTCTTCGCTTTCATCACTTTAAATATGTCCTGTCACTCTCTTCTGGCTTGTAGTGTTTCTGCTGAGAAATCAGCTGTTAACCTTATGGGAGCTCCCTTTTATATCATTTGTCATTTTTCCCTTTTTGCTTTCAATAATTATTCTCTGTTTTTAAATTTTGTCAATTTGATTACTATGTGTCTTGGCGTATTTCTTCTTGGGTTTATCCTGCCTGGACTCTCTGAGCTTCCTGGACTTGGGTAGCTATTTCCTTTTCCATATTAGGGAAGTTTTTGACTGTAATCTCTTCAAATATTTTCTAGGGTCCTTTCTTTCTCTCTTCTCCTTCTGAAACCCCTATAATGCAAATGTTGTTGTGCTTAATGTTTTCCCAGGGGTCTCTTAGGCTGTCTTCATTTCTTTTCATTCTTTTTTCTTTATTCTGTTCTGCAGCAGTGAATTCCACCCTTCTGTCTTTCAGATCCCTTATCTGTTCTTCTGTCTCAGTTATTCTGCAATTGATTCCTTCTAGTGTATTTTTCATTTTAGTTATTGTATTGATCATCTCTTTTTGTTTGCTCTTTAATTCTTCTATTTGTTTGTTCTTTAATTCTTCTAGGTCATTGTTAAATATTTCTTTCATCTTCTCCATCTTTGCCTCCATTCTTTTTCTGAGGTCCTGGATCATCTTCACTATCATTATTCTGAATTATTTTCCTAGAAGGTTGCCTATCTCCACTTCATTTAGTTGTTTTTCTGGGGTTTTATCTTGTTCCTTCATTTGGTACATAGAGCTCTGCCTTTTCATCTTGTCTATCTTTCTGTGAATGTGGTTTTTGTTCCACAGGCTGTAGGATTGTAGTTCTTCTTGTTTCTGCTGTCTGCACTCTGGTGGATAAGGCTATCTAAGAGGCTTGTGCAAGTTTCCTCATGGGAGGGACTGGTGGTGGGTAGAGCTGAGTGTTGCTCTAGTGCCAGAGCTCAGTAAAACTTTAATCCACTTGTCTGCTGATGGGTGGAGCTGAGTTCCCTCCCTGTTGGTTGTTTGGCCTGAGGTGACCCAACACTGTATTCTATCCAGGCTCTTTGGTTGGGCTAATGGTAGACTCTGGGAGGGCTCATGTCAAGGAGTACTTCCCAGAACTTCTGCTGCCAGTGTCCTCCTCACAATGAACCATGGCCATCCTCCCCTCTGTAGGAGACCCTCCAACACCAGTAGGTAGGTCTGGTTCAGTCTCCTATGGGCTCACTGCTCCTTCTCCTGGGTCCCGCTGCACACACTACTTTGTGTGTGCCCTCCAAGAGTGGAGTCTCTGTTTCCCCCAGTCCCGTCAAAATCTTGCAGTCAAATCCCACTAACCTTCAATGTCTGATTCTGCAGGAATTCCTCCTCCCATTGCCGACCCCCAGTTAGGAAGCCTGATGTGGGGCTCAGAATCTTCACTCCAGTGAGTGGACTTCTGTGGTATAAGTGTTCTCCAGTTTGTGAGTCACCCACCCAGCAGTTATGGGATTGGATTTTATTGTGATCGTGCCCCTCCTACCATCTCATTGTGGCTTCTCCTTTGTCTTTGGATGTGGGGTATCATTTTTGATGAGTTCCAGTGTCTTCCTGTTGATGATTGTTCAGCAGTGAATTGTGATTCCAGTGCTCTCACCAGAGGGAGTGAGAGCACTTCCTTCTACTCTGCTATCTTGAACCAATCTCCCAGTACAGAGGTGTTTTACATGCTCAGCCATTTTCTGTTCTCCCCTCCTCAACCAGTATAGAAGGGGGTTCTCTTAGCATAATAACATACGTTAACAGTGATAATCAACAATTAACAAGAAAAATTTTGCTTCACTCTGAAGTATCTAAACTATGTAAGCCAAATTCTATGGTAGACTATAAAAGTTAATGGACTGAAATGATTGATCCTTGCCTTAAAAGAATGGTGTAAAGCAGCCAATCTCTTTCAGAACTTTAGGAAAAAAAATAATGGAATTGCAGATATAAACTCATAGTCATCTTAGTACTTCACAGAGATTACAATGTTGAGGAGAAAAGTGGGGGAAATAGAAGCTCACTAACCCTCACTGTCCTTCATATTGCCTAATGCATGCTTTTCTCAACATGACTAATGAATGCACCTCTGAGAACACAAAAATGAAATTTCTGCCTCTTATGAAAAAAGACAGCTATAATAATAAGCAGTTACAAAATATTTATATTTTGATACAAAAATTTGTGGTCTATTGATCTGTCACTTATCACAGGCTTCAAACTTCTTTTTTTTTTTTTAATGGTGGCATCATTGTTCAAACAAAAATACTTATCATTAGGAGATCCACTTTATTAAATATCATATGATATTTGTCTTTGTGTGATGTACTTCAATCAGTTTGACAATCTCTAGGTCCATCAATGTTGCTGCAGATGGCATTATTTCATTCATTTTTATGGCTGAGTAATATTCTATTGTATGTACATAACACTTCTTTATCCATTCCTCTGTTGATGGACATTTAGTTTGATTCCATGTCCTGGTTATTGTAAATAATGCTTCAATGAACATTGGGGTGTGTATGTTGCTTCAATTTATGTTTTTCTCTGGATATATGTGGATCAAAAATTATCTTGCTTTGATTTATTGTCAGACAGTGTTCTGGCTATGTTTTCCTCTGAGAGTTTTATAGTATCTGGCTGTACATTTATGTCTTTAATCTATTTTGATTTTATTTTTGTGTATGTTGTTAGCGAGTTTTCTACTTTCATTCTTTTACATGTAGCTGTCCAGTTTCCCCAACACCATTTTTTGAAGAGACTGTCTTTTCTCCATTGTATATTCTTGCCTCCTTTTTCATAGATTAGGTGACCATAGATGTTTGGGTTTACCTCTGGACTTTCTACCCTGTTCCACTGATCTACATTTCAGTTCTTTTGGAAGTACCATACTGTTTTGATTACTATAGTTTTGTAGTATAGTCTGAAGTCAGACAGCCTGATTCCTCCAGCTCTGCTTTTCTATCTCAAGTTTGCTTTAGATATTCGGGGTCTTTTTTGTTTCCATACAAGTTGTAAAAGTTTTTATTTTAATTCTGTGAAAAATGTCGTAGGTAATTTGATAGGGATTGCCTTTAATTTGTAGATTGCTTAGGGTAATACAGTCATTTTGACAATATTGATTCTTCTAATCCAAGAATATGGTATATCTCTCCATCAGTTTGTGTCACATTTGATTTCTTTCATCAGTATTTTATAGTTTTCTGAGTACAGGTCTTTTGCCTCCCTCAGTAGGTTTACTCCTAGGTATTTTATTCTTTTTGGTACCATGGTAAATGGGATTATTTCCTTAATTTCTCTTACTAATCTTTTGTTGTTAGTGTATAGGAATACAAGAGATTTCTGTGTATTATTTTTTTATCCTGCAACTTTACCGAATTCATTCATAAGCTCTAATCTTTTTCTGGTAGCACCTTTAGGATTTTCTATGTATAGTATCATGCCATCTGCAAACAGTGAGAGTTTTACTTCTTCTTTTCCAATCTGGATTCCTTTTATTTCTTTTACTTCTCTGCCATTGCTAGGATTTCCAAAACTATGTTGAATAAAAGTGAGAAGAGTTGACATCCTTGTCTTGTTCCTGATCTTAGAGGAAATGTCTTCAGTTTTTCACCATTGAGAATGATATTTGCTGTGGGTTTGTCATATATGGCCCCTTTATCTAGAGGTCAGTTACCTCAATACCCACTTTCTGGAGAGTTTTTTTAAATCATAAATGGATGTTGAATTTTTTCAAAAGCTTTTTCTGCATCTATTGAGATGGTCATAAATTTACCAAGGTTTGAATTTTGGCCCAACATGTGATCTATCTTGAAGAATGTTCTATGTGCACTTGAGAGGAAAGTGTATTCTGCTGCTTGTGGATGGAATGTTCTATAAATATCAGTTAGGTCTATCTGCTCTAATATGTCATTTAATGTCTTTGTTTCCTTATTGATTTTCGGTCTGGATGATCTGTCCATTGGTGTATGAAGGTTGTTAAAGTCCTCCACTATTATTGTGTTACTTTTCATTTCCCCTTTTATGGCTGTTAGTATTCAGCTTATATATTGAGGTGCTCCTATGTTGGGTGCACATATATTTACAATTGTTTATCTTCTTTTTGGATTGATTTCTTGATCATTATGTGGTGTCCTTCCTTGTCTCTTGTAACAGTGTTTATTTTAAAATCTATTTTGTCTGATATGTGTAAACTACTCCAGCTTTCTTTTGGTTTCCATTTGCATGGAATAACTTTTTCCATCCCCTCACTTTCAGTCTGTATGTGTCCCTAGATCTAAAGTGGGTCCCTTGCAGACCATACATATACTGTTCTTGTTTTTATATCCATTCAGCCAATCTATGTCTTTTGGATAGAGCATTTAATCCATTTACATTTAGGATAATTATCGATATGTATGTTCTTATTGCCATTTTCGTAATTGTTTTGTATTTGTTTTAGTAGGTCATTTTTCTTCCCTTCTTCTTTTGTTCTCTTCTCTTGTGGTTTGATTACTAGTTTTAGTGTTGTGTTTAGGTTGCTTTTTCTTTTGTGTGTGTGTCTATTACAGTTTTTTGTTTTGCAGTTCCCATGAGGTTTTGATATAGCAGTGTATATATATGCCAGATTGTTTTATGTTGCTGGTTTCTTTCCCACCTAGAGAAGTTACTTCAGCTTTTGTTGTAAAACTGGTTTGGTGATGTTGAATTCTCTTAGCTTTTGCTTGTCTGTAAAGCTTGATTTCTCCATTGAATCTGAATGAGAGCCTTGCTGCGTAGAGTATTCTTGGTTGTAGATTTTTTGCTTTCATCATTTTAAATATATTGTGCCATTCCTTTCTGGACTGCAGACTTTCTGCTTAAAAATCAGCATATTATCTTATGGGGATTACCTTATATCCTATTTTTTGCTTTTCCCTTATTGATTTTAATATTTTTTCTTTGTCTTTAATTTTTGTCACTTTGATTATTATGAGTCTCAGTATGTTACTCCTTGGGTTCCTCCTGTATAGGACTCTCTGTGCTTCCTGAACTTGAGTGAGTGTTTCCTTTCTCATGTTAAGGAAGTTTTCAACTATAATATCTTGAAATATTTTCTCAGGCCCTTTCTCTCTCTCTCCTCCTTTTGGGACCCCTATAATGAGAATGTTGGCACATTAAATTTTTCCCAGAGGTCTCTGAGACTGTTCTCATATCCTTCATTCTTTTTACCTTATTCTGTTCTGTGGAAGTTATTTCCACCACTTTGTCTTCCAGCTCACTTATTTGTTCTTCTGACTCATTTATTCTGCTATTGATTCCTTCTAGTGTATTTTTCATTTCACTTTTTGTATTGCTCATCTCTGTTTGTTCTTCAATCTTCTACCTCCTTGTTAAACATTTCTTGTATCTTCTTGACCTGGGCTCCATTATTTTTCCAAGATTTTTCATCATACTTACTATCATTACTCTGAATTCTTTTTCAGGTAGATTGCCTATCTCCTCTTCATCTAGTTGTTTTTGTGGATTTTTATCTTGTTCCTTTGTTTGCAGCATATTTCTCTTGTCTTCTCATTTTGTCTAACTTTCTGTGTTTGTGGTCTTGTTTCTGTAGGCTGCAGGATCATAGTTCCTCTTGTTGTGGCATCTTCCCCCTGGTGGGTGAGTTTGGACCAAGGGCTTGTATAGGCTTCCTGGTGGGAGGGACTAGTGCCTGTCCTCTGGTGGGTGGAGCTGGATCTTTTCATTTTGGTGGACAGGGCCATGTCAAGGGCTGGGCTTTGAGGTAGCTGTGAGCTCAGTATGACTTCAGGAAGCCTGTCTGCTGATGGGTGGAGCTGTGTTCCTGTCTCGCTGGTTGTTGGGCCTGAGTCATTCCAGCTCTTGAGCCTATAGGCTGTTGGGTAGGGATGGGTCTTTGTGAACTCACACTATTCAATATTCCCTGACACGTCTGCCACAGTGTCCTTGCTCCTGCAGTGAGCTACAACTGATCCCCACCTCCCCAGGAGACCCTCGCAGACACCTAGTTAGGTCTAACCCCAGTTCCTATGGAGGTATTGCTTTGTGCTTGGTCCCAGTGCATGTGAGGTCTTGTGTGCACCCTTCAAGAGTGGAATCCCTGTTTCACGCAACCCTGTGGAGGTCCTGCACCCAGGACCTGCTGGCCTTGAAAGCTAAATGCTCTGGGGGTTCTTCCCCTGATGCCTGACTGTCTTGGAGGGCTATTTTTTATGTAGGAATGTCTCTGTTCAACTTGCGTGGGTTTAATATTTTTTGGTGCAAGGACTGTTTTTAGTATAGATGTCTGCCACATATGTCTTTGGTGTATGTTGTCCATTATCCCCTTTATAGGAGGTGTGACTGATGTTGTGGTAGCCAGAGCCTTCACTGGATACTGAGCGGGGCCTCTGCTTTGCTCTGTGGTTTTCACTGCCCTGTCAGGTGCAGGGTCTGCTTCCTAGTTGTTGGAGTAGAAGGCCCCAGGTCTGTTTCTAAGCTGTGTTTCTGATCTGCAGTGTGAGGTAGGTGGGATTGGAACAATCTCACTGGGAGAGAGGTCACTGAGTTTTCCTCCTCTGGAACTGTTCACCTGTGAGTGTACTCTGTTGTGTCACTTTTCACCTGTTGTGTGGGCCCAGAAATTACACTATTGGTGAAACTGCTCTCAGCCCCACCTTAACTGTGAGTATGCTGGCAGTTGGCCCTGATGTTTCTCAGGGTTTTTTTCACCTGACTACCAGTGCAGATCTACTGAAGTTAGGTCCCAGGACCGCATTAATCATGAACCTGGACCTGGTGTGGCAGCTATGGAAGCAACTCAAATTCTGGTTGGGTCCAATCCTTGTGTGTACATGTCCACAAAGCCCACAACTATTAAAGCTAGACCCGTCTCAGCTGTGGGAGCACTGGTCCCTTTGGATGTTCCACAGATGCTGAATTTACAAAGCTGGCAGCAGAGGTTTAAAACTGCAGCTCCTGCAGCTGTGAGGAGAGATTTCAGCTCTTCTTTCTTAGTTGCATGGCTCCTGGGGCTCACCTGTGGTTTCAGCCCCACCTCTGTTTGTTGGCCTCCCACTGGTGTCTGCTCCTGGGGCTGCCCTGGAGCACATGTGCTTACCCAGGTGGGCAGAAGGCAGAGGTGGTGGCAGGAGGGGTGCAAGAGCCAGCTTGGGCCAGTGGGAGCAGAGGAGGCAGCAGTGGGCAGGGTGCATCATCCTGCTCAGGCAGCAGCCTCTCCTAGTGACTGAGGAGGCAGGGGTCAGAGCATGGGGAAGGGGGCTCAACAGTGGTGCCCTATTTCTATGGAGGCCCAGGCTTTTTCCACGAACATTCCTGGTTGTGGAGCTCCTTACTCCCATCCCTTCAGGCTGTCTCTTCCAAGCAAATAGCAGTCCCCTCCCTGGGTCTGCTCTCCAAACCCCACGTTCTAGCACCCAGCCCCTGTCCACAGTAACAGACACACGTCTCAGTCTGGGGCGTGCAAGGATGTGGCACAGACCATCCATGTAGGTCTTGCTCTCCTGTCTGCAACTGACCAGTTGCTGTACTCTCTACAAGTAACCAGCAAATCACCTCTTTATGCCAGTTGACATCCATTCTTGCCCTTTGTGTGTGTGTGTGTGTGAGAGAGAGAGAGAAAGAGAGAGAGAGATAACTCCTGTCCCAATTTAGGGAAAACACAGGTGCCATGAGGTAATAAATTGTTGCATGGCGATTTCTGTCCCCTACTTAGGGAAAACATAAAGTGTCATCAAATAATGTATTGTGGCAACATGATTTCAATTCAGCCATACTCCTGCCTGGAATAGGAACTGTAATGTCAGCTACCACCAGTACGTTCCAATAATATAACACAGTTAAATAAAATAAACCATAGCTGCTACAGATCCCAATCTGTAGATGATCATGAGTCCTAAACTGCTATCACAATACCTTTCTTCCACCATATACTCATGTTCTCCTTACCCTCTTCCAGCACCTCAGCTGGTTGGTTTTGATTCATTTTTTTTCATTTGGTGAAGTGAGTAAAATCTTCATTCTCATTATTCTTTTTACTTAAAATCAGGTTTACATACTTTTGTAAAAACTTATAAAATAAATAATGATTAACATTTGCTGAGCTCTTCACATGTACAATCACAGTGACAGAGTTTAATGTCTTTTTAGATCTTTTAAGCAATCCCAATATTCCCATTTTTCATATGAGAAAACAGGTTCTGAATGCTTTAATAATATGTAAAAATTTGTTCTCTAATTAAGTGGCAAATATATCTAACTACAAAACTTATATTTCTCATGACCCACGTGGTTTTGGACTCTCACATACAAAAAAAACAAAAAAACAAAAAAAAAACACATATTTTTTCCATTTTTTAACAATGAAAAGAAAGCACAAATAATACACAAACTATAAGATGATACAAATATTAGATAAATGATTAACGTTTGAAAGTAAAAATTGAATATTCATTTCCATCTATATATTCTCTTAGGGGTTGTGTGAGCATTTGCTCACTAAAAAAATCATTTGCTCACCCACCTATCTGTCTACAAATATTCTATTTAAAACCAAATCCTGACTATTGATATTTGTTTATAATTAATAGCATAGATAGACAGGAATTCATGAATGAATATTGGTTTAAAATACTTCACTTTAAAAAGACCCTCTTATGAATCATCACTGAATTTGTAAAAGCAATTGGCTTTAAGATAAGATGATAATGCTGTAAGAATGATGGAAAAACTATTTGTGACTCATACTATATTCCAACACTTTAGATAAAAACACAACAAATCCTTAGATGCAGTCCCCTTATACTTGGAAAATTGTATATTTGGATAAGCATATAAAATTGAGTGCATGAATGTTGCAGGTTTGGTTTCCCAGGAATCAGACTCTGAGCTGAAAATTAGCATACACAAAGTGTACTAGTTCTCTCAGGATCAAACCCTGTGGTAGAAAGGGAAATATGAAATCGGGCCTCAGTCGAACTCATGGGGAGTTCTGAAGCTAAGATGGCTCTTCAGAGTTGTCTTCTTTTGGTGTGAGGGGTCTGGAATTTTATACCAGTGGGATAACCAGTAGATGAGACTAGTCCAGAAGTTAGTAAGTCCTTAAACAAAGCAACTCTCTTTAGTTCTAAAGAGGACTGTCCAGTTCCAAAAAGGACTGGGCACTAAGAGCTGAGAACATAAATCTTTCAGTCCTGAAGGAGAGACCCGAGCATATTGGTATAGCAGTCACAGGAGTCCATCTGATGTGCCATTTAGGTCTACCTACTTCGCGTTATACCTTGGAGCAGCACCATATAATGGTCATAGACTTGGGGTGTATGCTGCATTCTAAAGGATAATGCCCCATATGTCAACATATCATTTCTAAACCTCCATTGGTCCTTTAGCAGACCATCCCACTATTCTATTCTATCAGGCTATTCTATTAGTTTATCACTATTCTATCAGGCTATTCTATCAGTTTATCACTATTCTATCAGGCTATTCTATCAGTTTATCACTATTCTATCAGGCTCTCAGGTTCTATTAAGTACAGTATGGGATAGTGGTCCCACTGTACTTCTTTGCTGTAAAGTAGGTCTTTTGGATCAAGGTCATTTTATATAGGATGTTAGTGAGTCAAAAACTCCACAATATCTTGGATAGTTATTTGATACCCTGTAACCAAAGAGGGCAAACCTGTGCTGAGAAATATCAATTCCCAACAATATGAATCATTGCCCCTCTAAGATGAAAGGTGTCCAAGTCAGTTAACTTACCACCAAGTGGCCTGTTAGTCTCCTTGAGGGATAATATTATACTGGAGATTCTGTATTGGTCTCTGATGTTGACCAGTGGAATATTAAGCAGCAGTAGAAGCTAGATCAGTCTTGATAAATGAGAGTCGGTGTTGCAGGTCCCATGCACAGTGTCCATCCCTACCACCATTGCTACTCAGTTAATGAGTACATTGTGTCAATATTGGGGTGACTTGTAAGAAAGACAGACTGATATCAATTGTTTGATTCACTCCAACCTTGATACTCAATAAAAATAATTATGATTGCCTGGCTTATAATGTTTGAGACTCACCACTTGGCCTCTTGTATTGGGCTCCCTATTGCTATTTGTAAGCATCACCTAGAACAAGTATTGGCCAAAAGGTAGCCAACACTGAGCTTCTCGGTAATGTTGGTACCCCTCTCATCATGAAAATGTGGAGGATTAGCGTAGTTGCTATAGAGAATTTCAGAAAAATTATGCCAGCCATCTATATATATTTTTTAAAAGCACTGAATGACAAGTTAAGCTTCAAATATATGATTACACAGTTTACTTGTGGTCTCTCAAGAGCAGTAAGCTTCTAGGAGGCAGCATTTTCATGTAGTAGAAGAAGCAGAAGTTTTGAAATGAAACAATCCTGGATTTAGATTTCTGACTCATTTGCAGTTTTGTGGTAAAAGAAAATTATTTACCCTTTTACAGGCTTAATTTTGTCATCTGTAAAACTAAATGCATAAAATCTACTTCTAGAGTAATAGTGCAGTTTAGAAAAAAATTCTTACTATAGTGCACAAATGAATTTTCAATAAATACATTGATAAAAAGGAAATTGGGTAATTTAATGGCATTTTGGGCTGTCAAGCCTTAGGAGTGTTCTTATCAATTAGGGTGCAAATCTTAAGGAGCAAAGGAATGGTAGGTGTGAAAAAGCAGAACAGCTAAAGTTACGCACTGTGGGCTTCTGTGGCTAGAGAAAGGAATGAAGCCACACAGGGCTGAAGGAATAGAAGAAAGCAAATAATGGGCTAAACTCTAATTGAGATTGAGAAGCAATGTGGTATGGATATAAGAATGAGAGAGTCAGAGACATAGGAAACTATAGTTGGGGATTAGGGTCTTGGAATCTGAGGTTATATAGGTGTTTCAGTTCTGAAATATTAAGACCCAGTGTATTATATTTGGTGAAGGTTATTACAAAAATCCAATGATGGTTACTTTGAAGTGTTACTGAAAAGGAATTTTGGAGCCAGTGCACTAGAAAGCTAGCATCTGTGTAGATAGTGAAATCTTCCATCATGGTGACTAGAGTTAGGAGTAGAGTAGATGTAAAACATGTATACAAAAAGGGGAAAACTTATGGTCCCAGTGAATCCTCTTTATCATTTAACTTAATTGAGGTCCTTTCTATAATTATCAGAGATTGTATAATTTTGTGACCACAGAAATCACCGGGGAACATCTTAATCAGATTATTTGTCCCATTCAAGAGATTTTGGATTTTTTAATGTAAATCACAATAACCTCACAATTCTGACCAGGTTCTATATGTGCCAGACTTTGAGGAACACTTTCAGTGGATGTGACCCAAGTAAAGATATAGCTACTGATTCTCATCTCTGTAATTAAGTAAAATGTAATTCATATACCTTAGTAAAATGCAGTTCATATACCTTAGATGGTTCTGGATATGATTAATCTCTGGGGTTCAACTAATGTGTGGCTGAAATGAATGTTGAACTTCTGGAGATAACAGATCTAGTAGTATTTATAAATTTGGATTGTATAATCTACTATTTCTGCAACTACAGGGACTGAATATGAATACTTTCCTTTTTTATCCCCAAGACATTCTAGTTTTAATTCTACAATAAATTTTACATGATATGACCTATGGAGAAAAATGAGATATTAACACATTTAAAGAACAAATATTTCTCAATTAGGAAAGAAAAGTGGGTATGTTATATTGTATACAATGTATGGTTTATTATAATCCTCTTATTTCCTTTTATAAATGAGGATTTTTAAATGATTAAGTGACTTGCTTTTGACTATTGTGGATATGTATATATACAGAGCCCTGGATCCAAATGCTGATATATCTGACTCTTAATAAGACGTTGCCTTTTTAACAACCTGCTCCATCTAAACACATACTTCCCTGAATTATTTAGATTTGGAAGCCAAACTTCTTTTATTGTGCTGTGGGTTATATGACCAGAATTAGCATAACTATAATGACTTCAATTCTCTACTTTAACACTTGTGTACATTTTGCAGAGCTCATATATAAAAGCTGTCTACATTAGAGAAGGATTCAATATCATTGGACTGTGTGTTGATTGTTGTTGTTGTTTAGGTGTTAATATAAATCCCATAGTTTTTTTTTTTTTATAAATTTATTTATTTTGGCTGTGTTGGGTCTTCGTTTCTGTGCGAGGGCTTTCTCTAGTTGCGGCAAGTGGGGGCCACTCTTCATCGCGGTGCGCGGGCCTCTCACTGTCGTGGCCTCTCTTGTTGTGGAGCACATGCTCCAGACGCGCAGGCTCAGCAATTGTGGCTCATGGGCCTAGTTGCTCGGCGGCATGTGGGATCTTCCCAGACCAGGGCTCAAACCCGTGTCCCCTGCATTGGCAGGCAGATTCTCAACCACTGCGCCACCAGGGAAGCCCAATCCCATAGTTTTGAGTTAAATACTTTGCCTTTAAGAGCTTGAATTGCTTTAATGTGAACCTGAAATGTTACTGGAACATTTTAAACACACATTCAATTCTTTAGTCAGAATAATTGAGTATTATAGGAACCCTCAGTAATATACCATCTGCTAATGAATTGCCTTTGCTGCACAGACAGAAATCTATATGCTATATCAAAGGTTCAGGAGCAAATTATTGGATCA